>NC_137795.1:35486965-36216872 GCF_963383645.1 Muscardinus avellanarius | reverse complement strand
TATTCTTAAGATGCAGGGAGGTGTTTCAACTTCCTGCAGGGCACAGTTTTACATACATTATTTAGAATTCTTCTATATGTAACATTTTTATATTTTCACTCTCAAGTGATGTATAATACATTCAACCAGCACTTTCTTTCACTAAGCAATAAGATTTTCATCATTATTTTGTTGGCTACCTAGTATTATACCATATGTGTGTGTGCTACGATTTATTTTAATCTCTTATTACCTAACACTCACATTAATTCCTTTAAATTGTTGTTAATACTGCAATAAATATCCAGAAACCTGAGAAATTTATGGGGAATTTTTTGCCACAGATGTAAGCTGAGCTTAGAGAAAGTGAGATATTGTGAAGACATGGACTAACCCAAAAATGATGCATACACACATACTACATGCCTAAGTAACCCCTGGTCTAAAACTAGAGGCCACTTATGTAACAAGTATTGAGGGTCTAGGATAATCTCAAATTCATAATTACATCTCAATAAACAGAGAGTCATATTTACCGCAGAAAAGCTTGGAAGCACAAATTACATTTGAAAAATATTTATCTGTGATCAAGAAATCCAACATAATGTAAATCTTTATTATGATCCTGCAGAAGTGTCCATGGCTACGTTGGGGAACAATTCTGACATCCTAAACATAAGTAGGAACATAGTGGCCACACCCTGAGACTCCAGGTGAATCTCAGTAAACAGGTCCCAGAAGGTATGGTTGAGGAGTTAAAACTTGCTCTTCTGGATTTCTAACACAATGTCCCAGAGGAAGATCCTACTTAGTTACTTTCAGTGCCATAGAGATGGCCCCAGATGAGTTTGCAGCGGTCATTTTGTTAAATCAGATCTGCAACTTTCCACTCTTGGTATCACATTGGTGCTCCAAAATTTAAGGTTTCGGAGCATTTCAGATTTTAGATTTTCTGATTAAGGCTACTCAACTTGTAGTAGACTACATGCGTTACTGAACACATAATTTCCCAAGTGGCAACTATATTTGGAACTTTACCAAAGCATTCCAAAATTATTGTTTTTAAAAACCATATTCACCAAATTATCCTATATGCATATACAGATATGAAAGAATAAATCCCACTATCATATAATTATAAGGTGCCAATAAAGATTAATAAAAGCGATATTTGCAGATATTTGTATATTTGTCTTTTGAGGTACCAGGGATTGAACTCAATGGCATTCTATCTCCAAGTTATACCTCCAACCTTATTTTTTATTTTGAAACAGGGTCTCACTAAGTTGTAGAAGGCCTCAATAAGTAGCTGAGGCTGTCCACAAACCTGAGATCCTTCTGTCTCAGCCTCCGAAGTACAGGGATTACAAGCGTGAACCACCACACCCAGCTTAATTACAGATTTAATAAATTAAATTTTTTTCAAAAAGCTTTATATCCTTTACCTATATAATATACATATATAGTTGGTCTTCATATGTTTTGTATATGTGTACATATATATGTATATATATTATATTGTTGTTATTTATGTGTGTCCTGAATATTGTGCTACACCCTAACCAATTATTATTATTATTATTATTATTATTATTATTATTAATTATTTTGGTGGTACTGGAGTTCCTGGAAGCCCTTCTACCTCTGGGCTACACACCCAGACCTATTTTATATTTTTTTATTTGGAAACAGGGTCTCTTAAACCAGAGAGGCTGGCTCCGAACTAGCGCGATCCTCTTGTCTCTGCCTCCCAAGCGCGGGGATTACAAGTGTGCAACACCACGCCTAGCCACCCTAACCCTATTTTAAATTTTTATTTTGAAACAAGCTTTTACTAAATTGCAGAGGGCCTAAGTTGCTAAAGCTGTCTCAGCCTCCCAAATACTGGTATTATAAGTGTGTGCCAGCATGCCAGGCTCATCATATATTATTGATTCAAATGACAGGAAGAAAGCCTGAGAGAACCTGATAGGAAAAACTTGGATTTATGCCAAAATTTACATTTTAACTATCTAACAGTCATTTGTTAATCTAAGTATGAGCACATCACTTAGAATACATGTGTTTTTAAAGAATATGTAATTATAGTTGTGAAAAAAATGACTGGCTTTAAAAAGAGGTTTCTAAGCCTGCTGAGGGGTTAGGCTGGAACCAAGGCCAGTGGCCAACATCGGAGCCTTCTGTGAGGCAAGGCCGCTACTGAGGCCTCCGAGGCCAGGATCGGAGCCTGCTGAGGGTTTAGGCCAGTGCTGGGGCCAGCGAGGCTGGCATTGGAGTCTGCCATGAGGCAAGGCTGGTGCTGGGGCCTCCAAGGCCAGGATAAGAGCCTGCCAAGGGGTTAGGCTGGTTCTGGGGCCAATGGCTGGCATCGGAGCCTGCCATGAGGCAAGACCGCTACTGGGGCCTCCGAGGCTGGGATCGGAGCCTGCCAAGTGGTTAGCCAGATGCTGGGGCCAGTGGCCAGCATTGGAGCCTGCCGTGAGGCAAGGATGGTGCCGGGGCCTCCGAGGCTGGGATAAGAGCCTGCCAAGGAGTTAGGCCGGTGCTGGGGCCAGCGGTCGGCATCGGAGCCTTCCGTGAGGCAAGGCTGCTACTGAGGCCTCCGAGGCCAAGATCGGATCCTGCCAAGGGGTTAGACTGGTGATGTTGGCCAGCAAGGTCAGCATCGGAGCCTGCTGTGAGGCAAGGCCGGTGCTGGGGCCTCCGAGGCCAGGATCGAAGCCTGCCAAGGGGTTAGGCCAATGCCGGGGCCAGCGAGGCTGGCAGCGGAGTCTGCCATGAGGCAAGACGCTACTGGGGCCTCCAAGGCTGGGATCGGAGCCTGCCAAGGGGTTAGGCCGATGCTGGGGCTAGCAGCCAGCATTGGAGCCTGCCATAGGGCAAGGCTGGTGCTGGGGCCTCCGAGGCTAGGATAAGAGCCTGCCGAGGGGTTAGGCTGGTGCCAGGGCCAGCGGCCAACATTGGAGCCTTCCGTGAGGCAAGGCCGCTACTGAGGCCTCCGAGGCCAGGATCGGAGCCTGCCAATGGGTTATACCTGTGCTGGGGCCAGCAAGGCTGGCATCGGAGCCACCACGAGGCAAGGCTGGTGCTGGGGCCTCCGAGGCTAGGATAAAAGCCTGCTGAGGGGTTAGGCTGGTGTCTGGGCCAATGGCCGGCATGGAGCCTGCCATGAGGCAAGGCCGCTACTGTGGCCTCTGAGGCTGGGATCAGAGCCTGCCAAGGGGTTAGGTCGATGCCGGGGCCAGCGGCCAGCATTGGAGCCTGTCATGAGGCAAGGCCAGTGCTGGGGCCTTCTAGGCTGGGATCGGAGCCTGCTGAGGGGTTAGGCCAGTGCTGGGGCCATTGGCTGTCATCAGAGCCTTCCATGAGGCAAGGCTGCTACTGAGGCCTCCGAGGCTGGGATCGGTGCCTGCCGAAGGGTTAGGCCAGTGCTGGGGCCAGCAAGGCTGGCTTTGGAGCCTGCCATGAGGCAAGGCTGGTGCTGGGGCCTCCGAGGCTGGGAAAAGAGCCTGCCGTGGGTTTAGGCTGGTTCCGGGGCCAATGGCCAGCATCGGAGCCTGCCATGTAGCAAGGCCACTACTGGGGCCTCTGAGGCTGGGATCGGAGCCTGCCAAGGGGTTAGGCCAGTGCCAGGGCCAGCAAGGCTGGGATCAGAGCTCACTGTGAGGCAAAGCCAGTGCTGGGGCCTCCGAGGCTGGGATTGGAGCCTGCCGAGGGGTTATGCCAACGCAGGGGCCAATGGCCAGCATCAGAGCCTGACAGGAGGCAAGGCCACTACCGGGGCCTCTGAGGCTGGGATCGGAGCCTGCTGAGGGGTTAGGCTGGTACTGGGGTTAGCGAGGCAGGATCAGAGACTGCCATGAGGCTAGGCTGGTGCTGGGGCCTCCGAGGCCAGGATCAGAGCCTGCCAAGGGGTTAGACTGGTGCTGGGGCCAATGGCCGGCATCAGAGTTTGCCATGAGGCAAGGCCGCTACTGGGGCCTCCGAGGCTGGAATCTGAGCCAGCTGAGGGGTTAGGCTGGTGTCGGGGCCAGCGAGACCAGAATCGGGGCCTCCCATGAGGCAAGGCCGCTGCTTGTGCCAGCAAGGTCTGGATCAGTCCACCGGGTAGCCAGGCCACTACTGGGGCCATCAAGAGTGGGATCGGTGCTTGCAACGAGGCATGCACAGAGAAATATCGCAGAAAATAAAAATCAGATGCTTCTCCTAATCAGCAAAAACTAGGAGGAAAGGGATAACAGGAAGAGGTCGAGCTATAGAAAGGGCCCTATAGTGAAGTAACTAAGGTGACCAATCAGAGGGTATGGAATAGGGGAGGATGGAGCCTCTTTAAAACGCAGGAGGTACATAAACAAATGTATCAAAGTTAGTCACCAAACAAGCATGGGATCGAGGGAGGGGGAGGGAATGAGATGGGGCAGAATGAGGGCTAATTGGATGATGTGTGCTTGTATATCCTCTCAAGTCTTGTACTCCAATGTGATATATGATTACAATGCACCAATTAAAAAAATAAAAAATAATAAAATAAAAATAAAATTAAATTAAAACATATTTTCAAAATGAAAAAAAAGAGGTTTCTAAGGTTAAAAACCTATAAAACATGCTTTTGAGAAATTAGGAAATAGTATCATTAAAATGGTTAATTTATTTTCATTGTGTTTATTTTCCTTGGGTAATAATGTTTGTGGAAAATAAGGCAAATAGATCAATGCAATAGGATATCTGAGAAATATATTTACATAAATAAGTAAAGTGAATAGATATTTGAAAACGAGCAGAAGAAATTCACTGGGAAAAGACAAAATTTTTGGCAATGATTGTAGAAAAACTGGAAAAATGCTAAATTTTTATATACATATGCGAAAGTTAATTTAAGTTGGAGTTTACAATTTAATTGCTTTTATTTGCCTTCAAAAGCAAACATACAAACATATTCTTCTGTTTTCCAATAGATGTCAGTATCAAAAAAGAAAAGAGCTAGGCATTTAATATATCTGCAGCAACAAGGGACTAATCTATTCTTTTCTTCTCTGATTCATATACTAAGCATTTCTTTGGCCACTCCAAGCAGTCCAACAAGGAGAGTAGTTTGAAATACACCATGATTATTATTTTGGGGGTGAGTTTATATAACTACTGTGGGAATAATGGTGATTAAAGTAAATAATGAAACATAAATTTCTTGGATGATTCCAATTTTCTTTATTATTTTGTGGCTCTTTCACTTTCTCTTTATTCTATTATTGTAATATCTAATTTCTTGTCTTTTATTTTTCACTTTCTAGTATTAATATAACAGATAATTTTATGGTCAAAAAAGGAGTTTACATATTTTTCCTTGGCATTTTAATTTTTAAATCCATGTACACACACATATATTGCATATATTCATGGTATACAAACTACATACTGATTTGATTATGTGTTATAATGATTACCAAAATCAAATTAATGAACACATCTCTCACTGAAGACAGTTATATACTATTATGCATGTGTGCCTGTGTGTGTGTGTGTGTGTGTGTGTGTGTGTGTGTGTATGCACGTGCGTGCACAGAAGTTGGGCATTTAAGCTAATTTGTGCCAGCAAATTTCAACTAAACAATACAGGATCACTAACTATTCAACATGCTTTCTGTACTCTAAATTTTTGAAACTTAGAGGGATTGATTTTAATGAGGTAAGGTCTATGCTTGTGATGCATGCCAAAAGAAAAAAAATTGAACAAAAGTTAAATCTGACTTAATAAAAAGAAAGGAACAGGTGTTCCTTATAGTTTGTTTACATGGAGCCTTTTATCCTGGTTTTTACTTTCCTTTAAATTAGGTGTTTTTATTTTTATGAAAAAATTTTGTCATTAACATTAAATATTTTTTCAAAAATATATTGTTTAAGCCGGGCGTGGTGGTGGACGCTTGTAATCCCAGCACTTGGGAGGCTGAGACAAGAGGATTGCACAGGTTCGAAGACAGCCTCAGGTACTTAGTGAGGCTCTAAGCAACTTACTGAGACCCTGTTTCTTTTTTTTCCTTTTTTCTTTTTTGGTGGTACTGGGAGTGGAACTCAGAGGCTTTCTACCTCCAGGCTATACTCCCAGACCTACTTTTAATTTTATTTGGAAACAGGTTCTCACTAAGTTGCTGAGAGCCTCACTAAGTAGCTAAGGCTGGCTTCAAAACTGTGCGATCCTCCTGTCTCAGCCTCCCAAGTGCGGGGATTACAAGCGTGCGCCACCAAGCCTGGCACTGAGACCCTGTTTCTAAGTAAAATATAAAAAGTAGGTCTGGTAGTATAGCCTGGAGTACCATAAAAACAATACATGTTGTTTAAGAGTTTCCCCCGCACTCCAGAAGTTCTAGTCTTCCAGAAGCATCAAACGTCAAAACCTTCAACCAAAAAAATATATACGTATATGTATATATATATATATATATATATATATATATATATAATTCTCTAATCATGCATTAAAAATTCCTATAGCCAGTTTAAACACTCAAACAAAAATTTTAGTTTTAAAATACACCTATACACATACACACACATATGGAGAGAGAGAGAAAGAGGCAGATATATAGATATATATAGGTAGACGATAGACATCTCTGTATATAGATAGATTGTCCATAATATATTTTATATTTTATATATTGAATAGATATATTGTTGGTGAAATGTAAACACTGTTTACTGATTTATTTTTTGATAGGAAAATAATTGCTTCATATTCATTATCTTCTATCTCTGTTCACCTCTATTTCAGAAAACTTCCTTAAATCTCCTTTTTTGAAATCCATTTTCCACTGGGCATGGTGGTGCACACTTGTAATCCCTGCGCTTGGGAGGCGGAGACAGGAGGATCACACTGGTTCAGAGCCAGCCTCACTGGCTTAAGAGACCCTGTTTCCAAATTGAAAAATATAAAATAGATCTGGGAATGTAGCCTGGCAGTAGAAGGGCTTCCAGGAACACTGGTATCACCAAAAATTAAAAAAGAAAAGAAATAAAAAGAAATCCATTTCCCATGGACAGCATGCCTTGACTCTTTTTCTCTGAAAAACAGAAAACTGAGAATGGAGAATTGCAGCAATGTGATGAGACTCTCAGTAAACTAGGGAGATAAGCACTGTGTGCATGTATGCCACTACATTATGATCTGAGACTATAAACCATCAATAAAAGTATTTTTAAAAAAAGGGCTGGGGGTCTAGGAGCTCGGAGGTAGAATGCCCCTGGATCGATCCCTAGTACCACAACAAACAAACAAACAAACAAAGAAATAACATCCTCCCCCCCAAAAAAAAAAGATACTAGCATTTTCCCATTTTTTTCTGCTTTTCTTTATCGTATTCTACCTACTTGCTTTCTGAGACTCTGCTTTCATAATTGTAAGGTTTCCTGCGAACATTTTATTGTTCACTACTTCAATTAGGAGATTCTTAGAGGTAAATGACTGTCTATTATATAATGTCCTCTCTTTCTTTTGTGGTCCTATGTTTCTCAGTAGAAAACATGAGCACAAATTACTTTTATGTCCCCCAAATTCTCAATCATTTTCCAAGATCTTAGCCACATTAGCTGTTGGTTTCTTTCAATTCCTCCATCCCTGCCCACTCTGCAGATCTTCTTCTTGGTATAGTCTCTGTTACTGGTACTTAGCATTATCCTGGGGCTATCCTCTTACTGCCTTCTGGTAGGAATTGAATCAATTGTTTTCTAAATCACCCTTTCCTTTTTCTTGGTTTATATATTTCTTCCTGAAAGTAGATCCTCAAATAACTCTAAAATAAGAATTCTCTAGTGGAAACTCCAGTGCCATGGGATGACTGCATCTTTATTTCAGCTGAGATAGGACAGAAGAAATGGAGATAGATAGGCGATTAAAGGGAGGAAAAGAGATTGTAGCTATAAATCTAAAAGCCTCATGATCAGACTCACTCCCCGGAGTCTGATTTTTTTCCTCTAGGCCTGTCATTTCCAAAATTTGAAAAATCTATAAATCTTACAGTTATTGTAAATTCACCCATTTATTATTCTGTTAGCCTATACAATGCATTTTCAGATTAGATAAAGCAAAGGGAAGTATATTTTAAGAAACCTATAACACAGGCACATCCCAAAGTTTATCTAGATAGAAAAGATAATGTCAGACTAAAGATCCTGGAGGAAGACCAGACCACTATAAATGTCTTAGGATCTCTGATCAAAGAAACTGAGCTCACTGGGTGACAGCTGTTCCCACATGCTTCCTAATGCCCACCCCTCAGTTTCCTTTAAAAGCGGAGCCCAAGCTCCCATAGTGCATCTCACTTGTGAGTACCCACACTCTTTCTTTGAGTGCATTTCCTTCTTCACTGAACAAATCTCTGTAGGTGTTTTACTATCTGACACATCCCTTAAATCTTCTCCACAGTGAAATTAAAAAACCCACCCAGGCCAAATTGAAGTCTTCTCCAATTTGGAGGGATTTCCCAGGATCCCCTTCCAGTCACACATGCATTCCCTTCATGCATAGATTAACTAATATAGAGGTCTAGTAAAAGCTTTCAAAGGTCTTGTTTGGTAAGAACTTTGAAGGCTTTGTTCTGCTGCCTTCCTACAGAGCATTGCAAATGAAAAATCTGAAACAGCCGGGCATGGTGGCGCCCACTTGTAATCCCAGCATTTGAGAGGCTGAGACAGGAGGACTGCAGTTCGCAGATAGCCTCATCTACTTAGCAAGGCCCTTTGCAACTCAGTGAGACCCTGTTTCAGAATAAAGAATAAAAAATGGGGCTGGGGGTTTAGCTCGGAGATAGAATACCCCTGTGTTCCATCCCCGATACTGCAAAAAGGAAAAATCAGAAACATATTTGTAATTTAACCTTTCTTTATGGAAATGCTCAAGGCAAGAAAATCTCATGGAAATGTGTCTGAATACATATTTTGTTTTTGTTTTTGCTTTTGTATAGTGTGTTCCTTTTTTATGTTGCTGGCTTTCTTTCTATGCCTGATATTTCTCAGTGCTTCTTTCTGAGTCTATATTAAAAATCGACAATATACATAAGAAAATTATTCAACACCTTAAGCAACAAGGGAAATAGAAATCAAAATGACACTGAGATTTCATCTAACTCCAGTTAGAATGGCAATCATCAAGAATACAAACAACCTGACGTGGAGGTGCACACCTGTAATCACAGCACTTGGGAGACAAAGACAGGTGGATTACAGGTTCAAAGACAGCCTTAACAACCTTGCCTGGTTCTCAGAAACATAGTGAGATCCTATTTCTAAATAAAAAATAAAGTAGAGATTGGGGTTTAGCTTGAAAGTATAAACCCTCTGGGTTCAAATCCTAGTACTGAAAATAAATAGAGAAAATGAATACAAATTATATTAAATCCTGGTGAGGATGTAGAGAAATAGGAAGTCCTATATACTGTTGGTGGGATTTCACATCAGTACAACCACTATATAAATCAACATAAAGGTTCCTCATAATACTAGGAATGAAACCACCAAACATTCGTCCCAACTATACCAACCTTTGGTACCTCTCCAAAAGAATCAAAGTGAGAATATTCTAGTGATACATCAACAAAAATGTTTATGGTAGCCCGAACTCACAATAGTCAAATTATAGAACCAACCTAGGTTCCCAAAAGATGAATAAAGAAAAGGTGATATATACACCCACACGATGGAATTTTAGTCATAAAGAACAAAATTATGTCATTTGTAAGAAATGGTTGAAACTAGAGAATATTATTCTAAGAGAGATCATCCAATCTCAGAAAGTCAAAGGTTGAATGCTTTTTCTCATATTTGAAATCTAAAGAGGAAATAGGAAACTTAAGAAATATTAGATAATTAAGGAGAGAGACCAGTAGAATAGTGGAGAGGAATAGGGGGAGGAAAGTAAGGGAGGGAAAAATAACTGATAAAAGAGACAGTTAAAACAACACATCCATTCATAAATGCATCATTACCATCAATAATATTACAAGGAAGGGCAAATACCAGGATGGGGTCTGCAGAGAAACATAGCAAGACCTGTGTGTATGCATGTTTGTGTCACTTTGGACTTCATTATGCCTATATTACGACATATAAAGTATAAAACAGAGAGCCACATGTACTTGGTCTATACAGATACCTCTTGACTCTTACACTTAACTTTCAGGTGAATAAGCAAGGAAGCTTATGTTATTCTTAGGAAGGAACAAATGCCCAAACAGAGAAGACTTCCTTTTTGAGTATCAGTTCCTAAATTGTGAAAGAATTTTTGTTTTTCCTCTCTGGAGAGGTAGCATCTGGCTATTGGGAATTCATACTAAGTGTAGAAAAGTCTTTAAGATAAAAGTTTCAAGTAAGTTTTTATTTTAACTTCCACATTTCATTCTGCAATTCTATCTGATGAAATTCTTCAAGAAGAAATATTTTTTTCTTAGAGCCCTGTACACTCATAGTCACTAGTTGGTCCCAAACTGAACTTCTTTACTAGTTACCAATGATCTATGTATTAGAGTTAGGGCTTCCAAAAAACTAACTTCCTAATCCTCCCCTCAGCCCTACTTTATTTTTTGTTACAGATACACACTCTTATTTAATTGGCCTTCCTGTGATAAGTTTTTAGAAGGGGAAGAATATAGACTTGTAAGTTCAATACATCACCTGAACTTGGAATCCTTTTGTGTTTTTTTCTGTAATTTTAATATTTACTGTATAAAATTGCAAGAGTTTTATAAATCTAATTTTTGTTGGTGGTTTTCTTTGGTTTTATTTTATTATGTGCACCTCCTGAAAAAGCAAACAGGAGACTTTTATCCATTAGCAGTGAATAGTGCTGAACTTAGAAATTTCCAGTTCCTAAGCATGATGTAGATAAAGCTTAAAATCATCATTAGAGACATTATGCACTCCTGTTCATAATAATATTATTCAAACATGTGAAAGCAATCCAAGTGTTCGTCAGTGGTTGAAAGGATAAACAAAATGCATTTATATAAATGAGGCACCATTATTCTTCTCTAATAAGAAAGGAGATTCTGACACATGGCTGATCCTAATACATGGCTGAAACTTAAAAACATTATATTAGGTAAAATCAACCAGTATAAAAATACAAATATTGTTTATTTTCACTTATGTGAGGTATACAGAATAGTCAAAATCATAAAACAGAAAATAAAATGTCAGTTCTTGAGGTTCAGAGAAGTGTAAAATGGGGAGTTAGTGTTTAAGTAATTTTAGTTTAGAAAAATGATTCAAAGCTCTGATGGTGATAGTTACACAACAATGTAAATATACTTAGTGGCACAGTGATATGCATTTATAATATTCAAAATGGTGGATTTCATGTTTATTTTGCCACAATAAAATTAGTAAAAATATTGGAGAAAGTACTTTTTTGTTCCAATATAGTTTTTAAATATTTCATTATTATATTAACAGTTAAAAAAGATTCTGTCTTCATGCATCTACCCTATCTTCTATGTCTTTTTTCTTGTTTGTTTTATACTTTTAAAAAAATAAAACTTTCTCATTCAAAATACACACAACTGAAAAACTATACAGGTAAACAGATCTTAAATAATACTCATCCTGCTTCATTATTCTGTAAGGTAAAAGAGAACATAGTATGTTTGAAGTTTTGAAATTACAGTTTTTATTCTTTAAATCTCCCATTCTAATATCTTCAGCTTTCAATATATAAATGCTAATTTTATGTTTTAGATGAATTTCTTTTGCTACCTCATCAATAGTATCCTCATTTAAGGCCTCTATTTGCCTTGGTGTTATCATGAGCCTTCAGTATTGTGCAGATTCTAGATTCATACACTCCTGGTTTTTCTTCGGATTCTTATATTTAACCACCGTGTGGCTTTTGGTAAGTTGTTCATTTTTCCTACAGTTCAATTACCTGAATCATAGAATGGAGATAAAAGCTACTTAAAGGTGCCAATGCATGATTCAGTGGGTTAAGGCACAAGGAAAGGAACTGACAATTTGCATGGACAGATAGTATTTAGTTAGATTGGTATTTAGTTAGATGGTATTTAGTTAGATGGTATTTAGTATTTACTTAGACCTTTTAGCAACAACTGATTCTAGTCAAATAAAACAATTACATAAAGTTAATTCTTTTTAAATCCTTTGTTGAGGTATTAAACAAATACAATTGGGATTATAACAATTTCAGTTTACTAAACTCACATCGTAAAACCTATAAATCGTAAAACCTATAAATCGTAAAACCTATAAATCATTTTATTACGTGAATACTTTTTCTGCTATGCAATGCTAGCATCGATAATCCAATAAAATATATTGTAAGATTTTCTCCAGAATATAAAGACAAATATTTCTATAAGGTTAAAGATTATGAAAGTAATTTATTTAATATTCATATTATAATGCAATTGGTATTATTATTTTTAAACTGTGTTTAAATAAATTATCATACTATTTACTATTAATATTCCATTTTGCCCGGGTGTGGTAATCCCTGAGCTTGGGAGGTGGAGATAGGAGGATCGTGCAGGTTTGAAGCCAGCACCTCTGACTTAAGAGACCCTGTTTCCAAATAAAAAAAAAATATATAAAATATGTCTTGGAATGTAGCCCGGAGGTAGAAGGTACTACCAAGTACCTTCAGTACTACCAAGAAAAAAAAAAAAAAAAACCTCCATTTTGGTTGAATATTGAGTTTAACTAATTATATCAGGCTATCTTTAAAAGAAATAGAGAATAAAAGGTGAGATATTCTTTTACTGCCGTTTCCTTTTGTCTACCTTTTATTGTCAGTATACATATTTGGTCTCAATTTCATTATAATTATATATCGTTACATATAATATAGTTGTATATAGGATATATATAATGTGTGTGTGTGTGTGTATGTGTGTGTGTGTGTTACTGGGAATCAGGCACTTTATCACTTAGCTATATCTCAGCCCCTTTAAATTTTTGTTGTTTTTGTGGTACTAAGGACTGAACTAAGGAGCATTTTATTTTATTTTATTTTATTTTTTGCTAAATTAACTGAGACTAGTCTCCCTTTTAATTTTGAAATAGGGTTCCTCTAAGTTACCTTGTGCTGGCCTTGAACCCATGATTCTCCTGTCTCATCCTCTCAAATACTGAGATAATAGGTGCATCACCATGTCTGGCTTCACTCTAATTTTAAGCATGTTATTGAAAAAGGTACTTATAACATATTTAGGTTTCTGGTTTGTAAATGAACAAAACCTTGTATTCCTGAGCACACTTGCACATTAATATTTTCTAAATCACATACTTTGGTTATATATAATATATAGCCCCTGGATAAGTAGTTCTTTCATGAAAGATTGCAAAGTTTCTGTCCTATGACCATTGGCCATCTCAGAGATGCTGTCCTGCTCTTGAATGCCAAGTGTGGATGTAAAGGTGAAGGCAGATATTTGTTGGAAATTTAACCATAGAAAGCATTGTATCAATCTTTTTTTCTTCCTTCCTTTCTTTTTCTTCCCTCCTTCCATACTTCTTTCCCTCCCTCCCTCCCTCCATTTTTGTTTTAGATTTGAGCTCAAATTTGGACTCACTAAAGCTCTGAATCAAAGGCAAATAGGGAAAAGTACAATCAATAAAGTATCTATATCCTATTTTCTATGAGAAAAAGGTTAATATAATTTCAGTACCACTGCACATAAGAGACTTATTAAATTGGCCCAGAATAGAAAAAATAATTAAGTAGGCTTCAACAGTTCATGGTATTCTTTCTTCTTGTCCAATCTTCTAAGTATAGTTCTGCTCTATATGATTTTGAGAATGCTGTATACTGCACTTTAATTGTCCTCATACACAGACTCGTTGGTGGACAGGATGTCCAGTCCAAAGTGCTGTAAACTAAAACAAATTGACCGATAAAGATCATCTGTGAGCCTTTGACAGATACATAAATATTCTTGTCATTCTCAATTCCTTGGCCAATACAGTTGGAGAATCTCCCCATGATTGGAAAAGTCAACTCTAAGGCTGGTTATTGTTTCACTGATATTCTGTTGGTAATATGCCACTTTGTAAAGCTTTCTTCATGAGTTCCAGAAAGCATTTGGCTCCCACAACACAAAGGATCGTTGCAAGCATTTTTGGTCAGTTTTGATTGAATGCAGATTGCAGGATTGTTTTGCTAGACTACATTATTCTTTCAAACGTTTCTTCAGTAGTCGCATATTACTTTCTAATGATAATCATTTGCATTTCCAGAGCCCTTTTTGCCCTGATGTTTTGCAATGGATTCAGCTCTTTCTTTGCTGTGCTTCCCTCTGAGTTGAAAGGATCTTGTAGCTCCTGGTCTTTCACATGGGCCACCTTATTAAGTGGCTGAAAAGGAGGAGGAAAACCACCCAGTGAAGGGATTGTGGATTAGAACCTTTTCCATACTAACAGGAGAAAATGCAGAAAGCATGCTATGAGCTCTATTTAATCTCCATTTAAACAAAGTTTTAAGCCTGAATGTGATGGCTCTGAGACTTCTTATATAACGCAAAAGGTAAAATGAAGGTTAGGCAATTCAGCTGGGTGTTTGTTCCCAACCAGCTCCCAGTTTTTCTTTCATTGTCTGCCGCCTCCGCCCCCACTGCTTCCTTCTCACTCCACTTCTGGTGGTCCATGGCGTGCTCTGCAGATGTTTCTCCCACACAGTGAAAACATTCCCTAATGTGTCTGTGTGCTTCCAGGCTTTGCTCATATGGGAAAAGGAAAAATTGGAGAGAAATAAATGAATTTCTGAATTTGTCTTGTTTTCTTTTGAGTCATTCAAAAGTGCTGAAATGGAGAAGAACTATTAGACCTATTCACCTTTCCCACAATGCTAGCCATAGAAGTCATTTATAAAATCATTTTCTCTTTAATGTAACAGAAAGCGAATAAATAAGTGAACCTGTTCATGCCACTTTTCAGAAACTTTAAGGTAGCAATTTTATGTTAGAAAATTAATAACATTTAAATTTTAGTGCTTTTAAAAATAAATAAAATTTAGTGCTTTTAAATATTGTCATACTGCTTTACTTATTTGGAAAATTAGAGCATGTACTTTATTTTACACGTAGTTTATTTTACATAAAGTTTTAAGATTGCATTCTGTATTTTCATAAAGAGATATCTTTCCTGCTTGCACTTTGGAATATGAAAACAGGAAGCTGTAAAAAGAAAACTCATAGATAATAAATAACTTTCTACTTCTCCATTTCTCTTGTTTAAGATAATATTCTCACTTATAAACCAGAATGCCTGACTACCACAACTTGGAGGAAAAAATATTTATTTGCTCTTAGCTATAGAGTTTCAAATGTTTCAGTCCATGTTAGGCTGTGTCACCTCTGCAGAGCTCAGATCATGGCAGCAAGAAGCAGAAAGAGGAAGAGGAAAAGAAAGCCATCGATATGTATATGCACACACTTCCTAAGGCCACACTTGACCTGCCTTCTTCAGCCACACCTTAACTGCCTATCTTAAGACCCAATGAATTTACTAACTCATCAAAGGATTCACCCACTGATGAGATTAGAACCTTTATAATTCAATTATTTCACCTCTGAACATTGTTGCATTACCAATACGTGAGTTTTAACAAGGACATTCTATATCCAAACCATAATATTTTCCATCTTCTCTATGCAGGTATCTTTTTTCTATGAAGGTATCTCTTGGTCTTTGGATGGCATTAGAACTACTTTCATACAATGTCGGTCACTCATGGTTTTCTAATAATCTTCCTTTGAATTTAGGATTAGTTGGCAAGTATTATCTTGGGAGTTAGCCAGAACTGAGACCAAAAGAGTTTTAGTTTTATCCTGGATTATATATACAGACTTGAATAACTAGGGAGTTCATTAATATTTAGACAGATATGAAATTAGATTAAATCTGCATTTTGTTGTATTAAATCTGATTTAATAAGACCCAAAGTACAATTATAATAATTGACCTTGACCTTCAATCATTTATTAAAGTAAGTAAAGAAATGATGAATGCACAGACAATGAAAAGGGTAGGATTGTGTCAATGGGGCAAAGGTTGGTGGTGGAATCATAAAGGGAGTAGGTTGGAAAGAAAAGACGCACTGGTAAAGAGTTTGAGTTTTCAACTCTAGCAGGACTGCTGCTACTGGGAATGGTAACATCACTGACCTAATGTGGATTCCACAACCAATGGACAAGAACATTGAAAAACGGAGATGCCGGGTTACTACAAAGAACATTTATGTGGATATTGAATTCCTGAGAATGCTAAGAAGAGTAATATTGGAGAAGGTGACAGAGAGACAGCAGTTAAACCCTTTAAGGAATGTGGAAAGTGATCCAGGAGCAGTACAAAGGGCAATAAACAAAATGGTCTGTTTATTACTGGGCTTATAAATAGAGGTTTACAAAATCTCTTAAAGGAGAAAAGGTACCAGCTGATTTTAATACTTTAGAACTTTGAGCTAGAAAAAAAAAACCCTCAACTTTGTGCTGTGATTACTACTGACTGAATTCATTTATTTTATTTTTATTTTGGGGGTACTAGGATTGAAACAGGGGCATTCCACCTCCATCTACACTCCTGGCTCTTTTATTTTTTATTTTGAAACAGGGTCTCACTAAATTGCTTGGGGTCTTGCTAAGTTTCAGAAGGTGAGCTCAAACCTGCCATCCTCCTGTCTCAGACTCCCAAATACAAAGATTATAGGCATGCACCACCATGCCTAACTTGCTGCTACCTGAATTTATGTCAGTCAGTACATTCCACCAGTACATTTTAGGGAAACATCTCCTCGGCAACATTCACAGCATTTCCCTCATTCCATACCACTTTAGAGTATAAATAAAAATAAGTAAACCACACGTACAAACTCTATATAAGAAAAAAGTTACTATTATAATTTTAGTGGTTTAACATATTTATATGTTGCAAATATGCAGGCTTTTTAGATTTTATTCTTTTTTGGTGTATAATTTAAATCTATCCCTTTAAAAATAAGGCTTTATCATTTTACCTCAATTAAAATTTTTTCCAAAAGTTTATTCTTATTGATTTATATAAAAATAGAGGTTGCATCAATATTTGTATTTTTAATCCTCACAAAGAAAGATATTTTCCAGGTGATAGAATTCCAGGATTAAGTCTTATATGTTTAATCTCTTATTCTTAATTTTTAAGTTGTTACGTTCTCTACTTTCATAAGAATAAAATTCAGTATGTCTTATTTGCAAGCTTTGTGTTTAATAAATAAAAGTTGCTAACACCTGAGAGCTGAGAAACTTTGTCACACCTTCCTTTGTATTTGCCCAAGGATTTCCAACTAGACTCAAAGAAAACACAATCAAGATTAGCAACTCTGCCCAAAGGTTCCAACAGTAGTGAAGGGCGTGGGCTTGATTTTATAAATTGTTCTTTAATGAATTAAGCATTTCTTAAATGTGTTTGATGTCTGGCAGCAAAATTTACTGTTATGCTGATGTATCCTTTTCTATTTCACATCATTTAAACAATAAAATGTTTTCTAGGTAATTTACAGTTATGTATATTTAAGATGTTTTAATTTGGAGAATATATATCTTCAAATATTATTAATTACATTTCTAATGCAATTTCAAGCAATTTTTCTCACATCACTTTTTTTTGCTGGTGGTACTGAGAATTGAACCCAGAGGGATTCTATTACTGAGATTCACCTCCAGCCCATTTTATTTTTTATTTTTACATGAGATTTCCTTAAGTTTCTACATGCTGACCTCTAACCTGCTTCCCAAGTATCAAAAATACAGGCATGTGCCACTCTGCCCAGTTCTGCCATCAGTTTCTTAATTTACAAAGAAAATTGCTTTTATCACTGTACTGTAATATACCAAAACTATATTCACATCATCACAAAACAAAAATATTGTGATATTCAATATTAAACTTTTTAATTGATACAGTTAAATTGATCAGATGGCTCACCGTTGATGGGATTGTTTGTTAAAAATTACTTTGGGAGCCAGGCTTGGTGCTGCATACTTGTAATACCAATATTGGGAGCCTGAGACCGGAGAATGGCGGTTCATGGACAGCCTCAACTACTTAGTGAGGCCCTCTGCAACTTAGTGAGACCCTGTTTCAAAATAAAGAATAAAAATAGGGCAGGGATGTAGGTCGGAGGTAGAATGACCTTGGATTCCATCCCCAGATCCACAAAAAATAAAATAAAATAAGAACTTGCTTCGGGTCAATGATTGTATGATTGTTCATTTGCAGCATTCACGATGCCGAGATAAACCTGGTATCTGTTAACAGATCAGCGTTCTTCAGCAAAGGGAGTTGGCACATTAACAGTTATTGCTTCACTTTCTTTTTGTGTACAGGACAATTATAATAGTTAAGCAAGTGAAATGAACTTGAAAAAGCCTTTTAATCCCAATACAATTAAATTTCAGAGAGTGTATATGCCTTCTGCAGTTGCTAATGGTAAATTATCCTCTCTAGCATGGTCTTCTTAAAATAAGTACAGACTTTTGAAACATATAACTGATGGTTCCCTGGCAATTTAATTCTTTTGGTTTTAAGAAATTCATGATATCACACAAGATCTCCATACCTTCTGAATAATAAAGATTGATAGACATTTTATGTGAGTTACACATTTAGCATACACTTCTTAGAGAAATATTCAATGCTTAATTTATTAAATATGCATTTTTATTTTTTTATTTTTTGGTGGTACTGGGGACGGAACCCTTCTACCTCCGGGCTACACTCCCAGACCTATTTTATAGTTTTATTTGGAAACAAGGTCTCTTAAGCTAGCAAGGCTGGCTTTGAATCTGTGTGATCCTCCTGTCTCTGCCTCCCAAGTCCAGGGTTTACAAATGTGTGCCATCACGCCCAGCTTAAATATGCATTTTTAATTTGTGAGGCCCTGTCCATCAGCACCCTGGTGACTTTATGAATCATACAAACTATTGTATAGCTGAACCAAAGCTTCCTAGTGTGCCAAGTGGCTACCAGGTGCCATTCTTAGATGATCTCTTAATATGTGCTGCCTAAAGGAATTAAATAGCCATCCTTAGACACTGATTGCACCAGCAAGCATCACTTTACCAGTGAAGTTAAATGCGCACTGCTGTTTACTGTCTCTGTAAAGTAGGTATTAACTACATTTTTTCCTATCATGTCTGAAAAGCATGCTAACTGCATTTTGTCTGGATAGGATGGAGAGTGAAAGAGAAACCATAAAAGATGGTATCTTTTATATTTAACTCTGTATGAAGGGGAGAGCTCTCCTTGGTGCACATGTTATATCTCATACTACAAAAAAGCCTGACAGGAACTGGAAGTACTAAACAGGATCTACTCAACCTAACCCAGCATATTTTAATACTCTTAATAGTCCTTGATTAAAAATGAAGTACCAGACAAATAAAAACAAGACATAAGGTGGTGGCATTTGGGATCATGTTTCTTTTTTGTGCTCCATCTCATTCTGCTCCCCATCCTGCTGATACTTAGGGAGTATTTAAATTTTAAGGCTCAATTTATTTGTGAGTGTATGGTACTGGGGGTGGAACCCAGAGGCTTTCTACCTCCGGGCTATAGTTCCAGACCTATTTTATATTTTATTTGGAAACAGGGTCTCACTAAGTTGCTGAGAGCCTCACTAAGTAGCTGAGGCTGGCTTCGAGCCTGTGCGATCCTCCTGCCTCAGCCTCCCAAGCGCTGGGATTACAAGTGTGTGCCACCATGCCTGGCAAGGCTCAATTTCTTTAAAATTATGTTTAAAATCTTTAAAATAGGTAATCCCATTCTAAGCTAATTGTTCTTCTTGTGTGGAAAATCTAAATATTCCTGCTGTATTTAGTATTACTTCTTTCTCTTGGTTTAAAATAATTATTGTAGTAATGATATTTCCTAATATTATGCATCTTCCCTGCCTATATCTAAAACTAAAAAGGAGAGCCTAGATGAGTTTTCTTTGTCTTTCTTCTTTTTTCTTTATTTTTGTAATGCTGGGAAATGAGCATTGAATTCAGGACAGTGCACATGCTAGCTAGGCGACTGCTCTATCACTGAATTACGCCCCCAGTCCATAAAGTTTTCTTTCACTCTAGATTGGTTACAGCCTATGGCACTTTTAATTAGCATTTTTTAAAAAAATATTTATTCTCTGACATCACATCAATTTTATTGTTAATTTTTTATTTTTATCGGTGCACTATAGTTATAAATCTTAATGGGATAAAAGATGGTGGAGACATACATGTACACATCACCAAATTAGCCCTTACCCATTTCCCACCTTCTTCTCTTTTCCTCCCTCCTTCTCATGCTTGGCTTAGTGATTGATATGTTTGTTAAAGTACATCATGTGCTTTAGAGAATTTCCCCCTGCCCTCCCATCCTCTAAGTTTGTTCATCTTATTTGCTCATCTATAGAATCTCCTTCGTCTAGAGTTCCTCCCATTACCCATTTCTCCCTAGTTTTCGCATATTAGGAAAAGCATCCAATTTCTTAGTTTTTGTGACTAAGTAATCTCACTTAGCATAATGTCCTCCATTTCCATCCATTTCCCTGCAAATGATGCAATTGTGTTTTCCTTTATGACGGAGTAAAATTCCATTGTGTACATATCCCACAGTTTTGTAATCCATTCATCTATTGATGGACATCTCAGCTGGTTTCAGAATTTGGCAATGGTGAATTGTACAGCTATGAACATAGATATGCATGCATTAGTTGGGTAGTTTGGTTTCCTTTCTTTTGGGTAGATACTCAGAAGTGGTATTGCTGGACAAATGGTAAGTTCATTCTCATTCTTCTGAGGATCCTCTATGGTGTTTTTCAAAGTGATTACACTAATTTGCAATCCCACCAACAATATTTTTAGAGTTCCCACTTTTCTACATCCTCACCGGCATTTGTTGTTGTTTGTGTTTTGAATGATTGCCATTCTAGTTGGAGTTAGGTGAAATCTCAGGGTAGTTTTGATTGCATATCTTTAATTGCTAATGCTGTTGAGCATTTTTATGCATTTAATGGCCATTTGAATTTCTTCCTCCATGAAGTGTTTATTTAATTCACTTGCCCATTTTTTGATTCGTTATTTAATCCAAAGTTCCAACCAGGCATTTGTATTTTTAAAAGGATCTGCAGATAATCCTGGTGCATAAAGACAAAGACTGCTTCTACTTTTCTTCTGAAAATATATGCATGTTATAATTTGGGATTTACTGCTGCTGAAACAAAGGCAGAAGACATTTAAGGAATGAATGACTGTATTATGACTTAATAGATAATAGGTGTCTGGAATGGCTAGAAATGACAACTTAAACTTAACTGGTCTTAGAGCTATGGAGTTTCCAAAAGTCACAGCCCGCAAGAAAAAAAAAATATGATCAGCACACAATCATTTTGCTAATAATTTTTCAGATTGCATCGTAGGGTAAAAGGAAATTGAAAATTACTGTGCTCCTGAATAGAAGGGTTAACAAAATTGGATAGAGATTTGAAAAAAATAATGTGATGATGAATAGAAAGCTATTCTTTTAGTCAGGTGTGGTGGCACAAGCTTGTAATCCCAGTACTTGGGAGGCTGAGACAGGAGGATTGCAGCTTCAAGGCCATCCTTAGCTACCAATTGAGGCCCTCTGCAACTTGGTGAGACCCTGTATCAAAACAAAATTAAAACTAGGGCTGGGGTTAGTTCAGAGGTAGACTGTTCAATCCCCAGTACTGAAAAACAAACAACAACAATAACACAACAAAAACAACTTTGTTTTGCACTTAGAAGCATCAAAATGAAAAGGAAAAACTCTGAACGTTAAAATTTTGATCTACAATTCTAAAGATTTTGACCTGGATGTCTGTTAACATGAAAGGAAGCTAGATTTTGACTTTGAAGTCAGAATTTAGAAAATCTAAAATTTGGGAGGCCCCATTCCAATGCTTGACTCTCCTTTCTCAGACTCAGAATTCTCTTCTGCAAAGTGACGATCCTAGAAACCAATTCACAAGATTTTAGAGGCTAAGTTAAATAATATGAATAGACTATTACTTAATAATTAAAGGCTCCTTCCCAGCCTATAGTAGATTAGCATATATATATATATATATATATATATATATATACACATACATATATACATATATATTCAGTTATTTACAAAGGCTGTTGCATCTCTCCATTAGAAGTGGTAGATGACTGATGGGCACTAATTTTAGTGCTTTTTCTCTTGAGAGAAAGAATCAGAAAGAATTAAAGCCCTTCCAGTCAAGAGTAAGCATAAATTACATGGTATCACTCGAGATCAATTTACAACATTACTAATAGGTATTTTATCTGTCATCGTGCATTAGTTCTCTGCAAGAGAAAACTGGACTGGAAAATCAGAGGGATGAAAGTGAAGAATTAAGTGTCCTGCTTAAGGTATAGAGGCCCCAGGGACACTACCTATCTGGTGGCCACATACACTTTTAAATACCTGGAAATTACTAGCTTGGAAATATCTGTATTTCTAAGAGAAAATTATTTACATTCATAGTGAAGAAAACTGAGATAGAAAATTTAAAAATGATTAAGTTTACTCAGAAAACTAAGCTTTACCATTACAATAATGTTTTGTCACATCTGAATTATTTCCATTATTAAACTCACTTTTGGTCATTCCTATGAATCAATCCTATATACATATTTATGCATCTCTCTGGGGAAATCACTAAACCCTTCTGAAACACTAAAATCTATTTGAAGATTTGTTAAAAGTCTCCTTTCTTTGTCACTATTGAATGATGTAACCTATGGACTAAAATATCTTTAGGATATAGAATCTAGGTCTCAGCTCTTTTTATGCTATAAGCTTAGTAATTTCAAACCAGTAGAGGGCTCCCTTCTGTAATATGATTCTATACATCTAAAGTCTGGCAAGAATTGTTGGTAAGGGACAAAAGTGGGAATTAATATTTCTTCTGTGCTAAGTATTTTTCTTAACTCTGTGTTTAATTAAGAAGTATAAAATGATGAATGAAGTAAAGCCAAACTCCACTTCTGGCGCTTGAGATATAATTTGTTAATTTTTCCATCATGCAAAATTTAATCTTCTATTGCTGTTCCAGTTTGAAAAATAAATGTGCTTCAGTGGTGCGTTGAGTCCACGCAAACACCTGCAGTCTGATTCTTGTAATGGTTCCATATTTTCTCTGTTCTAAGCTCCAATAACATACTTATAAAGGGAGGTTAGACAACTGATCAGTCTCTCTAATCCAGTGATAAAATAGGATAAAACAGGCAAAGCTCAAGAAGTGACTACATATATCTTTCCTTTTTAGTACTTGTAACATTGACTATTGAAATTGTAACTTAAAATCTAAAAAACATTGGATAAATGAAATAAAAATTTTTAGTCCCCCTATTGTGATCTTTATTCTGCTTTTGTCGATTCCTACTTAATGAAATACGATTTTAACAGTCCCAACAACCAACACTTGGAGAGTTTTATTTAGAGAATTTTATTAACATAGTTGTGACAATTTTAAATAAGAATTACTGCATGCACAATCTGTCAAAACAAATTGACCAGATTAGACATATATAAATCAACTTGTTGAACAACTCAGTTTTGTCAAATTCCACTTATTTTTATTTTACCAGTATTTTTTTTCTGTAATGTTTCTATATATTTCGTATGATTTTTAAAGGTAAATCCAGGCTTAGGCAAACAATTACCATAATATGTATTTATTACTACAAACAAGTGTCTAAGCACAATTGTAGCAAACAAAGAAACGATTTTCAAATCAACACAAAGAGAATGCTTATTCCTTCTTACTGTTCATAAATCTTCTCCCTTCCTCTTCTTAAGCTCATTGTTATAGATGATGGTAATGAATATAACATCAATACCTATGAAATATTTTGCTGTTCAACTGTACCAAAGGAAAATAACTGTAACCAACTAATTTTAATAGAAAACAATAAAGGTGAAAAATTATAGGAAATAAATGTATTTACTTTTATTTAAATAAGTCATCCTTTTAAAAAAATTTATCGGTGCATTATATTCAAACATCATATTGGGGTAAAAAACTTGTGTGTACATACATGTACACATCACTGATTTAACCCCTACCCAATTCCCACCTCATTCCCTCCCCGTCCCTCCTTCCCTTGCTCGGCTTAGTGGTTGACTTCGATATGTTTAAGTACATTGTGTGTTTTAGAGATTTTCCTCTTTCTCCCTCCTTTTTCCTCCTTTAGGTTGTCTTGTTTGTTCCTCCATAGGATTTCCTTTTTCATCTAGAGTTCCTCCTATGACCCATTTCTCCCTAACTCTCACATATTAGGGAAAGCATCTGATTTCTTATTTTTTGTGACTGACTAATCTCACTTAGCATAATGTCCTACAGTTCCATCCATTTCCCTGAAAATGATGTAATTGAGTTTTTTTTTGATGGCTGAGTAAAATTCCATTGTGTACATATTCCAGTTTTGTAATCCATTCATCTGTTGATGGACATCTTGGCTGGTTCCATAGTTTGGATATGGTGAATTGTGCAGCTATGAACATCAGATACACATGCATTAGTTTGGTAGTTTGGTTTCTTTTCTTTTGGGTAGATACCCAGAAGTGGTATTGCTGAATCAAATGGTAGATTTGTTCCCATTCTTCTGAGGATTCTCCATACTGTTTTCCAAAGTGGTTGCACTAATTTGCAATCCCACCTACAATGTCATTCTTTTTTTTGTGTGTGTGTGGTACTGGGGTTCCTGGAAACCCTTCTACCTCCAGGCTACACTCCCAGACCCATTTTATAATTTTAATTGGAAACAGGGTCTCTTAAGCCAGCAAGGCTGACTTCAAACCAGTGCGATCCTCCTGTCTCTGTCTCCTAAACACAGGGATTACAAGTGTGTGCCACCATGCCCGGCTAAATAAGTAATTCTTATAAGAGCTCTTCACATGCAGTAATTGAGTATTGTGGTTGTGGATATCTGATTGAAACAGTATCATGTGCTTCAGTCATTTCCAATAGTGGAGACATATTATTTCATGCATTTGACTCCCCAGAAAGCAACACAAATGGAAAAAATAATTGAAGAAATAAAGCACAAAGAAAATGAATGAATCAGTATTTTCATTCATGGAGTTAAAAATTATTTTAGGAGAAAATAAACATAAACCTTTTAGAAGTTAAATTATTTAAACTAAATCTAGCAGTTGTTCACTGATAGAATTTGGTCAATTTAACTTAAAACATGTTATGTGAAGACAGGAGTGGGAGTACAAGGTTTTATTTCTGTGCATTTTTATTTGGTATGCTTCCATATCTGGGTCATTGCAAGGGATAGAGCCCTGTAAGTGAGATATGGAATGAAATCAAATTTTTGTCTGGCATTTGGTGATATTGAATATTGTATGTACTATATTAAATGACCTCATTGCTTATATAGTTTAAGAAACCTTTGGAATAGGAGAAATAAAAACATTGTTAAGTTAGTCATTCCTCTTAGAGACAGTATGAGCTCGCCTGCTATGAATTTCATCCAACATGAATCAACTTCCAAAAATGGCAGTGGATTTATCTTCTCCGTTTTTTGATCTTATCCCATATAAAATGTAACTGCCAAATTCTCTTTAAAATTGAAGACATATCTACATTATGATAAGCAACCCCCAAAGTACATTGAGTTCATTCCATTGCTTAGGGGACACTCATAATAAACAACCAAAAATTAGCCATACAATGTTATTGATTTCTTTTTTAATACTTTTATTGGTACATTATAGTCCCTCATCATAATGTAGCTCATAGTGATAGTGATATACATGTACACAGTACTTGGTGCAATAGTAAGAGGGATTACACGGTCCTACTCGGTAAGAAACATGACATTTTTCACTCCACATAAGTATTACTACCATAACCTCATAATGCATATGTCTATGAATCCATTGTAGCCTTTGTACCATCGGGCTCAGCAAACCCTTCCCCTTGCTTTACTTATACTCCAAGTATTAAGTTGCAAGGTTGTGTTCATGATCTCCCTTTTAGATGGATGAGTATTAGAATGACAATGAATGAGATGATACTCAAACTCCAGTTACTGGATAGCTGGGTAAGAATTTTTTTCATGTATGTTTTTTATTGTGCAAACTTCCTCTGAAAAAAATTTAAAATATGACTCTCTGCCTCTCTCCAGAAAGAGGATCACCACTTCTGGAAGATACATTAAAATACAGAAAGGGAAAAATCAGGTGTGGTGGTGCATGCTTGTAATCTCAGCATTTGGGAGGCTGAGACAGGAGGATCGTGGATCGAGGACAGATCAGCTACTTAGTGAGACCCTTTGCAATTCAGTGAGACCCTGTTTTGAAATAAAAAATAAAACATAGGACCAGGGGCATAGCTCAGAGGTAGAATGCCTCTGGGTTCCACTCCCAGTACCACCACACACACACACACACATACACACACACACACACACACACACACACACACACACACACTACAGAAAGGAAGAACACATAATAAGATGGAGGCATAGGGTATTCTGGGTAAATAACTGAGGTGAATTCAAGGCCATTAACTGAGGCCAGCCATTAATTCACACACACACACACAAAAAAAACCTTTGACTCTGCTGATTAAGGCTTGAGTAAGAAAAAAACACATGACCAATACCAAACAACAACAACAACAACAACAACAACAACAACAACAACAACAACAACAAAAAACTGCTAACCACTGTTTAGACTTATGAATGGGTTTTCCCGTTTCATATGAACCTTCTGGATCCTCCTAAAGAGCCATTATTCTTCACATTAAACAGACATATCATTTTCTTCAAATCTATGCATTCCTTTTAGATGATAATACCCACAATATAAAAAAATACTAAAAATAAAATCAGTAGTTATACTGAGGTAGAAGTCAAGAATAATATTAACATTTTGGAGTTGCCTCAAAAGTCAAGTATAATATATTTAAAGGCTGGTTTTCATTTTGTTTCTCTTGACTGTAACTCAAGAAAAACGACCTCATGGGATTTCTCATGGTGGTGCCAGGTAAAACAATACAAAGTTTGGGGGACTCTTTGCAAAAAAGCTCTTCAACCTGTGTAAGGAGTTGCTTTTGTCTCTGAAGACAAGTTAATGTTCACAGGGTATATGAGAGGACAGCTTTTCGATGAGACAGAGAAGATGGATCTATATTATTGATCTATTATTAGTCTTAATACAGAATATTCAAGTCACTAATAGGTACTGTGTGTTGTATAAAGTATTGAAATCTGAAATGTATTTGGCAATAAAAGTTTTCATTAGTTTGAATCTGATGTCTATGGACACAAGGATTATTTCCATGGAAGAAGGCTGAGAATTATTTTAGTGAATCCTTTAAAACTGTATCTAAATTTTCATATGTAATAATTCCCTTTTCCCAAAGAATCAGTAGTCTCCTTTAGACCATCTCTATCTGGATTTAATATTTAATAGTGTCTGTATTCTGAGTAATACTTAAAATTCTGACCTAAAAAGAGAGTGGAAATGATAACACTTCTGGTATATGTTGGTGGTATTAATCCATCAATTTACCACTAAGCCTTTCTACCTTTGAACCTGTAATTTCAGTCCTATTTCCCACATTCCTTATCCCTAGCATAAAACATAAAGATCTTCCTTTTCCAGTGACCTAAAATACCTTCTGCTTCCTACCAGAAATGCAGTGCTGCAGCTTGCTGTTTTGTTCGGTTTGCTGTCAATTTCTCTCAGGCTCCTGTCCTTCTAAAAAGATGTGGCACTGATAAAGCCTGGGATCATTATCCCGTTAGAGAAGTGTACAGTGGTGATCCTTGCCTAGGCCAGCCACAGACTTCTTTACTAGATTATCATCTCATTATCATGGCAAACCTTTGAGGTTGGATATCTAGTTTGTTAATGAGGCAATAGGAGCTCACATTTTATGTGGTTTACTTTGGAGTGAAAAAAACTATCAAATATTAGAGTTAGGATGGTGTTTCACATTTACAGTGTCCTCCAGAAACTAACTGCACACTGCAGGAAATCAGTTTGATCAGTGTGAACATCCATGCTGAATTCATTTCCTTTTTTTCAGAGTAATCACCAGATTTGCTTGGTTGTTATTATTTTCATAATTTGTAGTACTGGAGAATGAACCCAGGGTGCTCTACCACTGAACTACATTCATAGCCCTTTTTATTTTACTTTGAGACAAGGTCTTGCTAAGTTGCCAGTCTGGCCTCAAACTTGTGATCCTCTTGCCTCAGCATCCTGAGTGGCTAGGATTATAGGCATGCACCACTGTGCATGGCTGCTTAGTGTTTTTTTTTTTTTTGAGTTAGTAACTATTGAGTTTCTGTGATCTTTCCACAATCAATGCTTTGAGGATAAAAACTACAGTTTTTATATAAATAAATCCAGATTTAAATGAATCAAAATGAATACACCCTTCTAAATGTATGTATGACCCTGACATACTCACCATTATATTAAAATACTTTTAAAATAATTGCATTCATATTTTTGAATATATGTATATATAGAAATACTATATATAATCAGTTTAAATATATCGTACATATATTGCTTTACATTAGAAAATTACTTAACACAGACTCAACATGACCACTTGATTTTTTTAATCATTCCACTTAGAATTTTCCCTTGTCAGGTGGACATTGTACTGCACATTTGTAATTGCAGCACTTTGAAGGCTGAGAAAGGAGGATTGTGGGTTTAAAACCAGCCTCAGCAACCTAGTGATTCTCTTAGCAACTTAGCAAGATACTGAAAAGGAAAGAAAGAAAGAAAGAAAGAAAGAAAGAAAGAAAGAAAGAAAGAAAGAAAGAAAGGAAGGAAGAAAGAAAGAAAGGAGTTTCTCTGCTTGAATATTTTTCTGGACTTTTGTATTTAAGACATTCATTTTAGGTATCCATAGCTGTTTATGTTAAACACATCACTTTAGATAATAGTTCACTAACGCATTTCAAAAAATATTTAAAAATGAAGACAGTAGAATTGATTTAGATTAGTGGAAGAATAAATAAAAATCTGGGATTTTTTTTACAATATTCTTTTCTAATGTATGAATATGTTTCCAGATACAGAAAAACTCAATGCACACTTATTTTATCTGAGCTCTGGGCAAGTCCCACGATTTTAACAGCTGAATATAAAATATGAAATAGGAAGTTCATTCTTAGTGTCAAGCTCTCCTTGCACTAACACATCATTAGTGGCCCTTGTCTTCAGACTATTTCCTTGACTTTCCAGAGAGTTCAGCTGATGGCTACACTCTGGCCTGGACAGATGCTCTCCACACTCCCTCTACTTCTTTCCCCAAAGTGCATCAACTGGAGGGTGGCTAATCTGAGTAACTAACCATATGAAAGCGCCAGTGAAAACTGCTGTTATTCTGCTCCCAAGCATGTCTGTGCCTTAGAGGCCTTATTCAAAATGGTTCTAATATGAGCAAATCAGGCATCTAATGGCACAGGGGAAAAAAACAGTATTAGACAAAGTATTTGTGTACATGTGGTCTATTCTAAAATCACTAATCCTTAAGTTGCAAACATAGCTGTCATATTTATCATATACCTATTACATTATCTATCTAGGATGGTTTGAGTATATATACTTAACAATGACCCAGTGAACAATGAAAAAGCAGTGCCACCTTGAGCAGTTCAAATTATAACTAGATAGCAACATACTACAGTTTTTATGGAGGTGATGAGACAAATACTTCTCATGTCCTTTAACTTCTAGATAAACTTACAAAAATGAAAGCTTTACAGTGCGTGAAGTATTCCTGAGAGAAATAAAATATTTGGAACAGTCAATGTTTATTTTAATTCTCAAAAATGTATTTGCTGTCATAAATATTTAAATGGAAATGCTCACTGAAATATATTTAATTCAATTTTTTGCCTATTGGAAGCAGTAGTATAATTGTGTACACATCCCTATACCTCTAATAAGTTGAATGAACATGTCAAATGGGTTTAGTAATTTTGCTGATGGGTAAAAGTTATTTATTCTACCTTGCCATGGGAGGAACTTGAAATATTTTAAATAGAAATAGCACTTTTGGGAATATTAGAGAATTATCTTATTAAAAATTACCATTCACTCAGTTATATGTTTTCTGCCAAATTTAGATTTCTATATTTTCCCTAATATTCCCCTGTAATAGAGGTGCCCTCCCTAACAAATCATACATTGGCCCTAAGTAGAGAAGTATATTTTTACCTAAAATTTATTTCTTTTACATTAATGAGGTTCATAAAATACTAGTTAACCAGCTATTTAACAAAACTATAACAACCATAGCAATAATAATTTGTCTTAATAAAAGGCATTAAACATGCATTATTCTTATTAAATCATTTGAAAAAAATAAGACCAACTCTGTGCAAAATACAATTTTTACACAATATTTTGGTTTGGGTAAAGATGACCATTGATATCTATATAGATAAGAATGTAGAACAGAAATCAAACTCGAACTGCTAAAAGGAATTTCTATTTCCTATTAATGCAAGAGAACAAATAAGTACAAATAGAACCTGGGGCCAAGTGTACTGAAGGCCCTTTAAAAATGAAAACATCAAAAAGATATTTAGTGATAGATTTTTTTTCTAGAATTTTTCAAAATCTCAGTTTGACAAATGCCAACTCAAAAAAATTGATATTTTTTCTTTTTACTTTTAATATTGTCTATGTTAGAATAAAATAATCAAAATATTTAGTCATATGCAAAGACAAATAAGTCTTCAAGAAATAATTTCCAGACACTGTACTTATTACTTGGAAGTCTTGTTCTTTTTGTGTTTATTTCTCTTATTTAAGAAAAAATACAATCACAGCTATTTTAAATTGTAAATCTTAGGATAATTTATTACTACTTAACTTTTAAAACAAGCACTTTTACTTTAGTTTTAAGTATATAAAAATTTAGTTGAGGAAAATCAATATAAGTTCATGTGAAGGCCCATGTGATAAAGATCATGGTATCTTATTTGAAGAATATATATATATATATATATAGTTAAATATATACTAATATTAATTTTAAATAAGAGAATATATTATATATGCCATGACCAAGTTTTTAAAACACACACACACAAAATAAACTTTAGAATTAAGATTTAAAATCCTTTAGCTTACTTCAGAAAAGTGAAAAATCAGATCTATCACTCTTTTATTATTCAGTAGATGCACAGGGCGCTTCTAATTTGAGTGGTCTAAAGCACTGCCTAAATTTACACAACAAACACAATGTGCTTCTGTTCATTTCAACCATTTCTTCAGTTCCACAGAGCTAACTGCCTCTTATTATATGGTACCATTTATTTACTTCTAAACATCTGAACTGCCCAAAATATTGTTCACCCTTTCTGACCGTACTCCTAAAGAATATTCTATTGTCCATCCAGACCATATTTGAACTGCCACAATACTACTTAAAAACATTAATATTAATAGCAAGATTAGACGTCAGTTAGAAGTCTCTAAGCCCACCTAAAATTCAGAGAATAGATTTAAGACAGTTGGCATGAATTAGCTACCGTGCATTCAAGCCCATCTGGTTAAAATTGTATAAACCATAATTAGCATAAAGTGAAAATACATGCTACATTTCTCAAAAACATCTGTGAATTTTTTATCTTTTAATTCAAAGTTCTGATGAAGTATAGTTAATGATATACAACTTAAAAAATTCTCATATGGCCAACCTTTAGGTAATGTAAATTTTAAAATTGCTGTTAATTACTAGATTCTCACTTTTTCTTATAAACAACTATATATCTTCTATTTAGTTTGATTTTCTACAAAATTTATAAATATTTGATATACATACTCTCCAGGCTTCCTTCTAATTTTTTCAGGTAATATTTTCAATATTCTCATAATTTTTACAAACACCTTTTATTTTGAAGTTTGTCAAAAGGGTAGATATGAAAAATGCCCAATTTATCACAACTAGAACATAGAGAAAAACTGAAGAGACAACCAAAGTTGATTAGAAATGATTAATATTCATGGGTTAGCCAGAATATGTATTGTGCTAATATTGATGCCGAATTAAATTTTTCTGATCATTGAAATACTAAAGGCCATAGTAGTGAAAGATCGTTTAGAACTTTTTCTTCATTTACAGAAGAGAAACAATAAAGATACATGAAAAGGGCATAAGGTTTTAAATTATTATTCCTTCATAATTCTTTTATTTCTGACCACAGAAATATAGAACATTTACAAACTAAACTCAAAGCTCTGCTTCAACAAGAATTATCAAGAAAACCATTCTATCCTAATTTACCAAAATGCCATCTTTGTGTTAAATGAGTGGCAACTACCCCTCTCTCCCCTCAATAATTCTATCAAAACAGCACATGGATTTTCATTGTACTCAAGAGTAAGTGCCTTCATCTGGCAACTCTTCATCATAAATGAAGAGCTCCTCACCAGATAACAATTTTCAGTACCTGATGTATAAAAATTTAAGTTGGGAAGAACTTGTGTTTACAAATGCAAAATACTATTCCACACTGCTTATCCAGGATATTTAGTGTGCTACCAAAAAAAAAAAAAATGTTGTTGTTTACTGTCTAGGAAACAACAACAAAAGTTTCTTAAAATGAGCTCATTTTTAGCGAAAAAACCCCCGCCATGTTTATAGAAATAATAGTGAGTGATGTCTGGTTTTAAAAATAGGACAGCCTATCCTAGAGAGATATGTTTTGAAAAGATCCTTTCACATTGTTTTCTCTTGTGTCAAAGAAATTATTAGAGTAAATGGGAACTTCCAGAGTGGGCGAATAGAGCGCCAAGCCACATATGGCCTGCAGCTTGGGAGATTTCTCTCAGTGTTCTGCCAGAGATGGGACTGCCCAAATGGTTTTTCATGTAAGTCCTAACTCATAAACTGCATCCTACTAGGCCAGCCTTGCCAGAACAGGGCCCATGGGAAGCAATGACTGCTTCCTCAGAAAGCCACAGCTGCTTTCCTGAGAGACACCCCAGATGCCTGAATTTTCCCTAACTTTCCATTTTTGACTACCTGTTCTGGCAAACGTTTCAACAAAGGGAGAGGCAGGCAGCAGGCACCCAGCTGTTTTCAATAAGGCTTGGCAACACAAGTACTGATTACATAAATACTACAAACATTTTGCACTTTAAAAAAAAGTGTGAGCCTGGACCAACACCCCACATCTCCTGTGCTTCAAATAAAGATGATGATGATGATGAGGATAATGGTTTTAATTGTGAAAGCAAAGATTATTAAAAGGCACATAATATGATGTGTTGGAAATGAGTTCAAATTATATAAGGTTTTGGAAAGATGCAAAATCACCACATTTGAGGGCAAATTATATATATGTAATTATATATATTTATATATATTAATATATATACACATATATACATATAGATTATATATATATACATATATATGTGGTTTTGTGTGTATATAATAACATAGATAATATACTAATGTTAATGTTAACTTATTTTTTCCATATCCAGGCTAAAAATATGTTCAGTTGTTGTGTTATTTGCCTTATAGCAAAATTTTCTTTTTGTATACATACACCTAAAATAAACTCTCATAACTTAAAATCTTCAGGTGAGCATATTAATAAATACCACATATCTACATTAATATCAGAAGCCTAGAGAAGATGCCAATTACTATTTAAGTTAAGATGGATTTTCTAGGCTATTAAAATTATACATGCTTTCTGGATTTGATATTTTACAACTGGAATTTTAAATAACACGCTCATGTTTATAAATCACACACACAGGAGGTTTTTTGGTTTGTTTGTGTTTTGTTTTTTGCAATTTTGGGGATGAAACCCCGGGACATTGGACCTCCGAGGTACACTCCCAGCCCTATTTTTTAGTCTTTTTATTTTTGAAACAGGGTCTCACTGAGTTGTAAGGGGCTGAAGTAGCTGAGGCTGCCAGCGAACCACAGTCTCAGCCTCCTCCTGAATGAAGGGATTATATATATATAATATATATAATTATATATATGAATATAATAATATATATGAGTATAATAATTATATATATGAGTATAGCCCAGATATAGAAAAGCCCCTGGTTTCCACCCCCTAGTAACACACACACACACACACACACACACACACACACACACACACACACAAGTGGTAATCCTATTATACAGAACCGATTGCATTTAATATCTTTTTTAAGATTTTTATTAACTTATTTATTCATTTACTGGGTATTGAACATAGGGGCATTCTACTTCCAAGCTGTACCCACAGATCTTTATTTTATTTTATTTATTAATGTTATTATTATTTTGTTGTTGTTGGTACTGGGGGTGAAACCCAGAGGCTTTCTATACTCCCAGACCTATTTTATACTTTATTTGGAAACAGGGTCTAAGTTGCTGAGAGACTCATTAAGTACCTGAGGCTGGCTTCAAACCAGTGCTATCCTCCTGTCTTAGCCTCCCAAGTGTGGGGATTACAAGCGTGAGTCACCACACTGGCCACATATATTTTTTTTTAATTTTTGTTTTGAAACAGGGTCTTGCTAGGTTGCTGAGAGTCTGTCTAATCTAGGTTACTGAGGCTGGCCTCAAATTTGCAATTCTCTGGTGTCAGCTTCCCAAGTGCTGGGATTTCAGGCATATGCTACCATGCCTGGTTAAGATTTTCATTTAATTTTACCATAGTGAATCACAAAAATGATCTTTGGCTAAGAACAGATCCTCCTGAATAAAAGCAGTAGAGGAAATACTTTTCAATTGTTTTAGAAAAATAATTTGGGATAAAGTGACCAACTTCTAACTCCAAGACATAAATCTACTTTACAGGTAATCAAACTATCATTGGTAAATGAATGAACAGACCCAAAATGCCATACCACATATATGTTGCAAGTAATGTTTGGTTTTTACCTTAGTAAAAACCAAAGGAAACTCTGGCAGTGGAATAAGATGACTACGTTACTCCACCAATTCAACACAAATTTCTTTGCCTCAGGAGGTCACTTAATATTTTAAGTTTCTTTATATATAACATGGGATAATAGCTTCTATGATTTTTCACAGAATTATAGTGTTAACTTATTTAAAATATTATTTCAAATTATAAAGTGCTATAAAATACTACTGTAAAAACTGCATAGTACCACAAAAAGTTAAACTATTAAAGCATATTATTAATTTTCCTAAAAATTTTAAAAAATTAAAAGTAAAAACAGTGATAGATATGAATTGAAAATAGATATAAACAGTAAGTAGAATTTGGAAAGTAAGATAGATTTTAGTGCTTTCTTATTGGTGATTATATGTTAAAATGATGTTCTGTTTTGTTTTCTGATGGTACTGAACCCAGGGCTACTGTACCTCTGAGTTACATCTCAATTCTTTACATTTTTTTCTTTATTTTTTCTCTTTTGTACTGGGGATTGAACCTAGAGGCATTCTAATTCTGAACTATACCCTAATCCTAATTTAGTTTTTATTTTGTAACGGTGTCTTGCTAAGTTGCTGAGAGTCTTGTTTAATTGCCAATGTTGGCTTCCAACCTGCAATCTTCTTGTCTCAACTTCCCAAGTACTGGGATTATAGGTATGCTGCATGTATCACCATGCCTGGTTTATCTTTTTAATTTTTTTTATTTTTGTGGTGCTGGGGATTGAATCCAGGTTATACACTAGTTCTTTTTACATTTTTAATTAATTAATGAATTAATTAATTAATCTATTTATTTATTGTGGTGGTGGTGGTGGTGGTGGTGGTGGTGGTCTTAAGGGTGGAACGCAGGGGCTTTTTCTACCTCTGCGCTATACTCCCAGATCTATTTTATATTTTATTTGGAAACAGGGTCTCACTAAGTTGCTGAGAGCCTCACTAAGTAGTTGAGGCTGGCTTCGAACCTGTGCGATCCTCCTATCTCAGCCTCCCAAGTGCTGAGATTACAAGTGTGCACCACCACGCCTGCCTTTACATTTTATTTTGAAACAAGGTCTTGCTAAGTTGCTGAGGCTAGTCTTGAATATATAATTTTTCCGTTTCAGACTCCCAAGTACAGACATGTGCCATCACTTACAGCTTCTTATAGGATTCTTATATGAACAAGTGATGAATTACATCTAGCAAATAGAGTGCTCTGTAAAGAAACTCTAATTCACTGTCTCAAGTTTGGTGATAAAAAAAAAAAAATTAGATTTGGCCAGGCATGGTTGCACACGCTTGTAATCCCTCCTCTTGGGAGGCAGAGACAGGAGGATCATGCAGGTTTGAAGCCAGCCTCGCTGGCTTAAGAGACCCAGTTTCCAAATTAAAAAAAAAAAAAAAAAAAAAAAAAAAAAAAATATATATATATATATATATATATATATATATATATATATATATATATATAATAGATCTGGGAGCGTAGCCTGGAGGTAGAGGGGTTTCCAGGAACCCCAGTATCACACACAAAAAAAATAGATCTGAATTATAATGCCACCTCAGGCAACTTACATTCCTTCTGTGCTGCAGCATCTTTATCTGAAGAGCAAGAATAATCTCATAAAGTTGTTACAATAATTAACTAAAATAATATTCATAAAAACTTACTGTAGTGTTTCACATGTTCAAGTATGTAACAAACGTTAGTAGTGTTAGTTGATGCTGTTGTGTTATTATTACCATTCCTGTTGTCTGCCTTTATAGTAGTGTTTTCTAAACTTTGTTCTAAAATTATATCATAGTTGTTCTTCCTTCATTATTATTTTTTATTTTTTTGATGGTACTGAGGTTCCTGGAAACCCTTTTACCTCCGGGATACACTCCCAAACTTATTTTTATATTTTTATTTGGAAATAGGGTTTCTTAAGACAGGGAGGCTGGCTTCGAACCTGTGCGATCCTCCTGTCTCCGCCTCCCAAGTGCTGGGATTACAAGAGTGTGCCACCACGCCCAGCTTCCTTCATTATTTTTAATTTATGTATATTTCCTATTGTTTTTTGTATGCAATATATATAAACCTTTTGAAAAACTATGGGATAAAGCAAGTATAAATAGAAATCCTAGTATTCCTTTCATCCAAATAGATCCTCTCACATGTCACTTTTTAAAACAGCTGGTGTGAGCCGGGCATGGTGGCACACACTTGTAATCCCCGTGCTTGGGAGGCTGAGACAGGAGGATCTCACAGGTTCGAAGTCAGCCTCAGCTACTTAGTGAGGCTTTCAGTAACTTAGTGAGACCCTGTTTCCAAATAAAATATAAAAAAGGTCTGGGAGTATAGCCCGGAGGTAGAAAGTCTCTGGGTTCCACCCCCAGTACCACCAAAAAATAAATAAATAAATAAATAAATAAATAAAATAAAAATGAATAAATAAATAAATAAATAAAACAGCTGGTGTTGTGGTTCACATCTCTAATCCCAGTACTTGGAAAGGCGAGAGAGAAGGATTGTAGGTTTGAGGCCAGCTTCAGCAATTTCACAAGATCCTCTGCTACTTAAGAAGACCTTGTTTCAAAATGAAAAATGAAATAGGACTGGGAGTGTAGCTCAAAGGTAGAATGCCTCTGGGTTTAATCCCCAGAACCATAAAAAAAAAAAAAAGAAAAGAAAAGAAAAAGTGAAAAAAAATTTCAAAGTTTCAAATTTTGGTGTTCTGGAAAATTACAACTTGGGTTCTTGTCTTTATTGTTAAAAAATAGCTGAATCATTTTATCTTCTTAGTACAGCAATTTCTTTTTCTGTCCAGTGAGAAAGTACAGAAAATCTCTGTGGTCTATTCTAAGTTCTCTTATCTTAAAAAAAATTAATTGACCAAAACAATATTATAATATTACAAAGTCCCTAGGAAAGCCCTGAAAGTAATTAAATTTGTATTATGAAGAATACATCAGAATACTATTTCTTGCCCTAACTACAAGCACAATTTGGTGATTGAATAAAATGAGAAAAACATAGAGAAAGCCGTAAGAAATTCACACATTTGGAGTATGTGTGGAGACTGAGAAAGAAAGGAAGAGAGAGATTCCCAAGCAATCAGTTCCTAGGTGTAAAGCTTTCTAAACTCCATGGACACAACCTGATATTCTAGCATTCTTCTTCCTGAGATTTTATAATGTTAGGGCACACTAGAATCATCTTTGAAAATATTTTGGTGGGTACTGCTGAAAAAAATGAGAGATAATGAGTCATCAGCAGCAGTGATTCCTCCAAAACTTTGAAGAGGCTTATACCTATAAAATTAAGAAACTGAAATTTTTAATGGTTTTTGGAAAATGATGGTGAGTTTAAGGGATGAAAAATTTCAGCGATAATACTTTTTTTGTTTGTATTTATATTCAAGAAGTACAGTCTGGCCATTAAAGAATTGTCTGGGTTGAGTTATGAAATAAAGCCTTCAAAAATGTTAGTTTCTATCTGGTCCATAATTAATTGTTGTTCATTTCTTTCCCCAATGAGAGAATGGCTAGAGAGAAAAGAGTGGGTTTGGAGGGAGGGAGGAAGAGAGAAAGAGAAAGAAAGAGAGAAAGACAGAGGGGTTAGGGAGAGGGAGGGAGAGGGAGAAGGAATGGATAAATTACTAGGATTATTAAAAATAATGCTGTAAAAATTACATAAAAATTGTAACAAAATACTGAATAAAATACAGATTAAACTTTTGGAAAGTATGTGTATTTACAAAAATGTTTTTGTAGGTGTAAATATGTTTAAAGTTATGTCAAAATATATATTTTAGGAATTCTGAGAAAATGTTCTAAAAGTTTCCATGAATATGTAAGGGTACGTGGGACCTCCCTGGTTAGCTTCTGAAGTTAGCACCTGCAAAACATCCAGAGTTAATATAACTCTAGAAAATTCCTTAAATAACCTTGCAATGCAATATATATGGTTGGGTGCACACCATCCCTTTGTGGTAATTTTTTCATTTCCTCAAGTTGAGAGTCACTGTGCTAGACTGCAAACAGTGACCAAAGGAAGATTTGTGTAGATGGCTCACAATTCAAACCACTCCGGCCTTTCATGTGAATTGCAAAACATCAGAGAACAGAGAAATGGGTGATAAGCTCTAGCATGCTTCTGTTTCTTTTAAGGTTGATACTTTTTTATTTTTAAAATTGAGCCTCTGTTACTTTAATACATGTTTGATTATGCAATGACTTTTGTGAGGTTGAAATAAGACAGTGGGATATATCTTGCAGTTCACAGTGATACCCATATTCTGAGAGTAGCTTCAGTGCAAAAAATGTCACGCTACATTATCTTTATATACAGGAGAATATTTAGTTTGGTCTCTTGACTTAAATTATTTGTTTTCAAATGTTTAATTGACTATGGCTTTCTCTTCCTATTGCCACTTCGGTTTCTTTGACAGCTATCATCTTATAAAAGCTGATACAGGCAGAAGTCTTATTTCAACATTACAATGAATAAATCCATTATAAATTCTGTCACAACAAACGTGATGTATCAAGAGTTTTTGTTATAAGTAGAATTAGCCAATATCAGATTTTAATACCATCTATTTCTTTTCAAAAATTATGATACTCTGCAATACATGGGTCTACCATAAAGTAGTTATTTTAGGGATTCCCTAGTTATGAAGTGACTTACAGAGAAACTCTGGCAAGAAAACCATGGCAGCCCTTGATGATTTCGGAAAAATGAATACTGAAGAAATGGCATTATAACGGACTAAAGTTTTCTACACTTTAATCAAAAGAGAAAACACATATTCAGAAATGTTCTTTGTCTCTCTTTTACTTTCTTCCTTTGTGGTGAAGTGAGTTACAAGCTCCCATATGACCTGAAGATTAAACAGGGCTCTGGCATGGACCAGAATGCCCCCACAAGAGTTTGGTGGCAGGTCAGTCAGAATGATATTAGTATGTTAAATTTTCAGAATATATACCATTAGAACAGCCGTGTTTTATAGGAACTGCAAAATAAAGTTTTGGAATAAGCGGACCTGGGTAATGTTTCAGAGCAACATGGCCAGAGATCACGGTATGAAACTAATTCCTGCTGATAATCATAACTTGTCTCTGAAAACTAGTTTATAATATTTGTATGTAGAATATCAAAGCTATGAAGACTTAAACAGTACAGCAGGAGCTCCCAAACTTTATGTAAATTAACTCTACAACATGGAACACATTAGCTTGAGGGTTTCAGGAATTTGGAACTCAGCATGCCTAGGATGTGGGTTTAATTGAAACACAGTATTATGGCAATCAGTTTTTCTCTTGAGACAGAATGTTTAAGGTGCATGCAAAGGTATAATTGGGCATTGACATATTACATCATGATGATACATTTTAAACAAGCAGTATCTGCTTTTTGATATTTATTTCATAGAAATGCCCCTGGATATTCAAAGATCTTTCCTTTAGAGTCAAGCCATCTGAATAAATGAACAGAATACTGCGGTGAGCCAGTCAACACTCAGATGCAGCCAGGCCTCAAAGGCTCACACATATTACACAAAGCACTACTTCTGGAAAAAATATCTGGGTTTTCAGTATAAATCAGGGTCAACACATAATACAATCATACTCTAGTGCATTTAGAAGCTGGAAAACAATCTAACTAGCACTGTGATGCTTCCAGCAAACCTTCAAGCCAAACAGCAATAAAATAATTCATAGCATTGTGTTCAAACCCTGCCTCTGTTCTAATTCTTGGAGGAGCGGCATGCTCTTCTAGGGAAATTTTAAATGGGTGTTAGAAAATGACACCCCATTACTTATGACTTCATACTTTTTTTTTCTTTCCTTTTTTTTGAAACTGAAAACGCAATTGAACACAGTAACAAATAGTACTAATTTTCATCCTTCAAAAATTAACTTAGAGTAATATTAACTTTTTATTAACTTTATAGTAATAGAAAATGAACTGAATTTTTTATTGGCATCCAATGTGTATCACTAATAAATAGTAGTAATAATTATTATAAAAGTAATGAGAAAGGCAGGCATGGTGGTACACACCTGTGATCCTAGTACTTGGGAAGCAGAGACTAGAAAATTGCAAGTTTCACACTGGCCTCAGCAAGACCCTCACAAATTAATGAGACCCTATTTCAAAATAAAAAGGCTGGTGTTGTGGCTCAGATATACAATGCCCCTGAATTCAGTCTCCAGTACCAATAAAAAAAAAGAAAAGAAAAGATAGGAAAAGAAAAAGAAAGAAGAAATCAATTAGAAAAGATCTGAAATATCACATTCTATGTAATAACAAATTTTTATTGGTCATATTTCATATTGGATTCAAGTATATTCCAGATAAAATCAAATATATTGCTTTGTTTTTATATAAGATGAAAAACGCAAAACAGTTGTTTATTGCACTGTAGAATTGGAAGTTCTGGAGTCAATAAATATATCAGTTGGGGATGTACTACATGCCTAGACATGTGCTAGAACTAAAGTGACAGAGAAATCATATACATTTGCACACACACACACACACACACACACACACACACACACACACACTTCTTGTCTTTTACAAAGTTTAGGTGATAGGAAATATAGCCATGTCTCATTATCAAAGAGACTGGAACTTTCTATAATGTGACCTGTTGTACAGAAATAAAGGTCTCTTTTATTAAAAACCTATTGAAATGCTAGGAGAAATGCACCCTTTGTAAACCTAATATATAGCTTGTCTCAAAAGAAATTAAGTAAATACTAGCTGTGAACAGCAAAGCACTGGAAAGGGAGGGGACAGAAATCTGGGTTGTGATGCTCATGCACTGCATGACATGTGGCCACAGACCTATGAGAGCTGTGATAACTGGAAATAATCCTATAAATGACCCTATAAATAATCCATGATAAAGTACTGGAGAAATAACCACTGGCCCAGAGAAGTAGTAAAGAAGCTTTTAGTTGGCTCCCTGCTATAGATGGGGGAATTCTCTGAGAAACTGAAAAGCAAAAATTTTCCACAAGTGGGTGTGCTTTAGATAGCCAAAGCTGTTAAATTAACATAAATCTGGGTTTGTCATAGGAAATTTTGTCATAGGAAACCTTGGGGACCCCAAAGAAAGAATTAAGTAAATGAGATGCTTTCATAAACCCAGGCACTTGAAAAGCCCAGGGATATAACAATCCCAATTGAGGATGAGCTCACATAAATGCCTGCGCACACATACTAAAAGCTAATAAGAAAATAAGATTAGTAATGTGGATGATGGAAATAAAAAAGAGTCAAAATAATATAAAGGGTTGAATATACCGAAGTTAAGTGAAAAATATGTATCTAACTGAAGGTCAAGAAAGAGAAAGTGTAATCTCAGTATTTGAGAAATCAAGAAAGCAGGATTGCAGGTTTGAGGCCAGCCTTGGCAAGTTAGTGAGTATCACAGCAACTCAGAGAGAACTTGTTCAAATTCTTAAAAAATAAAACAGAGTCTGGGGTGTAGCTCAGAGATAGGATGCCTCTGGGTTCAGTTTTCAATACCATTTTTAAAAAGTGACAATAGAAAGAAAAACTAATGATAATATTTCAGGAGCCCCGCTAACAACCAATCTCCTTTACCACAAAATCAGCGCCTTTCATAGCCAGAAAACACCATCACCAGAGAAACAAAAAAATCACCAGGCTCCAGAGAGAAAGTGGACTGAGAATAGAGCTCAGAGCCACAGAGGAGATACACGGGCCTCACGCCCGAGGACGCGGCAGCAGCGCCATACTGCCAGCGGCAGCGGCGACTTCACCGGATGGCTACAGCAAGCTGAGGTGAGCTGCTGCAGAACAGCCAGGCGGGATTTCTCGCCGCAGGTAAAATCTAAAGCTCCCAGTGGCTGAGCTCAGCACACGCTGCAGGGATTCAGAGTGGAAATCAAAACCAAGAAGAAATACGCCAGCCTCACGGCCGAGGGCGTAGCAGCGGCACCATATTGCCACCGGCGGCAGCAGCAGCAAATTCACCAAGTTCAGTATGGCTACATCTGCGTACTCAAGAACAGTGAGTCAAATTGCGGGCCACAGAGGAGAAATCTCAGTACTGTACTCCCTGGGACTTGACCCAGTGGGGGAGGGGCGGTGGCAGAGATATCACACCATAGGAGAACGTGCAACCTGGCACCCCCCACAGTCTAAAGCAGCCTCTATCGACTCTCTGGGTCGGAGACTCTGTGATACAACCCAGTAAAGGAGTAGTGGGGTCTGAGATACTACTGACTCGAGATCCAGAACACCTTAAGTGAAGTCATAGTGTCCCAAGGGAAGAACCCAGAGAAGGCACAAACATCCGAAATCATGGGAAAGAGGAATAATACTGGAGCAATGAATGGCCACACCCCACAACATCAGAACCCGATAAAACAGAAAATAAGAGATTTCTAGAAGATCAAATCAGGAAAATAACTGTAGAAATAATAGAGGTGCTTCAAAAAGAACTCAGAGAGAGCCAAAAAGAGATAAAAGATGCAATTAATGAAGTAAAGGCCTCAATTCAAAGCACAAACATCCAATTAGACCACATGGAGAACAGAATCTCGCTCTTAGGAGATGATCATTCCCAAAATGAACACAAAGTTTCTACTCTAGAAAAAAATATCCGACAGCAGGAATCTGATATTGAAGAAATATGGGCCCATTTTAAGAGAGCTAACCTAAGAATAATTGGAATAGAGGAGGGAAAAGAAAGTGAAACCAAAGGGATCAACAATCTCTTCAAGGAAGTAATAGCAGAAAATTTTCCAAACATAGAGCAAGAGGTTGATACACAGATCCAGGAAACTTATAGAACTCCCTTTAGACAGGATCGGAGAAGAGGATCCCCATGCCACATAATTGTCAAAATGACCAATATGGAAGCCAAGCAGAGAATCTTAAAGGCAACAAAAACAAAGGGCCAAGTGACATTCAGAGGCAAAACAATTAGAATCACTCCAGACTTCCCAAACCAAGTCATGAGAGCCAGAAGGGCTTGGAGTAACATATTCCAAACTCTAACAGAAAACAACTTCCAGCCAAAAATTTCCTACCCAGCAAAACTTTCTATCAAATTAGATGGAGAAATAAGAAGCTTCCATGACAAACAAAAACTGAAGGAATTTTTGTCTTCAAAACCAGCACTAGAGAAAATACTCAAAGAGATTAACTACAAAGAAGAAATAGGTAACACACACCAGAACCAGAGAAACAAGAGATTCCATCCAACAGACAATTAAGATTGGTTATCTGTGGAGATTCATTACTTATGTTAGTCTTTTACCTATCTCTAAAGGGTATTGTTTGCCTTTATTGTTGTTAATTTTTAGGATTTCTAGTTGTAATATTAATATACCTTCAGATATAGCATTTGGAAATATTTTATCCCATTCTATTAGTAACTGTTAACTCTGTTTACATTGTCTTTGGATATACAATATCTTTTTTATTTTTTAGGGAGTTTGTATACTCTTCTGTTGCCTGTGCCATTGAAATCATATCCAAGAAATCACTGCCAATTTCAATGTTGTGAGGTTTTATGACCCAGATTTATAGTCTTAAGATTTATATTTAGGTCTTTTATCTATTTTGAGTTAATATTTGTATATGGGATTAGGTAAGGGTCCAACTTTATTCTTTTCCATGTAATTATTATGTTTCAACAATATTTAGCTAAAATATTATTATTTCTACCACCAAATGTTTGTGGAAACCTTGTCAAAAATAACTTGACAATATAGGGAAGAATTTAGCTCTAGGCTTTTATTTAACTCCAATGGTTTATATATCTGCCTTTAGAATAGTACTACACTGTTTCAATTATTGTAGCTTTATATGGTTTGAAATCAGAAAATATATATCTTCTAGCTTTGTTCTTTTTCAAGATTGTTTTGGGTATCTAGAGTCCATATTCCATATTAGAATAGATTTTTTTCCTGAAAAATAAATATATAAATATATGATAGTTTCACCTAAAAAAAATAGAAAAAAAATATTCTCTGGTAAGAAAGAAAGTAAAAAGAAATATTGAAATGTTATCTTTAAGTCATCAAAAGCTTGGTATCAGACAAATGAAACTATTATGTGAGATTATCATTTTTAATTTTGGATAAATTGCTATAATACTAGATGTCAACCACTAAGCCAAGCACGGGAGGGAGGGATGGGGAGAGAATGGGGTGGGGATCGGGTGGGGGCTGACTGGGCGATGTGTGCATGTATGTTACAAAAGTTTGTATCCCACTATGATGTATGAATACAGTGCACCAATAAAAAAATAAAAAAAGAAAAGAACAAGAAGAAAAATCTTTACGGAAACCAAAAACAACAGGCATATTAGGTTAAAAGGAAAACAATATAAATATGATCATATCAGATTTTTGGTCAATATGTATGAAATATTTTCAAACTTCAACAAATCTCTTGAAATTTCAAATGTCAACCCAACACACAATAGCAGTACACTTGTCACACCTGTCAATTATAGATTGAGGATATGTTGGAAACATTTTCAGATGAAATTAATTCACTAATCATGAACTATTTTAGAAAAACCATAGAAGGATTTATATTTCAAAATAAAATAAAATTAAACTGGAAGAAACATGGGAGGTAAAATTAAAAAATAATAAAATAAAGACCAATGCATGATGGGAGAGGACTTTAGTAAAGCAAAGGGACATTCACTTTTTCAGAAGTTGAAAAATATAAATCAATACTGTGTAACCAGAAAGTAAAAACTATATAGAAGTTCTAGATAATAATGTTAGAGATAAAGAAATTAATTTAAAGCATTGCTAATGCCACAAAACAATAATGTGGCTAATCACTAAAACAATTTAAATTATAACTTTCAGATTAATTTATAAAGCAAAAGTCTGTAAAACACAAACACGCACATACAAAGTAGTATATTTGCTTTAAAGTACTAAAGGAAGAAAAGAAGCATAGTAAATATGTGATAAATCAAAACTGACAAACTAGAATTTTAAAGATGTATAAAATAAATCAGTAATCATAATACATGTAAATGAATTTAAATTCCCCATTAAAGCAGATCTCAGAATTTCAGACAAATTAAATTTTGAATACATTGTTGGTGAGACTGCAAATTAGTGCAACCACTTTGGAAAACAGTATGGATGATCCTCAGAAAAGTGGGAATGAACATATCATATGATCTACCCAAAAGAAAGAAAATCAAAGTACCAAACTAATGCATGTGTATCTATGTTCATAGCTGCAAAATTCACCATTGCCAAACTATGGAACCAGCCAAGATATCCATCAACAGATGAATGGATTACAAACTGTGGGATATGTACACAATGGAATTTTACTCAGTCAAAGAAAACACAATTACATCATTTACTGGGGAATGAATGGAACTGGAGGACATTTTACTAAGTGAAATTTGTCAGTCACAAAAAATAAGTAATTGGATGTTATTCCTAATATGCAGAAGCTAGGGAGAAATGGATCATAGGAGAAACTCTAGATTAAGAAGGAAATTCTATATATGAGCAAATAAGGCAACCTAACTGAGGGGATGGGAGGGAGGAGAGGGAAGTGTCGGAGCCAGCTGACAAAAGTACAGGTTCCAAAGAGAGGAGTGAGGATGAAAGAATTCAATTCTATGAATTTAATTCAAAGAATTATAATTCAAGCATGGAAGGATCGTCAGTCCACTCCCGGGTCAGTATCTCTACTGGCTGATCCCGGATTTGTCTCTCTTGTCCTATTTATACAGTTCCAGGTCAATCAATCCTTCATGCCATCACCACCTGAGTGCATAATCGTCAGGTCAATCAATCCCTCGTGCCATCACCACATTTATGACATTATTTATGTAGCTTATTAAAAAGCAGAATACAGCTGGGCGTGGTGGTGAATGCTTATAATCCCTGCACTTGGGAGGCAGAGACAGGAGGATCACACAGGTTCGAAGCCACTCACTCTGGCTTAAGAGATCCTGTTTCCAAATAAAAAAGTATAAAAATAGGTCTGGGAATGTAGCCCGGAGGTAGAAAGGTTTCCAGGAACCCCAGTACCACACAAAAAAAAAAAAAAAAGCCAGGCGTGGTGGCGCACGCTTGTAATCCCCGCGCTTGGGAGGCAGAGACAGGAGGATCGCGCAGGTTCGAAGCTAGCCCCGCGCGCCAGTTTAGGAGACCCTGTTTCCAAATAAAAATGCAAAAATAGGTCTGGGAGTGTAGCCCGGAGGTAGAAGGGCTTCCAGGAACCCCAGTACCACCAAAAAAAAAAAAAAAAAAAAGCAGAATACACTGATGTGTGTTGTTTAAGGTCCTATAATAAATGGGAATACATTATCAGACAGAGGAATGGGCAAAAAATATTACACTCACTATAGTGTGTTGTGTGTGTCCACTCACTATAGTGTGTTGTGTGTGCTTGTGTGTGTGTGTGTATGTGTATGTGCTCTACAAATTTTGTTTTACTATTTTAGAAACCATATGTTCCAGTTTTTCTAAGTGTTAGTCTTTCAATTATTCTGTTAAAAAATATAAATAAAACTTTAACTGCCTAAATATGATTAATGTTAAATTGTGGGTATATTAGTTATCTCTCTTTCTTTCTCACTCTCTATTTTTGTCTCTCTCGTTTTTTTATACTAGTAATTGAACAGGAGCATTCTACCTCTAAGCTACACCTTTAGATCTTATTTATTCATTTTGTTTGTTTGTTTTTGTTTGTTGGTTTGTTTGTTTTGAAGCAGGGTCTTGCTACATTGCTTAGAGTCTCACTAAATTGCTAAGACTGATCTCAAACTCTCAAACTTGAAATCCTCCTATCTCAGCTTCTCACATACTGGGATTACAGGAGTGCATCATCATGCCTGGTTACTTTTCTGTTTTTGAATTAAGTATAGTTTAAAATACCTTTTAAATAAACATTTGAGGGGCTAAAAGAGATTGAGGACAGCTTCAAGGCAGAGGCCTCAGTCCTGCAGGCTGAGAGTGAGTCTGGATGGAGGTGGAACATGGACTATCTCGAGGAACGTGTCATGGTGTTCACAATCAGCCATGCCACAGAGGGGACTGGCTGCACTCTATGTGGAAATATTTGGAGCAAAAAGAAATCATCCCATGGTACTATTTCATGCTGGGCTGACTGATATGAATCTTAGTTGATATTCTAAGCAAAAGTTTCATAACAAAATTTAAAAATAGGCAAGTTGAAATGAGCAGGAGATCACTCAGGTCAGGAAATCTGGCAGAAATCATGTTTGGTAAGAGTGAATATAGTATAGCTTTGTTCAGGGTATTGATCATATTTGCATTGAATACTTTCACACGGGCATTATCCACATAATATTCATTAGCATAAAGGTGACAGCTAAGACATTTATTCAACAAAATAGTTATTATACAGTCATAACTACCAGCCAGGCAATATCTGTGGGGTTTGAACTAGAATCCACAGTTATAGATCACTGCACCATGACACTGCAGTGTGTGTGTGCAACAGTGGCACACAGTACCATCTGGAAGATCAAGGCAAGGGTCTTGGAAGAACTCTGTGCTTGAAGCACAGTAGTTTCCCCACTGAGACTTTAAATGATCGCATGAACTGCTACTTAAATTGAGAGAGGAGAGATAAAAAGGAGTTTGGTAGTTTAAAAGAGGGAAAGTTGTGAGGGCAGAGATATTAAGCGGGGGGGGGGGGTTGGAGGAGGAATTAAGAGACATACAGAGAGGTCTGACTCCAGAGGCATAAGGAGAGTAGGGAGAGATGTATAAACCAGCACAGGCCTTGAGAGGTTTTTCTTCATGGTGTGTGATATGATTATATTGGTTTATTAAAACACCTGGGTTAGTATGGAGAGTAAAGACTAAAACTGGAGGAGGGTCATGTCAGGATACTTAGGACTGCCTCAGCAAGACAATGATGATGGTGGCCAGAACTAAAATATGATTGGCTGTGGGATGGAGGGAGTAAGACAGATTTAAAGCATTTTGGGGGATTATATCATGAGAGTAAATGAGTTCTCCAAGGAGTATATCCATAAGAATATATTTTTATGCTCTTTTGAAGATCTCCTAACATCATTCCAGACAAACCAGACAGCTTATTACATGTTTCCGGAACATACTCCAGATCCTTCCTATTGCACAGCTCTCTTCATACAATCTCCTTCTAATTCTATTCCAATTCCATTGCTTTAAATCCTACCTGGACTTCAAAGTGGGCCTCAATGTTACTTTCGTCACAAAACCTTTCACAGTTTCAGTTTCTCTACAAAATGAGTAATCTCTACTTTTTCTCTAGATTTTTTTTTTTTACCTTACCATTATTAGTAGTGCTTTGCATTTACTACACATTCCCTGCTCTAGTAGTCATAATGCCTCTTAGATGTCTACTCAACTCTGTTTTCAGGCAAGGGAAATTATCAGACCCAAGTCATCTCCCTCTAACATGCGTGACATATTGTCTTATGCATATCAGGAATCCTGTAATAACAATTCACTAAGTCCAGACATATCTCATTACACTTGTGTTTACAAATTATTTTAGTAAAAATGTAGCCTCATCTTAAAGCTATTTAAATTAGGACTGACAATTAGTTAATGTCAACATACACCGCTATTATAATCATATGTGGCTTTTGATATCCATCCCCTGAATTAATCTAAATTTAAATACTTTATATAGATACATAGGCTGACAATAATGCTATTGACTGTAATAATACTCATAAATCATGTAAATGAATGAAAACCTTAAAAGCATCCAATAGAGTTGAGGAATAGGACACATAAAATGACAACACTGTAATGTTTAATTGGATGGTGTTGTTATATACCTCCAAAATTAGAAGAAAAGAGAGACAAATTGTATAAGCTTCCCCCCCCCCTGAATCAGTATGGCTTCCTGGGTACTGAGCCAATAAGAAAAATTAAAGAATCATTTGGCCCCTATTTGGCTTCTGGATATTGAGGACATGTGTGTCGGATCAGAATTACGGGGTGATTTCCATGAATCTATTCCAACCCCTCTGGAAGGAAAGTCCATCTGTCAGTTCCCTGAGCCAGAGCTGAGCTCTTGTAAGTCATCTATCAAAACTTTGGAATCTGGCTGATAATGCTGACTGCTCTGCAGAGGTGCTTTTTATAAAATAACAACTCTACCCACCTCATAATCAAAGCAAGGGAAGGAAAATATGATGATTAAAGAAAATCCTTACTTGTTTTTCTCCCTGAATTCTTTATTTCCCTTGCTGAGACAAAGGCCAATAGTGGCAACCAGACACATAATCCGCCCTTCCCCTCCAAAAATCAAGTACAGAGTCTTGATTTCATAGCAGTCAACTCCGATATCTTTTCTCCTTGCTGAAGACTGGGATATGCTGCCCTAATTTTGTTTGCAGTCACACTGAAAGTAAATCATAGAATCCCTTGTATACAGAGAATGAGCATATGGAAGCGCTTTCTTCATAAAACTATTGTTCAACTGAATGTAAAACATGCCATCCATGAACTTAAGCATTTGCTGCCTCCTTCAAAGAACAGCTACTTGCCTTCCTTCAAGAGAAAAGCTCAACAGGAAAAAAAAAAAAACAAAAAAACCTTAATCTTTTAGTCCATGTGAACTAGCAGGTCATTGTCAGAAGTAGGGTGCAGTTTTGCCAATTTCATAGCAATTTCTGTCAACATGAAAGTCAATATTCTTTAACACTTTAATTGGTGCATTGTTTTATACATCATAGTGAGATTTAAACAGATACCCATATACATGCACATAACCGTCGGTGTGTTTCCCTCCACATCTCACCCTGTCTCCCTTCCTCTCTCTCTGTACATGCTAATAAGACTGTTAATGGCACCTTCATATAAGAGTGTAATGACATTTGAACTTTCTTTGCGTGGTCCTCTTTTCTCTCCCCATCTCCCTCCCCCAGCTTCTTTCCACTATCCTTCTGGTTTTTTTCCTCTAATCCGAAGTCCCTTTCATTTCCCATTTTCTCTCTCTCTTCCACGTGAGAGAAAACATATGACCCTTGGCTTTTGGTGACTAGTTGATCTCACTTAGCATAATATTCTCGAGTCCATTCATTTTCCTGCAAATGACACATTTGTTGTTTTGGCAATATCACAAGAGCCGAATTATGGAACCAACTAGGGTAACTCTCAGCAGATGAATAGATAGGAAAATGTGATGTTCTATATAAACACACAATTTTGCTCAAGCATAAAGACTCTTGATATTTCACAATAACATTATCTTCTTCGCTTACAAATTATCTCAAACTTTACAGCAAAGAAAAACACAAATAGCTCACATAATTATCTTATAATTTGTTACTCAGGAGAGTAAACCTTCTGATCCTGTGGTTTTGCTTTGAAATATTTTGGTCTGAAATACTGTCTTCACTGGAGGCAAAGACAAGACACAAGCTTCAAATTGGCTCATTTGGTTAATATTATTATATTAAAGCATTTTTGGAGAAACAGGTTTTAATATTTATGGACCTAATATGCTTTGGAAACTTTTTTTTTGCACTGAAGATTGAATGCAGGGCATTCTACCTTTGAGCTTCCCCCAACATCATCATCATCATCATCATCATCATCATCATCATTATTAATTATTATTAATTATTATTGGAAGAAAATTTTCACTAAATTGCTGAAGGCCTTACTAAGTTGCTGAGGCTGGTCTCAAACCTGTGATCCTCCTGTCTTAGCCTCCCAAGTACTGGGATTACAGGCATATACCACCATATCCAGCTTGGAAACTGGTATATATATTTGGTGCCAGTACATCTCTGAGTTGTTCAGGAACTATAATCAGCTTAATTAATTACACATAACTGGAAGCCAGGTGTGGTGGTGCATGTACACTTGTAATCCCAGTACTTGAAAGGCTGAGACAGGAGAATTATAGATTCACAGCCAGCTTCAGCTACTTAGTGAAGCCATCCACAACTTAGTGAGAGCCTGTCTCAAAAAAAAATAATAATAATAATAAAAATAAGGCTGGAGGTATAGTTCAGAGGTAGAATGCCCTTGGATTCAATCATCAGTACACAAAAAGAAAAAATACACTTAACTGGAATGTTTTAATATTTTATTCTGGAAATCAAGATAAATATAAAAACAGTCTTCTAAATAACAACAAATTTAGATAGGAAAAACTATGTAGATAATTTTTCACCTTGCTATATGATTAGTAATCATCAATAATTAGTAACTATAAGCAGTAATATCTAGATATTCTTTTCTGTAGAAAATGGTTGAAAATACTACTGTATCTATTTTATTTAGTGTATTTTCTCATCTCCTTATAATGAACATTTTCGAACTTACAGAAAATGAGAAGTATTGCAAATATCTCTGTCTCTGCACCTTTACCATATAAAACTCTCTCTCAGTATATGGGATGGATGATTCCAAGATCCCCTTTCCCCTGAATATTAAAGTCTGTAGATTCTCAATTCCCTTATAAAGGGGGTGGTAATATTTGCATAAAATCTACTTAATTTTCCATCATACTTTAAGTCTTCTCTGGATCGCTTATTATAATTAATACAATGCAAATAATATATAATATCTATTATGTTATACTTTTAGGGAATAATGACAAGAAAAATTTCTGTCCATGTTCAATACACTTTTTACTGAATATTTTAGATCCCAGGTTGGTTGAATCCTTGTAGCTCACATATAAGAGAGCTGACTTACATGTTATCATATATTCCCCCCATTTAAAGTATTTCTGAACATTTGAAGTTGTAAATAGATGAAAATTTACCCTATATTATTTAGTAAGCCTCTACTAAGAACAAACTCATTATCCTACACACTTATAAAATATCATATGAAAGATATTTAATATTAATAAAATTATTATAATTTAATATTGAAAAATTATATATTGCTAATATGTGGTATATAGTCAAATTTCTCTCAAATATCTCAAAATATGACCTAAATAGTTGTGTGTACAGATGTGTATATTTGTACAAGTGGGTGTGCATATGTGTGTATGTGTAACTTTTATATACTCAGTAATCAAGCATTACATTTGGTTAAATTTAACATTTATTTCAAACACAACTCCAAGACTTTTGGTCATAGAAAAAAACATATGAGTTTCTAGTAACTTCTTAAGTTTTATATAAGTGGCCCAAATTTCATTTAAAGAAAATATTATAATCTAATTTCTACCAACACCTACAAGATTTGAAGAAAAATCAAAATGTAATCCATTCAGGTTCCATAGTTTGGCTATGGTGAATTGTGCAACTATGAACAGAGATACACATGCATTAGTTTGGTAGTTTGGTTTTTTACTTGCCCATTTTTTGTGTGGGTTATTTTTTCTTAGTGCTGACTTTCTTGAATTCTCTGTATATTCTAGATATTAGTCCTCTATAGCAGTAGTAGGTGGCAAAATTCTCCCATTCTGTTGGCTCTTGGTTGAGGTTCTTGATAGTTTCCTTTGCTGTACAGAAGCTCTTCATTTTCATACAATCCTACATATTGATTTACCTTTTAGTTTCTTGTGCCTTTGGGGGCTTGTTGAGAAAGTTTTTATCTGTGCCTAGGTGTTGCAGTGTTGGGCCTATGCCCTCTTCAAGGAGCCTCAAGGCCTCTGATCTAATTTCCAAGTTTTTGATCCATCTTTAATTGACTCTTGTGCAAAACTGTGGGATATGTACACAATGGAATTTTACTTAGCCATAAAGAAAAACACAATTATATCATTTACAAGAAAATAGATGGAACTGGAGGACATTATGCTAAGTCAGATTAGTCAGTCACAAAAAAGAAATAGGATTCTTTCCCTAGTGTGCAAAAACTAGGGAGAAATGGGTAACAGAAAGAACTCCAGATGAAGAAGGAGATTCTATAAATGACCTAACTGAGGAGATGGGAGGGGCAAAGAGGATAATTCTCTAAAGCACATGATGTACTTAAACAAATATATCAAAGTCAATCACTAAGCCAAGCATGGGAAGGAGGGAGGTGGAGGTAGTGGGGAGGGAACTGGGTAAGGGCTAATTGGGTGATGTGTGCATGTATGTCTCTAACATCTTGTATCCCATTAAGATGCATGAGTACAATGCACCAATAAAAAATATTTATAAACCTCAAAATGTCACAGTAACTGGATTTCTGATTTGCTCGTTATTGCTATTTAACTTTTCATTGATATTAAGGGTTACTAGAAATGCTATCTAAGATACAACAAATACTGATCAGATAAAAATTTAATTCAATTGCAGTTTCTATAATATCACTGCTTTAGTGATATACTTTCTTCTTGTAAAAGGTAATTTTCAGGCAAAAGTGATTCTTGTATAAATATAAAGATGAAAATTTGTTTAATTATATTCAATGAGGAAGCCAGGCAGAGGTTACAACTTGTTCAAAAGAGAATGTGAGGGACAGAGATATTTATAAAATATCAAAATAAATGTCCAAACAAGGCAATTTTACCTCCCCAAAGGGTGTTGACAATGTTAGACAGGACAGAATTTATATGTGTATGGTTAAAAAGGAGGTTACTTTGCTGTCAGCTATCTATAACTTAAAAAGCTATAATTAACTTATATAGAACTAAACTATGATATACAAGCAGATCTCCTCTAGACAGTTTGTAATTTTTACTGAAGCACATATTTTCCATATCTTCATTAATTCTTTCATTCATTTAATTGTATCATAATGATGACTACATTTTATCTCAGAAAAATAGCATAGCTGTGGTATTTGAATTAATCTATATACTATGTTGATTCCTAATAAAGTATCAGATTTTGCAAATATCTAAATTGCAAATATCTAAATATGCAAATATCTAAATTGTCCTCATCACCAGCTCCAATGAGAAATGTGCTAAATATATATTGTAATTATATTTTTCAAATGTTAAATAGAAATTTCTTTATACTTATTTATTTATGTATTTATTTATGTCTTTATATATTTATGTATTTATGTATTTATGTATTTATTTATTTATTTATTTGGTGGTACTGGGTTTTCTGGAAGCCCTTCTACCTCTGGGCTACACCTCCAGACCTATTTTTATATTTTTATTTGGAAACAGGGTCTCTTAAGCCAGGGAGGCTGGCTTCAGAACCAGCGTGATCCTCCTGTCTCTGCCTCCCAAGCGTGGGGATTACAAACGTGAGCCACCACGCCCGGCATAGACATTTCTTTATTTTGATGAACCTTAGTTACAGTTACATAATGTTTATTCACATAGATGTGCCAGGATTATTATAAATGGGTAATTAATAAATATCTGCAAAAGTGGACAATAGTTCTTTCTAAGGAGGAAGGGTGCAGCTTCCTATACTCAGGTTTCCAAATAGTTTTTGGGTGTTTTTTTTTTTTTTTTTTTTTTTTGCAGTACTAGGGATGAAACTCAGGGGCATTCTACCTATGAGCTACACCCCAGTCCTATATTTTAGTCTTTTTTATTTATTTTTATTTTTATTTATTTGTGTGTGTGTGTGTGTGTGTGTGTGTGTGTGTGTGTGTGTGTGTGTGTGGTACTGGGGTTTCTGGAAGCCCTTCTACCTCCAGGCTACACTCTCAGACCTATTTTATATTTTTGAAACAAGGTCTCTGACGCCAGCACGGCTGGCTTGGAACCTGCGCGATCCTCCTGTCTCCGCCTCCCAAGCGCGAGGATTACAAGCGTGCGCTACCATGCCCGGCCCTTTTTTATTTTTTGATACAGGGTTCCACTAAGTTGCGAAGGGCCTCACTAAGTAGCTGAGACTGTCAATGAACCACAATCCTTCCAGTCTCAGCCTCCCAAAAGTTGGAATTACAAGCATGTACCACCAAGCTTTTCTCCAAATAGTTTTAAAACATGATCATAAGTTAAATAAAAATTATTCATAGAGCTATATTGGTTTGAGATCTTTTTTTTTTTTTTGGTACTGGAGATTGAACTAGGAGCATTCTACTTCCAAGCTATACCTCCAGCCCTATTTTATTTTTTATTTTGAAATAGAGTCTCATTAAGTTGTTGAGAGCCCCACCAAGTCAGTGAGACTGGCCTTGAACTTGCAGTCTTCTTGTGTTAGCCTCCCAGGTACTAGAATTATAGGTGTGAGCTGAGCTATAGCACACAGCTTGAGCAAATCTTTGACTTCTGTTATGGATTGAATGTTTTGTACCCTCCCTTCATTCCTCACCAAATTCGGCGATTGCAATCCTACTCTTTGATATGAAGGTATCAGGAAGAAATGCTTAGGTCACAAGCGTGGAATGGAGTGAGATTAGGGAGTGAGAGCTCAGTTCTGCTCTCCCTCTCCCAGCCCACAGCAGTGGGAGGGCACCTCACCCAAACCCACTATCTGACTCAAAGCATAGTCTCAAGACATATCTTTTTCATGACTGAATAAGACAAGTCAGCTTCTATCGTGATATGTGGTTTCCCACTGCATATCCCACATGTGTAAATGTGGCCAACATTTGCCCTTGCTTTATCCCAGTCCTGTTCATCCTCAATCCTAATAAAAAACAGTCTTTCTCCCATCATATATTATTGACATCAGGTATTACTGGCTAAAATCTTACCAAACCTGGGTCTGGAGGATGTCCAAAAGGCAGAACTTGGAGCTTTATGCTACCTCCTCATAATACCTGATTATACTCTCTTAACTAAAGATTACTAGGCTGGCCGCATATTTAAAATCACACTGATTCACCAGGAAAGTGGTCCAGAGGAAGGAAATGGTTTTGTATCTTGCTTCCAGGGCCTCAAGATACCTGGTACATCAGATAGGACCTTAGAAAAGTTACTTAAGATGTGAGATGGCAATTTCCTTCTGACACAAATTCCAAGGACAGCCTAAGATTATTCCTAAAGGGAAAATAGTGGACATAAAATTAATCAGAATCTAATTCTCTATAGGTATCAATACTAACAGATAATCCTTGATGATCCAGGGCATCATTTTATTTATAGAGCCTTGCTACATGTTTAAAAAGTGAAAATATGGGGCTAGAATTTCTGCTTAAGCAGATCAGAAATTTGGGGAAAATATTCTCTCTGCAACGGAGCTTTATTTTGTTATTAGCCCTGAAGAAAAATAGTCCCAGAGAATGTCACATTGCTCACTGACCCACAGCAAGTCATTTTGGTACCTAATAGCATACTAAATTACTTCTTAAACCTTAACCTCCAACTATTTTTAGGGAGACAGCATTGGATCCTGATCCTTGCAGATATAACTCACACTTAAAGTCACTTTCTAAAGCAAATCATACCCATGAAAAAATAATCCAATGGAGGACTTCATTAAAAGAACAAAAATAACAACAATAAAAATAGATAAATAAAGTGCATTCCTTGCACTGAATATTTCTGACAAGACATCGCATAGCAGAGGAGAGGTAATGTCTTTAATTATAGTGAAGAAGAAAGGTTGAATTATTCCCCAAATATCTGAAAAATCTAGAAACATGCAAATCCCTGTCGTCTTTTACTTCATTTATTTTCCTAGAACCAGCTTATCTCTATTTTACCAGTTTCTACTGTTGTTTGGGATAAAACTAGTGTTTCTTGCTAAATATTTTTCCACAGGATATTAAAATCTATACTTTTCCAAGAGGCAATAATGTAAGTTTCAACTTTGATAGTTAAGTGATAAAATGTTTCTTAACAGGTAGCTTGAGGTACCTGTGGTCAAAACCAGAGCCAAAGACTTTCAAATGTTGATAGATTGGGACTGGCATGGTGGAGTATGTTTGTAATTCCAGTACTTTGGAGGCTGAGACAAGACTATCACAGGTTCATGGCCAACCTCAGCAACTTGTGAGGCCCTCTGCAACTTCATGAGACCCCGTTTCAAAATAAAGAATAAAAATCAGTCTGGGGATGGGGCTCAGAGGATGTCCCTGGGCTCAATCCTAAGTACCACAAAAATTATAAAGGGCTTGGAATATTCTACGTGTTCAGAGAGGAAAAGTAGTTTAAAACAAATTTAATAAAGTTGGAAAAGGGCTTTAAAAAATGCGGAGTGCAAGGACAGAGAGACACAAGAAAAGAGGTAAGAAAAAAATTAAAGAAGAGGGACTGAAAGAATATGAGTAAAAGGGACAAGTAAAAGAGCTAAGGTACACAACTAGAGAATAAATAGTAAGAGTAAGGCAGAATCACAGGGCAAAGAAGTCTCTTTCTCCTGAAAGAAAGAGGAAACAAAATAACTAAAGAAAAACAAGGAAAAGACACCAAGAGATATACCGGTCACTTAAATAACGACCGGGCATCTCTCCATGTTTTGCCACAGTAATTATCTGCCAAAGCTGAAATTACAGTATTCCTTTGTGATTTGCCTTAATAGACTCAGCCAGGTGCATTATCTGTAAGCATTCTCATTCAGAAGAAAAATTAGCCAATCATGGACCTGGATGTGAATTTAAGGGACAAGACTAAGTGAAAGCTCTCCAAATGATATTTATGCAGTGGTCCAATCAAAATTGCATAAATTACTGAATTCAATTGCCAGGAAAAGGGGTTAAATTTAATACAGCTAGACAGCTCAGCAGCTGCTTTCATGATTTAAATAAAAACAAGCTGAAATCCTTGCTGTCATCTCAGTGATATATGACTTGTAATGGGATGTTTCCAACCTTTACTTCCATATGGCTGCCTCCACTTTAGGTAATGCTCCCTGCCTCCAGTGCAACCAGCTTTCCAGAAAACATCTGGGTTCCATTCCTGCTCTATTAGCTACGGCAATGCCTCCTACAAACACACAGGATTCATTGGACAACTTCCCTTCACTTCAGGATCAAATTAGGGAGTTTCATTGATAATTTTATCATGTTTATGTCCAGAGATACTATATGCTAACACGGCACACATTCAATCCACAGAAACCCTTCGATGTTTATCTTAATATAGAGGATATAGTCGAGATTAAAGTTGAATTTTAGTGGCTGCAATTAAAAGAAATTTAAAAGCCAGCCCCAACAGAGTACAGTTTTTGTCTTGCCGCTCACTGATGACTTTATGCTAGAAAATTCCTCTACTACTTTATACTAGAAACTTCTAATTTTCCATTGTTTCTCATTCTTCCAAAAAAAAAAAAAATGACAAACAGCCCTGTGAAAAGTGGGTTCAGCAAAAGAAAAAAGAAAACTATGCAAGCTTCACAAAATTTTCAGGCATTTCAAGTTAAAAACAAACAAAAAAATTGGCTCCCCTGTAAGAATTAAAATGTTACAAGTGCCAATTGTTATGCAAAATATATAAAATACTCATTATTTGAACCTGCAAATATTTTGAGAGTCAATAAGAAGGCTTACATATTCTAATAAGGTATTTACTACTGTAATCCAAAGGATGCTAAATGCTACTCTGTAGGAGGAATGAGAAATCATCTCCTGATACCTGATAATTTGATTGTGTCTCCAATTAACAGTTTATAGTTCCCAACAATATCAATATGTAAATCCAAACCATATTTCCCATTTTAACTCATCAAAAACGAACTAATAATGTAACTTATAACATTTACATTAAAAATTCATTTAAAAAAATAAATATCTACACAGAAACACACATAAGATTGTAGGCAAAATTTTGTAAAATAATTTTCCCGCATTCAAAGATGACAATGATAAGCCAGGCGTGGTGGCACAAGCTTGTGATTCCAGCATTTGGGAGGCTGAGACAAGAGGATCGCCATTCTCAGCCAGCCTCAGCTACTTAGTGAGGCCCTCCGCAACTTAGAGACGTTGTTTCAAAATAAATAATAAAAATAGGCTGAGAGTGCAGTGTGGAGGTAGAATGCACCTGGGTTCCACCCCCAGTACCAAAAAAATAAGATAACAATGACAAAAAAAAAAAAGTGGTGGAGGATAAGTGGGAATAGAAGGAATAGAAGTAGTATATTGGGAACTCATTATATAAATTTGAAGAATGGTGTGCCAAGAAAGAAAAAAACAGAGGACAAAAATTATCCTTTTTCTTCCATAACAAAAAATAGAAAAAATTCTGTATGTTTCCCCTTTCTTGCCCTTATGTTTGTAAATTAATTGATACTCTTCACACTCCATGTTATAATTTCACTCCTCAAAAAGAAAAACTCACCCATAAGTATAGTGCTTCTGGCGGAAACCTCTGTGTTTCCACCAGGCCTGACCACAGGCAACACGGTGGCTTTTGCCGGCCTGCTTCTTGGGAAAGGGCTCTCCTGACGTCAGACATGGTGCACAGCTCCATGGCAGAGCCAGAGGGATTTCATGAGAAGACTCAAGGCCTCCTGGCGGGCAGTGCTCTTGCACATATTTCCATTTCTACTCTAGACAACTTGGTTTCTGGAGCTCTTTATCTGAGGCCCTGAAACCTTTTTATGAGGAGAAGAATCCTTCCCAGTGCTGCTCACTCTCAGTTCCTCCCCAACCCACTGTTCCTAAAACTGCTGAAGCCTTTTGTTCAGGTTCCCTCAGCAGCGCGAGGACCCCACGTCTGTAAATCCCCTTCACCCTTGACTGGAGAGCTTCTCCAGGGAAAACAGAGCGTATCTCACTTTTTCTGGTTTTAGTCTCTTGCTTTTACTATCACATTATTAAAAAGCATTTTTTTCAGTTAGCTATTTCAAAGAATGGTGGCTCAAGATTCTTCCCCAGGTGAGTCCTACGTAACAAAAATGAGCCAAATAAACGCATTATAATCCAGATAATCACCAGACAAGTTATTTTCAAAATATCACAAAAGATCAACTGCCACTTCATAATTTCTCTTTAATTCCTGGATATATTTGTTTGATGTTTACCCTAAAGCAAAGAAGTTACAAAAAGACAGAAATATGTGCTGCCTTATGTTAGATTGCGAAGCTTGCTTGACTTTCAATACCGTCTTGTTTTTTGTTTTATAATTAAAACCTATAAATAGGATAGTTTGATGGCCTCTTCTACCGGTATCTCTCACTAACCTTAGCAATGTGAGTCAAGGTGTATCCTCTTAGTCCTCAACATACCCCACCTAGTTGAAGGCATAGATCAAATTGGCATATCTCATATGGAGAACTTCCTTTGAAGTGCCTTTTTGTATACAACATAATGTAAGTTTGTATTTTTGTGTTTTTATTGGTGCATTTTAGCCTCACATCATCGTGTTGACAATGACATACATGCACAAGCTCTTGGTGACACCCTACCTACCCTTAGATCTTCTCCCTAGCTCCCCTGAGGTTTCTCTTCATCATCTGGAGTCTCTGGCATCCCAATTACTTCCTATCCTGCACATATTAAAGAAAACACATGGCCCTTCACTCTCTGTGTTGTATTATATCTTATGTGAGTTTACTTTGAGATAGAAATGTGTTAAAATGTTATGACCTTTAAGCAACTGTGTGTCAGACTGTATTCAATAGCTTTGCATAACAAGTGACACCAATGGATTGACAAGCATATTCCACTTTGGAAAGCAAATTTATTTGGAGATGGTCAAACTTGAGAGAGGATTCTAAATCTTCTAAGCATTCCTAAATCATCTGTGAGGATAATGCTACCTGTCTTGTGGGACTCTTGTGAGGATAAAATGAAAAGGGACATTCAACACTGATTTATTCCTTTTCTTTTGCACCTTTTGTCATATGTAAGTGGTAAAAAGCAATGCGACTTTGATGCTCAAGGATAACACGGTGGTATGGCTAAAATAATGCCAATCTGATAATCAAAAATAGTAGAACATTAATTTATATCCTTATTTTAGACTCAGGGAAATGCCAAAGGGTCTTAGGCATAGGAAATAAAATGCTTTTAAAATACTATTTAAAATATTCTTTTATCATACTTCCCCTAAAGTCATATTTGTAGTTTAATTGTATCTGCTGTCAATCTTTCTCCAAAAATCTCCAGAGTGAGTGATTTTATGTCTCTTCCTCCCCACCAGCTGAAAGTTTTTGTCTCTTTTCCTCAACTAGAAAACAGACCTCTTCAATGCAAAGCATTCTTCTCTCCCAATCTCCATTACACATTTTTTTTCAGTCTGTAAAAAAATGGCCCAAGAATCTGCCTGGAAACTCTAATCTGTACCTCACTAGGCCAAGGGAAGTGGACACTTTAAGTATATCCATAAAGTTTGTGAAGTTCAGTGACTTTCACAAGATTTCAGGTGTTGGAAGTAAAAGATAGACAACACTCAAACATTCTTTCCCTTTTTCTACCTCTCCCCACGGTATCTACCACAGTGCTTTCTTAAATAAATGAAGCTGTCTTAATCACATATTAACATATCAAAATACATGAGATATTAAAATTTGGGTGTCACACCACTGATAATTTGATGGCCAAGAAAGGTGCAGAAGATCTGGGGGCAATCAATTAATGAACTTCAATGTATTTTATATAGAAAAAAGTTCTGTCTTTGTAATTTCGAATGCCTATGCTAAGATTTGAAGAGCATATGCTAAATATCAAAGAATAAAACATCTGCCAATCACTAGAATCTAAATTGACAAACTTTTACCTGAAAAAATTGTTTCAATTACAGTTCATCATTTTAATACTTAATAAAAACAAAATAATTACACTTATTTAGTATTAAGAACACAAATGACATACATGCATAAAATAAATAATAAAATAAAGAAAAAATGTTCATCTATTTCACTATGTCACATAAGTAGGTAGTTTTAGCAATAGCAACTGGGAGGAAAGGGATTTAGAAGGGGAAAAAGAAGAGTACAGAAGTTCCAAGGGAGTCTAGGAATCAAAGTATTAATAGGAACCACAGTAGAAATTCCCAATAGGAGATGAAACTCTGAAAGAGACACAACCTCCACTGAAAATTCTGTTCAGCAGAAAAGAGTCAAAATTCTGGCTTCTCCCTTTCTTCCAGCTATTAGTTTTCCACTGTTGACCTACAGTGGCCCAAGCTAAATGGAAAACAGTGGGGTTAAGAGGTCAGGCAAGGTAGTTTGTTAGAGTTTAGTTCCTATGATATAGAGTAAAGCAGGAAGAGAAAGAGAATGGGTCTGGGGGCAAACAGGCAATGAATATCACACAGCATATATCACTGCAGTGTGTGTGTGGCTGGGCACATTTTAAAGGACTCTGATAAAAAAATCTTAAGTATTTGATTAAATTATAGAACATATTAGAGAAGAAAAGGTGAAATTAAATTTTCATCTAAAATCTGACCACTAACTATAAACTCTGGAAAGGAAATTAAAAACAATCTTTCCATCCATTTGCCATTTTGACCATGGGCAAATTTATCAAGCACATCATAATCAGTCTATCAATGTGAGGCTTATTATTGTTTTTCTCAAAAAAGACACAATATTTCCTTGCCATTCCTAAGTAATTTATTCTGTACAAATATATCTCTCTCCCAAAGATAGTGTCATACTTATCATTTTATCTACCTGACCTTTCTAAACAGCAAAATTCCAAAAATACCTTGACTCATTAATCACTATTCATACCTACATTCAAGATATGCTGCCCAAGAGAAAAGTTTACTAAACAGCACTTACCAAAATACTCTTACTCATAAAACCCATTCATTTTTTTTCTCTTATAACATAAACTCTTAATGTTTTAGGTTTACATCGGGGGCCAACAAAAAAAATTTCTGGAATTTTCTAGAAAGAGCTGGATAGTAAATATTTCAGTCTTTACAATCCATATTGTCTTTGTCTCAACTACGATGGGACTCTACCATCATAGTGCAAAGTAGACAAAGTCAATCTAGAAATGAATGAGAGTGGCTATGTTCTAATACCACATAATGCATATTAAAATTTGAATTTTATATCATTTTATGTGTCTTACAAATATTCTTCTTCTTTTGGTTTTCATACTATTTATATAGGTAAAAGCCATTCTTAGCTTGCAAGTAATACAAACACAAAAGGCAGGCTGTAGAACCTTGGTTTGCAATAAAATTTTTTAAAATCTGTCCCTGTCTGTTCCCACCCTCAATTTTACCCTGCAATTTTCTTCTGTTGAGCCACTTGAAATTCTCTGGAGCATATCATATCATTTGCTACAAAACCTCTCTTCCTCAAATGACTCCTCTTCTTTCTATGGATTTTATCAATGCTGGCTGGAGCATTGGAGACTGTTAGACCCTTTAAGCTGCTTTACCTAATAGTTCTCAGAACCTTTCACAATGTACATATGCAAACAAGAATCTCACTGTATTGAAATCACTTGCTCATGTTTGTTTTCCACATTGGCTCTTTGCTTAAAGAAAACAAAGACTTACTTTCCCCAGAATTTTGAAAGAAAAAAATCCTGGACTCTGGCAAATTGTATAAAGAATTGATGTTCATTGAGTGGAGTGCTAATTAAAATGAAATTCAAATTTTATTTTTCCAAATAAGAAACCACAGTAATATTTAAACTTAGTAGCAATTCCTCATTGTACTCTAGTAAGTTTGGTTCAGAGTATCAGAATTAAAAATTCACTTCACTGTTCATAAACATCTAGAACAATGACCAGAGAATGACACTTTTTGTTAAGTGTGGCTATGATAAAAAAAAAAAGTGTTGGCTTTTTGTTTTGTTTTGAGTTCCTAGAGACTAAATTAATTATTGTTTTGGAACATAAATCCTAAAGAAGAAAAACAGCAACTGGGATCACTAGAACTGCCTGTAGCCATGGCCCCTCAGGCACAGGCATTGGAATTGCTGTGGAACACCACCAGTGACCTTTTGTCAATTTAACTCTCTTTAGATAGAAGAAGGAAGTAATTCACTTTGGCAAGTAATTTGACGCATTGCTTTTATGGAGCAAACTGGTAAAAAGGCAATTCTATGTTTTAGAATATAAAATTTGCATGATTTTTTAAAATTATAACGAGACAAAGAAAATAAAACAAAGAAGTAGCTTCTTTTTTTTAGCCCTCTCCATTTGGTACACTTTTCAGAAGATTCCTAGAGACATTGTTATTACTAGATGAGTATTTCAAGAGCAATTTCTTAACAGTCTTCAAACACTCTAAAGTAATACTAGATAAAAGAAAATGATATATTATTCTCTATGCCCTGACAACATGAACAAGCATATGGAATTCAAGTTATACCTAGGAAAATATTAGCAGTGTGTAAAGATTTAAAGACATTGGAATGATTCCTGAATTGAAAGGAATGGTTTTGAAGATTTTAAGAAAAAAAAAATAGCTATGTGTATGGAGTCATTAGATAAAACTGTCTAGAAAATTTTAATAGGATTTTATGCAATAATAGTAGACCCTGTTAAACTATATATAAATTCTATTTATAGAAAAGACTTCATTGCATTTTTATAATTTGAAGGAGGCTATAGAATGATCATGTGCTAATTAACAAAGTATTCAGTAAAACAAAACAAAATAGCTTTTGATAGGTAAGTATGAGGAGGAAGATAAAGATATTTATATCAGACATAAAAGTAAAAATGTTCTAAGATTCCTGTTTAGACATGGACATCAGAAATAAGTAGGGAGAGAAAAATTGGTTCCAAGACTGAGATATATAATGCAATAGCTTGAGATGACCAGTCACAGATGATGTAATTGGAAGGTTCAGTGACATGAAGGACAGCTTCAGTACATTGTGAGGATATATAATTTAAAGATAAAGAATTTCAAAGTTGCAGCTTTCTGTTATCTACTGAAAGTTATGATAATTAAAAACAACCCAAAAGCTGTAACATAGTTACTAGTCACTGATAAAACGCTGGCCTCTGAAATCCACTTCAAACTTGACTTGAAACTTTTGGAATTTTTCTATTATTTCGCTACCAAGCTCTGTGTCTGCACATATTCACACCAGACAATAGAGAAAAGAAGTAGCTTCCGGAACCAGCAGCTGAGAGCCAGAACCTGTGGGTGGAAAATTATGTCTACCATGTTGTGTGCTCTTTCTTCTTGGAGGGTCAGGCTTGAATAAGAATTTTCAGAAACATTCCTACTAACACAGATGAAAGTAAAATGAAAGGAAGAAGCTCAGACAGCCTGATCTTTTCTTTGTACTTCCCTTGTGTTCTTTATATAAATTTGTGAAAGGTCGTAATTAAGACCTTGCCTACAATTCTGTGACAGTGTCTCTATAGCATGATTGAATTATGCTATGGTTTGAGCATGTCCATCTGTTGGAAGCTTGGTGGTCAGGGTGGCAATATGTGAAATGGTAGAACCTTTTAATAGGTGAGGGCTAGTGGGAGGTCCTGAGGCTGTAGAGGGTGCTGTCCATTAAAGGGATTAAAGTAGTGTCTTTGAGATCTGAGTTAGTTCTGGAGAGCACAAGTTATGAAAGCTTAAGCCTGACCCTTGAATCACTTTTTGGCTTTCTGTTTTGTGATATAATCTCTCGCTCATGCATGTATCCCCACTGTTGTGATGTTATCTTCAATAAGGCCTTCACTAGGGCTGAGCTAAGGCCATTGCCATGCTTCTGAGACCTGTGAGCTAAATAAAGCTCCTATTTTTATAAAGTAACCAGCCTCAGACATTTGCTTATAGCATTGAAAAATAATGTATGAATACAAACTAGATATAAAAGAAGTTTTTTTTCTTCTATTTAGGATAATTTATATTTGTAATCTGTCCACACAAAGCTTCTGAATTTAAAGTCTGTTTTAGAAAGTAAAATATGAGAAGAAAGAAAAACCAAATGATATGTGTCCAGAAAAATAACATCCTTTTATCAAGATTAAAGATGAACATTTTCATTTCAGGTATAAAATTATCTACAATTGTCTTTTAAATAATAGTCATATACATGTATAGGCATATTTATTAAAGCAGGCATATGTAAAGACAATTAGTCTTAATGTTCCCCCTGAAATTAATTAAACTTTAAACAGCCTTTCTTCCTAAATATAGAATACAACTCTACTCCCTATTTTATTTTTCTTACAGTATTTACTTTAGAAAAATTATAGTGATAATTTTTCTCCACCTCTTTGTAATATAAAACTTTTCCCAGCTTCTTGCCAAGTTTACAAGTCTGGATTGTCTTACTCTGGGACTTGGGAACTAACTTTAGAAATATAATTCTGAAGAAAGATGGGGCCCTATATATTCTAGTTTGTGGATGGTAGGAGCCTAACTTTGACAATGATCTACATTTATTCCATTAGCTCACCCCAGCATTTAAACAAAGGCACTGCTGCTGCCTTGCCACTGTCTCATGGGATGCTTTTAACTTTTCTCCATTATTGCAGTAGTACTGACTCCTAATCTACAGTTTAGAATAAATGGTTCCTTATTTGTTTTAACAAGCATGAGAGCTTTTTTCTTTTATAATGCAGTTATGTACACACAAAGATACACTTTTATAAAGAATATACTTTCACATTATTTTTTAAATTTCATTAATAAATTAATAGAAAAGTTATAGAAATAGTTCAATATACAAAAGCAAAACATAAATTAGAATTATTTTCTGTAGAAAATAATAAAAGTCAAAGGTCTGTATTTCAGAGAAGTAGAAAGTCAATATTATACAAATTATGTTGAGCATGGTGACACATGCCTGTAATCCTAGTATTTGGGTGGCTGAGACAAAAAGATCACAGGTTTAAGACCAGATTCAACAACTTAGTGAGACTCATTAACATAGCAAGATTCTGTTTCAAAACAAAACAAAAAATAAATAACTAAGTAGAACTAGGGGTATAGCTTCGAGGTAGAATGCCTCTGAATGCAATCCTCAGTATAAAAATATATACAAGATAAAGACATCCTAATTTTAGAATTACTTAAATGTATGCTTATGACAGTTAATAATCTATACAAGGACTTTTTTGAAGTAGGTATGATTAACATTATCCTCTATTTCACAGATGAAAGAATGGAAGCAGAGAAATACTAAATAACCAATCCAAGGCCTCACAGTAATACCTCAAAGAGCTGTGATTGAAGTTGAAAAATACACAGTAATCTGTATAGAGATTATGTAATTTGCTTCCATTATTCAGTTAATATCTTAATATGAGTTTAATCACAATTTATGTCAGTAACCTAATCAGGATAATTTGTAAGCAAATCAGCTGTTCTGTGAATGATTTAACTTGCTATCAATTAACTCTATATAGCTGTATTTTTTTTTTTTTACTATTACTACCTACATACTAAAAGTAGGAGTACCTTTGTGAACTAAATAAAACTCTTTAAGAAACTTCACTATTTTTCTGCCTTAAATGCAGAACTCATGGTTTTGGCTAGCACATGTTAGAATACACTGTTTTCATATGTGTATATAATCATCCACGCACTTGAAACTAACATTTTCCTTTCAAAATATCTTATTGTTTACCATTTGTTGTTTTAATTTCTTAAATTAAACCAAAGAAGAACTATGAAACCAAAGAACAACCAAAAAGAAGAACTATGAAAAATAAAATGTGCTTTCTCATAATAGACACTGTGATAGCTACATAAAATAGATATGATAAAATAGACATCCATTTATTAAATATAAGCTAAATATCAAGAATTAAAACTCTCTTTATATTAAAGTTCCTATATTTAACAAATAAAAGTATAAAACATTGGTTTAAGTTTGAATTTTAAATAAGGGATTAATATGTTTTTGGTATAAGTTTAGCCCAAAGGTAAAAGGGTTTCCAGGAACCCCAGTACCACCAAAAAAAAAAAAAAGAAGAAGAAAGAAAGAAAGGAAAAGAAAATGTGTTGTTTATCTAAATTGAAATGTAATTGAGGATCTGTATTTTAACCAGACAATTGTTCTTAATGCTCAGTTTCCATTCGATATGAATTAAGATAAGTAAAAAGTATAGGACATATCTATGTCAGTCAGTTCTCCCTGCCAATAGTGCTTTTACAATTTGTCTTTCCACTTGGGATTCCACTTGGCTTAGGTACACAGATAAAGGCATACATGGGTTATCTTTTTATCCTTAGATAGGTATTATTTAGTCTTTCTTAATGTTAACCAAAATAAATTAGAAAGTGTTACTGAGGCAAAGACTAAATGAACCCTCTAGATTTAATTGTTCTCATTTGAATTAAAAATTGTGAATTTTGAAACTCACATAGGAGAGCAATACATTAATAGTGTCTCATATGCTTTGCTACAGATAGCACATCCAATGTGTAGATTATGATGATAACTACTGCCCAGAAGGACACGTTTGCTGAAAACACACAAGCTTTACTTGAGCCTACAGATTTCCATGGGTGACTGAAATAGGATAAAAAGGCCTCACATCTCTGCCTTCAAAAAAGGTCTGGCTTCTCTGGTGCTGTAACATTTGGGTCAGATTCTACAGAGCTCAGCAAGTAGAACTGATGTTCAATTGAGAAATGTTTTGTCCAAAACTATAGTATAGGATTAACTTGCCCTAGACTTGCCTATCTTGCCAGCCCCTAAACCTACCAGCCTGCCTCCATAACCAGAATCACGAGATCATAAAGGACATGAAAAGAGGGGGCACTCAAATTCCTGTAGGACCTCTGTCCATTTCAAGATGTTATTATTCCTCCCATTTATTAGCCTCTCCCACACTATTCCTATTCTGTAGCAATAACCACACAATTCTCTGAGGCTGAGAAGCTAATTTATGAACAAATTTTCTTCTCCATTCTTTGGACACTGAATAAAACCTTCCTCAACACATGTTTCCTGGTCATTGGTTTTCCATGGAATGAACTTCTAAACCCAGGTTCAGTAACAAAAGGAATATTTTGAGCAACATAAAAAATATTTCCAAGTAACTTTGAAAATTATTGCCCTTTCCGTATTTCATATCTCTAGTAAATATGGATGCTGCCCATTTAAAAACATCTTCTATGTAACATTTTTCCAAGTCCTTAGATTTTTGAGATATGACATTATTAAAAAAATAAACAAAAACCAATTACTGAACACTTTCAATACACTTGGATGCATGCTGTAAGCCTTAAGTGGTGTTATTGTTATTTAATTCTCATAATATCCATGTGATTTCCTCCCAAAATGTGCTATTAATTGATTTTTATGGCAATATGACCAATAAGCAGTGAAAACAGAATCCAAACTATGTATTTTCATCAATAAAACATATTTTCTTCATTTTACCAAATGGATCTATAGTCCACGTAGCTTTATTGGACTGCCATATTGAATACATGGTAGCAAAAAAGGAACATTCTATACCAGGGAATGTCAGTTATTTCCCATAAGAAAAGGTAATCGCCTAGAGGTTCATGTTCTATCTCTGATGGACAAAACAACATGTTAAATATTGAGCAACTAAGATTTGGTAAGTCACACAGTAGAGGTAGTCTTTAAATAAGGATGAACTCCATGAGAAAAACAAGGCTCTATCGACTGACCTTGCTGTGCCTTCCCTTCCTCTACCTTAATAGAAGAAAACAACAAACATGAAATGTAAAGATGAAGATATTTATTAGACTCTTCTTTTTCTTTGTCTATTAACTGCTAGCTCTACTCAAAAGATCTTCAAAAGGATCTATTGATCAAGCACAACTAAATATTTTAGGTCTATTTAAAGAAGGAATAATATCACCTCAGAAAGTTATAATACTCTGTAATTTCACAGAGGAAGAAAATAAGAGAGAGATATTAATAGGGTCTATGGCCTGAACTAGGTGATTTTTAAGATGAGTATCTAAATATATGTTATTGGGCAAATTCATATGAAATAGTAAGCTCTATGTTTGAACATAGTTTAAAATTGGGAGTGAGGCTTAATAAACAAATTTTAGTCTTAATAAATAAGTTGTTTTAGTTATTGTTTCATTACCAGGAGTAAGTATATCCTGGGGTAAATAACGATGCTTATTTATTCTCAGTATTATTTTGGTTAGGGACAAGAATGAAAACATATTTGGTCTCACTGTTTCAGACACAGTATTATGTTTCAAGTTTTCAATCTTCCAAGGACTTAAGGACAATAGAAGGGCTCAGGCTGCCTCAGTCTTCAGATTTGTTCTATTGCCAGTCTCACCAAGAAGATGGCTGGTACTGCTCCAGATCTTAGTAAAATAGTCTAATTTTTTCTCCCTCCATTGTTCATCATGACATTCTTTAAACTCAACTTTGTTCATCATCAGAAGGATAATATAAAAAGGACTAAGATTTGAATGTTGACTAAGAAATAGGCAAATGTAATTAATAACTACTTCAACCAATTATTGAATGACCTACTCAGAATCCTTATCACAGGCAATAGATTCTGTACCCATTCTGTTACTATCACACAATGCCTTGAGATACAAATCCCAGATACAGATGCTTGTACAATTACAATGCTAAAAAGCCATCATAAGTTGAAAATAAAATAGTTCAGAAGTGCATTAAGTCCACCTAACCAATTTAGGTATGCTCAGATGAGTTCCCAGCTTAGGATCTCACAAGGTCAAAATCGAGTTATGTAGGTTAGGCTGGGTTCTTACTTGGAGGCTCTTGTAAAGAAAAAGCTTCCAAAAATTTAAGTTTTTTGGGAGAATTTTTTTTCTTGATATTATAAGACTGGGGCTCCCAGTTCCCTGCTGTCCATCAGCTTCCAGGGGTGCTCACATTCCTGGTCACATAGCCCCTTCTAATTCCAAGCACATGAAGAGTTCCCATGGAACCCTTCTCAAGATTGGATCCTTGAAACTTCCTCATCTGTCACCAGCCAGAGAAATACTTTGTTTTAAAGTGCTGGTATAATTATGAGCCAGGCGTGGTGGTGCACGCTTGTAACCTCAGCATTTGGGAGACTGAGACAGGAAGATCTTGAATCGCGGACAGCCTCAGCTACTTAGTGAGGCCCTCTGCAACTCAGTGAGACCCTGTTTCAAAATAAAGAATAAGAAATATGGGTGGGGGTTTAGCTCAGAGCTAGAATGCTCCTGGGTTCCATCCTCAGTATCGCTGGGTGTGGTGGAGCACACTTGTAATCCCAGCGCTTGGAAGGCTGAGACAGGAGGATTGCACAGGTTCAAAGCCAGCCTCAGCTACTTAGTGAGGCTCTCAGCAACTTAATGAGACCCTGTTTCCAGATAAAGTATAAAATAGGTCTGGGAGTATAGCCTGGAGGTAGAAAAGCCTGTGGGTTCCACTCCCAGTACCACCAAAAAATAAAAAATAAATAAATAAAATAAAATAAAAATAGAGTACTGATATGATTAAATTATGCCCACCAAAATCTCTTTCTCTTGAAAAGTTAAAAATCAAATAATTGGTATTATTAATTATATCTTTACCACATATAATCAGTGCATGACATATATGTCATCATCAGCTCTAACATTAGGGAACAAAATCTTAGAGGGTCATTTCAGCATTCTATCTACTACATCTGATCTGTTGAGCTCAAGAAAAAATAGAAGAGATTTAAAAGTGGATACATCTTAAAAGTACTGAAAAATGAATTCAAATTCTAATTTAGACCCTAGAAAAGTACTTACTACCATAGAGTTTATAGAGATTAAATTAGGTATTGGATCTAATATTTTTCAGAGTGTCTACAATCATATTGTCCTTTGGTAATTGCTAATATCAGTACTCTTAAAATTAGATGCTAGAGAAGACTATAAAAGACTCATGAGGCTATACCATTAACTGGTGGTTGTGAAGATCCAATATCTAACCCTGGTATATATTGGTTCCAGAGACTTAATCAAAGAATTGAATTGATCAATGAACAACTGAATTACAAACTAAGTCATGTACAAAAAGTTGGGAGAATCTATAAGCAATCAATAAAACAGACTGATTCAGAGAAATACCTAAGTATCTACATGATTACTACCTTCCCATTGTAGACTAAGCACTTTCAGAGTAAAAATGTAAGACGTAATAACAATTATAAATAATAACTAATAATCAGAAAATATCATCTAATGCCGGGCATGGTGGCGCACGCTTGTAATCCCCGCGCTTGGGAGGCGGAGACAGGAGGATCGCACAGGTTCAAAGCCAGCCGCGCTGGCTTAAGAGACGCTGTTTCTAAATAAAAAAGTATAAAGTAGGGACATCCGGGAAGATGGCGACCGAGAAAAGCGGGGCATAAGAGCCCCGCTAACAACAAATTTCCATTACCACAAAATCAGCGCCTTTCATAGCCAGAAAACACCATCACCAGTGAAACAAAAAATCACCAGGCTCCAGAGAGAAAGCAGACTGAGAACAGAGCCACAGAGGAGATACACCGGCCTCGCGCCCGAGGACGCGGCAGACGCGGCAGCAGTGCCATACTGCCGGAGGCACTGGCGAATTCACGGGACGGCTACAGCAAGCCGAGGTGAGCCACTGCAGAACAGCCAGGCGGGATTTCTCCGCGCAGAGAGCATCTAAAGCTCCCAGTGGCCGAGCTCAGCACACGCTGCAGGGATTCAGAGTAGAAATCAAAATCAAGAAGAAAAACGCCAGCCCCATAGCCGGGGGCGTAGCAGTGGCGCCATATTGCCACCGGCGGCAGCAGCAGCGAATTCAGCGAGGCCAGTACAGCCACATCTGCGTACTCAAGAACAGTGAGTCAAATTGCGGGCCACAGAGGAGAAATCCCAGTACTGTACTCCCTGGGACTGGACCCAGTGGGGGAGGGGCGGTGGCAGAGATATCACACCATAGGAGAACGTGCAACCTGGCACCCCCCACAGTCTAAAGCAGCCTCTATCGACTCTCTGGGTCGGAGACTCTGTGATAAAACCCAGTAAAGGAGTAGTGGGGTCTGAGATACTACTGACTCGAGATCCAGAACACCTTAAGGGAAGTCATAGTGACCCAAGGGAAGAACCCAGAGAAGGCACAAACATCGGAAATCATGGGAAAGAGGAATAATACTGGAGCAATTAATGCCCACAACCCCACAACATCAGAACCCGATAAAACAGAAAATCAGAGATTTCTAGAAGATCAAATCAGGAAAATAACTGTAGAAATAATAGAGGTGCTTCAAAAAGAACTCAGAGAGAGCCAAAAAGAGATAAAGGATGCAATTAATGAAGTAAAGGCCTCAATTCAAAGCACAAACAACCGATTAGAACACATGGAGAACAGAATCTCACTCTTAGAAGATGAGCAATCCAAAAATGAACTCATAGTTTCTAATCTAGAAAAAAATATCCGACAGCAGGAATCTGATATTGAAGAAATATGGGCCCATTTTAAGAGAGCTAACCTAAGAATAATTGGAATAGAGGAGGGAAAAGAAAGTGAAAACAAAGGGATCAACAATCTCTTCAAGGAAGTAATAGCAGAAAATTTTCCAAACATAGAGCAAGAGGTTGATACAAAGGTCCAGGAAACTTATAGAACTCCCTTTAGACAGGATCAGAGAAGAGGATCCCCATGCCACATAATTGTCAAAATGACCAATGTGGAAGCCAAGCAGAGAATCTTAAAGGCAACAAAAGCAAAGGGCCAAGTGACATTCAGAGGCAAACCAATTAGAATCACTCCAGACTTCCCAAACCAAGTTATGAGAGCCAGAAGGGCTTGGAGTAACATATTCCAAACTCTGAAAGAAAACAACTTCCAGCCAAAAATCTCCTACCCAGCAAAACTTTCTATAAAATTAGATGGAGAAATAAGAAGCTTCCATGACAAACAGAAACTGAAGGAATTTATGTCTTCAAAACCAGCACTAGAGAAAATACTCAAAGAGATTAACTACAAAGAAGAAATAGGTAACACACACCAGAACCAGAGAAACAAGATTTTCCATCCAACAGACAACTAAGATTGGTTATCTGTGGAGATTCATTATTTATGTTAGTCTTTTACCTATCTCTAACTTGTATTGTTTGCCTTTATTGTTGTTAATTTTTAGGATTTCTAGTTGGAATATTAATATACCTTCAGATATAGCATTTGGAAATATTTTATCCCATTCTATTAGTAACTGTTAACTCTGTTTACATTGTCTTTGGATATACAATTTTTTTATTGTTTTATTTTTTAGGGAGTCTGTATACTCCTCTGTTGCCTGTGTCATTGAAATCATAACCAAGAAATCACTGCCAATTTCAATGTTGTGAGGTTTTATGACCCAGATTTTCTCCTAAAAGTTTATAGTCTTAAGAGTTGTATTTAGGTCTATTATCTATTTTGAGTTAATATTTGTATATGGGATTAGGTAAGGGTCCAATTTTATTCTTTTCCATGTAATTATTATTTTTTAACAATATTTAGTTAAAAGATTATCATTTCCACCACCAAATGTTCGTGGAAACCTTGTCAAAAATAACTTGACAATATAGGGAAAAATTTAGCTCTAGGCTTTTATTTAACTCCAATGGTTTATATATCTGCCTTTAGAATAGTACTACACTGTTTCAATTATTGTAGCTTTATATGGTTTGAAATCAGAAAATATATATCTTCTAGCTTTGTTCTTTTTCAAGATCGTTTTGGGTACCTAGACTCCATATTCCATATTAGGATAGATTTTTTTCTGAAAAATAAATATATAAATATATGATAGTTTCACCTAAAAAATAGAAAAAAATATTCTCTGGTAAGAAAGAAAGCAAAAAGTAATATTGAAATGTTATCTTTAAGTCATCAAAAGCTTGGTATCAGACAAATGAAACTGTTATGTGAGATTATCATTTTTAATTTTAGATAAACTGCCATAATACTAGATGTCAACTACTAAGCCAAGCATGGGAGGGAGGAATAGAGAGAGAATGGGGTGGGGATTGGGTGGGGGCTGACTGGGAAAAGTGTGCATGTATGTCTACAAAAGTATGTATCCTACTATGATGTATGAATACAGTGCACCAATAAAAAAAAATATCAAAAAAAAAAAAGTATAAAGTAGGTCTGGGAATGTAGCCCGGAGGTAGAAGGGCTTCCAGGAACCCCAGTACCACCAAAAAAGAAAAAAAGAAAATATCACCTAATAATTATCTGGCTTCAATTATATTAAAACAATGATTTAATTTATTGAATTAAAACATGGTAAGTTTCATTAAGTATATAGAACAATAGACACTATTATGATATTTACTGGATTCACTAAAATATAAAACAGATTTTAAATAGAAAAATGAGCATTTGGGGTAGGTTTGTGGAGGGGAAGGTGTGGGCGGAAACAGGTAAAAGAAATGTCTTAAATCACTTTAAAAGCTTTTTCTATAATTTTGTATTTTTAATTGTATAGACTTCTTTTAGTGTTCAAAGAATGATGAACCTCAAGGGATTGCTTTTGGAATCCTACTCACCAGATTCAAATAATCAAAAAAATGAACATCGTTAAATTAAATCCAAGCCAAGTATCTTTTTAAATTTGGGTGGTAAACATTTATCAATGTTTCTTTGTTCTCCTAAGCAGCTATAGCATTATTATTCTCTAGAGTATCCTATTATTTTACCATCAAGAAATTCAAGAGAGCATCCGGATATAGATGTCCTGAGATTGCTAGACTTCACAGAAATCTAGCTAGGAGCAGAATTTTCCCCAGGAGATAGAGCAAAAGCTTAAATCAACCCAAATTTATCTAGTTTTTTCTCTGTTTAGAACTCATCAAAACTCAGAAATATAACTCCAAAAATGCATGATCTATATATTTTTTTCAAAGCATGGGGAATTTCAAGCACAAAATTTTTTCTAAAACACTGGTCTACTTTTATCTCCCACCCCCCTCTTCATTTATTGCTTAGATACCTACTATGTAATTTTCTAATAATTCTCTGATTTTCCACATTCCTGGCTATGGTCTTTTGATATTATTTGTATGTGGAATGTTTATCCCCTGCACACCCATAACTTAAATGATAAACAAAACCTATTCTTTGAAACATATTCAAATCTTCTGAGCTAGAAATACTTTTCCCTTTTGTCCTTCCTAAAGCATTTAGCATAGAAATCCCATCAAACTTTGTATAAAAAGTAAAATGGTACATGTATAATAAGCCTACTCGCATTTTAAAAAAGGGAAAATACATAAAGAAGTAATTTATAGAGTATAAGACATGAGAGGAACTATCTGTTCTAAATGTGTACATTTGACTATCAACTTGACTTTTAGAACTATGTAATTATTTACTCAAATATATTATTTTTAAAACAGAGTATCTTGGCCAGGCGTGGTGGCGCACGCTTGTAATCCCAGCCTTCGGGAGGCTGAGACCTGGAGGATCGCAGTTCACGGACAGCCTCAGCTACTTAGTGAGGCCCTCTGCAACTCAGTGAGACCCGGTTTCAAAATAAAGAATAAAAAATAGGGAAGGGGGTGTAGCTCGGAGGTAGAATGCCCCTGGGTTCCATCCCCAGACCCGCCAAAAAAAAAAAACAAAAAAAAAAAAACAGTATCTTGCATCATTGTTGTTTTTAAACATCCTCTCATACTTTTTTGTTCCTTTAAAGCAGAGGCTATACACTGTTTACCTTTTTATCCTATGCCTGATTTTGTACAGCTTATGAATAATTAAGGACATTATAAAACACCATCACGTTCCCCTGATCATCCATCCCAAGAAGCTTTATTCTGGAACAAAACCTAATAAAAATCAGCACACACTAAAACAGAAATTCAAATGGCCAATAAATGTATGAAAAAAATGTTCAACATCGTTAGCAAGCAGATACATGCAAATCAAAACTACCCTGAAATTTCATCTAAATTCCAATTAAAATGACAACAATTAAAAACACAAACAACAACAAATACTGGCAAGGATGTGGAGAAATGGGAACTCTGCAAATTAGTGCAATCACTTTGGGAAACAAGAGGGAGGATCCTCAGAAGAATAGGAAGAAAATTATATGTTGCAGCAATACTACTTCTGGGTATCTACCCAAAAGCATGGAAACCAAACTACCAAACTAATGCATGCATATTTATATTCATAGCCACACAATTCACAATTGCCAATCTATAGAACCAGCCAAGAAGTTCATCAGCAGATGAATGGATTACAAAGTTATGGAAGATGTACACAATGGAATTTTACTCATCCAAAAAAAGAACAAAATTACATTATTTATAGGAAAATAGATGAAACTGGAAAACATTGTGCTAGGTGAGATTAGTCAGTCACAAAAAGTAAAAAAATCAGATGTTCTCCCTAATATACAGAAGCTAGGGAGAGAAAGGGTCATAGGAGAAATTCTAGATGATGAAGAAGAAGCCATAGATGGGCAAATAAGGTGACCTAACTGAAGGAGATGTGAAGGGGACAGAAGGAAATTCCCTAATGTACATGATATACATTCATAAATATATCAAAGTCAATCAGTAAGCCAAACATGGGAGATGGGGTTGAAATTGGGGAAGGGCTAAATAAATGGCATGTGCATGTATGCCTCTACCATCTTGTACCCCATTAAGATTGATGACTACAATAAAATATCAACCAATCAATCAATAATAAATAAATAAAATAAAACATCATCACATTCCCCTCGACCACCTATCCCATGAAGCTATATTCTGGAAAAAACCTAATAAAAATCAACACACACACACACACACACACACACACACACACACACACACAATTTTGCAGTCTACTGAGGTAATAGTTTACGAATGTATTGAAGATGATGTCAGTTTTTTTTTTCCTATCTTTTCTCTCTTTTTCATCTTATTTTCTTTTTTCTTTTTTTTTTTTCTTGGTATTGAGGGTTGGACACAGGGACATTCTACCTCAGTTATACTCACAGCCCTTTTTATTTTTTGTTTTGAAACAGGATTTCACTAAGTCGCTAAATTGCTAAGGATCTCATAAGTTACCGAAGCTGGCCTGAAACCTGCTATCCGCAGTCTCAGCCTCTCAAGTATAGAGATTATAGGCATGTGCTCCTGCACTGGCTTTCATTTCTATCTTAAATACATTAAACTATTTTTAAACCTAAAATAATAAAAATATAACTCATTTTAATTGACTTATAATCTTAAAAATAATAATACATTTCATTATTAGACTATAGAAGAAAGCATCGGGTAGTATAAAAAGTTAAAAATAAGTGTTAGTGTGGATTCAAAGATAAATATATCAATAGTAGATGATCTGCATATTCCACATCATGAGGAAGCTGTGGTTCTCTAGAAGATTAGATTGATTTATATTATATGATACATTCCATTACATATCTTTTCCCCCTTTTCTAGGAATAAATGGAAAAAAGCCCTCTTTTCCAACTAATCTACTCTTCTACCAGGTTTAAATGTAATCACCACCAATACCCCTCCTCCAACCCCCAAAGGTCTGGCATTTAAGAATATACCTTTCTTTTCCATTTGACCTGGGGAATAACTAAATATACTCTAAATCAGAGTCTGACCTAGCCTAGTTTACTAAAAGGGAGTTTGAGATTTTTAGCCTTCTAAATTAGCCCTAGATTTCTAATTAACTCAACAGGGAACAAAATAGCATTCAGCCTTCCTTCCCTCTTCTGATCCTCCCCCAACTTGGCAAGACAATCTGCAACCCATGAGGCTCAGTAAAAATAAATCACCATCACAAAGGTATTTTGCACCATAAATATTCAAAACCCAGAATCATGAAGCCACAAATTGGAAGGGTTTCATATATATGTCCCGAGTGCCCAGAATTATAGATCATTTTCTCTATTAAAAGGAAGAAAATGTCACAATGATTGCTCATAATTTAAGAACCTTTAGTTTTAGTTAATTAGGTATCTTATTTAACTCTTAAGCACAAGTCTAATTTTACAACCCAGAAATAACATAAATGCTTTTATTTTCTCCTTAGGATTAGTACAGAAAGCAGAGCTTAGAGGAATGAGAAAGGAAGAGGAGGGAATCCCCAAAAGCATTAAATAATAGGTCTGCAACTTATAGATCATCATCCCCAGACAATCAGACACTACATAAACGTTTCCATTGTTCATTTCCTTTATTCTACATACAATGAAAATGTCCAATGTGATTAAGGGATGTTTTACCATAGAAAATAAAAGCTTTTTTCTAAAATACATCACTGATGACATTTTTTAAGCTGACTAAATAGCTCATCTGTTTCATCATAAACCTTCACTTACTAAAGAAAAAGAAACCAGGCAATATTATAAACTGCATTTTTAGGGATTAAGTTTTTTTGCCAAAATGATTACATATTTCAGCAATAGCTCTCTTAGAATGCTGGTTTTGCAAAACAGCTTCCAGTGGTTAAAATAGATAAGCATTTACAAACTGAATAAGCTGCATTTGATACTTAATAGAAATTTATTCAATGAATAAATTTGCGCTGTGACCCAATGTTGCTGTTAAAGTTTCCTGAATGATTCATGATATTTTGGAGAAACACTACTGATAAAACCTTGTATCTTATATTCCTTAATAGACATCTTGAAAAGTGATTTCTATTGATTGACAATGACTTAATGTTAATTCACACTCCACATTCTATACTGCAGTTTTTCCCGTATAAGTTATCAAATAGAGCTTTCTTAAATTCTTATAATCTCCAAGCATATATTCCCCAAATTCATGGATTAACCATCTTGTCTACTTTCTATGGTATGTTCCAGAACCAATATCTAACTCCTCCAGTAGACACCTAGACACATATTAAATACCTTTTCTCTTTCTTGGATGTAGAATTCCTCACTTCCTATCACACTTAAACAGGCTTAATATTCTCTCACCTTTGTCTTTGACTTTTTTCCTCTTTTGTCTTCCTTCTAACTAGCATTTTTATTTCTCCTTAAAAGTGAGGCTTCTAAAAATATATTCCATAATCATTGTCCCCTTTCTTCCTTTTCATGTATGCTTCAGCCCCAAATAGTAATCTATTTCCTATCACCTCCCCTTTAAGCTTCTCCTGAATATGTTATCAATGGTCCCCTGGTCAACTTATTATCCTTACTTATGTAACTTCAGTAATACATCTGCCATTGATAACAATGCCCTTCTTGAAACTTCATCTTTTTGATTTCTGTAATGTAAGTCCTGATTACAAGTATGTGCCACAATGCCTGGCTGCAAACTTTTTTTTTTTTTGAAGTATGGGGAATAGAACCTAAGGGTATTCTACCTCCGAGAGACACCCCAACCCTATGTTTTTATACTTTCTAATTTCGAAACAGGGTCTCACTCAGTTGCGATTGCAAACATTTTTAAAGGGCAAATTCATTATCAATTAAAAGATAGTTTTGATAAGGTTTCAGTTTTTCTCCTAAAAATTTATGTCCTAGAAGTTTGGTCTCCAACATGGTGATGTCAAGAAATGGTAAAACCATTAACAGGTAGGGCCTAGTTAGTGGAAGGTATTTAGGTGATTGTAGTATCCATCTTCAGAAGGATTAATGTACTTTTCATGAGAGGTTAGATCACTCCAGAGCAGATTGTATCCTTAAAAAAAAAAAAAAAGGCAGGCCTGGCCTCTCACTTCCTGTTTCTCCATATGACTGCTATCTCCCTCTTCCATGTGTTCCCACTGTAATGTCATCTGCCTTGTTCTGATAGAGCCAGAAGGCCCTCATTAGATGCTGAATCCACGGAGCTGTCCAATCTTGGATTTTCAGCTTTAACTGTTAGCTAAACAAACCTCCATTTTCAATATTTACCTAGCCTTGGGTATTTTGCTGTAGTAAGATAAAATGAACTGAGACAACATGTTTCTTAAAAATTGATTAAAAATGTTTGTGAATACAGACACATTTTAAAGTTAACACATAGATTATAAAACTAAATGTTAAGTATAATCTTGATATTTACTAAAAAGAGCATGTATGCAAATAAAATATTGGCAGGTTATAGATCAAGTTCTGACTGCTATGTTATCTAGTTGATGGAACAACAGGAGAATTTTAATGTAATTTTAAAAATTCTATAATATCTATTGTATGAGGATACCAATGAGCATATTTTTAAATGTTTGTATTGAATAAACTAAGCACAGAATTGAGTATTTAAGTTGGAACTCTGAACATATTAATTTGGGTGGATATTTTTTCCTCCAAATGTTTAGTAGTTAACACAATAAGTGAAAGTCATTTTCATAGTGCAGCAAATAAGTATCTTAGAATAGGTCAGAACAAAGGTGGCAAGGAGTTTCAACCTGAATGTCAATTTCTATTAATAAGACATAGCTTTGTTAAGAAAAATTCCCATTGCCAGACCACTGGTAAGACAATATGGTGGCTTACAAGTCTTTTTTCTACTCCCCAAAGGTAGAAATTTTGGAACTGCTATTAAATAAAGTTCAGTAGGAATTATTGTGCAAGGAGTTAGTGGCATTTTTCATGGACACTGAATTTGAAAGTGGTGATATATAAGACACATATTGTCTTGTTGCTCTTTCTGGACTACACATTGGATGCATCTGGAGGAGTGATAGAAAACGACGCTGAGTAAATATGCAGATGCATCCAGAAGGATACCCTGATTCATTAAAAGTCTATTTGAGCCAAAACAGATTTGTTAAAGAACTTTAAGGGGGCCATTCCCAGTGGGGCATAATCCCAGATAATTGGGAGGGTAATAAAAGAGGATTACAAGTTCAAGTCTAGTGCAGGCAACTTATCAAGACCCCATCTCAAATTAAAAAGTGCTGGAGATATAGCTCAGTGGTAGAGTGCCCTTAGATTCAGTTCTCATCACTGCAAAACAAAAACAAAATTTAAAAAAAACAAAATCAAAAACAAAACTTTATGGAAACTACTCGATAATTCTGCTTGCATAATAATAATCAGCAGCACTGTATTAAATAAGCTGTTTTATTCTTTGAATCCTCCATAGAATATGAGTTCTTTGATAACAAGGAAGAATACAGCTTTCTGTATCTGCAGCAGAATGGTTAATATAATGGGTAAGTATTGACAAGCTTCTTTTCTAAAACTTGAAACACACACATACACACCACACACATATACACACCACACACACATATAAGGATGCTGAGAAAACTCTTAAGAGTGTGAAGGCTATAATATTGTTAAGGACTTGCCAGAGAAATAAGATGAACATTAAGTGCCAAAGAAACCAAAACCATAAATATTATTTTTCAAGAAAGAATATTTAACTGTGTCAAAACAGTCAGAATAACCATGCAAAATCTAAATAATGCCCACTGAATTTATTTTTTATTTTTTATTATTTATTTATTTACTTACTTGTTTGTTTGTTTATTTATTTATTTATTTATTTATTTATTTATTTATTTATTTGTGGTGGTCCTGGGGTTCCTGGAAACCCTTCTACCTCAGGGCTCCACTCCCAGGCCTATTTTATACTTTTTTATTTGGAAACAGGGTCTCTTCAGTATGGCTGGCTTCGAACCTATGCGATCTTCCTGTCTCCACCTCCCAAGCACAGGGATTAAAAGCGTGCGCCACCACGCCTGGCTTATTGGTAACTTTGATGATAGAATGTCAATAAAGAAATCATGGGGCCGGGCGTGGTGGTGCACGCTTGTAATCCCTGCGCTTGGGAGGCTGAGACAGGAGGATCACACAGGTTCAAAGCCAGCCTCAGCTATTTAGTGAGACTCTCAGCTACTTAGTGAGACCTTGTTTCCAAATAAAATATAAAATGGATCTGGGAGTATAGCCTGGAGGTAGAAAGCCTCTGGGTTCCATCCCCAGTACCACCAAAAAAAAAAAAAAAAAAAAAAAAAAAAAAACATGGGATAAGTTCAAAAAGCAGCGTGTTTAGGAGAAAAAAAGTCTCTGATAGAGTGTATAGTCTATTCTTGTATAAAAGAATGAAAAGAAATAATTAAGGACCTTCTATAAGTTGAGGATAAGTTCATTTTAATTAATAAAGATATTTTAAAGTTTAGATTAAGGAGATTATATTATAACTGGACCTCCTACAGAACATGCAATAATATTTTATATAGTATAATTGTTTTTGCAGCACTGGGGATGTAATCCAAGGGTGTTCTACCTCTGAGCTACACCCCTAGCCCTATTTTTTATTCTTTATTTTGAAACAGGGTCTCACTGAGTTGCAAAGGGCCTCACTAAGTAGCTGAACTGTCCTTAAACCATGTTCCTCCTCTCTCAGCCTCCTAAATGCTGTGATTACAAGCTTGTTCCACCACACTTGGCTAGTATAAAATATTTTAATTTGTCATTGTTCTTCTACTAGCCCATATCTGTTACATTGAATAAATTATAGCTTTAATAAGGATATACATATTGCAGTACTGGTGATGGAACCCAGGGGCATTCTACCTCAGAGCTACACCCCCAGCCCTATATTTTTATTCTTTATTTTTGAAACAGGGTCTCACTAAGTTGTGGAGGGCCTAAGTGGCTGAGGCTATCCATGAACCACAAACCTCCTGTCTCAGCCTCCCAAATGCTGGGATTACAAGTGTGCGCCACCAAGCCCGGCTTAGTAAGGATATTTTAAAAGGTAATTTGGAAGCATAAAACTCTTGTCCATAGAAAGTCCTTTTAGTTGAAGGTAGGCCTGAGCAGAATGTCTAGGATGAGACAAAGATTAGAAAAATGTCAATAAATACAAAAAAAGTTATAGAAATGCAAAAGGGAACAAGAAAAAGGTGGTTAGATGTGGAATGCAAATACCTTTATTTCCAAAATTTCTCTGAGCCACATTTGTGTTTACAGGAAGAGTGAAAGACATTCTTCTCCCAAAATGTTTTTCCCAGATGTAAAATCAGAAGGAAAATATGACCTAATATTATAGGCTTAATGGTTTTTAAACTTTAGCTTGAGAACTTTAGACTTACAATATTTCTCTCAGGAGACTTTCCAAAGAAATAATGTAAATCTGGACATAGAAAGTACTATTTGGTAAATAGTCTTTTACAAGGTGGCATCTGTCAGTATTTATTCTATGCTAGTAGACAAATAATTACATCCCACTTACAGATTTGTCCTCAACCTCTTAGCAAGGGAAGTTGAAGTCTTCAACAGTAATTTCATGTAATTGTGCTGCTACCACAATTTATAAAATTATTAATGAAAGCCCAGTATTCATATTTATTGATCAACCTAAGCTCCCCTAAATGATTCCTGGGAACAACATCTGTGAAGTTATGTTTTAAAACATCACAATTTATTAATTTTTGCTAATGATCAAGTTACTCATCCTAAGGTATTTATTTATATTCTCAAAACTACAGAAAAAATGCTAACATATTTGAGAAGTGTCTAGGTTTTCTTATTAAAAAGATAACATTCATGTACACGAACAATTACGATGTGCGATAGTAAAGCACATGATAAAAATTAATTATCTGTTTATTTTGTGCCAGGCAAAATCATAGTCTGGTAGCATGAAAGCATTATTCAGACTGTATGATACTTTGGTAATATATCCCATAAGTAGAAGGCTCAGAAAAAATTATAGTGAACAGAAATTAAATCACATATATATATATATATATATATACATACACGCAAGCACAACACACATGCACACACTGGTTTATGTCACTGAACTGATTTGCAGATATAAATCTAAGTCTAAAGAACCTACAGAGATGATCACTTTAAAAGCATTTTAAAATATTCACCTTTACTTATAGTGTAAGGTTAAACAAAAAAATGTTCAGTGAGATGAGAGAGTCAGGGAAAATTTATACCAGGATGTTTTAATATTTTAACAATTGTTTCTGAACCAACAGTATGTTCTTACATACACACACATATATATATATATAAACATTATACATACATATATATATCTATCTATATATATATATAATACATATATATGTAAGAACATTATATATATATAATATACTTTTTATTCAGGCTATTTTGATTAATATATTAATATATGACATCTCAATTAGAATTTTAGATACTCCAGCCTAGCTCACAATTTTGTCTTTTTCTTTGAGGCAGCCTTTCAAGGGTCCCACCAGCCCCACCCTTACTACATCCGGTTTCTTAGTAGAGAGCTGACAAATTCAGAAGTAGATATCTGGCCAAATATGAGCCAATTGAATTCTCTCTTAGAGATTTGAAATTTTTAATTTAATCAGAGACTGGAGTCTCTACCGACCACTAAGTTTCAACCAGGGAAATAAAATATATCTTGAGTCTTTAAAACAAAGAGAATTGGATGGAGAAAATTTGTTACATCTGTAATGCAAGAGCTAAGCAGCCAAATGTGGAGGAGTGAGACAATGTAAAAAGGAAGTCACTACCTCCCTAGACCAAGAAAAAAGAGGGGGTGGTATTTTTAGCACCACAGGGGAACAAACAGAAATCTTTACCCTTGTGTCACTGGTTATAAAAGAGAAAGACAATAATTACACAGCTTTCTCAGGGGATATTTGTTCTCTATCAGACATTTAGATTCAATGAACTACATGGTCTCGACAGAATGATGTAGGACAGGAACCGCAGCTTGCTAGAAAGTTGGAGTCACACATTCCTCCCAGTAGTGTCCTCACAGCAGAAAAGTAGCAGAGAGTTTAGGTGTCCGAAAATGTGGCCCACATGGGGCCAGTGCAGGAACCACCAACCAGTACACCCTTGACTTAGAAATTCATGCCCCACAGGAGTTAACTTTGTCTGTAGCAATTCCATACTCATAACTTTCAGGGTCCTGTACAAGGGAGATACTATTTATAAGACTCCTGATATTCAAACAAGCTCGAAATACGATTTCCTTGTCCAGCCTTTACAGTGCGTTTGTAGTTCTTCTCATTCTTATGGAATTTAACAGTCAAGAGTCAATATTAATATAACCAATAGGACTTTATAACATATATGACACATTTTTAGGCCTTTTCATAGAAACAGAGCCAGGAGTTCATTTGAAGATCTGATTTCTATACAGTAGAAAAAGAGTTTTGCTCCTTTTGCCCACAATAACCAAATTGAAAAAAAGTAAATGATATATTAGAAGTTGGTAAATATTATGGAGAAAAGAACATAGAAAAATAAGAATAACTGAGCATGGTGTCACACATCTGTGATTCCAGTACTTGGGAGGCTGAGCCAGGAGAATCACAGGTTTTTACCACTTCAGCAACTTAGTGAGATCCTCAGTAACCTATTGAAACCCTGTTTCAAAATAAAAAAATAAAACAGGGCTGGGTATAGCTTGAAGGTAAAATCCTTTGGGTTTGATTCCCACAAAAGAAAGAAAAGAAAGAGAGAAAAGGAAGAGAAGGAAGGAAGGAGATAAAAAAGGGGGTAAAAAAGATGACTAGACGTTCAAAGTGATCACAGTGGTAAATGGTGGTCAAAGGTGATGAGTAAATTCTTAGATGGTCTCTATGACACCTACATTCTGGTACTTTTGCCATATTCCTGCCCTTTGGGAGTGGGTGGAACCTATGACTGCTGGCCCAGGGCAGAGCGAAGGCTGCAGGTTGTCACTTCTATGGTCACAATGCAGAGAATTGAAACAGCGTTCCCATTCTGGATTTTTGAAAGAAACTACTCCTGTTGGAAATATTCATGTGGAAAGGAACTGTAGGAAAACTCCAGCCAAGAAACTGACACCCTCAGCCCAATATCTCATGAAAAATGTACTGCTTCAAACAACCATAGAGCAAGGAAATATAGATCCTCTGCTAGTCAGGCCTCAGATAGCACCATAACCCTGGATGCATAAGTACAGCTGTGCAGAAGACCAGGCAAAGCCATCCCTGGACTCCTGACTTATACTAACAGTGAGAAAATAAATGGATATTCATATGCTATTAAATTTGTGATGATACTGCAATATAACAATGAACAACTAATACATTTAAGTGCTTCTCACTAATGAAGTGCTTACATGTCATGTAGTTTTCAGAACAGTATTTGGGACACGGGAAATGTGGAGTGAAAAAATACAAATGAGAAGTTTATTTGGAATGTTCTAGGACTCACATGGAGGTAAAGTGCAGTTGTGACTGAATTAACAGGGAGAGAGTGATAAGAACAAAAGAAAAAAGTATGAAGAGATTTATAGCCATGGTAAAGACTGGGGTATTGAATGAAATGGAGATAGTATTTAAACAAACTAGCAGGCAATAATTTAATATTTTAACAGCTTCATACTGGCTAGTATGGTGGAAATAAGCTAAGGAGCGATACTGAACCGTGATCACAATGGCCAAATTATTCAACCAACCTAGGTGTCCATCAACAGATGAATGGATAAGAGAATGTGGTATATACTCTCAATGGATTTTGCTCAGCTATAAAGAACTAAATTATGTCTAAACTATGTCTCAATTATGTCTAAACTAATTATTCCTAAATTAATTTATTCAGGAAAATGGTCAGAACTAGAGAATATTATGCTAAGTGATATCAGTCTATCTCACAAACTCAAGGGCCAAATATTTTCTCTCATATGTAGAAGATAAAAAGAAAGTAGGAAACAAAAGATACTTTAGGTAAGTAGAGAGACCAGTAAAGAATTGTAAAGAATAGGAGCAGGAGATGGGGAGGAGAAAAACTGGTAAAGTAAAAAAGATTAAATAAAGCTATATCCATATATGAAGGTATCACTACCAATCTTACCAATATGTAAGAAGGGGTTGGTAGTAGGGAAGGAAGATGATTTGATCCGCTAGCTGGTGAAAGATAAAATAAATGGAGAACAACTAGATCTAATTGAAGTTATTGATATACTTAAGCACAGATTCAGAAGAGGAATGAGATTAAATTTGGTAAGTAGGAGTAGACATGCTATTCAGAACAAAGATTAGTTACTTAATGTAGTTTTGAGAAGAGAGAATCATAAAAAAAATTGACAACAGGGAGAAGAGAAAGAAAAATTGCTGGATTGCTATTGGGGGGTCATCTCGCATGCAAAGCCCTTGGAAGGAATAAAGTTTATTTTTAAGAACAAGAGTTTTGGCAGTATATGGAGAAACTAATCTTGGTAAGTGAGAGCTTACCAAATTCTTTCCTAATTGCTTGATTTTCTCAATTAAGCAGGAAGAAAGATGATTAGCTAAAAATGTGAATAAAGGAAGATTATTGGCAGTTAAGTAGAAACTAGATCATATAGAATAATCATCTGGGAAAATGGGAGAAGAAAGTCTGAACTGGAAAGAGAATGAATTATGGGGAGAGAGAAAGGTCAACTTCTGTGTCTTCATATAAATTTGAATTGAGATCAGTCAGTATAAATTATTTTTTTTCTTTCTTTTCTGCAGACATTCAGCTGGTCAGGTGAAAGCAAAGATAGGTGGGGATTTGGACTTAACCAGAATTGAAGCTTTGTAAATCACCATGACAAAAATAAAAATGACCTGAGGGTACACTATGTGTATGCCGTGTGTGTGTGTGTGTGTGTGTGTGTGTGTGTGTGTGTGTGTGTGTGTGTTTATGTATATGTGTGTGCCGTGGCATCATGGAAAGATTATTATAGCTGAGATTCTAGAGGTGATAAACCCATATAATAGGAGGTAATGATCAATGAATAGGATCATGAAATTGAACACTTGGAGCTGTCAGCAGATACAGGTAATGACAAGATCACTGATATATCCAAGGAAATGACCTTTAAGCAGGACATAGGATAGGATCTTTGGAGAAGAGTCGACCAGAATTTTAGAAAAAAGATCTTATGTATATTAAAATTTCCTAGAATTTAGTTGAAAGTGATACTGGATAGGGTGAAGATATTTAGGAGATAAAATCATTAGGAAATGTAGAAATGTGTCCTGGTAGCCCACACGAAGGCAATTGTGAGTGATAGTGATTGATTCAGTCTTATGGTATGAGACTGAGCACTGTTGCATGGATGGGAGTGAGCTCCAGGCTTAAGTGAAGAGCAAAGAAATCACCTGACACTCCTCTAAACCCCCTGGTTCAATGAATGAGAAAGAAATAAAAGCAACCACCTGAGAGGGTTATAGATGAAGCAGTATTCCCAAAGGTATAAATGGCTTCAATTAGAACAAGAAAGAAAAAAAAATTCAGATTAGTTTATTTATATATATCATTTCACAGACTCCTTCATACCTACCGATTCATTATCCATAGCATGACAGAGTCATACATTTCATAAAATAAGGAGGATTTTGGGAATCCTTCCTGAAGTTATTTTAATTGTTTCTAATTGCTGTCAGGATGCAGTCCAAACCCCACAGCCTGAACAGCCCAGTCCCATCTGGCGCTTGTACAATCTCCAACCTCAACTCCTACCAAGTCTCCTCTTCTGCACCACACACCAAGCACATTGAAGTACTTTAAGTTCCCTGAAAACTTGAGCCATGCCCTCTTACCATCCACTCTTTACAAACACAGGCTCTTTCTTCTGCTTAAAACCCTCTCTGAATTTTTGTTTTGTTTCACGATCCCTGTCATCTTCTTTACTGTCAAGAACCCTCAAACTTAAAGTAGCCTTTACAAGTTGTGTATGAAGCTCAGGGTCAAAATGTCCCTGGATTTAATCCCAAGTACTGCTAAATAAATAAGTTAATTATTAATTAACATGAAAATTTAAGGAAGGCATGAGGGTTGTTTAGAGATTAAAAATAGCTGAGGCCAGGCATGGTGGTGCACGCTCGTAATCCCTGAGCTTGGGAGGGGGAGACAGGAGGATCACGCAGGTTCAAAGCCAGCCTCTCTGGTTTAAGAGACCCTGTTTCCACATAAAAATATAAAATAGGTCTGGGAGTGTAGGCCGGAGAAGGGTTCCACCCCCAGTACCACTAAATAAATAAATAAATAAATAAATATAAAAAATAAAGGCAATAGTCCGAATATTTCATACATCACTTATCAGCCAAATCTAATTGTAAGAGAATCTGGAAAACTGGTGGCCATATATCATGCTAAAAAAAATAAAAATAAAAACAGCTGAAAAAAAAAGTAGCCTTTAAGTTTGCTAATATGCTAATAACTTGATAGCAAGTTTCCCCATGACCCAGTCCAGGCTACATTTGCCCTTCTCTACAACAACATGTACAACTCTATTCACATCATTTTTAATAGCCGTCCTTGAATTTCATGAGCAAATGCTATATCCAACATGTTTACTCTTGCAAATCTAGTATTGAGCACTTTGCCAAGTAACAGATTCTCAATAAATAACTGCTGATTATGTGAATGGCTGATGAATTATAAGTCAGTACATACATTTAAAAGAGAAATTTTAGAAAATGATAATGCCCCAAATATACAACTTATTGTCATTCAATGAATGCTATGAAGACATAAGGAATTGGAAAGCTTAATTTGTTAGCAAAGTATCCTTGTATACAGAAAAAAATGAATCAAATAGACAAATTCTAAGGTGATATTAGAAAAGTGAAAATTGTTAAACTTTTTGGTACCCAAGAGATTTCCTGGAGACAAAATAGAACACACATACACAGGCACTCTAGTCTTGTTCACAGAAGCCTATAAGTGGATATATATTTCTTCTATAGAAATTCTACATTTGTATTTCTAAAATTCTGTGCTTTGTAAAGGTAAGAGTGATAAAAGGAATCTTGCCTTTAATTTTTAACACAGTTTTTGTTGTTGTTAGGTTTAGTTTTAATATGAATTCTACTCTTAAAAGAATGCTTCAAATCACAGCACAGATTATGCTTTATGAACTAAAAAGAAATGAAGAAATGCTTCAAATGCATTAAGTAATTTACATAAGCCATATGGAAAAGGACAAACTAAACATCTAATAAAAACACTATTTCTAACAAGAATTCTTTTCTCAGGTAGATTTTTATGTAATACAAATATTAAAATATGATTTAGATACATGTTGTAGCTATATTATGATGGGTTAGTGCTATTCTTATGAAAATAAAACTGAGGGATTATTTTATTGAAATACTAATTCCTCTGTGTTCTTCTTATAAGGAGTAAAGTTAACTTGATCTTAATTTCCATGATTGTAAAATACGAAGAACATTAATTTCTGCTTGTTTAATCATAGTATGTTCTTAAATTTTTTCCCTCTAATAATTATGAATACAATTTCTCTAAGGCACATGATTTCTTAAGACTATCCAATGTAAAAAAAAAGAATAGATCTGAAGTATATTAAATTTTGCTGATAATATAACTTACCTGAAATACTATCAGTTCAGGAAGTTATAGCAGCATAAAAAACTATGAAAATCCTAGGGGAAGGAACAGAGACAGACAAAGAAGAAAGGATTCAATGGCTACTTCCTCTAAATGAAATTATATGCTTTCATACTACTTTTTAAAACTTCTGTATACAATTGTTGTGGGCAGTAGAGATTACCACCCATTTAATAATTTATGCTAAAGCATAAAGCTGCTGTTTAACACCACACCCAATCACATATCCCAAACACATTTATTTCATGTAGTCTTTCTTTGTAGTTAACCAAAACTCTATTTAAATAATGTGTTTAGCATAATATGAAAATTCAGAATAATAAACTAAAAACACATGATTCTCCATTTCTCATTAAATTTTAACATTCCTAACCAGATGGGCAGGAATCTTTTAACAGTTTGACTAGCACTATCCATATAAATTCCTAGTATCAAGGTACTATTTTAAATTAAATTTTACAAAAGTAAAATTTAAGTTATAAGCCAGTACATACCTACATTGTTATTGCTTCCAATTTTGAAGCATACGATCAGAAATAAAAATTTAAATTGTTATAGTGTATGAGGGACCAAAGAAAATTTTCCAGTTAAAGGATTTAAATAATTTTTTGTCTTTCCTTTCTTTTAATTTTTAATATGATCAAATTAGCTACATGGCACCATGCATTGTTCACTTTATTTATTTATTTATTTATTTTACAGTACTGGGGATGGAACCCAGGGACATTCTACCTCTGAGCTACACCCTTAGTGTACCAGTATTGGGAGTGGCATAGGAAGATTTGAGAAAGCTATGATTATTAATATATTCCAAAAATTGGGTGAGGGGCAAATCTGTGAAAGAACTTGGTTTCTGCCTAGAAGCAGGAAATTTTTCCAATGTAAATTAACCTAGCTAAAGGTAATTAGCAAGTCTCTAGGAGAGGGGAACTAGGACTTCCTCTTCCTCATTCTAAAGACAGGTTTACATAATAATTCAATAATCTAGCTAGGATGGGAGAAGGGGTCGACCTTCCTGAAAGGAGACACCGTGCCACACCTTGCTGTGGAAGGAACATTACAGGGAACTCATCAGAATTGTGTAAGCAAGATGGAGGTCATGGGTATAAGTAGTCCGGTCCACATGTTGTATCTTTGGTGGGGCATGCATTTGAACCACCATCCCCATATCATTCTGGCATGGGGCTGTCACTGTCGTCTGCGTTTCTGTCTTTTAGTAAACTTCTTTAAATCTTCAGCAAGATTCCAGGCTAATGTGTATTTACCCTTAGCTCAGGCCAAGAACCTGTGGTTTTTCTGTTTTTCTGGGGTTTTTTGCTTCTTTGGGGAGTTTTCAGGAAATTATTCCCAGGGGTCCAACAAAGATCCCTGGGGACAGTTTCCCAAACCATAACACTTAGCTCTATTTTTTATTCTTTATTTTGAAACAGAGTCTCATTGAGTTGCAAAGGGCCTCACTAAGTAGCTGAGGTTGTCCTTGAACCACAATCCTCCTGTCTCAGCCTCCGAAATGCTGGGATTACAATCATGCTCCATGTTGCCCTGCTTGGTTCACTATATGTATTAAAAATACTGATCCACTGAGGTCATATTTTTAGTTTGTTAAAAATTCCTTATGTGCACCAGGTATATCTTCAGCTAACTTTATTTTTAACAAAAAATGAAATCAGAACAGATTTAACACAAATTCTTTTTGCAAATTCTTACAGGTTTTTTTTGATGGGTAAAACATCAAGAACATTTTCCAGTTAAAGGATTTAAATAATTTTTTGTCTTTCCATTTATTTTAATTTTTATATGGTCAAATTAACTACATGGCACCATGCATTGTTCACTATATTTATTTATTTATTTGTAAATAAATTATTTATAAATAAAGTCAAGAAAGGAAATATTGCCATGCAAATATTTTCCTTGCAGAAATAAATGAGGGTATTATTTCTGAATGAGATTTAAAATTATTATAATATATGTATTTAATTATATATATATAAATTATTATAATATGTATTATAATTATATATATTTAAAATTATTATAAATGAGATTTAAAAATTATAAAAGTTTGACATGCAAAAAAAGGAAAGAAATCAAAAAATAATTTAGGGTTATATTCACTAAGCATGCATATTCATGCAAAGTAATAATTAACCTAAAGTCATTAACACTGATAATTATATATTTTCAAATAATAATTTCAGGAAAGCTCAAAGATAGCTTTTCATTCCTCAATATCATGACTCAGATTAAAAAAAGCATAAAAAGAATTTTCTCCTTTATAAAAAGTAATTGGAATCATTCTATCTTATCTGCTATAAAACCAAAGTAATAGGTAACCCTAGCCAAAAAATAATTTAAATTTAATTTGAAAAAAGTATCTTGTATTGATTCATAATCAAGGCTTTTCTGTGGTTTTAACTAGTATTAAATGCAATAAGACTGATTTTTCAACTATATACTTTAATACTAATTGATATTTCTATCTCCATTTAAAATAAAGGACAATTATTGTGGAAGATTCCTTTCTTGTAACATTTGATATTAAATATTTCCTAAGTAGAAGTACTGCCTTTTAACTATCATTCATTTCTTTATTTATCTAATTATTGCTGCTTCTCATTCATTTGTCCTCTGCTCAGAATTTGTCACTTCAAATTCCTTGTAGGAGCTCACAGTTTTATGAAAGTATACCAGAGCAGTCTACAAGTCAGATAACACCCTTTTTAAATGTGGATAACTTTCAATAGTTTTTATAAAATTATTCTTCCACTAAGATAAATATTGCAAATAAAATTACTTCTTGCTATATTTTTTATATTTGCCCACCTATGGAAAACCATTTAAAAAATCTAGAAATTCCATGTATCAAATTAGTTAACAAAAGATATACATAAACATAGCATATGATCTATAGAAACAAAATAAAAATTCTACTAAAGTAAATAATCTCAAATAGACTTGGCAATTTTAGAAATTCCAGACAATGGGTAATCTTCTAACACATTGATAAAATCCAATAACCTTTACTTTTCCTAAAACTATCACTCAGTGGAAAAGAGAACATAAAACTAAAAAAGATATTTTCTTCAAATTGAATTATTCCATTAGATGTACTTACTTTGCTTTATGTTGCAGTAGGTGGAATATTGCTCCTCAGAAAAGAAAAAAAAAAAAGAAGAAAGAAGAAAGAAAGAAAGAAAGAAAGAAAGAAAGAAAGAAAGAAAGAAACCTTTGAGAGTTAAAAACATTTGCAAACAAATGGCAAATGTTTTATGTGTTAGTCCTTATTATTTTCTTAGAAAAACATTATTTTCAGTTATTTCTCTTTTTTAATTTGAAAAATACAGTTCTTTTGATTATGATGAGCTACATTGAGTACATGGAAATGTGCCCTATTCAATTCAAAAAAGATGACCTAACTAAGGGGAATGGGAGAGTGGAAGAGGGAAATTCCCTAATGTACATGATGTACATTCACAAACATCAAAATCAGTCACTAAGCCAAACATGAGTTGGAAGGGGGAGGGAATGAAGTGGAAATTGGGTAAGGTCTAAAGGACAGATGTGTGAGTGTATACCTCTACCATCTTGTACTCCATTAAGATATGAATACAATGCACCAATAAGAATTTTTAAAAATAAGTAAAAAAACAGAAAAAGAAAGATAACTAGACTCATCATTAAATAAAAAATCATTTTAAACCTCATTAAGGTGAATTTTTAAATGTTAAATATTTAAAGACAAATTGACATTGTAATTATTATATGGATGTGCTTCAACCACTATTTCATCCAAACCAATTTATATTTATTTCTATTCAATATCTTATTTATGGCCAGGACAATTATATAGGAGTAAATAAGATTTTATAGTACAGCAGTTTATGCCTTTATATTTTATTTATGATTTATCATGGTACTATATTCTTAAGGAGGAGGGCATACTGCTTCTAGCTACATAAATACATTAAAAAATCAATGATTAACAAAGGGCATATGAACTAACCACACCATTTAAGAGCAGTGACTACACAAACTGAAGACAAAAAAATTATATATTGGAATGGAATGTCAAAATTTTATATTTTACTCCCTAATATGCTAAAGTAGTAGCATATTCTAATATAATAAATATTCCCAACCTAAGTATAATAAAGTCAATTTGTAATAATTCTGAATAATGTCAGATGCAGATAGGTAATAAAATATAAGTGATCTATTAAATTTACTCAAAATTAAAGTTAATCTATTACATCTATTATCTATATCTAAGCCATATTAACATTTATTAAATAGCTAATATGAGTGGCATATATAGACTACATGATTTAATCTATTATCTATATCTAAGCCATATTAGCATTTATTATTATTTTTTAAAATTTTTTATTGGTGCACTGTATTCATACATCATAGTGGGATACAAACTTTTGTAGACATACATGCACACATCGCCCAGTCAGCCCCCACCCGATCCCCACCCCATTCTCTCCCCATACCTCCCTCCCATGCTTGGCTTAGTGGTTGACATCTAGTATTATAGCAATTTATCCAAACTTAAAAATGATAATCTCACATAACAGTTTCATTTGTCTGATACCAACCTTTGATGACTTAAAGATAACATTTCAATATTTCTTTTTACTTTCTTTCTTACCAGAGAATATTTTTTTCTATTTTTTTTTTGGTGAAACTATCATATATTTATATATTTATTTTTCAGAAAAAAAATCTATCCTAATATGGAATATGGACTCTAGATACCCACAACACTCTTGAAAAAGAACAAAGCTAGAAGATATATATTTTCTGATTTCAAACCATATAAAGCTACAATAATTGAAACAGTATAGTACTGTTCTAAAGGCAGATATATAAACCATTGGAGTTAAATACAAGCCTAGAGCTAAATTTTTCCCTATATTGTCAAGTTATTTTTGACAAGTTTTCCATGAACATTTGGTGGTAGAAATAATAATCTTTTAACTAAATATTGTTGAAACATAATAATTACATGGAAAAGAATAAAATTGGACCCTTACCTAATCCCATATACAAATATTAACTCAAAATAGATAAAAGACCTAAATATAAATCTTAAGACTATAAACTTTTAGGAGAAAATCTGGGTCATAAAACCTCACAACATTGAAATTGGCAGTGATTTCTTGGATATGATTTGAATGGCACAGGCAACAGAAGAGTATACAAACTCCCTAAAAAATAAAAAAGATATTGTATATCCAAAGACAATGTAAACAGAGTTAAAAGTTACTAATAGAATGGGATAAAATATTTCCAAATGCTTTATCTGAAGGTATATTAATATTCCAACTAGAAATCCTAAAAATTAACAACAATAAAGGCAAACAATACCATTTAGAGATAGGTAAAAGACTAACATAAGTAATGAATCTCCACAGATAACCAATCTTAGTTGTCTGTTGGATGGAAACTCTTGTTTCTCTGGTTCTGGTGTGTGTTACCTATTTCTTCTTTGTAGTTAATCTCTTTGAGTATTTTCTCTAGCGCTGGTTTTGAAGACATAAATTCCTTCAGTTTCTGTTTGTCGTGGAAGCTTCTTATTTCCCCATCTAATTTGATAGAAAGTTTTGCTGGGTAGGAAATTTTTGGCTGGAAGTTGTTTTCTTTCCGAGTTTGGAATATGTTATTCCAAGCCCTTCTGGCTCTCATGACTTGGTTTGGGAAGTCTGGAGTGATTCTAATTGTTTTGCCTCTGAATGTCACTTGGCCCTTTGTTTTTGTTGCCTTTAAGATTCTCTGCTTGGCTTCCACATTGGTCATTTTGACAATTATGTGGCGTGGGGATCCTCTTCTCCGATCCTGTCTAAAGGGAGTTCTATAAGTTTCCTGGATCTGTGTATCAACCTCTTGCTCTATGTTTGGAAAATTTTCTGCTATTACTTCCTTGAAGAGATTGTTGATCCCTTTGGTTTCACTTTCTTTTCCCTCCTCTATTCCAATTATTCTTAGGTTAGCTCTCTTAAAATGAGCCCATATTTCTTCAATATCAGATTCCTGCTGTCGGATATTTTTTTCTAGATTAGAAACTATGCATTCATTTTTGGAATGATCATCTCCTAAGAGCGAGATTCTGTTCTCCATGTGGTCTAATCGGATGTTTGTGCTTTGAATTGAGGCCTTTACTTCCTTAATTGCATCCTTTATCTCTTTTTGACTCTCTCTGAGTTCTTTTCGAAGCACCTCTATTATTTCTACAGTTATTTTCCTGATTTGATCTTCTAGAAATCTCTTATTTTCTGTTTTATCGGGTTCTGATGTTGTGGGGTGTGGCCATTCATTGCTCCAATATTATTCCTCTTTCCCATGATTTCCGATGTTTGTGCCTTCTCTGGGTTCTTCCCTTGGGTCCCTATGACTTCATGTAAGGTGCTCTGGATCTCGAGTCTGTGCTATCTCAGACCCCACTACTCCTTTACTGGGTTGTATCACAGAGTCTCCAACCCAGGGAGTCGATAGAGGCTGCTTTAGACTGTGGGGGGTGCCAGGTTGCACGGTCTCCTATGGTGTGATATCTCTGCCACCGCCCCTCCCCCACTGGGTCCAGTCCCAGGGAGTACAGTACTGGGATTTCTCCTCTGTGGCCCGCAATTTGACTCACTGTTCTTGAGTACACAGATGTAGCCGTACTGGACTTGGTGAATTCGCTGCTGCTGCCACCGGTGGCAATATGGCGCTGCTGCCATGCCCTCGGCCATGAGGTTGGCGTATTTCTTCTTGGTTTTGATTTCCACTCTGAATCCCTGCAGCGTGTGCTGAGCTCAGCCACTGGGAGCTTTAGATTTTACCTGCGGCGAGAAATCCCGCCTGGCTGTTCCGCAGCGGCTCACCTCGGCTTGCTGTAGCCGTCCGGTGAAGTCGCCGCTGCCGCTGGCAGTATGGCGCTGCTGCCGCGTCCTCGGGCGTGAGGCCGGTGTATCTCCTCTGTGGCTCTGAGCTCTGTTCTCAGTCTGCTTTCTCTCTGGAGCCTGGTGATTTTTTTGTTTCTCTGGTGATGTTGTTTTCTGGCTATGAAAGGCGCTGATTTTGTGGTAATGGAGATTGGTTGTTAGCAGGGCTCTTAAGCCCCGCTTTTCTCGGTCGCCATCTTCCCGCATCAGCATTTATTAAATAGCTAATATGAGTGGCATATATAGGCTACATGTTTTAATTTGTTCTAGGCAGAAGCACTGCTATATTCTGTGGTATTTTACTTCTGGAGCTGTGATTGATACGAGAGTCATAGTAGTATCTCTTTTCAGTTGTCCATTATTGTTGAGATGATGGAAAGACAAGATCACTCCAATCTCATGAAGTCTCAGTTGCCTTAAATAAATAATAAGTATATGGGTCCAGACCATCTTTTAAATTTAAGTAGCCAATTTTCTATTTTTGAATCCATTCTATCCTTCCCTCTCAACATCATTTGTTTCAAAATAAAACTTTCTCCCATCTATCACTGTCTTCTTTGCTCCCTTCTCAATGCATGTGTTTAGCAACCAACAGTCTTCAACCCTTTTTAGAGTTTATGCAAATTTAAATACATATCTCATGGCTATTATCAGTATTTTGAGAAAAAGAGTTATGCATGTATTCCATATGGTCATTCAATTGTTAGGAATTTTAGTTGTTTGGCTGCTTGCTTTTAGAGGGGCCCGAAATTCTATTAACTCATGGTTGTTCTGTCAAATAATAAAAATTAGCAAACTATTGCCTAAAATATGCATCATAAAAATGTAGAATCATAGTCAAAATTAGTAGAAAGTACCAGCACATTGAGAAGATGACTCAACCAATTTTTCTCACAACTTTGATAAGCATTACATATTTGATAATCCTACTACTTTTGCCATAAGTACGTTCCCCACAGCAGACAGAGGGATATTTTTATCGAATCATTTGTCCTGTTCAGAAATATGCATTAGCTCTGAAATTCTGTTTGGCTCTCAAGGTAATTTAGTTTGGTCACATATTTGGCACAAACTAGATATTTTTTAATCTTATGATCAGGAGTGATCAATTAGATGTTGAAAATATGTAGACAACATTGAAAAAATAAATTGTGTCAATTTAATCTAATATATGCTGGGAAACTGTCATCAATATGGACATATTTAAAAATACTTTATATGAAAACATCAAAATTTTAAAAAATAATTCTATTGACATAAAAATCTACATTGGCATCAGTAAATATGTTAGGTGCATTTTAACACAGTTAAAAATAATTTTATGGCCGGGCATGGTGGTGCATGCTTGTAATCCCCATGCTTGGGAGGCTGCAGGAGGATCGTGCTGGCTCAAAGCCAGCCCCGCTGGCTTACAAGACCCTGTTTCCAAATAAAAATATAAAATGGTTTTGGGAGTGTAGCCCGGAAGTAGAAAGGTTTCCAGGAATCCCAGTACCACCAAAAAATAATAATAATAATTAAAATAATAATAATAATTTTATGTATGCTAAATCTGGTTTTGGAATAACCTACCAATTGCGGGTTTTTATCTTTAATTTAATTGTTTTATTTTTACATGGATCATATTGAAAATTTATTTTTGTTTTTGATTTGGATTTTTTTTGGTACTGGGGATGAAAACCAGAGTCTTTATACCTCCAGACTACACTCCCAGACCTATTTTATATTTTATTTGGAAACAGGGTCCACTATGTTGCTGAGAGCCTCACTAAGTAGCTGAGGCTGGCTTCGAACCTGTGTGATCCTTCTGTCTCAGCCTCCCAAGTACTGGGATTACAAGCGTGCAACACCACTGGCTCCCAATCATGTTTTTGATGTAAAATGTATCTTTTTCAGAATAGCTGTTATTAAATTAAATATTGTTGGAAATTACTGGTATTTTTTTTATTTATTTATTATTATTTTTTTTTTGGTGGTACTGGGGTTCCTGGAAGCCCGTCTATCTCCGGGCTACACTCCCAGACCTATTTTATTTTTGGAAACAGGGTCTCCTAAACCAGCACGGCTGGCTTCGAACCTGCGCGATCCTCCTGTCTCTGCCTCCCAAGCGTGGGGATTACAAGCGTGCGCCACCACGCCCGGCGCTTACTGGTATTTTAAATGAATGAAAATGATAAATATTTTCTAGGTACTATGAAAACATTGAGTATCACATTAATTCAATTAGATTCTGTATTGTCGCTTTCTAAAAATTATAACTTAAAAAACCAATTTTGTTAAATTCTATATTTTAAGATATAGAAACATAATATAATTGTATCCTGCAATCCCAATAGTTCAATGGCTAAAACAGGAGGGTTATATATTTTAGGCTAGCCTCAACAATTCAGGAAATCTGTTTTAAAGTGAAAAATAGAAAACAGTGCTGGTAGGTGTCGCTTGGAGGTAGACTGCTCTGGGATTCACTCTCTAGTATCAACTATATACATACACCTATATGCATATATTTGCATATATATATGTATATATATATGTGTGTATATATATATATATATATATATATATATATATATATATATAGTCTTTAAACTCAGTTCTAAGCATTACATTATATTTCCCTTAATCTAAAAACATAAAATGCATAAATGAAAGGCTAAATTCTACTTAAGTTTCTATAATGAGAGGTAATTGTGTTTGTGGATGCATTTCTTTCTATGTGGACTTCTTTCCAATAATACCTTATGATAAAATGAATCTTAAATAAAACTATAAATTTTATTTTGTTCTTTTCATTTATCCTAAGTAAAAGGTTGAAAGAATAATTCTATGGATCAACAATGGCAGTTTCTTTGCATTTCCATTAGTCTTTGTACATACTTACTGAAGAACTAGACATGAAAGGAGAACAAGAATCCCACTTTAACCTTGTATATTAGGTAATTTTCTCTTCCCTTTATAGAGATTCTGATATACAATTTTGATTTTCAGATAAAATTTTAATCATCATTTTATGTATTTATAAAAAATAAGTTATTGAAGGTGCTACCACAAAAGATTTTAGGAATTAATTTTTTTCTGGAAAGTAAAATAAAAACTATTGAGAAGAAAGAACATTTTCATCTTTATAAACAGAAGTTTTTTTTAAAAAAAAAACAACAAAACTTTTTTTAGGGCCTCCATCAGATCTGGCAAACATCACACATATCTCATCCATCTTCTAAAGCTGGGAGTTGACCAAAATCCTGGTAGTCAGATATCTGCTAAGTGTTTTGTTGTTCTATTACCTGACATTTTTGGCTCTGTTTGAAACATTTTTTATTCACTCTTTATATTTTCTTTTCCTATTGTTGTTGAATATTAAGAGTAATGAAAGAGATGCTTATTTCTTCTTATTTATAAAAGACTTTTGTATTCTATCTCCATCCACAAAGATTCTTTTAGTACTACAGCTTTATACACAGAGAATCTTCATATGGTAGCCACATACATACACAAAATTTTTATTTGATTCACCATTCAGAACACTTATATCTCTCATTATATGTTTTGATTATCCCCCCAAATTGTCATTTAAAAAAAGTAACCAGTTACTTAAAATAGAATGCTAATTTTATTCCTTCATAGAACTGCTGAATTGCTATTTGTTATCAAATTTAAAGTATATAGTCTCTATGGTCAATTCTGAATTTTTTAAAAATAGTAGATACTATTTTTTCCTTTGTTTATGATTTATATTTTATTTGTTTTTTTATTTTTTATTGGTGCATTGTAATCATATATCACAATGGAATTCAAGACTTGAGAGGATATACAATCACACATCATCCAATTAGCCCTTATCCAGTCCCCATCCCATTCCCTCCCCCTCCCTCGATCCCATGCTTGTTTGGTGATTAACTTTGATACATTTGTTTATGTACCTCCTGCATAATAGGGCTCCATCCTCCCCTATTCCAAACCCTCTGATTGGTCACCTTAGTTGCTTCACTACAGGGCCCTTTCTATAGCTCGACCTCTTCCTGTTGCCCCTTTCCTCCTAGTTTTTGCTGATTAGGGGAAGCATCTGATTTTTATTTTCTGCAATATTTCTCTGTGCATGCCTCATTGCAAGTACTGATCCCAGTCTTGACGGCCCCAGTAGTGGACTGGCTACCCGGTGGACTGATCCAGACCTTGCTGGCTCAAGCAGAGGCCTTGCCTCATGGGAGGCCCCAATTCTGGTCTCGCTGGCCCCGACACCAGCCTAACTCCTCAGCTGGCTCCGATCCCGGCCTTGGAGGCCCCAGTAGCGGCCTTGCCTCATGGCAGGCTCCGATCCCGGCCACAATGGCCCTGGCACTGGCCTAACCCCTCGGCAGGCTCTTATCCTGGCCTCAGAGGCCCCAGCACTGTTCTTGACTCACAGAAGGCTCCGACACCAGCCGCTGGCCCCAGCACTGGCCTAAACCCTCGGCAGGCTCCAATCCCAGCCTCGGAAACCCCAGCACTGGCCTTGCCTCAAGGCAGGCTCCAATGTCGACCATTGGCCCCGGCACCAGCCTAACCCCTCAGCAGGCTCCGGTCGCTGCCTCGAAGGCCCCAGCACCGGCCTTGCCTCACGGCCGACTCCGATCCCGGCCTTGCTGACCCCAGCACCAGCCAAACCCCTCGGCAGGCTCCGATCCCGGCCTCGAAGGCCCCAGCACTGGCCTTGCCTCAAGGCAGGCTCCGATCCTGGCCTCACTGGCCCCAGCACCGGCCTAACCCCTCGGCAGGCTCTGATCCCAGCCTCGGAGGCTCCAGCACCAGTCTTGCCTCACAGTAGGCTCCAATCCCAGCTTTGCTGTGTCCGTTGCCGGCCTCACCCCTCGGCAGGCTCTAATCCGAGCACCCTCTTCGCCCAACCAATTGTCACACATTCTCGAGGGTGCGTGGTGGTAGCATTCTGCCTCTGGGGTTATTATTCCAAAGGTTCCAGGTTTAATGCATCAGATCTCTGCCTCCCCTGAGTACTGGTCACTGCCACTGCCACTGCCTCCACCATAAAAATAGTAGATACTACTTTTAAAATAGTATATTTTAATGCTTTTTAATAAAATGTAATTATAAGCTGAAAACCCCAAATATTTCTAATAAGTACAAAGTTTATCTCAATAATTTTGTCTTACTAATAATTTGTTAATAGGTGTATTATGGTACATCAAGAGTACATAGTATTCAGAAAAGTATTTGCCAGGCTTGGTGGCTCACATTTGTAATTCTTGCACTTGGGAGGTGGAGATAGGAGGATCACGCAGGTTCCAAGCCAGCCTCTCTGGCTTAAGAGACCGTTCCCAAATAAAACTACAAAAATAGGTCTAGGAGTATAGCCCAGAGGTAGAAGGGTTTCCAGGAACCCAAGTACCACCAAAAAAAAAAAAAAAAAGAAAGAAAGAAAGAAAAGAAATTTAAGTTTATATTTGCATATGAAATGACTCTACATTTCTTTAAGAACATATATTATTTTATAAATATACCTATATATATATATATATATATATATATATATATACATATTATATAGTTATGAAATGAAATATTTGGTATTAACTTTTCCTAACTTCCTTGAGAAATAAAATGCCCCTAAGTGATAAGTCAAAGAAAGAAGTAAATGAGTAGTGGCATTTAATACAAAATTTTCTAATGTCTTGATTATTTTGTTAAAACAGATAAACAGATATGCTGAAACATAGCTAAATTCACTATAATAAAAGATGGATAATGAATAATCTCTATGTCAGAGATTTATGTGATTAATCTTTTGTTTTAATTTTTTCACTTGTAAATGGTTGTTGCAATCATATACCAGGATAATATTTATTCTGGAAATTTTCAAAATTAACTCTTAGAGCAGAGCTCTCTTAGCTACTGATATATGCTGATGATGGGAAAACGTGCATACACACATAATCCAAAAAACAGGTAACTGTTAGGTTAAATAAAAATCTATGAAAATTTCTTTCTGAAAATATCTTTCTGAAAGACTGTTGAAATAGTCTCTCCAAAGAAAGAATAACCAAATACCAAATACACATTATCTTCTTGCAAGAGAAAGAAATATACTCATTAATATCTTCATACATATTAATTGACTCTCATTTTTTCTATTGTGTTCTAAGTGATGTTGTGTTAAGTCATAATTTTGCATGTAGACAGGGTGAATTCCCTACAGACAAGGTTTAAGCAGAGTACATTTTATATATCCACATATTATATCAAACCATTTAAACAATACTCATTTAAATTTTACTAATATCAATATTTCCCAAAATTTTATGATGATAAAAGAATAATCTGTATGATTGTTAATAATGCAGATTTCTAGGCCCCTCATTTCTAGACATCCTGATTTAGAATCTCTGAAGAAAGAGTCCAAGAATATGTGAAGTCACATGATATTTCCAGTCTTGTTTGGTTCTCAGATGGTGAGCCATGTGAGTTTTTTTTTTTACTTAAACTACTTGCAGATAGATCTAAGGTAGGTATGCATAATATATATATGCATATCTACATATATAATATATATATATTAGTTTACACACATATAAATAAGTATATAATAAAACAAATGCTTTTTACAATGTTTTTCTTTATAAAAGGTTTTCATATAATCTTAACTTTAAATGTATGTATTCCAGAAATATTAATATTAATGCAATGTAGCCTTTTCTTAGTTCTGTTACATTTCAAATTATACAGGTATAAAGGTCTTAACAAATATGCCTCAGTCTTGGTAACATGAAAATTTTTCAAAAATAGAAAATTATCAGTTTACCTAGATATTAATCAGGAAGGAACTTTTTATAAGCCATTAAATAATATTATAATCTACTTTTTAAATTCACTTACTCATCAAGAAAAAAAAATCAACTGAAAATCCTTTGGATGACAAGAACCAGACTAGAGCTGAGCAGGGAGAAGAAACATAATGATACAGAGTCCCTGCCCTCAAAAGCCTGCCTGCTGCAGAAGACAGACCTACAAACAACAAACCCCAACGTAGCTGGAGGCCTGTGGGTGCCCTGGAAGAACTCATGAGGGTGAAGAGAGAACCAATGTAGGAAAAGCCAGGGCTCCTTCACGGAGAAGAAAGTTCACCTTCCAGATCATAACTTTTAGCTTCCTTGGGTTTGGAAAGCATCCGAGGCTGGGAAGGATTCACCAACCCAGACTGCATGACTCTTAAAATAATGCACTAAAAGGAAGGAGAGAACTAGAATCAAAAGTGTACCATTCCTCTCATGGTGCTGAAGGATTTCAGAGCATACTTCTATAAAGAGAGCAGAGAAGGTGAAAGTGATGGTGAAGAGAAAGAGAACTTTAACAGTTTGAACTTGGAATGTTCCCCTAGCTCTCACAAAAACAAGGTAGTAATGTTAGAAGGGCTTGGTTGCTAAATAGAGGTGCCTTGGGGTGTGGCCCTCGGGATTATTCATGGTTCTCTCCTCTCTCTTGACCACTCTCTGCTCCCAGCCTCCAGGATTGTGTGAGTGGAGGCTTGTGCTCTCCCTACCTCTATTTCCTGCTACCATGTCCTGAGCTTCACAAACCCAGCCTGACATGGACTGAAACTTGGGGGGAAAAAATAAATCTTTCTTTCGCTAAATTGTGTGATCAGTTGCTTTACATTACAACAGTAATGATGTTTATCAAGATACAAAGGAAGTATTTGTTCCCAAATCATCTGAACATGTACAAAGAATGAACACAATGAAGGTTAGATTACCTGGTGAAACAAGCTGTGGATTATCTAAATTATATAAAATCAATACCACCACCAAACCTGTAGAGGTACTAGTTACAACGGATTGTGACATCTTAGTTTAGTTCTTTAAGAAAATAGTAAAATTTTGTGCCCAGGTTTTCACAGAAAGATCAATGTTTGAGGAGCAAATGATAATATAGACTGTGCCTGATTATCTGCATTTTTGTGTTTTTAAGCCATACTTTATTTTTCAGTGAGTATTAAATTAATATCCCATGTATTTGCCTTGTTTGAAATGGCATGCTTCTCTCATCTCCAATTTCAAATATTTCTACATTCTTAATTTGTCTACTTTGAACTGTTATGTAATTTTTAAAGTTTTGGGGGGGTATACAGAGGTTCAATATCTCTGACAGAATAGTAGTACTTTCCAATAAACCTAGTAGGACGTCTAAATAAGAGAATGTTTAAGAAAAATGAAATATTAGCTTGATGTTTAAAACTATTAGTGAATAAATGTTTTATCTCTAAGCACTTACATTTAGTGAACAGTTAAAATATTAAAGTTAAAAACCCTGAACAGTTCAAGAAAAGAAGATATAGTTATTAAACTACGTGACAAACCATCAAATTTTACTTAGAAGATTAATAATATAAAGTAGTTGGCATTTAATTATGATAGAATAGACATAAAGTTTAAGAATTTTTCCAGAGACTAGTGCATATAGTACTCTAGACGAAGTAGAAGCCATCCATGAGCAAATTAGGTGACTGAGGGAGATGTGACAGGGAAGAGGAAAATTCCCTAATGCACATGATACACATTCACAAACATGTCAAAGTCAATCACTAAGCCAAACGTGAGAAAAAGGGGGGAAGGAAGGAATGGTTGGGAAATAGAGAAATGCATGTGGGAAAACATTAGATAAGGTGACTTGGCTTATTTGTCTAAGAAAAAAACAGTTTCACAACTAAAAGTTCTGTGATAGCAGCTACTCCTTTCAGGCTTAGCAAGGTGACGTGCAGGTGTGTGCCGTCTCAGTCCCCAGCCTTGCTCACAGTGCGCATCCCTGCTCTGTGAAATTGCCTCTCAATTTTCATCTCCTCTTTAAAGTCTTCCTCAGCTTTTAGGTCATATTTTAAGTTATTCTTAAAAGTAAAGATAGGCGCTGGGCATGGTGGTGCACGCTCGTAATCCCAGCACTTGGGAGGCAGAGACAGGAGGATCGCACAGGTTCGAAGCCAGCCTCTCTGGCTTAAGAGACCCTGTTTCCAAATAAAAACATAAAATAGGTCTGGGAGTGTAGCCCGGAGGTAGAAGGGTTCCATCCCCAGTACCATCAAAAAAGTTAAAAAGAAGAAAAGTAAAGATAACAATTTACAATAATAGACATAATAATAAAAGCAATATAGACACACAATAAAAGTGACATATAACTGTCATATAGTTTACAAATGTTAATTCTGAATAAGTCTTTCTCCATCCCAAACCACAATACAGGTATTTTTACTTTTCTTTTACAAATTACAAAACTGGTATTTAAAAAGAACAAATAACTTTTCACAGTTAACATAAAGTTCAAAATTAGCTAAACTGAAATTTGTCCATGGGTCCGAAAGAATCCAAAACACCTATTTTTCACCTATATTTTGGTTCTTTTCCCCACAGTACTCATACCTCAGCTGGAATATATATATATATATATATATATATATATATATATATATATATATATATATATACATACATATTGTCCTTATCTCTACTTTCTCTGTTCTACTAATATATTTTGGACTAGATTACATCGCCAAGTTTGTAGACTACTTTATAAAATGCTTATCTATGTGTCATGGTATTATGGTATCTTTCTTCCTCTTGCTTTCCAGCCATCATCCATTTCTTTCTTTCTCTCGCTCTCTCTCTCTCTCTCTCTCTCTCTCTCTCTCTCTCTCTTACACACACACACACACACACACACACACACACACACACACACACACACAGTATATAGAGAAAAAGCCATGCTCAGTAAATACTTTCTGAACTAAAATGAAGATAATCCCAATTTACCCTATCACTCTTTAGCCTTTTCTAACATTTCTACTTGAAATTAAAGATAGCATGGGCATGAAATTCCTGAAATATACCATTGAAAATCCAACCCTGCTGACAAGAGGCTATAAAATACGTACAACAGTGAAATTGGAAAATATTTTTAATATTTCTAAAAGACAAGAGCATATAAATCCTAGGTAGTTCTACATTTTACTATTGTAGTTGTTGGCATTATGGAATACAGTTTTAAGTGGCCTTTTTTCAAGTCAAATATGTTAATAGAAATGGTGCTATATGGTACAGTGTGGTAAGTTTTCAGCACATAATGATTCATGAATACTTGGCAAAGCCTACAGATTTTGAAAGAAAAGGTTCACCTCTTCACTGATTTTCTAAAGAGTAAATCATAGACAAGTTCATGTTGCATTTGGCTATGTAGTCAAGAAATAGACATACAAATCAACAGAAGAAAAATATCTAACTAGCGTACTCTTTCCCAGGCGGGACTGATCAGTATGGTGTGAGAATGTGGAAGGTTTTAAAACGATTATAAAAGTATTTATTCTAAGAATGGCTCCATGAATTTACTGTCATGTATAGAAAGAGAATTAAATGCATATAACAGTTGACAAGAAAGTGGGGAAATATGTAAATGAGGTTTTCATAAAGAATAAATAATACATATTGTACTAAGATAAAACTTAAATAGCTTGAAAGGCTATTTTAATTGTTTAAATAATTCTTAGGTGGAATGCTGAATCCACTGTTGAAAGAAAATACTTTAGACCATTTGTATGAGAACTCCCTTCTAAAGGCAATAGTTTAAATCAAGAAGTCAATAAAATATACAAGCAAATTTTTTTTTATCTTTTAATTTTTTAAATTTTATTATTATTATTTTTTTTTGCGGATCTGGGGCTTGAACCCAGAGGCATTTGACCTCCATGCTTTACCGCCTGCCCAATTTTTTATTCTTTATTTTAAAACGGTCTCAATGAGTTGCAAAGGGCCTCACTAAGTAGCTAAAGCTGTCTGTGAACAGCAATCCTCAGGTCTCAGCCTCCTGGATGCAGGGATTACAAGAATGCTCCATCACGCCCAGCATTACAAGCACATTTTAAGGGAATATTTGAGTAACTCTACCAAGAGAGGCAGAAGAATTCATGTTTTCTGGGCTTTTGAAAATTTATGTTTAAAACTGAAAAATACAGACTATTTATATATACTGATGATCCTGGCAGACGGCATGATAAGTCAATTTTACTAGTGTGACATAAAAGACATTGTAATTTAATTGGCTCAATGCATACATTTTTTACTTTATCATCTAGCACCCTAAATCTGTTTTCTCTTCTCTTAGCGATTTGACTTCATCCTATTCAATTATTCAAGTTGGGGCCATTTTGCCCTGTATTTTATATCTCATGTTTTTCTAAAATCAAGTTACTTACTCATTTCAAGAGATAAGCCCATTAGTTTTCACACTTGCCTCTCTTCTAAACCAAATAGCAGAAGACACTCTCTTTAGGAAGATGTCCTGACTATGGTATTCTGCTTAAAATTTCTCATTATTAGGCTGAAATCTAAATGCCTAGGCATAAGATATCCTCTATCATTTGTTCGTCTTGGGCTCTCTAACACTGTCTCACTTGATCTGAACCAGCTCCTTAGAATAGCTCACACCTCTACCCTGTTCTCATTATTCACCAGGCCTCCCTGCTTTACCATTTCTGTGTTTTTTGAGACTCAGCTCACACTTTAGCTCCTCTTGGGACTGATCTCTAGCTGTTTTGTCATCACCCTTCCCAGCTGTTGGGTCCTTTTTCTCACCATTCATGTCATGTAAGAACAGCTAGACCTGAAATGCAATGCTTTTTTTTTTTTTTCTGCTTATGAATTGTTTACCTTGATCAAGTAAATTCACCGAGCTTCAATTTTCACATCTATATAATTAATAAATGAATTAAAATACTGATTCAATTGAAGCAAATGGCCCAATGTATTTAGCTTCTTTTCTCTCTGTTCTATGCATCCTGTTCCTACCTTTATGATGATACTTAGAATAGTGTTTTGTTTTTGGTGTTCCTAAGTTGATCTTGAGAAAAGATGCATAGCTTATTACTCAACTCTGTATCTCGGCCCCTAATTTAGGTATGGTAAAGACTGATATTTATTTCTTATGTGAACATCTACTAAGTAGTAATGCCAGACTCAGGGTTTTATGAGTTGAAAGTATGTTTTCAATTTATCCTTTCCACTTATTTAGCGAATAAGTACTCGTAAAGAGAAGATATAAAAAATATGAGAATTGAATACCACTAAACTCTGACCAACAGGGCATAAGATTTAAAAGAGAAAAAGAAAACACGTCCACCTTGATAGGGAAGAATGGGCACTGGTAGAAAACAGGTCAAAATAACAAAGAAGGAAATGAGGAAGAGTTGAAGGGATGTTTAGCTGAGACAATGGGAAGTTATGATTTAATCACAGAAATATTCCAGAGTTGAAGACAGAAATATAAGGCAAAGAGAAGAAACAAAAAAGACCAAAGCACAGGAGTGAAATGCCAAACATGTGGGCTTTCAGCAGAGAGGTACTAGACTGAAGGGCCCAGTAGTCAAAGTAGTTACTAGTCTTCCTTCAGCAAAACAAAGCCAGGATTGCTGGTTCTGCACCTTAATTGGACTTAGATATGATGAACGTCAAATCCAATTATATTCTCAGTCATAGCAGCTATGTGACAAAATTTATTTTATTTTATTTTATTTTATTTTATTTTTTTGGTGGTACTGGGGTTCCTGGAAGCCCTTCCACCTCCGGGGGCTACACTCCCAGGCCTATTTTTACATTTTTATTTGGAAACAGGGTCTCCTAAGCCAGCACGCACGGCTGGCTTTGAACCTGCGCGATAACTCCTGTCTCTGCCTCCCAAGCGTGGGGATTACAAACGTGCGCCACCACACCCGGCACAAAATTTATTTATCACATGGGTATTGGTGTTTTCAATGCTTTGAACCAGTGGCTGATACGGCCATTGTTTATTGATAAACTAAGAGAATAAAAAGTCAAAAATCTTAAAGAAAAAAATTGCATTACTGGGGATGGAACCCAGGGGCATTCTACCTTTGAGCTACACCCCAACACTATTTTAGTCTTATTTTGAAACAAGGCCTCACTGAGTTGCAAAGGGCCTCACTAAGTAATAGCTGAGGCTGTCCGTGAATTGTGATCCTCCTGTCTTAGCCTCCCGAATGCTGGGATTACAAGCGTGCACCACTAAGCCCAGCCCTAAAAAACAAAAACTTTTGCTATAGGTATCTTAAAATCCATAAAGAATGAAAGCACAGAAATAATCTTCAAAACAAAGAAGTGAAGTAATTTTTTGGCTGACATCATTAAATAAAATACTCACATTACATTTAAATATGAATAGTACCAGAACATTACCTCGTCTGATGAATGGTAGAAGCTATTTTTCTACCACTAACTGGCATGATAAATAGCCAGTATAACCTCCCAGAGGATATTAGTAAATCTAAAAGGTGTGGATGACATTTTGTAGTATGTCTTGTCCAAAAGGAAAAAAAAATGACAGAAATTACACCAGTGAACTCTAAAGCCAAACAGCAGTAGACACTCTCTTCATGGCTACATGCACATTTTTCCAGGGATTAATTTTCAAACATGCCAAAATTTTAGGGTGGTTTTGCTACATATTACAAATTATACAAAGGAATGGGTTCAACCTCTCTCTTTCAAACCCATACATACACACATAGAAAGGAATTTTCCACTGGATAACACAAGAAAACAATTTCCAATATCCTGTGAAACAACCATATATTTAAGAAGTGTTTTCCATATTTACATTGTTTCATGATGGCATGTATTTGTAGGGATGAAGTTTAAAATGTCTTTGATAGTAATCTGAAAGCAAAGGTCCAATGTGTCCACAAAAATAATTCTTTTAAATGTCTGAACATGATGAGCCAAGTCATGCAACTAATTTTCAAGATATTTTCCAAAACAAATGCCACAAATTATCATTTAAGAATTAATCTTTATAGATGATTATCTAAGCAAAGGCATACCAGTGATAAAGGTTGAAGTCAGGGCCAATAAGTTCTAAGGGCTCATGATACTTCCAGGGACTCTAAAAATACTCCAACTTAAAGCCAATAGTAGTCAAAACATAACAATGAATTCAGCCTGGATTACAGTCATCTTTTTACCAATATGATTTTGTATTTCTAACATATTTAACAGATTTATGTGAAAAGGAACTCAAGAACACAAAAATGCCCAAAATCTATGAATGTCAAAGTGTAATCCTGCCTGACATTTCTTCTGGTGCTAAAAGGGAAGAAATGTGATCTTACAGGATAGTATATAAACAGAGCTCCTCAATTTGTTTTTATATTTGTTTTAATTTTCTCATATAGCTGCTATGCTATTTAAAGTAAATATTTTATTTAAACTATCTTAAGAAGACACAGCATAATGAGATTTGATAAAATTAATTTTAGTACCAACAAGTTTGTTATGTTTTTCTCTATTATAGTATTTTATAATAATTTGTGATTAAAATATTTTGATTCAACAAATTACTAATGATAGTTAAATTTATTTATTTATTTATTTACTTATTTATTTGGTTGTACTGGAGATTGAAACCAGGGACATTCGGCCTCAGAGCTACATATCCAGCCTTATCTTAATTTTTATATCAAAATATCTCAGTAAGCTAACAATCTCACTAAGTGTCTGAGACTGGCTTTGAATCTGTGATCCTCCCGTCTCAGCATCCCAAGCTGGTATTACAAGGCATATGGCACCACCTCCAGCATCATTAGATATTTTTAGGGGTAAAAATTCAGAATTTCTCTTTCAGATACACTCTAATTTGGTCTTTATAAATATATTTTCATCTGTGAAATAAATTCTCAGATTTGACAAAATCATTCTCCTCTAGCTGAATCTTTCCTCTGGACAGTGGAGTTTTGTGAAAATCACATTGGTTATAAATTTTTTATAGAGTATGAATATTCTTTAATAAAACAGATGTGATAAAAAAGGTATAGGGTGTATTAGCAGATTTCCTTATTTTTAAATGTATTATTTCATTTCAACTTTGGAACATAATAAATTTAGGTATATCAAACAGATGGAGCCGGGCGTGGTGGCGCATGCTTGTAATCCTGGCGCTTGGGAGGCAGAGACAGGAGTATCGTGCAGGTTCAAAGCCAGCCACACTGGCTTAAGAGACCCTCTTTCCAAAAATAAAAAAAATATAAAATAGGTCTGGGAGTGTAGCCTGGAGGTAGAAAGGCTTCCAGGAACCCCAGTACCACCAGAGAGGGGGGGGAGGGGGAGAGAAGAGAGAGAGAGAGAGAGAGAGAGAGAGAGAGAGAGAGAGAGAGATGGAAAATATGTGTTACTACTAATAAAATATCAGAAATGGTAGTAAAAATGGATAAATCAAAGAATCATATAGGACATTTGACTCCATACTTGTTACAGAGCAAATATTGATTTTCTAGTATATGGGTTATTTTTAATTAGAAAGTCTGCTTTCACTGGACTGTAAGCTCCTTGTTTACTGCTCTATTACCAGCCTCCAGAATAGTTCCTAGCACTTAGTAGTATGTTTTCAATTAATATGTGCCAAATGAGATCAGCCAATATTCATAAAGTTCAGGTTCAAACCATGACATTTTTATTCAGACTAATAATTTTTGTGGACATCAGTCCTTGACTACTTTTATAAAATATATAACTGGCAAATTATCTCTACATATCTGCAAATAGCACAAAGCCCAGAAAACTTGGTTATATTGTCCTCAATGAGAAAATGTGAAGAATCTCAAAAGATAGATGGTGGCCAGGCATGGTGGCGTACGCTTGTAATCCCAGTATTTGAGAGTCTGAGACAGGGGGATCACAGTTCTCAGACAGTTTCAGCTACTTAGTGAGGCCCTCTGCAACTCAGTGAGACCCTGTTTCAAAATAAAGACTAAAAATAGGGCTGGGGGTGGAGCTCGGAGGTAGAATACCCCTGGGTTCCATCCCCAGTATATATATATATATATATATATATATATATATATATATATATATATATATGTGTGTGTGTGTGTGTGTGTGTGTGTGTGTGTATGTGTATATGTGTATATGTATATGTATATATATGTATGTATGTGTGTGTATATATATATATATATATATATATATATATATAGAGAGAGAGAGAGAGAGAGAGAGAGAGAGAGAAAGAGGGAGAAATCAAGACATAAGAGGCAGGACCTACACAGGAAGAAAAGAAGTAAACACATTCTTAGTTACATTTCAAAATATAGTGTAAAGTACAAATGATTATGAAAAAAGTGAAGCCCAAAGAAAATATTAAGATAGCAACACAGATGCAGAGAGAGATGTAAATTAATAATAAATTTATAATATGCTGAAAACACCAAAGACTTTTTCAGAATTATACATTCATAGAAACAAACAAAAAAAGAACTAGCCAGGCTTGGGAGGCTGAGACAGGAAGATCAGCGTTCTCAGTCAGCCTCAGCAACTTGTGAGACCTCCTGTAACTTAGTGAGACCCTGTTTTAAAATAGAATAAAATTAGGCTAGGTTATAGCTCACAGGTAGAATGTCTCTGGGTTTCCATTCCTAGTACCATACACACAGAAAAAAGAGGATCTAAGCCCTAAATTTTATCTACGTATCAGTGTGTGTATGACTCTGTGTATGTGTTTGTGTGTGTGTGAGTGTGTGTGTGTGTGTGTGTGTGTGTGTGTTTGGTGTTTGGTATTTATATTTAAAATATATTAGTAGCAATAATATCAATCTTTCATAAATATGGTAGAACATAACCAGCAAGAGTAATGTCCAAGTGTACATTTATCAAACAAGGAAGAGAATGAAAAATAAAAGAAGAAAAGAGAGAGAGAGGAGTGGTGAACATCTGCAGTGGTTTCTTTTCTAGGAACAGGGAAAAGGTCATATCCCACCCAGTGAGAAGAAGTGACCCCCTAAAAAATGTAAGTGATCTTGTTTGACCTGTGACGCGAGCATGGGGATGACCTCGGTGGTGTAACTGCAATGTGTGTTTCTTGTTAGAAAAAGTGAGAGAGTTGTGCTCTGCCATAAAAGAATGTGAGGGGAATGGAGGTGCTGAAAAGCAGAAGAGAAAAGTGGAGCATTGGGAATGGACACAGTTTACAGAAAAGTGGTGTATTAAGTTGGCACTGCTTTTAAACCCATTAAGTACAAAATAAAAATAAGAATATACATATGCAGACTTTTTATCATTTGTTTGGAAGGATCAACTCTTTTCTGATAATTTCTTCTATTTATCATTAAAATAATATTTACCCAGAAAAATAGGTGGTGGAGAAAACTCTAATAATTCAAATATTCAACAGTATATTCCATAAATTCCTAAAATCCAAATTTAAAAAAAAATTATGATTGTTCAATTTTCAGGACTTGTTATTTACATAAAATATTTATTCTATTCTTATTCAATGCTTGACAGAATCCTTAGAACTTTTTATTCTATAAAACAAAATAAGAGAAAAATTCTCATGTTGTAAGATAAATGAAGCAAACTTTATATTTCTTGACCTACATAAACTCACAATATTTGTTTCATCTTTTAAAGTTTCTTTTATCCCTTTCTCTTTCCAGCTTTCTCTAGACCCTTTAATCTCTTGAGTCTCCTCTATCCCATTATTTAAGGAAGAATGCACCCAGCAAAGAGCTATGGAAAAGTAGAGTTGGGTTGAAGGTCACAGTCAAAGATAAAAATTTTGGGTGCCACTCAAATATCTTAGTATAAGCAACATCAAAACAAATTTTGAAATTTCAACTTGTTATTATTAAAAAGAAGTAACATAAAATGGCTTGGTAGCATCTTTATTATGGAAGTGGAAAAAAATTTTACAGTTGAAGGACTTGAGTTCTGTTAGGTTATTTTATAATAAAAATCTTATTTATTCAGTTATTGGTTATGAGTCAGGGTTTTGTTTATCTATTTCAAATGTCCCTGACTGAACCGTAGTGAGTTTTTTTTAATAGTCCAATGAAATCAAAGAAACTGAAACTTTTAGTTTTAGGATGCTGCCTGCATGAACAGAAATGAAAATATTAGTGAAGTTGTTTAAACAGAACAGTGAAGTAACAGGCCTTGCCTCACCTACCTTGCCCAAATATTCTCATCAAAATGTGAGGCACTGTTCCTCTTTCAGTTTTCCAAAGCATGTAATGAGAAAGTCAATTCCAGTCAGTGGTTTAGTTAAGCCCTGGAAAGCTGAGTGAATAATAATTTCCTCTGGCTTTTCCATTCCTCTGAAATTCCCTTTTACATTATTAAAACAGAGAGCCAGTTGATATTCAGTAGCTATAACTCAGTTTGATATTAATAAGATGACATTGTTTTTGAAAAATACAAATAAAAGTGATTACTGAAAGTGATTATCCGGTGATTTGCAGTTACACCTATCTTTAGTACTTATCCATCACTCTTCTCTGGCCTTCCTGCCAAGGGGCTCTTTGCTTTCTTTTTATCATCCTGCTGCTCTCCACAAGAGGGCAGATAGGGGCAAAAAGAGAGCAACCCTTTTCAGAAATCTGGTTCCAATTCAAAACTGATAGGACAGGAAGAAAAAAAAGCATCATCTAAAACAAGATTTGAAGATTATCTGTAGATTTTTTTAACATTCAATTATATTTCATTCTTTCTTTGATATGGAAAAATGAGGGTGGGCAGTTATTGTGAGCAATTAGAACAAAGTATTTTCTGTGCACTCAGCTTCACACGTGAAACATAAATGATCACAGCCCAACATGATGCATCAATTTCTTTTTACCTGGAAAAATAAGTGACAGTGACAGTGTTTAAACCTTGTGATTTTTTTTTTTTTTGCAATACTGGAGATGGAACCCAGAGGCATTCGACCTCTGAGCTATACCCCTAGCCCTATGTTTTATTCTTTATTTTGAAACCAGGTCTCACTGAGTTGCAAAGGGCCTCACTAAGGAGCTGAGGCTGGCTGCAAACCACGATCCTTCTGTCTTAGCCTCCAGAATGACACCACAACCAGATAAATCTTGTTTTTTTTTAATTATTTCCTTTGAGTCACATGGTTATACTTATAATTCACAATTTTACTCTGATTAATATTACTTCAAGATATATAGATATGATGAGATATGACGTGGTATATGGGACTTAGAATTGGGAATGAAGATCTGGATTTTACTTGACTCATGTTACAAATTCACTAGAGTTCCACAGCTATAGAAGCAATTCAGTTTTTCTATTGTGTCAGGGCAATGGAGACTATATATTTCTGGATAAATCTCAGAGAAGATTCAATTATATTTGATTTCTTCTAAAAAAAAGGTACTAAACTGTTCAGTGTATCATGGGAAAACAGCATTATGAACATATGGATGGACTAGAAAAACTAGTCATTTTAAAGACTTGTTTATGTTTTAAATTTCTGTGCAATAGAAATTATAAAGGAATAAAAGTAAATAACTTGTTTTTGATAAATTCACAAATCTTAGAAATAAAAATATGAATAAAATTAATTTTGTGATAAGCTAAAGAGAAAAATTATATCATTAATCAAAGAAAATAAAGAGTAATTTAAGGGTATCTGAGGGCATCATTTAATATTCTGCTTTAATTAGCCAACTTCTCTTATACTCCATATATTTTGTTTCACATTGCATTGTTCTCATCTTAAATGGAATCAAAACTTTTGATATGTACTGATATTGACTTCATTACATATAAAGTTTTGACATTTTTAGAGGAATTTCCTTATTCTACACTAATAAATGGAAGAGTTTTGAATTTCAATGGCTGGAAGGAAGTCAGATTTTTGTTATATGAATCCAGGGTAACTTCATTCATGGATCAAAAAAGACCTCGTGGGGCTTACAAAATCTTTATTATTTTCAAGCCACAAGAAATAGCTTGGTGAAGAGCTGGATAATAGGAAACACACTCTTCTACAATCAATCCACTTTGGGGTGCTTTCCAGCTGTGACACAGTTCTTCAAACTAAGAAAATTCTCCAAAGTTCCCTTTGGCTTGAAACCCAAATTAACTTCTAACAGAATATGACTTTGTATTAAAAAATGCAAAATATAGCAATTTTGTTACCTTGCTAAAATTTATATGCTTTATGACAGTGATAAAGATTGTTAATGCTTCAAATACAGTTCAGTGTTTAGAAGTAACACAATTTACATTATAAACTACTATTTTAGATTATACTAAATCCTATAGGCTGAATGGTATGTCCCTAAACTAAGATTTCTACTTTATTATGCCAAGCATACAACACTGAAAAGAGCTGTAAGAAAAAAAAATTAATACATTCAGTATCTAAGGTATTATAAAATAAGTTACAATCATCAGAACAAAGTTAATTAACTTTTTTGTATAACACAATTCACCATTTTAAACATATAAGTTGTATTCAAAGGAATAAAAGCACATTGGATTTTGAGAAGTTTTGTGTTAAAAAGCTGTCTAGCTGGGCGTGGTGGCGCACATTTGTAATACCCGCTCTTGGGAGGCTGAGACAGGAGGATCGAGCAGGTTCAAAGCCAGCCTCAGCTACTTAGTGAGTCTCTAAGCAACTTAGTGAGACCCTGTTTCCAAATAAAATATAAAATAGGTCTGGAGTATAGCCCGGAGGTAGAAAGCCTCTGGGTTCCACCCCCAGTAACACACACACACACACACACACACACACACATACACACACACACACACACACACACACACACACACACACACACATATATATATATATATATATATATATATATATATATATATATAATTAGGTCTGGGAGTGTAGCCTGGAGGGAGAAGGGCTTCCAGGAACCCCAGTACCACCAAAAAACAACAAAAAAAGCTTTCTACACTGAAAAATTATTCAAAACTGAAATAATGATGAAGTGATTCCAAAAGAAAAATAATAATAATTTATACTTTGTAAGTATATAATTCTATCATTAATAGGACCAGCTATAAGTAATGCTAATAAAATGTATACATTATTATATGTTCTAGTCACCTAATACTTAACAGTTTTGGGAAAGATAAAGATATAATTTATATTCCATTTGATAGGTTGCTTTGGGGCCTTAAAACGTAAAAATTCTTATTTGACATAATTTGTCTTCAAGCGAAGCCCATATATTTGGAAAAAAGTTAAATCACCAATTTTATTACATAGTTAAAACTTAAAACAGGCATCTACCTTTACTTCAAAATATAACTCAAAATATAAAAGTGACAGTGGCAGTGGTGGATATAAAACTGCTTGATTCAGAAGGGCAACTGAATTTAAAATCTAAAACTAAATGAATTTTTAATTGACGTGTGTGTGTGTGTGTGTGTGTGTGTGTGTGTGTGTGATGGTATAGGGGACTGATCCCAGTTACCTTCTACCTCTGAGTTATACCCTCAGCCCTATTTTAATTTTTAGTTTGAAACAAAGTCTCACTAAGTTGCTGAGGCTGACCTTGAACCTAAGATCCTCCTATTTCAGTCCCCTAAGTACAACCATTACAGGTGTGTGTCACCATGTCCAGCTTTTAATTGATTTATGTTAAGATTACTGTGGCTGCACTGAACTAAATCACTGAAATATACTAGATATTTTTAATTTTATGAAGCCTATTGGAAGGAAACATCATAATCACCAATCATATAATTGCATCAGAGTGAGGAACAAAACTTTCCGAAGTGATTGCTTCCATTCGCATGGCTTCAACGAGCATCTTCAAACTCACAATCAAATCTATACTTTTAGTCTCAGTTTATTTTCTGACTTTTAAACCTACAACTGAGACTCAAATATCTCACATGTACCTCAGCACAAACTTGTCAATAAAAAAACTTAGCATCCCTTGCTTCAAATCTTTGCTTTTGGAAAGGTCGCTATTGCAAAGAGTGAATGAGTTGACCAATCCAGAAATTTAAGATCCTTTCCTCCATCTCCCACCTCTTACCAAGCAATAATGAAATATGGTAGAGTGTAACTCTTATTATATTTTCTTCTCATTCAATCTTATTTTTCATAGTGCTTCCTTCTAATTCAATTTTATTCTTTCTTTCTATATATCTAGAATTTCCCCCATAAGCTCCAATGCCTCCAGTCTTGCTTAACCTTTTTCTCATAGATACCCTTCAGCTCTCCATCCACAACACAGTCTGGAAGAAAAACTTTGGAAAATAGAAAGCTTGTTCATGTCTCTATTTAAAGAATTTCAGTTATCATAACTTCAGAGTAGAGTAAATTCTACTTATCCTGTATGTACAGTTTTTGGAATTCAGACTCCATTAACTCCTTATATAAGCTCCTCCACTCCAAACCACTGTTATCTCTCTAACTCTAGAGAACTCAGCATGACTTTGCATATGTTTATTTTTCCCATTTAAAAATGTGTCTCACCAGGAATGATGGCACATGTCTATAATCTTAGTACTCTGGAGGCTGAGGCAGGAGGATAGCCTCAGCAACTTAGTGAGACTGTTTAAAAAAAAATAAACAAATAAAAAGTGCTAGGAGTGTAACTCAGAGGTAAAAGGCTCCTAGGTTCAATCCCCATTACCAACTAAATACATTAATTAATAAAATTTGTTTTCAATCCCTTTTCTCTTACTTTACTTTCATTCTCCTTCAAAGCTTGTATCAAATTTATCTCACTTGAGATGACTTTTCTGAACTATAAATATGGAATTTCCCTTCTGTATCCTAGTAGCATCTTCTTACTGTTACCTATATAGTGATGTTTCCTGGTTTGCATAACTGCTCATCCCTTTGATTGTCTTGATTTGCTGTAAACTTTCTTAAGGATAAGGTTTCAGTCAATTTTTTCCTTGTTATTGCTAAAATACCTGACAAGGACAACTTAGAGGAAGAAAGGTTTAGGGGCCTATGGCTTCAGAGGTTTCAAAGGCTTCAGTTCATAAATGGCCAGATCCAAGGCAGAACTGCTCAGTGGCAGTGATTTAGGGTATGATGGGGAAAAAAATGGCTCTCACTCTATGGTGGCCAGGAAAATGAAAATGAAAGCTGGAAGGAGGGGACCAAGGACATGTATAGTCCCCAAAGCCACACTCCCAGCAAATGAACTCTGTAACCATCCTCCACCTCTGAAACTTGCAAACTTGGGAACATGCTTTCAACACACTAGCTTTTTGAGGAATAACATTTTAAACACAAACCATAAAATATTATGATTTAAATTCAGCTTTCTGGTGGCGCACGCTTGTAATCCCCGCGCTTGGGAGGCAGAGACAGGAGGATCGCGCAGGTTCGAAGCCAGCCGCGCTGGCGTAAGAGACCCTGTTTCAAAAATATAAAAATAGGTCTGGGAGTGTAGCCCGGAGGTAGAAGGGCTTCCAGGAACCCCAGTACCACCAAAAAAAAAAAAAAAAAAGAAAAAAAAATTCAGCTTTCTGAATAATAGATTAAAATGTCAAACAAATAAGATTGCATCAATACTTTGTCAGTGAAAATCCTTCAATTTTCTTGTTTTTGTTGATAACTCATACAATCAGAATATAACAAATAAGATATGTTTTATAGCTTACAAATGAATTCACATAGCTCTTGGAAACAGTAAAGATTTTTCTACCTTTTGTGGGCAAAGATACAAAGATTTGTAGTGATCAGATAATTTATCCAAACATATCCTCTCAACACATGGTAAAACTCATATTAAACCCAATTTAAGTTTGACTTTAAAATCATTGACTTTGTCAAATCATTTTGCTTATATTTGTAATTACCATTTCTTAACATTAAATAGCTTTACCACTTGTCCCATTATCGCATGTATTCAAGATACTGGGCTGAAATCATTCTGTGAAAAGCTATACTAAGCAGTGGTTCATCAGCAATAGTTCTTTAGAGTCATTATTTATCAAAAACTCAGCATAAAAGGGACATAGCCCATTAGAGAGAGTCAAGCCTTACTAAAATTCGTTTAGGGGATCATCTTAATTGCAACTGCAGGCACACATTAAAGTGAACCATCATTATCCCCACTGAGCAATTTCACAGACAGGCGAGATGAGTAGGGCCAACATTTTTTCCATAGGAGGACAACTCCAAAGTTTTGAATAGGTACCAAATAAAAGAGATCAGCAGAGGTTAAGAACTTTATACTTTGTTAACATCCTTCAATAGTACTGATGCTCTGGGCAGGAGGGAACTAAGCCATACTTGAAGTCCATTGCCCTTACCAGAAGGAAATGTAACTTTCTTCTCTTTCCCTTCCACAGAAGATCTCCTGTGGCAATGTAACTCAGGTATTGTTATTAAATTTTATTTTTAAAAGACGTAATAAAAATGTTAGACAAGAAAGGTCCTTACATAATACTATATTTAATGTAATATAAAATTATAGATTCACATATATATATACATATATATATATGTGTGTGTGTGTGTGTGTGTGTGTGTGTCCTTAGACACATTTTCTAAAATAGATTTTTACAGAGGGAAGAACTTTAATTATTATTACATTTTTCTCTTATTATTTTAGAGATAATATGAATAAAGCCAAGAGGAGTTAACTGACTTGGCCACGGTTGTTACATTTAATGATCAGTGTGTTCCTTAATTAACAATGTTCTCCTCCATATGTAATAAACATTATCCAGCGTTATCTGTTTGCTCCAAGCATACTGACTCCAAGATCAGCAGAAGTCTAATTCTCCCAAAGTCATCTTTACACATACTATATACATATAATTGTCAATAAAGAAACTTAGCATCCCTTCCTTCAAATGTTTGCTTTTGGAAAGGTCGCTATTGCAGAGTGAATTAGTTGACCAATCCAGAAATTTAAGAGAGAGAGAGAGAGAGAGAGAGAGAGAGAGAGAGAGAGAGAGAGAGAAAGAGAGAGAGAGAGAGCGAGCTTCATTTAATAACAAAAATGTATCCTAAGCTGTCTGGAAGGAAATATTTGCCCATCGTGATGTGTTATAGGATCCCATCCCCAGGCTCTCCACATGCTTTGCTCTGTGCCAATCCTTTTGGGATTCACAGCTGCTATGAGCACACACATAGCAGTGAGTCTGAGGAACTTGGCACACTTTAAATAGATCAAATTTGGTTTTAATTTAAAGAATAATTTGATTCAGTAATGTTATTTATACAAATCTAAAAGCTCTCACAAGAACTCACATGTACTAAATGATCAAAGCTGTGAGTATTTAGGTTTTTATTTGGTAAAAATGTCAAGATAATATTTTTAGCAAAAATTTCCATTCCATTCTTAGCTGTAACTTTGGAGTAAGGGGCCCAACAAAAATTTCAACTTCTATCACTTTGCCAGAAATGAGCATATTTGGTTACTGTTTGGAAAATTTTGTCTTTTGGCTTTAAATCAATCAGGATTTAAAGTAGAGAGCATTAATCACTATTACTCACCCCCCCCAAAAAAAAAGATTCATTAAAGAACTGGGTCAGACTAAAAAAATGTTTCTACTCTACCTGATATCATGTTTTAATGTTCTATTAAGATGTTTTCAATAACAATGTGCATTCACATAAAATAATCAGAAAGGTGGAGGTTAGAGGGTAGAGGTATCACTGCTTTCATCATATTTTAATATGTAACTACATTCTTTAGAAAGTAAGAAAGAGCTTCTTCATCAGGGTATATTATTATCCTATTGTTGCTTTTGTAAGTTATCACAAACCTAATGATTCAAAATAGCACAAATTAATAATTTTATAGTTCTGGGGGTCAGTGTTCTGACATGAATCTCGCTGTTCTAAACTGGAGCTTTTGGCAAGGCTGGGTTCCTGTCTAATGTCTCTGAGGGAGAATCTGTTTCTCTGCTTTTGCCAGCTTCTTGAGGCTGCCTGCATTCTTTGGCTCATGGCCTTCTTCCATTCTCAAAGCACTAACAGCCAGTCGAGTTCTTCTCATGTCACCTCACTCTGAATCTCCTGCCTCTGCTAACTTATTAAAAAAATAAAACAACACTGTGATTACATTGGTTCCATTTAGACAATGCATGAGAGCCTCCAGATCTCAAGTCAGCTATTTGCAACAATAATTTTATTTTCCATCTTAATTTCCCCTTGTCATATAATGTAACATATTCACAGGTGCTGGGAGTTAGAATATGGACTTATTTGGATACTTATTACTTTGTCTACCACATAGGGTAAAACAGTTATGCTAATGAAAACATAACACTAGATTATAAAACCTCTGTCAATCTAAATTTCCATCGATTCATCCATCCATCTATCCATCCATCTATCCATTCATTAAAGCACTAAAGAGTTTACCAAAGAAATAAAGAGTCAAAAATCCAAGAGAAAGAGAAAATGGAACTCATAGAGCACAGAAGCTCTTGTACTAAAGGACAAAGATATCTGTGCCTGAGTATATGTATAATGTGTGCACGTGTGGTGTTAGGGATTGAGTTCAGGGTAGTTTCCACCTTTGAACTACACCCCCAGCTTTATTTTTATTTTTTTTTTTTTTGGTGGTACTGGGGTTCCTGGAAGCCCTTCTCTCTCTGGGCTACACTCCCAGACCTATCTATTTTTTTTTTTTTATTTTTTAATTTGGAAACAGGGTCTCTTAAGCCAGTGCGGCTGGCTTCGAACCTGCACAATCCTCCTGTCTCCGCCTCCCAAGCGCTAGGATTACAAGCCTGCACCACCATGACCAGCGACCCCCAGCTTTTTTTATATATTTAAAACAGAGCCTCAAGAAATTGAGAAGGCTAGTCACTAATCTGTAATTCTCCTTTAGTAGCCTCACAAATACCAAACATGTGCGACTGCACTTAGCTATGTCTTGATTTTTGACATCCTCACCTGGGTGAAGGAGGAAATAAATGAAAAATGTAAACAATATCCAAGGTTAGAAATTTAACAACAAATCTCCCTTACATTAATTTGGAACATCAAAAAATTCTACGCTAAATTATATTTATTACTACAGAATAAGTTCCTTAGTCTTTGAGTAGATGTGGGAGAAAAATGAACCCAAGAAACTTAAATCACAAGAAGACCTTTGCTCAGATGTGCAGCCAAGTTTACTTCCCTTAGGTGGATCAAACATCTGGTCTAGTAGAACCTTCAGCCACCTGATGAAAGGAAACAGGGAAACTCTGAAGAAGGCCAACCTCCTTATAAGCCTTAATGAACAACTATAAATAATTTCTCAAAATTAGTGGCCAACAATAATGAAAAAGTAATCAATTTCATGAGAAAATAGCACATCTGAATGAGAAGAAACACAAGCAGTAGAAGGTGGAAACTACTCTGGTTAAATTGCCACCATATATTTTAAAATTATTCCACCATACTTAAGAGATAAAATATAAATTTGAAAGTGTTTCAGGAAATAATAAACTATAAGGCAGTATATTTTAAGAAAACAGTGCTTCTAAAATAAAAATTATAATGAAAAATTTAAAAACTAGTTGGATTTGTTTAACATTAGACTAGTTAGACATACATCAAGAAATTATTCATGAACTATTAACAAAATTACCCCAATGTATCCAGAAAAGAGAGAGAGAGAGAGAGAGAGAGAGAGAGAGAGAGAGAGAAGTGAGAAGAGAAAGAGTGATAGCATTCATAATTATATTCTCCACTAATAGACGTGGAGAATATAGTATAAAGGTCTAACAAATGTGTAAACAGAGTTCCAAGAAGAAAAGAGAGAACAGGGTAGAGTCAATATTTTGAGGGTAAAAGGCTATCTTTCAGAACTGATAAAAATATAATTTCCTAACTTCAAAGAGTCAGCTAATCCCAAGCATAATAAATAAAAATAAAACAATAGTAAGCAAAAATAAACATTTAAAACTACAAAACACTAAAGAAAAAAAGAAAATGCTTAAAATTATCAGTATGAAAGAGAATAAAAGGCAAGATTCTTTCAAGTAATTGACAGTAAGGATAAGAGATGACCTTTCACAAACACTAAAGGAAGTTGTAGAACAATCAAATATATCTTTAATGTGCCGAAAGAAAAGACTTGCCAACCTATAATTCTATACCAGCGGTGTGGATTGTGGTGAGGATGTTTCAAGAATGAAGTTTTGAAATAAAGTTATTTCAATACAAACAAAAACTTAGAGATCTCCCTGCCAGCTGGCACTCACTAAAGGAAATTCTGAAGAATGAACTTCTTTAGAATAAAAAAATGTTCTGAAATAGAAGGTCAGTGATGGTGAATCCAGATCAAAATTTGTGACTATGTGGACATATTTATATGAATATCACTGTATAACATATCTATGCTTAATGCTTTGCAGGGCTCAAAATTAAAAAAAAAATTTAAGTGCACAGAGTTTAAAAGCCTTCCTCAATTTGCCTTCTCTCATTGAAATAAAAGCATATTCCTCACTGATCTGTTGTAATAATTGTCTTCTCGATAAAAATAATATCCTTACTACTCAGCTTTCTATTAAACTATATTCTAGACACAGGGCTAAACATCTGACAGTCACTCTACACAGTCCTGTTAGGTAGCTCCAATTACAGTGATTGACAAATAAGGAAACAGAACAATAAGTTTTTATGAGTATTGAAAGATCCACCAGGCATGGTGGTGCATGCTTGTAATGCCAGCATTAGGGAGGCAGAGACTGGAGGATTGTAGTTTGTGGACATCCTCAGCTACTTAGTGAGGCCCCTTGTAACTTAGGGAGACCTTGATTCAAAAATAAAAAATAAAAAATTTAGTGCTGGGAGTGTTGCTCAGAGGTAGAATACACCAAAAAACAAAAACCAAAAAAAAAAAAAAAATCCTATAACTAGTAAGTTCTCAGCCTCATATTCAATCTTACTTTTGTCACTTTGAAAAGCCTACATTTTATCAGCAGGGATTTCTAAAAAAGATGGGCAACTTTTATTAGCAGATGTGTCTGTATTTTGGAGAGTCATGGTATTTAAGGTTCTGGCAAACACTAAGTTAAATTCAGAAAGGGAAATGCTTCATAAACTCAGTGTTATGGTTTATAGAATGTCCCCTGAAGAGCTCCACTTTGAATATTCAGAAATTATGTAATTAAGTAAGGATGAGTGTTCTGAGCTCATCAGTGGGTAAAACCATCCTAATGTATTTGCTGAGTGGAAACCTAGGCAGGCTGCAGGTGGGGTGTGGGTGGAGAAGGTGGGTCTCTGGGGACTTGGCCTTAGGAACTGTGCTCTTGACTTTGAACACCCTTCCTCCTCTGCTCTGTCTGCTTCCCACTGCCATGCCCTGAGCATTGCAGATGCAGACTGACAAGGACTAAACCCCCAAGTCTCTAAAAACTGTGAGCAAATAAACCTTTCTTCTTCTAAGTTGTGTGGACAGGTGTTTTGGATTACATCAGTGAGAATGTTGATCAAGGTAAATGGAAAGAAGATAGGTAGGAGACAAAACAAAATAATAGTAATATAATGTTATTCATAATCATACATGTATTCTGTTCAGTAAATCAGAAAAACAGGCCAAAAAAAAACCCATTCCATTGCCCTGTGTATGTTTAAAGTTTGTAAATGTAAATTTTATATAGAATCTAATTTTAAAATTAAAAAAAATAAAAAGTTATGTTACACTTTAAAGTTTTAGCTTTTAAAACTATCCAGATTCTCTGCATATCAAGATTGACCTGAGAGTCTTCATTCATTAGATCATAATTTATGACATACTAAAAAACAATGCCCAAAATAGATAAAATAATAGTGGTGTGGGTTTGATAATGGCCATCTCTATTGTGCCCATACCCTAATCCCTGGAACCTGTGAGTACATTATCTTCCATAGCAGAAGGTGTTTTGAAGATATATTTAATATTATGAACCTCAAAATAAGAAGACCATGCTGAATAATCCAGGTAAACACAATCTAATCAACCGTGAGACCTTAAAAACAATGAACTTTCTCTGGCTAGTGGCCAAAGAAATGAAGAAGACACAACAGAAAAGAAAACCAGAGAGATTCTAAGAGTGGTAAAGACTTGACATGTGGTGTTGGCTCTAACATGTGGGAACCAATGTAAGTTCTAGAGATATGCCTTCAAGAGATATCAGCAGCCCCCTAGATGAAAGTCATCAGGGTAATGGGACCCTGAGTCCAACAACCACAGAAAACTGGGTTCTGCCAACAACTTCAATGAATCTGAAGTAAACTTTGATTTTGCCCCTATATGACCTAGAGTAGAAAAACCTTCTAAGCCAACCTAGACTTCTGACACACAAAGGTTTAAAATAATATATGTGCATAGTTTTAAGCCACTAATGGCAAATCTTTTAAAGTATAATGTAAATAAAATAAATAAAAAATGAAAATGTATGTGGCTATATGCTACATATTTAATTCTGAGATTTTTATCAAACAATGTAAATAGAAAAATAACATCTAGTATAAAATTTAACAGGCACGGATAAACATGAGATTTACAAATGTGTTACCCTAGTCGCAAAACTACCTGTTATTAGCCTGGTATGGTGGCTCATGCTTGTAATCCCAGCATTTGAGAGGCTGAAACAGGAGGACTGCAGTACATGGACAGCCTCAGCTACTACTTAGTGAGGCTTTTTGCAAGTCAGCGAGACCATTTCAAAATAAAGAATATAGCTGGGTGTGGTGGCGCACACTTTTAATCCCAGCATTCAGGAGGCTGAGACTGGAGGATTGTAGTTTGTGGACAGCCTCAGCTACTTAGTGAGGTCCTCCGTAACTTAGTGAAACCCTGTTTCAAAATAAAGAATAAAAAATAGGGCAACAGGTGTAGCTCGGAGGTCAAATGCCCCTGGGTTCCATCCCCAGACCCACAAAAATAAATAAATAAATAAACAAAAATAACCAAAATAAAGAACATAAAATAGGACTGGGGGTATAGCTTGGAGGTAGTGAAACAGGGGTTTCTTTAGAGGAAGCCTGGCATTTCCTCGAGATGAAACGGAGTTTCCTAAGAAGGAACTTGATGTTTCCTTACTGGGTTCTTGTCTACAGTGAGCAAAGAATGACACCTGCAGACCTCAGGAAGGGGAGTAAAAGGTTTATTGGAAGCAGCAGGGAATGGGGGGAGGGTGGCTGAACACCCCAAAGGGGCTGTCGGGTCTCTGTTATCCAGTAGCTGCCTTCAGGTCCCTACCCGAGTGTCACCCGAGCCAAGTGCCGTCAATTACAAACTACTTTCTCCCAGAGTCCACACGATCTGCCAGAAAAGAGGTACAGGTCACCCCTAGGAGCCCTGGTCAGCCTTGATGTCCAGCAAAGGCCTTCAGGTCACTACCCAAGAATAGCCTGAGCCATGTGCCCTCAGTTGCACTCTGCCTTCTCTCAGGGCTAACACGACCTGTGAGAGAGAGAACAGCTCCCCAAAAGGGGAGGGCGTCCCAAGAGGGAAAAACCCAATTTGCTATCTGACTAGGGGCTTTGCTGATGCCTGCGAGTACTCTTTCGGTTAGGGTGACTTTTGGGATCCCAGGAATTCTGGGAAGCAGCTCTCGGGATTTGCATAGGGTATTTGCAAGTCCTTGAAGAATCTCCTTTCAGTGAAGTGTCAGACTTGCTTCTGGGTTTGGGTTCCTGGGTTTGTTGATTAGTAAACCGATGGCTTTGTGAAGCTCTGGTCCTTCTTATCTCTGAGCCTTTGGAATTTCAGGTATTCGTTGCCCCTTAGGAAACTCAGGAAACTCAGGAAATTAGCTTTTTCTACCTAGGCCTTTTCCCTATCTGCCTTTTTCCTTTCTATCTCCTCAGTAGTATGCCCCTGGGTTCCATCCCTAGTACAGCAAAAACAAAACAAAACAAAACAAAAAACTACCTGTTATTACAATCTGAGAACACACATCTTCTTCGTAAAGAACTGTATTAAACAATGTCCTCAACCACATTCACGGTATAAAAATGTTCACCCGTTTTTCCACAGTTTTCTTAATTGTAGGTTAATTTCACAATGTATAAGAAGCTTAATAAATATCAAAGCCACAAGATCTTTCTGATATCTAAAATTTCAACGACATAGCTGAATGACTTATAAATAATGTTCCCCAAAGCATTCACTCTTAAGAGATACTTTTAGGAATAATAATATCAAGCAAAACACCATGCAACAGTTTTCAGTGCCATGGAAGTCTCCATTGAAAACGCAACACTGTCAAGCAATGGATGAAAAAAATGCTTTGAATTATACAGAGAAGAGAGCCAGAACAGCTGTGATTGTGTACCTCGGTCTTCTTTCATTCCCCCATACCCTCACCTCCTGACTCTTCACCCCAGTTGGCATGCATGGACCCTTCTGATGCTACAGTAGGATTTGATCCTTTGCCCATGAAGTCTGAAAAACTGAAAGCTAGGGGCAGACCTGGTGGCTAATGAATCAGAACAAGTAAGTACTCATTGAATTTGAAACAAAGAAAGGCATTCTTACCAGTGGTGATAAGATAAAAACAGGCTACCTCTGATCTTTCTGTCATGGTAAGCATTCCAGACCCAAGGCCCATTCTCATGTGAAAAGGTATTAAGACTCCTTCCTGAGAATACCTTTCCAAACCAGTTTGACAGAGGAAAGAAAAAAAAAGTTTCATTAGCATTAGCTAATTAAGCCAAGGGAGAATCTCAGTAAAGTAGGCATTGTTTGGATGAGACATGTTAAAGCCCCTAATAGGTAAATAATGTACATATTAAAGACAATATCTGAGAAAAAACAATCTGAGATTTATGGGTAACTGACTAAATAAGCTCATTTTATAGTACTGGTTAGTAAATGACATGCACTTAAATGATTTGATGATTTTAAGCAGTTTAGCAGAATTCACCGTCTGCCAGTTACAATTCAGTTTTATGGTAATAAAATGAAATTGTCTTCATGTAAAAGTACTCAGCTTTTTGCTCTCTATAAATTGCAGGATGGACATAATCAAAAGAAAATGCATCAAACACATGCCATTGTTAGTAAAGTAGAAGCATTAAAAAAAAAACTTTCAGTTTACAACTCTTTGCCCTTTCCAATCATTGAAGTGAATCTTTTCTGTGATTTCCACCATGAAAGTACAAACTTTGACTTTCAACTTATCAGGTTCTGTCATTATTTCACACAAATGAGGAAAATATTGGGAAATACTCCTGCATATTGGGTATCAATATTAACTTGAAACTTCATCCTTCATTTTAAGATTGTTTTTAGTGGGAATGTAAACATGCACTATATCTAACATCTATAAGGTATGAATTTATGATCCGGAAAAGCAGTCAATTCCATAATCCCAAGATACTGTAAAAGCTTATTTAACCGTAACCTGACCATTGACAGATGTCTAGATGAAACCAGATGCTTATATTTAGTGTTGGGACATAAAAATAAATGCAGACTAGAATAAATCATAATAGAGTAATCCAGCTTTCTTTATTAAATCAGAAGTGGGGATAGGCAAAGAGGCTCAAATTCCACTCACATTATTGGATACAACATCACTTTGAAATCAGAGAGTTTCCTAACTTATTGTTGGTCTAAAATTTCTTACCATTCTAAACACCTGTTAAATCCCCTTATGAGCATGATTAGAGTGAACATGAACACATTATTATTATAGCTACCAATAGTGAAATACAACATCCCAGAAGACTTTAATTCATTCATTACTTCCTAAACCCAGAATCAGAAGTGATTTGATACAAATATCTTCCACAGCAAGCAGAGGAAGAGAATATGCCACACAACAAGACAGCCTAACATTCAATGGACAGCACCATTGAATAGTTTTTCACTGGAGGAATTTGGAAAGGTTTCAATCATTGTTAGGTACAGATAAGATTATGGAGTTATATAATTATCCCTTATATTAATTCTATTTTAATAAAAGTTGATCATTTTCAGGTTTCCACTGAAAAGAAGAGCAGCTTGGATATGAAGTTAACACTCAAAATGGTATTACTTTAAGATGAATCAGTTTAAATATAAAAAAAACTTTACTCATCTTAAAACCTTAGTGTACACGATCAAACAAACTATATGTTTTAATCAGATGGGTTCCTAATCTAGTACCCCAAAATAATTGTTGATTACTATTTATATTTAATAATCTTAAATGTATTTAATAATTTAAAATAGATACATGTGCAAAATCTTAATTTTAAATGTAAAATTATAAAGTTACATAAAAGATTTAAAAAACTAGATAGATATTAAGTATTTTAAAATGTATAATTAGAATTTTTGAATGTAGCTGGGTATAGTAATGCATACTTAAAATCTCTGCACTTTGGAAGCTGAGACAGGAGGATCACAGGTTCAAAGCAAGCACACGGTAACTTAGTGAGACACTGGTTTAAAAATAAAAATTGTCAGAGGTATAACTCAGTGGTAGAAGCCCACTGAGTTTAATCTCCAGTAAAACAAACACACATACACAATCTCTCTGTCTCTGTCTCTGTCTCTCTCATTCTTTCTCTCTCTCTCTCACATACACATGTTCAGAATGAGAGAACATTGGCCTGATGCAGACATATTTGAAAACATTAAAGGTAAATATTTTCCAAATTTCTGAAAACACCATTTTACAACTTTAAACAATTCAAGAAATCATAAGTAATATAAATAAAAAGAAATCTAAAACTAAAGTCATGATGGTGAAGCTGCAGAAAATCAAAAACAAAATCTTCAGAGTACCTAGAGAAAAATCATAACATAAATAATAAATAAAAAATTATAACATAAAACATTATGAAAAATTTTAGTCCTGTATTCTTTCCCATGGCCTTCTCATGCCAATTTTATAATTGTCCATATATTGGTTTCTCAAAAGTCCAAATGGATTATGGTTCTATTTACAAAAAGTAAAAAAAATAAACTTCAAATTTCTCAATCCTTGATTTGTGCATTAAAAAGTTCACATTGCATCTTCTTATTTGAAAAAAATAAAAAAGGGCATTACCCATAAATTTAAACTGCTATCTAAATAGATGATTTTAGGGCTGCTCACTGTTCTTGGTTTTTATTGTCTTTCAGGAAGTGAACTGACAACAATCATTAAACGAGATGGTAAATGTCAGAGAGTGTTATTTATGTCCTACTAAATGTATGGATATATAAGCAAGCTTAGAAAAAAAGAAGCCAGGAAAAAAAAAATAGCCCTTTTTAGTCAGGGACATCAAGTTGAAACAACTGTTTAATTTACTTGTCAAATATATGCGACATTTTGGCTGTGTAGCTGAGTTTTCTAGTTTTCAAAAACAAGTTTAGCTGTTGTACGACTTGGATAAGTGTTAGATTTCTCTTTGAAAACTCTTTCAAAGCACAAATCCATTCTGTTCTAACAATAGGTGGAGAAAGACAGAAACAACTCTGAGATAATTATGATACAAATTTTTGTTCTTTTGTACTTTGATTGTTTCATTATAGTCTCACATCATAATGTAGTTTGTAGTGATAATGACATATATGCACACCACACATTTTTATAACTATTTTCTATAATTCTAAAACCCAAAAGCTCTGAAAACCAACTATTTTTGTTTTATTTTCTTGAGTTTGCCATAGAAAGTAAATGGAATTTACAGAAGCCTATTTCTATTCTGATTTTAATAATCTAAGTAGAATATTTAGATAATTTTCTGCAACAAAAAATTCCCCAATAGGGATATCCCATAATATATTACACACGTACTATTCTCACAGTCTAAATGATAGCCAGTTCAAATACATCCAGCACCAGTCATTTCTGAGAGAGGTGTTTTCTTTTCCTAATAATAGTGAGTGAGAATTTGTTATTGGCAAATGTTTAAGATGACATCATCATCCTCAAACAAAGATAGGCATGCCCCAAATTGATAAATTATAAGAATGGAGGTCTTCAAGATTTTTTCTTTATGAGAGGATAATAGAGGGCAATAGGAAGATGTAGAAAGAAGATTCTCATTTAACATTTATGGATAAGATCATTATTACTGCTACATCTAGAAGACAACAATCTAACAAATATCATCTTTAAACTTTAACAGGAATAAAAACACCAGGGCTGAGACTGTTTCAATTTTTTTAGTAACATGAAATCTAGTTATTATTATCCATAGTCTAGTAAATTGACTATTTGTCTCTACTTTAATAACAGACCTACTCTTTAGAGACCAGACTCTTGATATATGACAGTAGAAAATTTGGTATCTATTTAGTAAAATATTATTTTACTATAATAAAAATTAATTAAAATTAAAAATCATCAAAAGAGGTTAGAAGAGTCAGAAATAGTTTCAATACTAGAGAAAATTTTGTTTCCTTTTAAAGTAGAATTGTGTAACTAGTAAGTGTGATGTCAAAGTATATATCATCAGATACCATTCCTAAGCACTTTATGTAAACTTGATAGGAAACAGGAAAATGTATGCCATGTCTGTTGGGAAGGGGGTGGGGGAGCAAGGGGTAAAGAAAATAAAAGCATAAATTGCCAAGACTGACAACTCCTAATTTAAATATATATATATTGATTTCTACTTTATATAAAGTGTATACAATGTGCACACAACCACAGAGGTCATTGTGTGCTACTAAAAGATAGAATAAGGCATACCTAGTACTTAAATAAACATACTTAAGTAATAATACAATCTTTTGAGTAATTGGAATTCTTTTAAATTTCCAATAAAAAGAGGCAAAGCAAATGTGTAAGTACAGAATGTTCTTGTTTTTCATAGTATAGTTTAGGAGCAAGCTCATTTTATTTATTGCCTAACTTGAACAGATTCAGACAGATTCAGACAATTTACTCTGTAAAAATCTTCCAACAGTCAGAGCCAAATTAATTCTGACTCTTTGAGTATATATTTATACACTGTGTTTGTGTTTGTTTTGTTTTTTAATTCTTTGATATGGAAGAATTGGAGGAAAATCAACTTGGGAAGAAAATAATCAGCATGAGAGAAATCGTATTACTTTCTTCTCACAGCAGAATAGAAAAAAGTATGAGGAGAAATACAGTATATACAATATAATGATCTCAAAATTGGATAGAAGGGATTTTTTTATTGTACTCATCTTTCAGGGATCGTTATGTTTATTTGTTGTTCTTTACAGTTTCAAACAATCATGTGTTCCTAACTTAATGCCACAGAAAATTGCTGCAGCATTCAGATAGTCGTTGACACACTCTCAATCCCCTGCAATATTTATGCACAGAATAACCTGGAGAGTCATAGACTGTTCAGGATGACTCCCTCTCGAGCCTGGGGTCCGATGGCTTTTGCTGGCACTTAGAGTTGTGTGATGGTAAGAGGGAAACGGCCCTGTCCCACCGTACTAGGCACTTTCACTATGATTTTCTATTCATTTTAAAATGGAGAGATTATTTAAACAGATGCAAGAAGCTGCCAAATGTTTCTTTGCTTTAAGTTTAGTATAAAAGCAGACAAGTGATTAAAAGGTGAGTCTTCTCTTTACTGTCTCAGAGTGCAGCGACTCAAGGTTGCTCCAGACATTTCAGTTTTCCAAAAGTTATCATTAAGACGGCATTTTGCACTGAAGATACTTACATACATGATTACTGTACATATTACCATAATGAAAGCTAATAAATATAAATGCACTAAAATAAGATGACTTTAGGCCACAACGTCCATCAGGTAATTGTACCCATCACCCATGGCATTAACCACCGCTCAGCTCCCACACTGGCCTTCAGATGAGGCTCTGCCCGCTCACTCCCACAGAGAAACAGTAACAGAAATGGCGGGGACTACACTGCTGTAGGGAACTCCCTGGGAATCTGGGGTTTTACACACTGGTGTCAGCCAGCTTTTCCCTTTGTGTTTTTCTTGCTTCTGTAGTTTCCCGATCTCAAGTTTCTCCTAGTTGTTGACTGTCTACCTCTTAAAGCACCCACTTGGGGCTCTACCTACAATTCACAGAAAAATCTTTTTTTGTGGCATTTTACCTATGAGTTTTGGCTCTCTTTGAAGTGTCTTCTTGATTTCTGTTTTTTTTTTAATCTGGCTTATGACCTCATATGGCTGAAGAGTCTAAGGTTTAGCTTTTATTCTTCTCTAGAAGGTCCCGACTCCTGAAGTCTTCACTATAGTGAATATTTATAGGCTACTCTTACTCAAATCTAAAATATTTATAGGCTACTTTTACTCATATCTAAAAAAATTTGAAACACTTTTTAAAAAAAAATCAAATCCTTAACATTTTTAACCCACTTTAAAAATTGTTTCTGAAAGCATTGCTAATTCATTTTTATTGGTAAATAAAATTTGAATTAAAATAACTTTATTATGTTTAATTTTAATTTTACTCATTGAGAAATATATGCTGAATATCTACATCTGTTTTTTGCAATGATGCTTAAATTTTATATTGAAACTAAAACACATTTTAAATTTACAATGCTACTTTTATTTGGAGGGAATAAAGAGTTTTATTTGTAACCTAGTATATATTTTGACATATGTACATGTGATTAAATATATTAGCAGATACATATTTAATAATTTTATATGTAAAATTTAATATATAATTTTATTTGCAATACTTTAACCAGTAAGAGTCTAAGAGCATCTCAGATTGAAATTCATTGTAAAAGGTTTATTTTAGCCAGGCATGGTAGAACATGTTTGCAATTCCAGTTCTTGGGAGGCTGAGACAAGAGGCTCACAGGTTTGAAGGCAGCCTCAACAAAGCCCTAAGACACTATTTCTACATAAAGAATAAAATAGGGCTAGAGATGTAGCTCAAAGGTAGAATGTCCTTGAGTTCAATTCCTAGTACCATACACACCCAAAAAGCTTGTTTGAATTTTTCAAACTAACTTCCCTCGCAAAATTTAGACCCAAATGAACTAGTAAAGAGCGAAGCAATGAATAGATCCAGTGTTTTGGACAATGCTCACTATTTTAATGACACATCAGAATCTTAAAAAATATTTAAACAAAAGAAACCTCTTGGGATAGAAATTAAGTAATAACTCAAAAAATAAGTTAAATAGTAAAATGCTTAAGTTGAAAATATGGTACTTAGTTTTTTTATCTAATTATTTTTAACCTCAACTTTATTTTGTCATTATCTTTATCTTTTTCTTCCCGTTCTTCCTTACTTTTTTTTTTTTCTTGAGTCAAAGTTTCACTATGTTTTCCAGGCTGGTTGTGAGCTCACAATCTTCCTGCATCAGCCTCCTACGTAGCTAGGATTACTGGTATGTGCCACTGTGCCTGGCTTATTGTTATTTTTATAATGAGCTTGGGCATTTTTTGTTATAAATTTAGGCGTAACTGCGTTTAGGACAGATTAGCTTGATAGGTCTTCAGATTTCTGTTGCCTTGAATGACTAAAGAAAAGAAAAAAAAACAATAATAGCCTATATAAATGAATATTCACTGCAAAAACTAAGCCAAGTTTTATAAAACAGGAAATAAAATATTCTCACTAGTAGTATGAAGTAAAATGGTGGACACAGTTTTTAACCTTATAAAATATTCTTACAATATGGAACTTAATTTATGAGGCCCTCAAGATACAAATTCTATTTATGAAGTAATTTCAATAAAAAGCCTGTTTGGGAAAATTGTAAAAACCTACAGTTATTTCCTACCACTAGATGGAGCCCGGGCATCTACATGGCAAACTCACAATGTTTATATTTGACTGTATTTGATCACTCAAAGAAACTGACATATGAGCAGCAAAACCTTACGGAGGGCAGGGAGTGGATGTGTCCTAGGCTGTGGTATCTTGGCAAAATGTAGACTAATAAAAATTAAATGCTGTATCTTCTTTTCTAGTTCCTTTTCCCTGGTACAGATTCTTTTCCATGCAAAACTCTCTACTTTTGTGCCTGGTTGTCCACATTCTACCTATTCTGTCAAGTCTTCTCTAGAATGACCACTGATGATTTCTGGTTATGTCAACTCCTCTTTTCTTACTATTTTATAAGAATGAAACATGCATTCTTGATTTTGATCCCATATCTTACCCATGGTTATAGTGATTCCAACTTGAAGAAGTAGCTTATTTTCCCAGTATAAAACTCTCTGGCAATTCCTATGGAATGGATATCTACTAGACAAATGCAGATTAATAAGTTGGGATAAACAGAAACCTTCCATTTTGATGTAACTTTAGGCCTCTAGGAAGGAAGTGATAGATGAAGGGATGGGTTCCTATGTATGAAAGACAGAGTGAGAAAGACACTATAGTGAGTGTGCCCCTGTTATCGATCATGAAACTGATCATGCTCCTAGGAAATATCTTGGAAATTTTTCAAGTACTAGAGATTCAGGACAAAAAAAGTTAAGCTTTTGTAAGTTACTAGAAAGATACAGCTTTCAAAGAAAATAATTTTGGAATTTTCAGTTTTAATACAAATTATTTTACTTATATTTAATCAATGATAAAAGTTCATAAACTATAGTATTTATAATTTTGTAGAGACAAAGGTTTGAATTCCATGCTATGTTATGAAGCCTTTTTGTAAGGAATGAGCCTCTGAGTTTAAGAATAAATCTAACTATCTTTCTAAAACATGCATTAGAACTTTGCTCTTGTTCTCAACTTGATGTTTATAGAAAAAGGGTTTTAAGATTCATCCACTGAATATCAATATTAATATTTTCTATTTCAATATTTGCAATTGGTAGGAATATAGGCATAAATTAAAGCAACTATTGAGGTTAAAGTTGAGGGAAGGAGGAGAAATCAGTGTTGGAGGAGACAAAACATCTTGGGATACTGAGACCTGTTGGCTACCAAGTAAAGGACTAGGATCTGGATGCAAGCAAAGAACAGGTGTTAGAATGACTGAACTGAGCCTTGGGCATCTTCCTGGAGCTCCACTTACTCACATACAATGTATTCCAGCACCTACAATTTATCAGCCATTGAGTAGGTGTTGAACTACTTGTAGGTGCTGAACTACATTATATGTGAATAAATGGAGAAAGAAATAACTTATTGAGGAAAAAATTAAAAATTGAGTACTATAGCACATAATATAGGAAATACAAGTGAGAATGGGAGACAATGGGAAATTTAATCTACCTTTTGGATAAGTGCTGTTGAGAAGTAAGACAGGGAGAGGAAAAGAGGCTTTTTTGAGTCAGTGATAGCTGATTTCTTAAACTATAGACAGTCTACACAAATGAAGAAAGGAGGCTTGTCAGTGAAGGCCTGAGAAAGGAGAATTCTCCCACATGATCGGAGTTAACTATGAGAATATAATTCTTTAGGAAAAGGAAGTACACAGATTATTTAATGAACAATCTAGTGCTAGAAAGTCTAATTAAATGGGCCTTCTTACGCTATGCATAATGCCCAAAAGCAGTCATTGAAGGTTGTAGATGAAAGAGGAGATCAAAATTTTTTTTTTTTTTTGCAGGTCTGGGGATGGAACTCAAGGGCATTTGACCTCCGAGCTACAGCCCCTGCCCTATTTTTACTCTTTATTTTTGGAACAGGGTCTTACTAAGTTACGGAGGGCCTCACTAAGTAGCTGAGGCTGTCTGTGAACCATGATTCTCCAGTCTCAGCCTCCCAAATGCTGGGATTACAAGCGTGCGCCACCATGCCCGGCAGAGGAGATCAATTTTTATTTCAAACTAGTCAATATTTCTTTTAAAAGATACGTTGTTGAGTGATTTATTTAAATGTAAGTCAAATCATATTACTCCTCTACTCATACATTTCCAATAATTTTCTGTATATTTCTTATTCTGGTCTACAAATCTTTACAGATTCTGTTTGCCATGTTACATCCCTGATACATCTTCTACTCCTCTCCCTCTCAATCAATCTTTCCAGGTAAGTTGATTTTCTAGCTCTTCATTGAACACACAATAATCACCCACACTAAGCAGCCTTACTCTACCTGGATTCCTGTTCTCCAAATAGCAGCACAGCTGGCTCTTTTATGTCCTTCCCCCATTTTTTGAGAGTTCCCAGAGCATACATGGTATATCCGTAAACATCCTTCCTTTCCTGCACCCCAACTCTTTATCCATTTCCTCTGTTCTGTTTTTCCTCACATTTGACTTATCACTGTGGAATATATTTACATGAATTTATTGCTTTAGTGTTTCTCTTCTAGAAAATAAACTTTCCAAGGACATTAATTTTTGTCAGTTTTATTTCCAGTACATCTTTAAAGCCCAAGATAATTTTTGGCACCTCGTTGATGAATTAAATCTAAGTTGGTAAAAAAAATGTTATTAACTCAATCGAGAAATGGGCAATTGAACTAAATAGACACTTCACAAAAAATACCAATGGCCAATAAATATATGAAAGAAATGTTCAACATCATTAGCAATCAGAGAGATGCAAGTAAAAACTACATTGAACTTCCTTCCAACTCCAATTAGAATTTCCAATCATCACAAAATCAAATAATAATAAACACTGGCTGTGGAGAAATAGGAACTCTTCTATAATGTTGGTGAAATTGTAAATTAGTCCAGCTGCTATTAAGTTCAGTATGGAGATTCCTCAGAAAACTAAAAATGTATCTATCATATGATCAGCCAAACCATTCCTGGGCATCTTTACAAAGGGAATGAAATAATATTATAATAATATGTTTATATCCATGTTTATAGCAACATAATTCACAATAGCCAAATTATGGAACCAATGTAGGTCTTCATCAACAGATGGATTAAAAATTCTAAAATATATACATAATGAAACCCTTATCAGCAATAAAAAAAGTGAAATGCCTTAGAAAACATTATAGTAAGTGATCTTAGCCAGTCACAGAAAGTAAAGGGTCCTATGTTTTCTCTCATATGCAGAAGCTAGAGAGATATTGGGCAACAAAAGGAACTTTAGATAAAGGAGGAGAAATCCCAGTGGAGTAAGGGAGGTGATCTAAGGGAAGGCGGGGGAAGTGGAAAATTAATAAAAGAAACACTTCTATGGGCATCATGTATATATGAGATTCAAATGCCAATCTCAATATCATGTATGGGTTGGGGGAATGTGGGGAGGGAGCCAGGGGGAAAGTTCACCAAGTGCTAGATGCATGTTTGTTGCTATCACTATGAATTACATTAGAACGTGAGATTATAATACGCCAATGAAGATATAAAAATTTTTTTCAGAAATGTAGGAAGAGATAATGATGACCTCCAATTCAAATAGCAATTCAAAGGAAAATAATTTCCATGATTAAATTGGAAGATGCTAAAGGACATTACAGAAAACTTTATCATCATGAGGTTTTGGACAGGGTAAATGGTAAATACATCTTGTTGGGAAAACATTTGCTCCTAGAAATTAACAGAAGAAACAACTTAAATATTCTATGCAGTCAGAGAGGAATGACCTAGGAAATAGCTGATGCTGTTTTATGTAATTAATATTATTGACACTGTTATCAACATAATGTCACTTCCTGACATCTCTATTACATATGTTCTATTCACTACCAAATCTTTATTGTTCTCAAATTTTGTGATACTTTCCCCATTTTTGGAAAGGAAAAGAGCGATCATGTTACTTGGTCAAGATTATGGGAAGTGATAGCTTGGAATTCAAATTCAAACGTGGGAGTTCTGATGCTACTTGCTAAAGGGAATTCCCCATCCCATGCATATCTTTGCTGTTTATAGAAATCAGAGCTCTCTAAAGTTGCTAGAGATCAGCACTATATTATAGGTTGGAGCACTGAAAAATAAAAATTACACAGTTCTTGTGCTCAGTAACTTATGTTTTGGAAGAGGAAAGTCTAAGTAATATATAGCATAAGAATTAATTTATTTTTGATACATAGATTATAATACAAAATTTTATAGAATATTTCTTACATAGTTTTGAAACTACTTTTTTTTTTTTTTTTGGTGGTACTGGGGTTCCTGGAAGCCCTTCTACCTACGGGCTACACTCCCAGACCTATTTTTACATTTTTTTATTTGGAAACAGGGTCTCCTAAGCCAGCGCGCGCTGCTGGCTTCGAACCTGCGAGATCCTCCTGTTTCTGCCTCCCAAGCGCGGGGATTACAAGCGTGCGCCACCACGCCCTGCTGAAACTACTATTTTTAAACAACTCATTCATATTGCAATCACCAATGATAAGCTAAATTACTCTTAGTTTTAAAATCGACACATGTTTTTGCCAACCAAATATGGGCATTAGGAATATGCTATCTTAGACCCATAAACCAATTACACAGACCTCTTTTGAAGCTATTGGTAAACATTAACTTTATCTTAGGGAGAAGAAGAAAAATAGGAACAATTTTTCTGAAATCCAAAATAAACTTGATAAAAGCTGAATTCCACCCCTAACCGTAACTCTTACCTAGCTCCTACTTCTTTGCTAATGTCTGTATCAAATATATGTGTATCCATGTTCATAGCTGCACAATTCACCATTGCCAAAATATGGAACCAGCCAAGATGTCCATCAACAGATGAATGGATTATAAAACTATGGGATATGTACACAATGGAATTTTACTCAGCCATTAAAAAAAATTATATCATTTTCAGGGAAATGGATGGAACTGGAGGACATTATGCTAAACGAGGTTAGTCAGTCACAAAAAGCAAGAATACGAATGCTTTCACTAATATGTAAAAGCTAAGGTAAAATGTGTCATAAGAGGACCCTCTGGTGAAAAAGGAGATCCTATAGAGAAGCAAACAAGGCAACCTAACTGAGGGGATGGGAGGGGGAAAAGAAGGAAACTCTAAAGCACATAATGTACATAAAAAAAATATCAATGTCAACCACTAAGCCAAACATGGAGGGAGGGAAGGGAAGGGAATGGGATGGGGAGGGGTAGAATTTAACAGGGTGATGTGTGCATATATATCTAGACAAGGTTTTTATCCTATTAAGATGTATGAATTAAATGCACCTATGAAATAATAAAATAAATTTTAAAAGAAATATATATAATTGAAGACTTATTTATATAATCTGTGTGTATATGCGACAATATTTTGATAATCAAATATGTTTTCATTTCTGAATCTTATCTACTAGAAGGTTTTGAGATTTTTCATTATCAATTATTTTTGTCACATTGTGGTAGTAAAACTCTTTAAATTTCTTTTTTTAAATTTTTTTATTGGTGCACTGTATTCAGACATCATAATGGAATAAAAACTTGTGTAGACATACATGCACACATCGCCCAATTAGCCCCTACCCTTCCCCACCCCATTCTCTCCCCATCACTCTTACCCATGCTTGGCTTAGTGGTTGACATCTAATATTATAGCATTTTATCCAAAATTAAGAATGATAATCTCACATAACAGATTCATTTATCTGATATCAAACTTTTGATCACTTAGAGGTAACATTTCAGTATTTCTTTTTGCTTTCTTTCTTACTAGAGGATATTTTTTTCTTCTTTTTTTAAGGTAATACTATTGTACTTTTTTTTCAGAAAAAAATATCTTAACATGAAATATGAACTCTAAATACCCAAAACAATCTCGAAAAAGAACAAAACTAGAAGATGCACATTTTCTGATTTCAAACCTTATAGAGCTACAATAATTGAAACCGTGTAGTACTGCTAAAAAGGCAGATGTAAAAACCAGTGGAGTAAAATAAAAAGCCTAGAAATAAATTTTTCTATATATGGTCAAGTTATTTTTGACAAAGTTTCCAAAAACATTTGGTAAAGAAAATGATAATTTTTCACTAAATATTGTTGAAAAATAATCACATGAAAAAGAATAAAATTGGACCCTTACCTAACACCATATACAAATATTAACTCAAAATAGATACAAGACTTAAATGTAAATCTTAAGACTATAAACTTTTGGAAGAAAACCTGGGTCATAACACTTCAGAACATTGAAATTGGCAGTGATTTCTTGGACATGATTTCAAAGGCACAGGCAACAACAGAATAAACAAACTTCCTAAAAAATATATTGTATATCCAAAGACAATGTAAACAGAGTTAAAAGTTTCTGATAGAATGGGATAAAATATTTCCAAATGCTATATCTGGAGGTATATTAATATTCCAAATAAAAATCCTAAAAATTAGCAAAAATAAAGCAAATAATACAATTTAGAAATAGGTAAAAGACTGAAATAAACAATGAATCTCCCAAAGATTTTAACCTATAAACATATGAATATATTCTTCTTTGCTTAGTTGTCTGCTGAATGGAAAATCTTGTTTCTCTGGTTCTGATGTGTATTACCTATTTCTTTTTTGTAGTTAATCTCTTTGAGTATTTTCTCTAGCACTGGTTTTGAAGACATAAATTCCTTCAGTTTCTGCTTGTCATGGAAGCTTCTTATTTCCCCATCTAACTTGATAGATAGTTTTGCTGGGTAGGAAATTTTTGGCTGGAAGTTGTTTTCATTCAGAGTTTGGAATATGTTACTCTACGCCCTTCTGGCTTTCATGAATTGGTCTGGAGTGATTCTAATTGGTTTGCCTCTGAGTCACTTGGCCTTTTGTTTTTGTTGCCTTTAAGATTCTCTGCTTGGCTTCCACATTGGTCATTTTGACAATTATGTGGCGTGGGGATCCTCTTCTCTGATCCTGTCTAAAGGGGACCTGTGTATTGACTTCTTGCTCTATGTTTGGAAAATTTTCTGCTATTATTTCTTTGAAGAGATTATTGATCCCTTTGGTTTCACCTTCTTTTCCCTTCTGTATTCCGATTATTCATAGTTAGAAATTATGTATTCGTTTTTGGAGTGATCATCTAGGAGCGAGATTCTATTCTCCATGTGGTCTAATCGATTGTTTATGCTTTGAATTGAGGCCTTTACCTCAATGATTGCTTCCTTTATTTCTTTTAGACTCTCTCTAAATTCTTTTCGAAAGTCCTGTATTATTTCTACATTTATATTCCTGATTTGATCTTGTGGAGATCTCTGAATTTCTGTGTTATCAGGTTCTGAAAATATGGGGTTGTGGGCATTCATTGCTCTATTGTTGTTCTTCTTTCCCATGATTTCAGAATGTTGTGCCTTCACTGGGTCACTACGACTTCACTTAGGGTGCTCTGTATCTCGAGTCTGTTGTAATCTCAGCCGCCACTACTCTTTTACTGGGTTGTATGGCAAAGTCTCATACCCAGGAAGTTAATTGAGGCTGCGTGAGACTGTGGGGGTGCCAGGCTGGGAGTTTTCCCACAGGGAGCTGTGACTAGGGTGTGGTATCTCTGCCACTGCTATTCTTACACTGGGTTGGACTGCAAAATATCTGACCCAAGGAGATTATCAAAGGTACGCAAGTCCCTGGGAGTGCAGTACAGATATTTCTCCTTTAGGGGCTGCAATAACACTGAAGGTTATTGTGTGTGCAGATCTGGAGCTGTGGCTGGGTGTGGTGAAATCACTGTTGCTGCTGGCAATATGGCGCCGTTGCCACACCCTCAGCCATGAGGCTGGCACTGTTGGCAATATGGTGCCGCTGACACGCCCTCGGCTGCGAGGCTGGTGTATTTCTTTTCTGGTTTTGAGCTCCGTTCTGAGTCCCTGGAAGGCGTGATGAGCTTGGGCACTGGGAGTTTTAGACATTCATTGCACTGAAAGAACTGCTGAATTGTACCTGAATGATCCGCAGCTGCTCATTGTTTACTTCAGCTCCTTGTTTACCTTTCCTCTCTGGAGCCTGGTGCTGTGAGGGAAGATGGTGCTGGTGCAGCTCCACTGCTGCATTGCGGGCTTGATTTCTGGTCTCTGGTTGTTCTTCTATTCTTTTTTTCCTCTATCCCTTGTGTTTACATTTTTTATTTTATTTTATTTTTTTGCTGATAGTGTTTTCTGGCTATGAAAAGCACTGATTTTGTGACAACAAAGATCGAGTTTTAGCAGGACTCATAAACGCTGCTTTTCTTGGTCGCCATCTTCCCAGAAGTCTCATAAAACTCTTTAAATTTCTATGGAAGCCTTCCATTCTGTTTGTGCTCATAAGCTACACATATGCCTATCTTATGAACCTGATATCATTTATGGGTAATTAAAATGAAAAGAGACAAAGTAAACAGAACAAGGGATTGATATTAGTGCTGGGATTTAGTTATTGCTTAATAAATAATAACATCAATAATTATTCGAGAATTTATCAAAATGCTTATATTGATTACCAAAATGAAAATATATATTATTTATTTGGAGCATTTGAATTGTATTTTTATATTCCAGTTTCCTGGCAGATGTTATAAACCATATTACATGGGGCTTTCTAGGTGTATGAAAGTTAAATGGATCACTTTTCCTTGTGCTTTTTTCTGTTTTTAATTTGAAGTCTCTTTGGCAATAGATACTATTCATGGACACTAGAAGAAATGGCTTATAGTTCAAACATATAACTAGAAAATTGAACTAAATTCTACTTTACCATAATATCCTGCACTAATGTGATGATACAGCTGACAAAATTTAACAAGCTTGCTGATATTTATTTCAGAGGATCACTTTGTAGCCTGAAATAGATACTCATCCCAGCAGGTGTCAAGACTCAGCCACAATCTACTTTCAAAGTTAAATGCAAATTACACACTAGAATTCTGCAGAGAAAACAACTGCACCCATCCCCTCCAAAAAAAAAAAAAAAAAAAAAAAAGGCTTCCTGGGCACTATTCACTAATGAGAGTGCACTTAACTGATATACTGATATGAAGTAGAAAAATTCTCTTCTAGCCTTAGAAACATCAAAGTCCATTTCATAAATGAGGAGTAAAATGTGACTTTCAACAACAACAACAACAAAAAACCACCTTGATGATGAGTTTTTACCATATTAACAAGGGATTTAGAGTTCTTATATTCCCTTTGAACTTGGTAGTAAGTTTTGATGTGCTTAGTATGTTGACGTTAAATATAACCCTGACAAGTGCTAATGTATACCCTTTGGATTACTTGATACTCTATTAGAGCTGCACTACTGGACTAAACAGAAAAAAAACCAAGATAGAAAAAAAGTTTCTTCAATGTATTCAAGCAATACTTTGTAAATAAAATGCCAAAAAATAAATATTTAAAATGCTTGGAACAGTACTGATTTTGCAAATTGTTTTACAATAATCTAGACTTCACAATTGATAGTTCTCAAGGTGATGGCAGTACGTATCTGTGAAATATGGTTAAAATCATTGCAGTTTAGTACTAATAGTTCTTTTTATTTGTGGAATTTCCAAATTTCTATTGTATTTATTCCTTAAACATCTCTTCCTCTACTGATTTACAAAGTTTCAGCATTGATAATGGACTTTATGGTTTTCTAAAGATTACTATAGAATACAAGTTAAGCACAAGTAGCAAGCAGGAAACCATTCACCAAGGAGCTGATTTTCCGACCATCAATGGGGCTTCCTGAGTGCAATAATGCTCCAATGGGTATAAAAAGAAGTTTCACAAATTCCTACATTTTCACATCATCTTTTATATGTAAATAATTATTAACTTATGATTCTAAAAGCAAAGAAATGATGTAAAGAGAAAAAATCACAAGCCGGGCGTGGTGGCGCATGCTTGTAATCCCAACATTCGGGAGGCTGAGACTTAGTGAGACCCTGTTTTAAAATAAAGAATAAAAAATAGGGCAGAGGGTGTAGCTTCAGAGGTCAACTGCCCCTGGGTTACATCCCCAAAACTCGCCAAAAAAAAAAAAAATTGAAATGCAAACATCATTTTGAAATGACACATAGAAATATATAGTGTCAAATCATTCTTATGTTTTTAGCAATTAAAAAAGATTACTAAAAGTGTTACTTATGCATTGACTGAGTCATTAAGTGTAAGAAATATGCATGCAATATCTTGTTTGTTTAAAATTACAATGATCTGTTTTCAAATAGTCCTATCTTTTGGGGCATTAAAAAATTGTCGCCTCATTCTATTTTCCTTTTGTGATATCAAAGTGACTGAAACATAGGTGATTAAAAAATAACAATCTGTTGAAACTTCAATGCCTTGCTTTCCCCTGGGGCAGTGGATTATTTCTTCATCATAATATCTGTTAGTTAATACCAAAGGCTTCGCCTGACTTCAAAGCAGAGATATTAAGGGCTCACTTTCCACTACAAGGCAGGTGTATTTTTATTAGCTTTCTCTTTCAAAATTGCTATGACTTCACTTGCGGATATCCCGCCAACCACCGTTATTGAAAGCTTTTCTGTAATTGCTAAGTTACATGCAACGTCTGAAGCTCAAATCCAATGTCACTTGCAGCCCGCTAACAATAGACTGAAACCAAGTGTTACATCATTAAAACTGAATTACAACACACCCATGGTGTGTTTTCCATGTGTGCTGTATTTTAAACAATAGCACAGCAAGACCTAGCTATAAATTTACAGATTCCCCAGTTTGTTCAAATTCATGAACAATAGCAACTGTCCAAGAGCCTTTTTTGGCTCCATTTTAGTCAGAAATGTCATGCACCAAAATCTAATGTCTGTTTGGATTTTATTGGAGGTGGAAATGCTAGCTGTATGTTGTAAATTTAAACAACCTGCCACAAAGGGTGACTCACATTTGTATCGCTTAGGGAAAAATATTCATCTCTAATTGCTTGGGGTAACACAAATAAACTAATGTGAAGCATTCTGTTTCTTAACTGGTTTTGTGAAGGATAAACCAGCTGAAGTGCTGACTGCATGCGTTCTCAGTGGGTGCAGATTGGATTTCATCTCTCTGATAGAGTTGAATGTGGGAATGCATGCACTCAGCTAATGATTAGGAAGTTTGCTGGAAATTCATGATGATTCAGTAAGTCATCCATGCTGATAAAAAGAAATATTGGCAGCACATTCGTGTTACTTTTATCCCCCATAATTACACTCAACCCATTTCATTATTCAGTGATCTAAGTGGAAATATCTCTTCTGTCATAGTGGTATGCAAAGCTATTATAATTACATCTTTAGAAAGGTCGACAACTTTTTTATTTGGCTTTAGTGATTTTATGGTGCCTAGATTCCACCGGAAAATATTTAGTCACTTACTTGGATAGAAATCCATCACCTGGAATAGAAATCATGGTAAACGGGCCAGCATCTTTGTGCAGACAGCCCTGAAAATATATACTAGGCAAGGCCACTGCCAAATGACTTTTGTCTGGCCAAAACTACCTTTGAAATATTCTCTGCATACCAGTTACTCTTAAGATCTATTGCTGTATGTGTAGATAAATATAATTATGTTTCTATATCCATAACTTAAATAATACTGTAGCAATTTACACTCTACATATTACCTGTCTTCAGTTGTGTTTTTAGCAGATATTCACAGTATTCATATTTTTCATCATTTCATTACTTGTAATCATACTCTTCATATTATTTTAAATAGATCACAAACAAAATGTTTTCTCTTTACTAATTCATAGGGAAATTAGTTGAGCTTTTAAAATAAGCTCCCATGTGACAAAGCATATCATAATACTGAACAACCTACTCCAAAATACCTGGGACAACTAGGGCTCTGTAAAAGTATACAATAACATTAAAGCTCAGTGGAATGTAAAAAGCTCAGTGGTATGTAAGGCTAACTGAATTACTTCTATATTTTCTATGTATTTAAATCCTTGGATTCATTTAAAAATTAAGCACACACACACACACAGACACACACACACATTCTAACACATTCAATTCAGGGCACAAATTATGACAGCAAAAGAAATTTATTATACCCACAAAGGGCAAGAGAGAACTATGTTCTCACCACAAATATATGTCCACTCAGTTATTTTCTTTATTTAGAAAATCTTAGTACCAACTGAATCAAGACAGCCATACTATTTTAAGGTTTATTTGTTTTCTTTAAATTTGGCGGACACTATTCCTTCCTATAAAATTGGTTGACTCAATATGGAAAAAAAATATACGCCATTAACTTTCAGTAAAGCCACTGGCTATTTTTTAACTTGGAATCCCTGAATCAATCTTACTGATTCATGTAGCTGGATTGCAGTTGAACAAAACATATTTTTTAATGAAATTATGTATTCCTTGTTAATGATTTGAGGATAATTTAGTTTCCGTTTAAACATGTGTCATTTCTTTACTAATGACATTCTTTAGATTCTAGGAAATGGGCTGCTGCATTTATCAAGTACTTGAGAGTCTGCTACTTCTGTGTTTTGATACACACAAAGAAAGTCAGAGAAACATTGCATTATTTGCAGATGTATAGCTATTCAGTCTTAGGTTGCAGCATTTATGTGTTTAAAAAAGCATTTATTAAGTACCTGTTTATCAGTCCCTACACATATTTCAACAGAAAGATAAACTAGATTGTGTTTACATTTACATTATAGAGTAATTTCCCCAAACCACATAAACAAAATCATTTTAACACCTGGTCCTTTAAAGTTCACGAACTTCAACATCTAAAAACATGTGTGGGATAGTAAAACATTCCATTCCCCTCCCCAGGGGCACCCAAACATATGTAACCGTGTATATCACAATGTCATATGCCAACAAGTTTTTCTGAAAGAAAATTACTGTGTCCTTTAATCAGGGCTGCAGAATGTCACAGCTCTGAATCTATGAGATAAGGAACAAGGGCTTCTGAAGAAGAAGTTTAACTACCACCCAAGTCTTTCTAAAGACTGCGTTAAGTATGCCCACTCTTTCTAAATTCCCTTTCTTTCAAAAGACACTGAATAGAGGCAGACAATAATACTGTAAGTATGCCAGAAGGAAGATCCTATGGTAAACATGATTTTGATAACAGAGCATATTTCATACAAATATAAGTTATACTTTCAACCATGTTGGAGAGGAAGATAATCAGTAGCAAGGGGGCCAGCAATATGATTAGTGATTGCCCATAAGACAGGGGTGTGTCTGGTCTCTTACACTGTTATGTAGACACTTGATGAAATCCACTCCCGCTACTCAGCTAGTTCTCTCTGCTTGTCAGAGGTCTTTCCATTTGACAAAGGAGTTTGAAAAACTGAGCAGGTGGGAAGGCTGATTAAATCCACCACTACCTGCAACACACATGCAATGTTTCCCCAGACAAGAACTTTCTGTAATTCTGCCAGGGGAATAGGAGAGCCAATTTTAACCCACCTGCTAACCTGGAACCATCTTAAAGCATGATAGATATAGGTTCACAGAAGGACGCAGCAGCATTCAAAGGCACACAATCACTTTAGCAGTCTTTATCCACCTGTCTTGGTGTGCAAGGAGGGGCTGAGTCTCCCAGCTGTTTCTCACATCGACCAGATTGTTAACCCTTTTGACCGTGACAGATAAATCAAGCCACGGAAGTCCCACCTTCCCAACTTTGAATTAAAAGAGGAAGTTTCTCTCCAGTAGACTCCTAAGCACAAGCAATTAACATAAAGGACCAGTTAATGGCTCCAAGGCAAACATAATAGAGGATTTGGGGTTGTAATTAAGGAGTGATTTGGGATAGCTCAAGGAAATAGTCACCAACACTTATCTCAGGACAAAATTGCTTTCTAAAATACTTGAGAGATAATTTGATATATATGGAGTAAAGTATGAATATGCATATATTTTACCATCTAGAGACATTTTATTATAGAGGTCTCATGTTTTCTCTGTGTAATATAATTTTTAATCTCCTTTACTATGGTACAATACACATGACATACAATCGATCATTTTAATGTACACAACTCAGTGACATTTAGGATATCCACAACTTTATGCGGTAACTACCTTTCAAGTTCCAAAATATTTTTTAACACTTAAAAAAAATGAATCTTTAAGCGTTCTTTTGATAGATCAATTTTTTACAGTGATATGAATTTAATGTTAATTGTAGATTAGGAAAATATAATGGCATTTTTGTCATTCAGTTATTGTTGAACAATGTATTTTGTATCTTAGGCTCTGTTTTGAGATTTGGTAGCTGTGAAACTGTGGGTACAGTCTCTGCTCAGAAAACAGGAGACCTAGAATTTCTTTGCTTACCTCAAATTAAACCAAATTTAAATTAAATTAGTACAATATTGATAATACTTCTAAAGATGCATCTGGGTACAAAGTGGGAAAAAGTTGAAGGGCTGTGAACAATTAGTTGCATTTGTTTCAGAATTATCATTCTGTTTTTATTGCTCTTTTGACCATTTGAAAACACTGGTTGGCTTTACTCTGGAAGGGAGGCTGCAATCCTGGACCATTTCATCTTTACTTTCAATTTACATATCTCACTCACCAAAACAATAACTACATAGTGTCTTTATATATCTTTTTCTATCAAACATTTCTATCTCAAATAATACAGTGGAGCGGAGTGTTGGCTGGCAAGTGGAGAGCAAACTCAGTTTTCTGGATATATTTTATACCTGGCTAAACATTAGTATCATCTGGGAAGTTTGTGTCTCTAGGCCTTAAGTGTTAAAAATCAGCATTTCGTAATTTCTCTGGGTTACTCTTGTGCTAGTCATCTTTCCATTGTTGTGACAAAATGCCTGGGATACTAACTGATGAAAAGAAAATAATTTGTCTCACAGTTTCTGAGGTTTTATTCCATGGTCAGTTGGCTCTGCTGTTTCTGCATCTGTGGCGAGATAACTACCATGCAGACTATCAAGACAGGGAGTATCCAGTGGCACAAAACCTTTCCCCACAAAGACAGCCAGGAGCCAGAGAGGAGGGGGGTGCTGGATTCCTAATAACCTCTTTAAGGATTTTCCAATCTAGCGACCTCATTTCCACTAGGCCCCACCTTCTAAAGGATTCACTACCCTACTTCCCAATATTACCATCAACTAGGGACCAAAGATTTAACACAATGAGCTTCTGGGACATTCTAGATCCAAAATATAGGAACTCTAGTGACTGCCCTGCAAATTGTGGAAGCAAGGTCTCTTCTAGAGCCCTTTCTAGTAGTAGGCAAGCCCCAAAAGGCTGGCCATGAATAAAGCCTGTGAGCGTCAAGGAGAGAGGGAACAAGGGAAGGAGTATCATATGTCGATTGTCAACTGATCAGCTCTTGCTGAAGAGCCTGCAAATATATCCATGGAGACAGAATCCACTGTCCAAAGTTTTGACAAAAAAAGCAAAGTTTGCATAATATCATACTTATTAATATTTACAGAATTAAAATTTAGAATTGAATGCTTTCGTTTATTATGTTTGATTGCAATGAAGATGGAGTTATGCAATGATATCTAAGTTAAATTTAAGATACTTCTATATTTATAGTGTGATACGATATGTATTTATAATCTAGCCCAAACTCAAATATAACACCAAAGATTGATTGGCTAGCTTTCTATCAAAAAGAGGTCAGGCCAAGTTTTAACTTACAGTAACTTATTAGCAATGTAGGTCAGTTAGAGATTATTTTTTATTATTGAAAAGTGGACCATTCTGACTAGTATAATAAATATTAGAAGAAGGCTTCCCAAGGAAAAATCAAAGATATTAATGATATATGGCTAAAATATCTTATATTTATTTCTATTCTTGTATAAAAATGTTTTAGCATCCCCCCAAGAAGTTCCTGTATTCACCTAACATTAATCCAATTAAGTTGAATAAGGGATGTGAAGAATTTTTAAAGCTACTATAAGCCAATATCAACTATAATTTTTATTCCCATGGTCAAGTGATTACCTATTTTTTTGTTTGTTTGTTTGTTTGCTGTACTGGAGTTGGAACCAGGGGCATTTTACCTCTTAGATACACCACAGCCCTATTTTTTTTTTTAATTTAAAACAAGGTCTCACTAAGTTGAAGAAGGACTCACTAAATAGCTGAGGCTGGTCACAAACCGTGACCCTCCTGTCTCAGCCTCTCAAGTATTGAGATTACAAGTGTGTGCCACCACTCTTGGCTACCATATTCATTTTTGATACTTGACCAATAATAATATCTGTTATATTAAAATTTTGCCCATAAGTAATAGGATACCTACATGAGACAGTTATTGAGTTACAAATGGGATAAATATAACCCTGATATAAATACAAAGACTGTTAAATATATTGCTATATACTCAAATATTTAGTTACATTAACCATAAAAGTCAAGAAATGAGAGACTGGAGTAGTCTCTCTCTTTCTCTCTCCCTCTCCCTCTCACACAAATATATTCACAAAATTATTGATAACTATAATTATTATACATAAATATTATTTATTATGTATTGCATTGCTATATAATTATTAACTACTTAGTATATGAGTCACTTATATTTGTTATTTATATACTTGCATTTATTTATACACTTTTTATTCAGTGATTTTTTAATGATTGTGACTTGAACTTCAATGTAAAAAGCTGGCTCTCTTACGTTTATTTTAAATTTAAAATAAAATTAGGAGTATTCATCCTTAATTCTCTTAGGTCTACTTAGGTCTCCTAGGTCTTAGGTCTCCTTAATTCTCTTAGGTCTACCTCAGTAGCAGCTTGTTTTTACTACTGGAAGACTAAGCTTTAATAGAGACTCCTCTCCAGGTCTCCTCATGTTGTAATTTCCTTTTACGAATATTCTCATGGAATCTCCACTACTGCTGCAGTTGCTCAGCCCCTATGTTGCACTAAGTACTATCTCATGATTATATATATATATATATATATATATATATATATATATATATATATATTTTGTACTGAGAATTGAACCTAGAGGCATACTACCTCCAAGTTATACCCCCAGGCCATGTTTTAAAAATTTATTTGGAAACTAGGTCTCACCAGGTTGCTGAGAACCTCAATAAATTGCTGAGGCTGTCCTTGAACCTGCGATGATCCTCCAGTCTCAGCCTCCCAAGTTCTAGGATTCCAAGCATGTGCCACCACCCTGGCTCCTTGCAATAGTTATATCTCACAATATTTATAAATTCCTGTTAACTTCTGGCACCTATTTAATCTGTTTTATTAGTATGGCGCCTATATAATCTCTTCTGTTTGTTATTGCCCTGTGGGCACATTCAATGGTTAGAATTTGAGATTTTCAGAACACATAGAAAATAGTCTTACATTATGCAAGCTTGCAAGTTATTACTTGAATTGTAAATGAATAAACTAATGAATGATTAAAATTGCTTAATAATAGAGCAGATCTCATTAGCACCCATTTTGAAGTTTTTTATTAAGTATGGAAAACACAAAATGAATCATTTTCACCTAGTCACACTGTCTCTAAGTGTTGATATCTGTTAGATCTCTAATACTGATTATAGTTTGATTTAGGAAATAGAATCTTAGATGCTGGAAAGGAATTGAAGAACTGTTGATGATACCCAACTGTTATCTCATTGTTTTCTTATGCATAAATTGTTTAGGTAAGCTGGGTGTGGTGGCGCATGCTTGCAATCCCAGCATTTAGGAGGCTGAGACTGGAGGATCACGGATTGTAGACAGCCTCAGCTACTTAGTGAGGCCCTCTGCAACTTAGTGAGACCCTGTTTCAAAATAAAGAATAAATAATAGGGCAGGGGGTGAAGCTCGGAGGTTAAACGCCCCTGGGTTTCATCCCCAGACCCGCAAAATAAATAAATAAATAAATAAATAAAATAAATTGGTTAGGTGCAATAGTTATATCTCACAATATTTATAAATTCCTGTTAACTTCTGGCACTTATTTAATCTGTTTTATTAGTGTGGCACCTATATAATCTCTTTTGTTTGTTATTACCCTGAGGGCACATTCAATGGTTAGAATCTGAGATTTTCACAAGAACTGTTGATGATACCCAACTGTTATCTTATTGTTTTCTTATGCACAAAAAGAACATATGCATTAAAAAGAACACATGAACTGGTATTCTTAAACAGAAATTGTTTAAGCCATAAACAATCATTGAATGGTGTTGAGGAAGGAAACAGTTCAAATAACACTATGTCCATATATGAAGGTATCACTACTGATCTCACTAACATGTACCAGGGAGAAAAATGAGAGAGCAGGGTAGGATTTAAGGGAAATACACCACATAATGTGTGCTTGTACAAATTTGTAGCTTTGAATTTAACTATGCTGTATAATTATAGTACACCAATAAAAGTATAAAAATAGCTTAATTGGGGAGAAAGAAAATAACTTAATTAGTTTCTTTTGAATTGAAAATTGTGCATTCTATCTCTGAGCTCCACCCCAGCACTTTCATTTTTTATTATGAAACAGGGCCTTGCTAATTTTCTGAAGGTCTGGCTATGTTGCTGGCCTCAAACCTGTGATTCTTCTGTCTCAACATCCCTTGTACTGAGATTAGAGTATGTGCCACCATGCCTAACTTGTTGAATTAAGTTTAAATAAATCAACTGAAAAAGTAATATGAGTTAATGCTGAAGTAATTTTGTTTGTATTTTCATAGTTAAGATTTTTAAAAAGTCTCTATTAGTTGAGAGCAAAGAACACAAAGTGAAAAAGGATTTAGCCCTGAAACAATATCAGGATCGAGCCTGGTTAGAAAAGAAAGCTCTAGAATCTGAGGAGTCACCAGAAAGGCAGGAAACAAAACAAAACAAAACAAAACAAAACACTTCTACAGTGTATTGACTAGGAAACCTGGAGGACAGAGGAAGGAGAAAAAGTTCAAAGTCCTTGCTCTTTCATGCCTTCTAAATTATCTTCCATTTAAAGAAACTTTACCCAGCTTTGATGACTTCATGGTTACCTCCTGATCCATCCTCCAGCCACCTCCACTTCCCTGCCATGACACAGACCAGGTTTGCCCAACAGAGGCACTTTATTTCCAGCCTCAATACATCACTTTTCAAAATGATTTATTAATTTTGTTTTTGAAACGGGATCTCACTAAGTTATCAAGAGCCTTGCTGTAAGTTACTGAGGCTGTCCTTGAACCTACAATCCTCCTGTCTCAGCCTTTCAAGTTTTGGGATTCACAGGTCTGCACCATCATGGCTGCTTCTCATTTTTTTTCAAGGTTTTAGTCAGCTCTCAGGTTCATCAATAAATATGATCAGAATGAAACAATTTTTGTCCAGAGATCTGCACTTTCTATCCTGATCGAACTTTAAAATTCTTATTTCATTGAATGTATGTGCTTAGAAAATAAATTGTCACTGGTATTAATATCCTAATCAACATAGTCATGCTTTTTATTCTTAATGGATAAGTATAATATAATTCCAAAATACAAACAGAAAGGAAATCTGAATTATATCTTTATAATTAGATGGCCTTGGACAAGATAATTCCATCTCTGGCTCTTAATTTTCTCATTTGAAAGTGTGGATAACAAAGAATGAAGAACAAATGGTAACATACATAGAATAAACACTTGACAAAGAGTGACCTTCCTTTTATGAATACTTTGCTTTCTATACCCCTCATGATTCCTAATAGTACACAAGTAAAAAAAAATATTAATTTTATATGTTCATATTTTTTACAGCAGTAATTAGAACATGAAATGTATATGAACGTTAGACTTTGAGGGCACATGCAGTTTTATATTAGTGTGATAGTGTATTTCACCATTTTCCACTGTAAACTGATCACTTCTATTTATTATTATGTACCTTTAATAACAGAATATATTGATACCTTTTTATCTTAATATCTTCAACAGAAAATTGTCAATAAGAACTTACTTTTTCATTTAAAATTAACGTTTTGAGATCCTAATACTTACAGACTGCATTATGTCAAATTTGCTATCCTAATACCAACATACACCTAAGTTATTCTTTAATCTTGGGATTCAAATATTTTAGAAGAAAAAGGGTTGGGAAAAGAGTTAAAATAGTCTTTTGTAGATACAGGTTTACATTTTGGCATTTAGGATAGCTTAGTCTTTCAGGGTTTATTTCACTCATGTGAAGAAACAGAACTCAAAAGCTCAAATTACAAGAGTAACAAAAATTTCTGAGTCACATGGAGCACCAGCCTCCAGGCTCCGTGCTTTCTGTAACCGCTGCTACAATTTTATCTGTATGTGGCCAAATACAATGTGATGCGCATGGCTTCAGCTTACATTTTGCTGCAACATTAACCACAAAACTTTTGCAAATGTCCAGTTTGGTGTTAGTATCTACCCTTCAGAACTTATTCTGGAGCATAGAAGGGGAGCTGAGATATCCAGTTCTTACATAGTACTGAAATAATGGGCAAAATTTATCTGTCTGGAAGTATGTCTTAAGGCAAAGAGCTTAAAAGTTGAAACGTATACTCACTCTTGCATACAGAAAAAGAGATTTCAAAACAATAACTTTTTCTTTAACCATCCATAACACTCACTGGGAGACACTAGCAATTATTTTCTTTTATAGATTTGGGAATTTAAATATAGAAACTTTTCAATCACTGGGATGGATATAAACCTGAAAAATATAATTCTCGGCTTGAGAGTAAATAAAACATGTTTAAATTACCCATTTACAATATAATACATATTTTTGAGCACTGGTGTGTATCTGAAGAACCTGTCACAATGTATGGCATGTAGTGGTCACTCAATATTTGTGGAATGGTAAATTACATAAATACATATAATTAAAATTATTCATGTACTAATTTTCTTAGAATTCAATTTTTATATGCAAAGATAACATAACTGTTAGCTGATTTTGCTACAGGATTGATTGTTTTAGATCTAGATTTTATCTTCATAGACAAAATATAATTTGAAGTTAGAAATAGGAATGCAGATTTTCTTGGCCTTTGAGAGAAGGTAATTGCTTTAGAAATACTGCAGAGCTACCTGAATATTTGATACTTTTTAGTGACTTTTTGCATTTCTAAACTTAAATGAAGTACCTGCTAACATTTTATCTGAATTGTTTTTTAAATGTACAGAATGAGATTAATTATACTCCATCTCTCTGTTTCTTGATTCTATGTCTCTGTCCTCGTAGTGACCATCCTAGTTCAAGCTACTCTCAGATCTGACCAGGATTATTGTGATAGATTCCTAATGTTTCTCTGCCTCATACTAATTCCCCACTAATTTCTCCTTTCAAAAAATAACTCAGTGATTATATCGTTTCAGTAAAATTCTCACTACTGTGATCCAAAATCCCTGACCCCTACACAAAACGTAGAGGAAGATATATTTGCTTTGTCTTTGTAATGCCATCTGCCAAGTTGGAGTCTGGGAAATATGTCCTTAAGGCATGATGGTTGGGAGCAGAGGGCAAAGGTTTAGAAAGAGAGGGTCAGAAGGAAATGCTATAGCTGAGTGGGGCTGGGACAGGTACACACACACACACACAAACACACACACACACACACACACACACACACACACACATGCAAGTGCATGTACACACACACACACACACACACACAATCAAGGCATTAGTGCCTTGAGGACAAAGTCTCAAACTCTTTATGTGTATGCCTTATGTACAAACATGTTTTTCTGAGGTTATTCTCATTTATTCTTCTAATATTATCTATTATCATTCTTCCACCTACTTAATGTTAGGACCATAGGAAACTATCCTCTGTTCTTCAACATGGTAAGCATTTTCTCACCTCCTGCCCTTAGTCTGAGCTGTTTGGTGGATGTTGTCTCTCATGCCCTTCAGTTGTGAAGGAACACACCACAGTGGAATTCTTTTTTTTTTAATCAGGGCATTATGAGCCTAACTTTATCATAGCGTTTGTCAAACTTTACTGAAATTAATTACATTACCCTTCAGATTTTGTTGTTGTTGTTATTGTTGTTTACAGGGGGTTGAATTCAGGGGCATTCTCCCTCTGAGCAACACCCCCAGCCCTATTTTGTTTTTTTTATTTTGACACAGGATTTTTCTAATTTTCTGAGGCTGGCCTCAAGCCTGTGATCTTCCTGTCTCAGTCTCCCAAGTACTGAGATTATAGGTGTGCGCCATCATGCTTAGCATCCTGCAGATTTTAAAATCTGGGATAAGAATTTATTATTTCACCTTAGCATGTGTCTCAACTACTGGTATCGATGATGTTCTTACTGTTGTTTTATTTATATCATAATCCACAGAAATTATTTAAATGTTTACCATGCAATATGTGCTGTGTAACAGTGCCATATAATATGTGGAAATTGTTCAATATTTACCATGTACTCTTATTGCTTTACAAACAATACTTCATTTAATTCTTGCATCAATTTTGAGGGGTAATGATTATTATCTCCAGAAAGCTTGAAAACCAACTTACCAGTATTTTCACATTTGTTAAATATCAAAAACAGAACCCAAACCAAATTTTTATGATTCTTGATTTTCTGTTCTTAACCACTATGATAATAACTTTCTTAAGATGTTGATACTTAATATCTCTGAGTATGGGAGTAATGATGGCTCTATATCATCCACATAAAATAATCATTAAACATTCATGTTTCAACAAAAGTATGCTAATTCTTATTGAATACTCTAATACAATTATTGTTCTAATAGTTGAACATTTTCCTTTTAAGTTGAAGAAATAGTCACTTAAGTATAGTCTGTTGTTAATAGGAAAATAAATCATTGATTACTGCTTGGAAATTAGAGTAAAAATGTATCAAGTTCAGGTAAACTTTGGAGCAAAATGATAGTATTTTTGCCACATAAATGTAATACTTTTCAAGATGGAAACAGGCATCTCAAAATGGCATATACTGTATATTAGCTTTCAATCAGCAATGTAAACAATGTAATATAAGCATTACATGGATTCTACATTAAGATAAACCAAACCACTTTTGCCAAGACAGATGTAATCACTCAAATCCCACTGGAAAAGAGGTAACAGCATTATTTGGTCTAGGTCCCAAGTACTTTATTTAGTAAATAATTTGGGTTTTGTATACTCATTTCTTCATAACACCTATTTCCAACATTTAAACATCACAGTTCTCAAATGTTTAGGGCTTAGGATTCAACTGTAAAACAGGACATATGTTAATTTTCCTTCATCAGGCCATTATGTAAAATACGATACAATAAAAAAACCAGCAATTTTATTTTAATGAAGATGTTAAGTTTAAAAAGTTATTCAAGAGTGAGTGTCCAAAAATTGAATTGATCATATGCAGCATATGACTTTGTTAAAAAATTAATTTAGTGCTAATTATAAATACAAAACCAGGCCATCTGAATTAAAATAAACATTATTTGATCCAGGCGTGGTGGTGCACGCTTGTAATCCCAGCATTTGGGAGGCTGAGACAGGAGGATCATGGTTTGTGGACAGCCTCAGCTACTTAGTGAGGCTCTTGGCAACTCAGTGAAAGCCTGTTTCAAAATATAAAGAATAAAAATTAGGGTTAGGGTTGTAACTTGGAGATAGAATTCCATCTTCAGTACCACAAAAAATTTAAAAAATATTATTACTATGATTTCAAAATAAGATCTACTTATTTAAATTATCAAAGTACTTTTAGGTAACTATTTTACATATTAAATTTACATGCTTTATTTATTATACTTATAGCTTATGCATGTTGTGTAGATTTTCTTTTTTATTCAAAGCAACAATGTAAGTATTACATTTCATATGAACAAAACTTTAAAAGTTTCTGTGAAAAGTTCCATTCCGTATCTATCTGTTCCTCTGCCATACAATTTTCTACAGAGGTTGCAATATTATAGATTTTTTTCTCATGTGTTTCCTGACAAATTTTATTTACATATAACAATATATGCCTAGAGATAATAAAAGGCCCATATTTATGCTCTGATTCTTCACTATCCATGTAACAAGTTCCTAAGTTTCTTAGATGCAGAGCATGCATGCAGAAAGGAAGATGTCAAAATAGATGATCAAATTTCTTCCTAAAATAGCACAACTGGTGAGAGCTAACAATGGAAGTTTATCTCTCCATTTATTTTCATCACGAAGTTTAAATATGTTTTTAATCAAGTTCAGCCTTCCTCCTCCTCTATATTTCCATTCAAGCTTTGCTGGTATTTCCCCTCCCTTACCTGGAGTACCACTGGTATCCTCTGGATTCCCTAGTTTGGGCATATTAGCGGAAACATATGTACCTTCTCCTTCTGTGCTTGGCTGGTCTCGTTTAACATAATGCTCTCCAGGACTTTCCATCTTCTTGCAAAAGGTATGATTTTGAATATGGCATGGTTACCTGGGGCAATCATTGTTTTATTGCTGGGAGGGGAGAAGGGAAAACAGGGGCGGGAGGGGGAAGAGGGCATCAAGTATAGTTTAAATGTATACCATTTATCTTCAATAAAAATAAAAGAATAAATATCTTTTTAAACCATGACAGGAAGTCTAGTCATTTTTCTCTATACCTTACAAGAACAGAAATTTATAATATGCTGTCATCTTTATATGCATATTTAGCTTGATGTCTTCTGGCCTGAATGAATTAAAACCTTGCCTACAAAATGATTCACTGACTCAGGACTGTTCCTCAGCATCAACGCAGTGAAATGCTGCCCTTATGGTGGACTCGTAGACAATAACAATCTTACTGAATGTTCTTTATGCAGAGCTATCATCAGTTCTTGGCACAAGGAAACATAGACTCCGGGTAGCCAGATTTTCAACATTTAATTTTAATATTATTTTAATACAAGCTGACTGCATAAAGCAGTGATATTTTGTTATGCATAGAAAATATTTTTGTAGACTTAAGGCATTTATTGACTAACTATTGCAAAAACAATGCTAGGAGTAATTTATATTAAGAAAAACAGTACAGCCAGAGAGAGCTGAAAAGAAACAGCAGAAAATACAGTTATTTTCCAATTATTCTTGCATTTTTTTTTGGAGCTGTGTAAAAAAAAAAAAACATTTTATTCTAATGTATGTATGGATTGCTTTCTGGTACTGGAGATTGAATCCAGGGACATTCTACCTCTTTCAAGTCCCATTGTACTTTTTCTTCCTATATCCCATAGCAAAATGAATAGGCAATAGCTTCCATTATTTGACATTGCTAGGAAAGATCTGTAGGAGTCTTGGTTTTGATAAATTACATATATTAGATCTTTAGATTTTCAAGAAAAAATTTTTTTTACCAGGTTCTTTAAAGCTGTTGATGTAGCCATTTTAGTAACTTATCAAATCTTAAATTAAGAACAACTAACTCCATGCAGGTAAAAAATGCAATCAGAAATTGAATTTAGCTTATGATTGATGAGTTTACTTTAGACTAGAACCAGCTGACTGTTAAGTAATTAAATTACACATAATCTCTGCGCATGGTGGTACACTCTTGTAATCCCAGCAGTTGGGAGGCTGAGACAGGAGGATCACACAGGTTCGAAGCCAGCCTCAGCTACTCAATGAGGCTCTCAGCAACTTAGTGAGACCCTGTTTCCAAATAAATTATAATATAGGTCTGGGAGTATAGCCCGGAGGTAGAAAAGCTCCTGGGTTCTACCCTCAGTAACACACACACACACACACACACACACACACACACACACCAAAAAAGAAACACATAATCTGTTATTTTTATTGCCTTGACACAAGATGGAAGATATTGATGGGAAACAGATGGATCTGGTTGATCTTGGGGAAGTGTCTTTGAGTATAAGGGCTATGAATGGAACTTTAATTGTAAGAGTAAGGAAAAGAAAGTTCACTCATAGCCTTCCTATTGCTCCGTGTGAATTTTGTTCTTTCTGGGTACCTTTTATGCCTCTGATGTTACTGTGTTCATAACAGTGAGAAGTGGAACCAGCATGGAAACTCTCTTCACCTGTAACTCAAAGGGAGTAGAGTTTAACATTTTAGAGTCTTTTGTTCTCCCAGGGGTCTAGGTCCTTATGACCCAACTCTACTTCTAAAGTATCCTCGAGCCGGGCGTGGTGGCGTACGCTTATAATCCCAGCATTCGGGAGGCTGAGACCTGGAGGATCACGGTTCGTGGACAGCCTCAGCTACTTAGTGAGGCCCTCGGCAACTCAGTGAGACCCGGTTTCAAAATAAAAGAATAAAAAATAGGGCAGGGGGTGTAACTCGGAGGTCAAATGCCCCTGGGTTCCATCCCCAGACCCACTAAATAAATAAATAAAAAATAAATATAATAAAGTATCCTCGAGCCCATTGATCTATATCATGTTCATTGGGAAAATCTCATATCAATATGCATACATCTAGTCCTAACTTTAAACATAAACTATGTAGCATTATTATGGCCAGAGATAAGCAAATGAGTTACAGAAAAAAAAAAAAGTTTTAGGTCAGGTGTGGTGGTGCAGGTTTGTAATCCCAGTTCTTGGAGATTGAGACAGGAGGATCACAGGTTTGTGGCCAGTTTTGACTACGTAGTAAGGCCCTCTACAACTTTTAAAAAGTAAAGAATAAAACAAATAAGGCTGAGGGTGTAGCTCAGAGGTAGAATGCCTCTGGATTAAATTACCAGTACCACAAAAAAAGAAAAGAAAAAAACAGTTTTATCATTCCTCTACATTTCTCTATAAAGAGAACCAAGGGAAAATGTCATGGCTAGAAACACCTATTTGAGGATCATATTAAAAGAGTTAGTATGAAAAGAACAAAAAAAATTTGCAACTATTAGGTAAAATGAAATGCCTTCAAGTATACTCTATGGCTTCTTGGGAACAGCCCTTCTCAGATTTGCACTATTCTGCCATTACTTTGATTGATTATTTTGTATTCACTGCTTTGCAACATGTATATTTTTATAGTTAAGATGTTATTTTCTTAATGATCACTTTTATGGGAGTTAAATATGAATTTTAAAAAATCAACCTTAAAAATTTTCCTTAGAAAAACAGAATAAACCTAAACTAAAAGTACCACTATAGGTCGAAGGAATAAACCATTTCAGTTAGAGGGCAGGGATTGGTTAACAGTAAATAGAAGTCATGTGCCAAATTAGCCTCCAGCAATCATCTGAGGAATATTTAGCAAACTAAAAAAAAAAAAATGAGCATTATACTGTGATTTCCACAGAGTATCACTAATAAAATGTAAAATTGCTAACTCAAAGTTCCTCTACATTATCTGCCTAATGCATCTTGATTAAAGACTTCCACATGCTTATTACAAACCACTAATGTATTTCACATTGAAATGTCTTTCTGTGAGTGACACCTCAATGATTTGTAAGTACCACTTTATGAGAAAAAGTGTAAGGAATATCTAGGCCTCCAGTGCTGCCTTTGCTGTGTGCTCATGGACAGTAACAATCTTTCTGAATGTTCTCTCTGAAGAACCATCATCAGTTCTTGGCATGAGGATTCTCAGATAGCCTTCTTATAGAATTGTCATTTACATCAAAGATTCCGGCTCTAGTGTTTCAATATCCAATGTTCCCCCAATCAAATTTGTTCCCAGCTCCTCTCCAGTAATCTAACTTCATTTCCGCTGACCCCTGTAAATTCCATTCTTACCAGTAAGGAAGCTTGTCTTTTCCCTCCAGATCCCACCTCACTTCCTCCCACTCCCGGTACACATTACTGAAATTGATATGAATGATTTTGTATATGTACACAGCATTACTTAACCTTGATTCCTCCTCCCCTCCCTTGTACCTTCTCCATTGCTCCCCTGGAGTTTCTCCTCTTTTATCTGAAGTCCCTTTTGTTTCCCAATTTCCCTCTATGTTTCATCATACATCGAGTATGGAATTGTAAACACTGAAGTAACATTAGAAAGGTACCTCATTCCCTTGACTTTAAGGATGATGAAACTCAGTGACTTTTCTCACTGTATTAATTCATAATAGCAAAACGCCTGGAACCTCTTCACAGTGATTTCAATACCTGTTCAAAGCTGGACCGGGCCAGCTGTTAGACACTCTCATAGATCAAACACAATTTAAAAGAGATATTAGCTTCTTTTGCTATATATTATATCCCAGATAAATTATTTATCAGTTTTGAATTTTAGTAGAAAATTCAACACACATAAAATTTATCAAAAGGCAGCATGCACTGTGTGAGAAATCTGTATTTGCTTTTCATCTGCATCTGCCTACTTGCATGGAATGTGTTAAGTTTGTACAGAATTCTACTTCAAGAGCAAATTCACGAGTGGAGGTGAGAGTTTCATGCAGTAATTATCTACCAGCCAGGTGTTTTTCTTTTGTTTGTTTGTTTGCTTTGTGCTTGCAAGTCAGAATGATTATTAGTGAGGTTTTAGTCTTACCTGAAGGAAGAAGCCTCATATTTGAGAGTCAGAAAGAGTGGATTTGTATTTTCTCCCAGGAGAGAATGTTTCAAATGTCAATGCATTTAATACCAGACAGGCATATTTTCCTTAGATCTGCACATGCGTAGGGAAACCTGGCATACATACTGCTTCATCTCAGAGAAAAGGAATGAGCAAATTAGTCAACTTTTCTTTTCTGGAACAATCTGATCACAGGGAAGTAAATTCCAGAATAGCTAAAGATTCTCTATAGTTTTGTTTTCTTAATAGAAGGATGTTTGGCTCATCAATGATACACGGAGCATATGGAGGACATTGAGAAGAATAAACAAGTCATTATTTTTAAAAGATGGTAATTAAAACTTATTCATCCATGTCTCTTTTTGTTCTTATTGGAATTGGTATGTGTTACTTTACTCAGGAAGTTCTTATGTTAAATCTGCCTTCTTAGCTAACTTTATCTCACTAAGGCATGTATCAGACATTAAGTATTCTAACTAACTGAATTTCAACCTACTTAAGATTAGTTGATGCATATATAAAATTTTAGTACAGTAGTACAGTTGATAATACAGCTAAGTTCACTTAGTTTTGCCACCTACTATCCTTCAATTTAGAGAGAAGACCAATCATGGGCAGATAACTGCAAAGGAGAAAGTCCTCATAAGAATGCAAATCTAAACTAAACTCCATTGCCTTTGTATGTGTGTGTGTGTGTGTGTGTGTGTGTGTGTGTGTGTGTGTGTGGTACTGGTATGCCTCTAGCACACACTTTAATTTTTAAACACATTTTACTATTTGCTAAAGGTAGTCTTGAACCTGTGATCCTCTTATCTCAGCCCCACTCTCCAATTACTGGAATTATAGACGTTCAATCACCCCAACTGGCCTCTATAGTGTTAAGTATATAGATAGTATTAGAGCAAAACACACAAAAATTCTCCTTACTCACCTCTCCACCATGATGTAGGCTAAAAGTACAACTCTTTCAAGAGAAATAGCAGGTGTTTAACATTTCAGTTTGACCACAGAAGTAATAGATATTCTGGGAATTAAAATTGTATGGCATGGTGAGTCATACCATTTTTTAAAGGTATGAGTGATAAGTTTGGTGATAAGGTTGTATACTTGGAATTTTCTCTACATTTTAGACAGCAGTAGAAAAAAAATTAGACATCCAGGAAGCATGTTATACACTAGAGGAAAGAAAAGATCATGAAGCCTACCAAAATACATGTATTTGAGAAGGAAAAAATAAATATTTTGTAGTAATTTTTTTTCTTTAAGTACTCAAATAGAGATTGAACTCAAGATCATTTTACCTCCAAGATGCACCCTAACTCCTTATTATTTTTTATTTTATTTATTTATTTTGCGGTACTGGGGATGAAATCCAAGGCATTCTACCTCCAAGTGACACCCCCAGTCCCATTTTCTAGTCTTTATTTTGAAACAAGGTCTTTATTTTGAAACTAAGTAGCTGAGGCTGTTCCTGAACTGAGATCCTCCTGTCTCAGCCTCCCTAACGCTAGGATTGCAAAAGTGCACTACCATGCCCGGCTATTTTTTATTTTAAAACAGGCTCTCACTAAGTTGCTAATGCAGGCCTTGAACCTGTGATCCTCCTTTCTCTGTCTCCCAAGTGTTGAGATCATAGGCATACACCATTGTGTCCAGATTCCAGTAATTATTAAATATCATATAGAGAGATAGCAAAAGAGAGAAAGGCAAACATATAAAGCAGGTTGTAAATCATCATCAAAGTGCTAAAACACAAAGGTGAATAATACTTTACAGAATGAATCATGTGGAGTACTTATTGTTCTACGGCAGCTTTGGAATTGGCTAACAATGGTATGTTAAGGGGAAAAAATGGCATTTAAGTTAACATCTGCAAATAAAGAAAGCAGTGTATTAATTCACCTTATTTTCAGAAAATGGCTTCTGATTTTCATTAAAGTTGACTATCTTTTCTTGTCAAATAGTTAACGCGATGAGAAAAAGAAAAGTACATACTTTGTTATACCATTAACCTACAGCAAGGGAACCCTTATTCAAGTATGTACAACCATTGGACACAAGGCAATGGGATGATCCTCCAATCAAAGAGCTTCCCTCGGCTCATTGTGGATAAAATATACAATCCAACTTTAACCTCACTTTCAAAGGCATACAAGACGGTCTCCTGACATGTCTTGCCTATTTAAAAAGAAATTTTATGATGGTAAATAAACCCTGGAAAATTCCTTCTCAGATTTAACCACCTGAAAATGCAGCTGTTGGCTGCCACTATCGCAGCCTTCCAACTCCAAACTCACGTGCAAACCTCATCAAGGGCAGACATTTCTAATTGATTCCAGAAGTATTTCTTTTGCTTAGATCAGGGGGCAAAGGAAGAATAATGAGCAGCTTTTCAGAGGGAATTGGGGGCTAGGGTGTTGAGGGTAGGGGGCGGGGAGCTTTTAAAATCTCAGGCTTGGCCAGAAATACATAGCAATTTTACGGTCAATTGGCAAGAGCATCTGGAACCAAGCTTTCTGGCCTCGCAGTTGATGGTAGTGAAACCAGCTTACAGGCAACAGCAAGCCCGTAATGAGTCCCTGTCATGTACTAGTGGAAACCACCTTGACCAGCTGCCAAAGAGCCTGCTCCTTTTCCTCAGCGATAAGATTCTCTCCAGAGTGCTTGTCCTAGTGTAGAAGATCCTCTCCAGCGTGGATCTTCACCTATTTTAATCACTCTTAAAGGCAGTGCAAAAGGAGAGACCAAAAGTTAGAATGTGCATGAGCTGAATTCCTTGCGTGTTAGCAAAGCTCTGTATCACTAGGCCGTGTTTGCTTTCATTTTTGTGATATATTTTCAAACGCAGCGGGCCATCTTGTTAGTGCATGGAGAGTGTCGGATGCTCAGATCGTAAATCATGGCACAGATCTTGGCACACTCAGACCAGAGGATGCAAAACACGAGTCTCTTTGTTATTTCAAACTCAGGACAGGTGGTTATGTGAGGGGGAAAAAAAAAGAAAGATGAAGGGGCAGGATTTTTTTTTTAATGCTAACCAGGAAAACCAAGAGTGATATGAGAACAATTCCTTCAGAGTAAATGATGTTTACTTTAAGCTGTGTTCGTAATTCACCTTGCTGACACCGCTAGATTACACCCACAAATAAGTCAAGCCATAGGACAGTCTTGAAATATGTAGAGATGTGGACCACAACTGGTTCCTTGATGAAGAGTGAGCCACATACTAAGCTAGACTTTTAAAATTCCCAAAGCTTTATTTTTATGTAAGCACTATAATTAGTAGGGGTTGTATCCATTTGAGAACCCACTCGTAACCCAAAGGTTTATGATGTTAAAGCAAATTCAGCATAGGAATCACTTTGTTTCCAAACAAAAGTAAAACCAGCAAAATGCAAGGCAAAGTGAAATGAAACACGCAAGAACTAAGCCAAAAGAGAAAACAGATGCACTTTAAGTGCTTTCTTAGAAACATAACTTGGGGGAGGGGAATTATATAATTTTCCTTGAAAGACATATAGTCTGATGATTGTAGTGTCTGATCATCTGAAGCATGTAGGATTGGCATTGCTCAAAATTCTTATAATGTTAAAATGTACAAAAGATGCTAGATAATGAAAGTCTGTTTCAACATAAAGAATCTGCAAAAGCATCTGTGCTAGACAGATGCCTGTACTAAGACATTTGTTGTGGGAAGGAGGAGGACATTGAAAATTGAACAAGGCAATTCTACCTCTGAGCCACACCTCCAGCCTTATTTTATTTTTTATTTTTCAAACAGGGTATTACTAAGTTGATGAAGGTCTCACTAAGTTGTTGAAGCTAGCCTCAAACCTGTGATTCTCCTGTCTCAACCTCCCAAGTACTGAGATTACAGGCATAAGTTACCATGACTGGTTTCTATGCTAGTTCTTTTAAAATAAGAGCATAAGGGATAAGGGATATGGGTAAGAATGCAAGTTATGTTTGTGTTTTTTAATGCTAATTGTCTTAATAGGATGAAGCTTTAAAAATCTACCATGGATTAAAACTTTCTTGGATGTGGCTTCAATATTTTTAAATCCCACATAAAGTCCAATTAACCTCAGAAAATTTCATGTCATCACTTATAATTTGTCAAAATGAGTCTCTTCGCCTTTCATAAAGAAGAAAATTGGTATTAAATTCTAATACTGTTTTTACCCTCCCTTATAGAATAGAACTCAATGTGAAAAGAAGAAATAGACACATACTGTGAATGAGTTATACATACAATGTTCTCTCCCAAGGAATCTGTTATGTTAGATGATAATGATAAAATTTAAGAAATATTATATCCTAAGATTAAAGATATAATCCAAATAATGGTAAATGAGAGTGAAATAAATATTTAAAAGATAGTGGTCAAGAAAATTAAGTTAGAGGTAACATAATAAACAAAACATGACACCAAAAATTTTAGGGAATTTTCTAATAACCCCTGATATTGTATATTTTATGTTCTTTCCTAGGTTTTGCATTTTTATAAAAATAAAACTATACTATGTTCTGTCAAATATATTTTTAGGGGTTGGTATGTAGCACAGTGGAAAAGCACTTGCCTTGCAAGTGTACCACCCAGAGTTTGATCCCTAGTTCCAAAAAGACAAAAAAAAAATACCCTCTAAAAGAATTGAGCCAAGGATAACAAAAGCAAAAATTAAAGTATATTATTTTACTTGAAGGTAATTTTTAAACTTGTTCATTTATAGGATATAACAGAGATACAACCTGGTATTAAGATCTGGGCTGAAGTGGCTTGTATTGACCTATACATGGCCAATGAAGAGATAAAAATGACTATCATTTAGTCTGTTTGAGAAAAGATTCATAGCTTGGCATGGTGGCACATGCCTGTAATCCAGTACTTTGGGGAGCTGAGAGAAGAGAATTTCAGGTTCAAAGCCAGCCTTCGCTACTTAGTAAGGTTGTCAGCAATTTACTGAGATCCTGTTTCAATAAAATAAGGTTGAGGGTGTATCTTGGTAATCCCTGGCTTCAATCCTCAGCACTATACACAGGAGAGAGAGAGAGGGAGAGAGAGAAGAGGACTCCTATGTTCAGTGATATAATAGCCTGAACATAGGTGATTCATTCAGATTGCTCCACTTTTTTTTTTTTTTTTTTTTTTGGCGTGTGTGGTATCATGGATTGAACACAGGGGCATTCTACCTTCAAGCTACACTCTGAGGTACTCTTTATTCTGAAACAGGGTCTCACTAAGTTTCAGAGGGTCTCACTAAGTAGCTGGGGTTAGCCGAGAACATATTATCTTCCTGTTTCAGCCTCCCAAGTACTGGGATTATAAATTGCGTCACTGTGCCTAGCTACTTCAGAAATTTTAACATGGCATTAATTTTTTAATCCATATTAAGAATAATAGAGAAAACATCATCCTTATACTAAACACTCAATAATAATAAACATTGAAAAAGCCAAGATCATGAATTTAATCTTGAAATTATATATTAGCTTTATATGTTTGCCTACATATAGCTATATTTGTAATTATTCCCAGGAGTTATATAAAATTATACTGGTGGTTGCAAAAAGACTCATCTCTGAATATATCTAGCAGTCTATGGAAAAGCTTACGCTCATCTTAAATAATAATGGATGGTTTAGTAACATCATATTCATAAGTAGAGTGGAGTATTATAGTATATGGCATTATTCTATAAAAATAAAATCTATTTGAGATTAATCCAAAGGAGATGAGATAAAAACACCAGTGAGGAAAAAAATGAAGATTTTTTTTATCATATATAACATTTCTGAAAATCAAGAAAAAGAGAACAAAAGATACATGTATACGATACATGAAGTAATACAACAGGGAAGGAAACTAAAATGACCAATAAACGTGCACTAATAATCCACTTTGTAGTAAACAGAAAATGGTAATAAGGAATAAAATGATTTACTATTTAATACTCCAGATGGACAATAAGTAAAATATCTAACAACTCCAATTTTGGTATTTTGATAAAGTCATACCATGAAATATAACTATATGCAACAAAAAAAGATAAATTTTAAAAACAAAAACATTTTTACAGGAATGATTCTACATGTAGTATAGAGAAACATGTATGCTATAAAATAATTTTATCATACTCAAATATTTTTAAAAATGAAATTATAATATGTATTGACAAATTTAGTACTGTATGAAAGATCATAATTTGTTTAGAAAATATATGGAAATGGTAAGCATAAAGTATAAAATAATAGTTGTGTTAGTGGAAATATAAAATACAGAATGATCATACAAGTAGCAGATCACATAGTGCTACTAATAATTTACTGGTATAATATTTTAATTTTATTTAATTTTATATTTTTATTAATTTTTATTTCTTGTGGTACAAAAATATTTTTACTTTTGGGGATAGAACCCAGGGGCATTCTACCTCCAACCTATATCCCCAGTCCTATTTTTTATTCTTTATTTTGAAACAGGGGTCTCATTGAGTTGCAAAGGGCCTAAGTAGTAACTGAGGCTGTCTGCGAACCACAACCCTCCCATCTCAGCCTCCCAAATGCTGGGATTACAAGTGTATTTTTTTGTCTTTTATAAAAGGATTTGATTACTTTTGGGAAGATGGCAATGGAGGGAGGCAGCACATATCAGTCCTGCTGACACTCAGTCTCTATTGCCGAGAAAACAGCATTCTGACAAAAGAAAGAAAACAGCATAAATTAAAGAAGAACATGACAAGTGAGAGGTGGCGAAGAAAAAGGGCAGATCAGAGAGCAGAAAAATGTCCCTGCTTGCCACCTCTTGCCTCACTGTGCCAGACTTCCAGAGACCCTAAAAAAAAACGACTTAAATTCCTAATATTGAGGAACTAGTAGTGGTAATTGAGCTTATGTGTGAATATTTTCATATGGCAGATTTCTCAGGTATTTGTAGACCATGATTAACAGCCTGGATTTTATTCTAAGGGCCATCTAAAGCCACTCAGTAGTTTCAAGTTTGCTATTATACAGAAACTGGAGAGGAAGTTGTTAAGAATAGAAATCTGGTGAAAACTTAGGAACCTACTGCTGTGGTTCCAGTTAGATATGCTAATGTTTTAAAGTCAATGGCAACAATGGAAATGAAATAGAAGACATGTCTTGAAGTAGAAGCAACAGAAGTTACTGATTATTCAACAGATCAGAAGTGAGCACAAAATTCAACAGAACTGAGCACAAAAGGAGAGTTAAAACAAGATTATTCCTAGATCTGTGGCATGCTTGAAAATGTGGGTGATGCATGATTTTGAGATGCGAAATCTTGAGGTACAGAGGACAGATAGGAGAAGATATCTAGAGTTCAGCCCTGAACATGCAATTCTGTTATGAGCCTAAGGCATCCCAAAGCGAATCATTCTTAAGTAGGCAATAGAATGTAAGATTCCCTGAAAATTATTCCATGATTCTCACCACTGAAATTCACTGCTTTAGGCAGCTTCCTGACAATAGTTTTCTCAAATGACAATGCAAAGTCTGAAATAATAATTTGGAGAATATATATTGAGTAATTGAAAGTCAGGGAGGAGATAGGTGACAATTCTCCCTCCCATCTGCAGCTAGCACCTTATGTTTATAGAAACTTTAGGCAAGGAATCATAGTAATTAATCAAACACAGAAGCTAGCAATTGTTAAAAGTTATGATTAAGCAGCTCAGTGAGGCAGACGTGATGAACTTGGAGGAAGAAAGGATTAAACTTTACTGAGCAGAGACTACATCAAAGGCTGAACCACAGAAATCGCACTGGGTCTCTTGGAATTTGTCCCTTGCAGACAAAGCCCACTCAGCCAAATACCATATATTCAAACTGAGTAGGTCCAAGATGGTAATCTCAGTGTAAGTTCTAAGTTGGACCTTAACAACTTCCATTGTTATGAGTTAACAACTGAATTTATGAATTAATTAATGGATGAGTTAACATTTCTTAACAATTTGGAACACTAACTGCAATATTTTTAGAATAAAATCATCCATGACATATGTTTAAAATATTTAAATGACGGTGTAAACAACAACAGAAACCTTTTGTGCAAATAATTTTTTACATTTTTTTATTTTTTTAATTGGTGCATTGTAATCATATATCACATTGGAATATAAGACTTGAGAGGATATTCAAGCACACATCATCCAATTAGCCTTCATCCAGCCCCCATCCCATTCCATCCCCCTCCCTCGATCCCATGCTTGTTTGGTGATTAACTCTGATACATTTGTTTATGTACCTCCTGCGTTTTAAAGAGGCTCCATCCTCCCCTATTCCATACCCTCTGATTGGTCACCTTAGTTGCTTCACTATAGGGCCCTTTCTATAGCTTGACCTCTTCCTGTTGCCCCTTTCCTCCTAGTTTTTGCTGATTAGAGGAAGCATCTGATTTTTATTTTCTGCAATATTTCTCTGTGCATGCTGCATTGCAAGTACCAATTCTACTCTTGACGGCCCCAGTAGTGGCCTGGCTACCCAGTGGACTGATCCAGACCTTGCTGCCTCAAGCAGAGGCCTTGCCTCATGGGAGGCCCCAATTCTGGTCTTGCTGGACCCAACACCAGCCTAACCCCTCAGCTGGCTCAGATTCCAGCCTCGGAGGCCCCAGCACCGGCCTTGCCTCATAGCAGGCTCCAATCCCAGCTCTGCTGTGTCCGTCGCCAGCCTCACCCCTCGGCAGGCTCCAATCCCAATCCGAGCACCCTCTTCGCCCAACCAATTGTCCCATGTTCTGAAGCGTGCATGGTGGTAGCATTCTGCCTCTGGGGTTATTATTCTAAAGGTTCCAGGTGTAATGCATCAGATCTCTGCCTCCCCTGAGTACTGGCCACTGCCATTGCCACTGCCTCCAACATTTCAAATCTTTCCCAAGCTCTTTTTCCACTCTGAATGTTGTCCAGTGTTCCTAAGCATGCGTGATGGTAGCATTCAACATTTGGTGTAATTTCTCCAAAAAAAATAAGGTTGGTAGGAATCGATTTCTGCTTCTCCTGAATACAAGTCTCCACCGCCATTGCGGAGACTGCTTTCAACACCACCTTTCTCCTTGGTCTCCGCTAAACTCTCTCCTTACAGGTGATGACCGCTATACGCGGTCTGGCCCGGGCCCGGAGTCCCGCAACCCGGGCCCCGGCTGTTCTGGGGTTCCAGCGTGCCCTGCGCGACCCCTGCCCAGGACACAGGGTCTTACTGGGCCCGATTTTTCCAGGGGTCTGGCCTGCCCCACGTGACCCCTGCCCAGGACCCAGGGTCTTACTGGGCTCGGTTTCTCCAGGGGTCTGGCGTGCTATGCGCAGTCCAGCCTGGGGCCCAGGGTCCCGCGACCCAGGCCCCAGTTTTTTCGGGGTCTCCTTGTGCAAATAATTTAATTGAACCTTAGAAAGATCATTTTTTTGTGGTAAAACTGTAAGGGAAAAATCAACAACTGAACTCCAGTTCTGTCCCTGGCTTGCTAAATTATGTAGACTAATTAATATTTGTAAGAAGATACAAAATAAAATGTTTTACTTCATCATATATGGTCACAGTAATTATGAATAATTTTTTTATATCTGAAACCATTGGACACACACAAAAAACAAATTTCCATATTATACTATATTTTAATGACTACAAAGTAACAAAAGGAGTATAAATTATTAATTTATTTTTCAAAGAGTATTGAGTGAAACTAACTGGGAAATAAAAAATTTATACTTGACTTTTATATTCCACTGTTTCTCATATTAGAAAGTATGCCACATACTCCAGAACCTGTATTTCTCTTGTATTTTAGTTGTATTATCTATTTAAAAAATAGTATACAAAAGATATAATAACTGATGTTTTAAAATCTGGCAGCTCCCTAATTAATAGTGTATACATATATCCTTATGCCCATATCAGAGACCATATGCAAATAAATCAGGTTATAATTCTCAAGAAGAGAATAATAAAACCATCATTCTGACAAAAATAATAGATAAAGAAAAATAAGTAGCCAAATGTAATTCCTCTGCCTTCTGTACCTCAGTGAAGATGATGGGGTATAACTAGAATACAGGAATTATTAAAAATTATGGCTTCTTTGTTTGTGTGTTTGGAACTGGGAATTTTACCCAGAGATATTCTGAGCTATACCCTCATCCCTTTTAACTTTGAAACAAAGTCCTTCTAGGTCACTTGAGAATCTAGCTATAGCTGAGGCTGGTATTGACATATTATCCTCCTATCTCCGCTTCTCAAATACTGGGAATAAAGGCATGTACCACCACACTTAACAATAACTATGATTTCTTGAAGTCATTCCAGATGCTAAGTAATAGCTGTGAGAATATATTTGTGCCTTTTCTGTCAAAAGAGCAGTTTCAAATTAAACCACCATTGTGTAATCTGGTAGAAACTTATATTCCTTTGGAAAATTAATATGTCTTAAGAGATTGCAGGTGCTGACCCTCCCCCATCATCTGCTCTAGCTGACCAGGAAGAATGTGAAACTGTGACACCCACCAATAGGAGTTCAGCACAGGAGGAGCTTGTGTCAGGGATATAAGTCCCAAATGGTTCTTTGTCAGCTGTGCTCTCTCACATACCTGGGGTATCCTTTTTTTCAAAAAAAGTAAAATCGACTTGCCAAGCAATTTTCAACCACTTTCTTTTCTTAACATAATAAAATGTTATTTTTAATGTAGCTCACATGAATAAGGGCCCCAGGACACAGAGAGAAGACTGCTCCCCATCTCTATCAACAGCAGGTTGGTTGTTTTTTTTGATTGATGCTATGACAACTCTCTGTCTTCCAGTGATATTTTTACATATTCATTCTTAGCACCTTTTCTAAAACTCTAAACATATAGAAAGCATGTGCATTTGTCTTAAGTGCAGCAACATTCAGAGGTGGGGCGTGGTTGGATGAGTTGGACTATTGAAGGTGTGGCCTTGAGGACTATATCTGATCCTGGACCCCTCATCTCATTCTCTGTTTCTAGTCATCTTGAGTTGAGCAGTTTTCCTATTCAATGCCCACCTGCTATAGTGTTGCTGCCTTGGAACATGCCTGCCATGGACTGAACCTCTGAAATCATGAGCCAAATAAATCTTTCCTCCTCTAAATTGTTTGATCAGATAGTTTGGTCACAGTGATAAAAAAGCAAACTAATTTTACAAACTTGGCTGAAAAAAATTACTACAAGATATTGAATGAAAAGTCATATATGTTCATTAAAATATGCTTATCACAAAGAAAAATGAGGAAAAATACCATTTAAGTCACAACACACAAATAGAACTATTAATAAAATATAGGCATATATTCTTGACATGCACTTTCTCTGCATTGAACAATTAATTTTTATATGTAAAATAGATTAGAAATTTTGACACAAGATAACAGTAAAAACTGACAAAATCCTTCAAATAAAACTGAGATTAAAAAATACTGAAATCAGCAGACAGAATCCTCCAAATGAAACTGCTACAGCTTTTTCTCCTAGAGTCCCCTGTCTCAGTACATGGTAACCTCATTGTTTATCTCCTCAGGCCACACAAAACCCATGAACTCACCATGTTCTCTGTTTTCCACATTCATTATCTAATCTGTCAGCCAAACTTATCTCCTCTACTTTAAAATCATTTCCCGAATATGACCACTTCCCAAGTTCTCTAGAGTCCCCTTAAGACACCAATGTCTCCCACCTGCCTCCTAACTGTGCCCTGGCTTCACCTCTTGTTAACCTACTTTTCTTTGTCCTCCATCCAACAGTCAGTGATCCTAAAATATGCCCATTCATAGACTTCCTCTCCATGAATTTTTCAGGGGCTTCTCATTTCATTTAGAGTAAGAGTGAGGATAATCACATTAATCCAAATTGTCCCTTGTGACCTGAGCCCTGTTTCTAGTCTGGCCACATTTTCTATCACTCTCCGTCTCGCTTAGTCTAACAGCTCTGCTGTTCTTGGAGCATGCCAGGGACACAATATTTTAGTACATTCACACTTCATCTTCCATTCCTCTGCATTTCCCAGGAGCTGACCTGGACTTTGTCCTCCCATCAGTCTCTATTGGAAGTGCTGCCAGCTCTCTGGGTACTGTTTTGGTTTTCTTTTTTCTTTTTTCTACTTTTGTCACCTATGTTCCCACTAGTGCTTACCATTACTTGCTATGTCATACATACTCGTATGTGTATATTTCTGTCTGAGTTACTGTCCACACCAGTTCCCACTGTGATTGACAGTGGGTAGGGTTGTCCCTACCCCTGCTGCCCTGCTGATAATGATCTGTCACCCTTTTCTTGAGTGTGGGGGAGACCTGTTACTTGCTTCTAGCCCACAGAATAGGGCAACTGTGAATGGATAAATGCAGATGTTATAAAAGTCCTAAGTCATTCTATTGGATGTAAGAAAACTGAAGATTATCCTGGATGAGGCTGACCTACTTAGGTGAAATCTTTAAAAGAGGAACTGAGCCCTCTCTACATTAAAAAATTTCTCTTCACTGGCTTAGTGAAGTAAGCAGCCATGTTAAAGAAGCCTTTATAGTTAGGAACTGCAGGAACCCTCTGGGACCTGAGGAGCAGTCTCTAGTCAAGAGTCAGAAGAGAGCTGGGGCCCTAATGTTGCAAATAAATGAATTTTGTTGGCAATGTGATTAGCTGGTAAGTGAACTTTATTTTAGCCAAACTACCAGATAAGAATGCAGTCTTGTCAATATCTTAACCTCGGCCTTTTCAAAAACAGAATAAAGAGTTTAGTTGTACCTAACCTCCTGACCCACAGAAAATGATTAAAAAAAAATAGTATGTGGCTCTAGCCACTAAATTCATGGTTATTTTATGCAGCATTTGAAAATTAATCCTGATTAAAATCCAAGCTCCACAAAGACAAATCGTTTGCTGTGTATAAAACAGGCACTTAATAAGTATTGGAAAATTCTTCACATTGCCCTTGAAAGCACTAGGCAAGCTGGTGGTACCTTAAGGACCGTTTGTTTATCATTTATTAGGATCCTCACTTTGGGCTGCTCTTACTAGGTGCATCTCACCACATAGTCCCTGGTCAACTTTTCTTTTGGACTTATCACTGTTTTCTCTTCCTTTCTCCCCCATTTTTCAAATTCTCCACATCTCTTGTGAACATCTTCATCAGATACAAGTTAGTTTACCATGTAGGAGTTATGTGCTTCCATTTTCATGATTTAAACCATAAAGCTGTGTATCTGATTTTATCATCTTTTTGAGTTCTAAAGTTACCACATTTGTGTTTGGAATCAAATCACAGTACTTTATATTGATAAGAAGACCTTTCCATGTTCATATATTTATTGCCTTTAATGGCCTATTTACAAAATTTTAAATGCATGTTAGTATATGTCTATGCATAGTATAAACCAAGAGATATAATTATTAGCAGTAGTACTCACTACTTACACATCAAATACTATACTAGATTTTTTTTTTTTTTTTTTTGCGGGTCTGGGGATGGATCCCAGGAGCATTTGACCTCTGAGCTACACCCCCTGCCCTATTTTTTATTATTATTCTTTATTTTGAAATAGCTTCTCAGTTGCAGAGGGCCTCACTAAGTAGCTGAGGCTGTCTGTGAACCACAATCCTTCGGTCTCAGCCTCTCGAATGGTGGGATTACAAGAGTGTGCCGCCATGCCCAGTTTATACTAGATGTTGAAACTTTATCTTCTTTACTTTTTCAAATGTTTAGTCTCTTAATTTTTTTATTTTCCTTTTTGCTGAGGAAGTAACCAAAGTGAACTAAGGCATGGTTATTTTAGATAACTTCTTTAAGGCCACACAACCAATTAAGAAGTAGAAATGGAGACAGGCCTGGTGGGGCACGCTTGTAATCTCAGCATTCAGGAGGCCGAGACAGGAGGATCGTGGTTTGTGGACAGCTTCAGCTACTTAGTGAGACCCTTTGCAACTCAGTGAGACCCTGTTTCAAAATAAAGAATAAAAAATAGGGCTGGGGGTGTAGCTTGTAGATAGAATGCCTCTGGGTTCCATTCCCAGACCCGCAAAAAAAAAAATAAAAAATTTTTAATTAAAAAGAAGTAGAAATGGAGTTGACACACAAGTTTGTATGACTTTAAAGTCAGTGAGGACCTCATATCTGATGATGTCACAAACTATTTCCTTAAATATCTGTCCCCTTAATTATATAAAAATGTTATATGAAACAAAATGCACATAAGTATAAAATATATGTAAACAATTGATTATGTAAACAGATTTTTCCTTGGCTTATGATGGGGTTATATCCTCAAAGCATCACAAATTGAAAATAGCATAAGCAGAAAATATATTGAAGGCACCTAACCTGTGGAACATCATAGCCAGCACCCAGCAGGGCATTGTTTGCTTCACTCCTTCTTGGGCGACTGACTGAGTGCTATGGCTTGAGGCTGCTGCCCAGCATCCCGAGATGGTATCATACAGTACGTGCACAGAACAAAACTCCAAATTTAATGGGTATTTTCTACTCAATGTGTATTGTTTTCATTCCATTCTAAGGTAGAAAATTCCTAAGCCAAACCATCATAAGTATGGGACCATCTGTATACTTATTAAAAATAGTTTTATAACTTGGAACCTGCTTTCAAGGCTAAGCATTTATAAAGCTACTGATACCAGAAAATAAAATCAAGATCACAGGTGTGTCTAAGAAGGAAAAAATGGAATGTGAGGTAGCAAATACAAAGTGTGTGTGAGAAATGAAGAAATGAGAATGAAGAGGTTATTTTTTCTCCCTTCCTTCCTTCCTTTCTTCCTTCCTTCTTTCCTTCCTTCCATCCTACTGGAGGCTGATCCTAAGAGCTGTAACCTCACTGATCTATTTTATTTTTATTGTGAAACAGGATCTCACTAAATTGCTGAGGCTGGCCTCAAATTAAGTCATCCTCTCTTAGCTTCTTCTGTCAAGTTTCTTATAAGAAAGTTTTTAAAAAGGTATTCAAGGTAGTTATCAAAATATTTGTTGACCCTATCAAAGATAAATATACAAGTACATGAGCTAATTGTTGAACACACACTAGATACATGGCCATTCAATTGTGCAGCAATATATTATATTTAAAAACAGCAAGGACTCTGGACCCCTACTCAATATTCCTATGGATATAGGCTAAAAGTAGTAAATCCTCCTCATACAAGTAGTAGAATCAAATTCAAATTATACTTTATATTTCTCATCCATACTTTCCACTGTCCAGAAGCAGTATTGGAATCTGAGTGAAAAATAATTTAAGGTCAATTTTCCAAAGCATGTGTGTGTGAGCTTGTGTGTTTTTTGAGGAAAGATCATTATCATGTAAACTGAAGGAGTTTGATTAACATAATAAAGCAATATAACCAAAAATAACCCTTTCAGTCAGCCTTCTAGATGTGGAGACAGGAGTCACAGGGCTGCAAGCTGATGTAGCCAATATATACAACATTGATTTATAAGAGAAATAGGATTAATTGCTTCACTGACATGGATTCTAGTGATAGCTTTAAAGAAAAATGGAGAACAATGCATCCTTGTAGTTTAATCACTCCTAGTCAGTCGGCCCTAATTCATGTTGAATGGAGTCACTGAGGCTATTTATTAAGTATCTTGACTCCTTACGTGGTACAAAGAGCAGTTTTATAAAAGCTATGATAAATATCAAAGATTCATATAAAGTTTTAGGAGGTAAAATGTGAAGAAAGCACAAATTTGAAATTTACAATTAACTGGTCATGATTTTTTAAACTATTAAACTTCAAAAAGAAGTAGTAAAAATAAAAGGCAAACTTCTCAAGTAAAACTATACTTTTTTTTGGTAATATTGAGGATGGAACTCAGAGATCTTCTACCTCTGATTTATACCTTCAGACCTATTTTATATTTTATTTGGAAACAGGGTCTCACTAAGTTGCTGAGGATGGCTTTGAACTTGCGATACTCCTGTCTCAGCTTCCCAAGTACTAGGATTACAAGCATGTGCCACCACGCCCGGCCCCTAAAACTGTTAATAGAAAAATACCTTCTTAGGCTTATTCTTTGTCAGTTACTTGTTGAATTATGTTCAGAGAAGACTTGCTCAGGTTACACTATTCAATGGCTCAGTTTTAAATATAATATGATAATAACAGCAATATGAACAATGAATATAAATAATGATTATAGTTAAAATTTATTGAGGGATTCCTATGTTTTCTTCTTTATGGCATCTAATTTTTCCACCAAGCCATGTGTATTAGCTCTTTTTATATTACCCTAATGAAATACATGAGGCCAGGTAGTTCTACCAAGGAAAAAGCCCATTGTACTAGAGGTTAAAGGGCACAAAGTCAATATCACCTCAGCTCTCACAAGGACCTTATGGCAGACAGCATCAGGATGACAAGAGTATGTTTAAGAGAGAGAGAGAGATCCCATCCCCACGCAGGACATCAAAGAGACTGGGTAGTGTCCAAGCTTGTTCTTTTATGAGAACGTCCTATAAGAACTAATTCAAGACCCCATGAGAATGACCTTCATCTCTTCAAGGGCATGCCCACAATAACCTCCAATTAGTCTCCATCTTTTAAAGGTAAAACACCTCCCAACATTTCTACACTGAGAATTAAGCTTCGAACATCTAAACACATGAAAAAACCACGCCATACTACCATGTGATGTCAACACTGTCATTCTTCAGCTTACTGAGAAATTTTATTGGTAAATCATAGGTAATGCGTACTCTTGAAGACTGGCCACATGTAGGCCAACATGGAAACACATTTTGGAAAGAGTTGGTGAGCACACTTACTTTTTGGGGGGGGCATAATTTTCTTCCTTCCTTGGTTCATAAACATAAAATAATTCAGTGGTAAATTTTTAAACCACTTTTATTTTCAAAATACTCTTGCAATTAAGTTGATAAAAGTTTATTGTATCTATTTACATTTACATTTCACTTTTCATATATCTGTCTTTTCATCTGGAACTCTTGTGGTAGTTGAATACAGATAACATTACATGAAGAAAACATCCCTTAGTGATTAAGAATTACAGTGTTAGATTGCCTAAGTTTGTATCCTGACCAACTCTATACATTCAAATAAGCTACTATACCCCTTAATTTTCAAACTACAAAAATAATGAAACTAAATAATAAAAGTAAACAATGGGTTTGTATGAGTCTTAAACAAAAACATAAATAAGGCATTTAGAATATAAATAAGTCCAGTGTCAGAATGAGTACCAGACTAAGAATCCCTATCTGTGATTTTTACTGCAACATTGTTAGTCTTCCCCACTTTTCATGTTTGTTGATGCTAAACTTAACTTGTGACTCTCTACAACATCCAAGGAATTATTTCAAAGATTCTTATTTTCTTATAAAGCAACAGCAACAATAAGAATAATAGTCATACCTAATATTAATCAAGCAGTTACTACATGTTAATCACTGTGTCAAAACTCTTAAGTGTTTTATATCACTGAATCCTCAACATGTTATTAAGTAGACGCCATTATTTCTTCTTTTTGAAGATGAAGTCAAGGGCAAATTTTCTTTTTTCTTTTTTTTTTTTTTTTGCGGGTCTGGGGATGGAACCCAGGGCCATTCGACCTCTGAGCTACAGCTCCTGCCCTATTTTTTATTCTTTATTTTGAAACCAGGTCTCACTGAGTTGCAGAGGCCTCACTAAGTAGCTGAGGCTTGTCCCAGAACTGCGGTCCTCCGGCCTCAGCCTTCCGAATGCTGGGATTACAAGCATGCGCCACCACCCCCAGCAAGGGCAAATATTTAAGTGGTCAAGTAGTTGTCTGAGAATCCACATCAAGTCAGGTCTCAAGATAGAAATCAAATTCAAGTAACCTGGCTTCAAAGCACATGCCTTAATCATTTACTTTTACACAATTAATTAAGCAAACTAACATACCACCCTAGAATCCATAATATTCAAAAGCTAGACACAATATACTTCTCTCCACCATGCCATCATCAAAGAACCCAAAATAATATGTATTTTTGTATACAGAAAAGCTTCTGATTTTTTTTAAGATTGATTTTGCATCCAGACACTTTGCTGAATTTTTTTATCAGTTCTATAAGCCTTTTGGTTGAGTTTTTTGCGTGTTTAGTATCATATCGTCTGCACAAAATGAAAGTTTGAGTTCTTCTTTTCCTATTTGTACTCCTTTGATTTCCTTTTCTTGCCTTATTGCTTTAACTAGAGTCTCAAGTACTATATTTAAAAGAAGTGGTGATAATGGATATCCTTGCCTTGTTCCTGTTTTTAGGGGAAATTCTCGAAGTTTTTCCTCATTTAATATTATGTTGGCTGGGGGCCTATTGTAGATTGCCTTTATGATGTTGAGATACGTTCCTTCTATTTCAATTCTCTGTAGTGCTTTTAGCATAAATGGATGTTGAATTCTGTCAAAAGCTTTTTCAGTGTCTACTGAAATGCATATGATTTTTCCCTTTGCCTCTGTTTATGAGATGAATTACATGGATTAACTTTGTATAGTCAACCAGCCTTGTATTCCTGAGATGAACCCTACCTGATCATGGTGTATGACTTTCTTGATGTGATTTTGAATCTGAATGCACATGTAGCTATGTTCATAGCCACACAATTCACCAATGCCAAACTATGGAACCAGTCAAGATGTCCATCAACAGATGAATGGATTACAAAACTATAGGATATGCACACAATGAAATTTTACTTAGCCATAAAAAAAGAAACACAATTGCCTCATTTACAGGGAAATAGATGGAACTGGAGGACATTATGCTAAGTGAGATTAGTCCATCACAAAAAATAAGAAATGGGATGCTCTCTCTAATATGCATAAGACAGGGAGAAAATGCGTCATAGGAGGAACTCTAGATGAAGAAGGAGAAACTATAGCTGAGCAAATAAGCAACCTAACTGAGGGGATGGGAGAGGGAAGAGGGAAATTCCCTAATGCACATGATGTACCTTAACAAACATATCAATGTCAATCACTAAGCTAAACATGAGAAAGAGGGAAGGGAATGGGGTGGGTTTTGGGAAAGGTTTAATTGGGTTATTTGTGCATGTTTGTCTTCACCATCTTGTACCCCATTAAGATGTATGACTACAATGCACCAATAAAAAATGTGTGTGTAGCCGGGTGTGGTGGCGCATGCTTGTAATCCCCGCGCTTGGGAGGCAGAGACAGGAGGATCACGCAGGTTAGAAGTCAGCCACGCTGGCTTAAGAGACCCTGTTTCCAAATAAAAATATAAAAACGGGTCTGGGAGTGTAGCTCGGAGGTAGAAGGGTTTCCAGGAACCCCAGGACCACCAAAAAAAAAGTGTATGTTTGTGTGTATGTGTGTGTGTGTGTGTGTGTGTGTGTGTGTGTGTGTGTGTGTATGTATATATATATATATATATATATATATATATATTCCCATACATGTTTAAAATCATGGCTTTTTTTATTTTGGGTAATGCAGGATGAACCCAGGGGCATTCTATCTCCAAGATATACCTCCAGCCCTATTTTATTCTTTATTTCGAAACAAAGTCTCCCGAAGTTGCTGAGAAACATTGCTAAGTTGCTGAGGCTGGCCTCATATCTGTAATCCTCTTCTCTCATCCTCCTAAGTAAGATTAGAGACATGTGTCCCCACACCTGGCACAATGGCTATTTAAAGAATCTATATTCTCTGTTTGCTTCTGAAGAATATAAGATTTATTACCACCATGGACTCAAAATAGGTCCATTAAATGAAACTGTTTCCTCTTATGCTTTTAATTAGAATATTTCCTATTTCCCTTATTTTGAGTGTGGGAAATTTTATTTTCTTTGATTTTAAGTTTTATTTTAACATACATATGTGTATTTATCATATATATTTTATACTTTTCTATTCTGCTTATAGTTTATAATCTCAAGAAAAAAATATGTACACAATTACAGAAACTTTAATGATTATTTAGGTGAATAAATGTTTACTTAATGTCTATTTAGATGCAGATATAATATTTTATATTAGAAAATATCAAAGACCAAATACTAAGTGCTCATGCTTTATTATTTATTTATTTTTATATTACTAGGGATGGAACCCAGGGGGATTCTACCTCCAAGCTACACTTCCAGCCCTATTTTTTATTCTCACTGAGTTATAACTCACTGAGTTGCAAAGGGCCTAAGTAGCTGAGGTTGTCCTCAAAGCACCATGCTCTTGTCTCAGCCTCCTGAATGCTGGGATAACAACTGTGTTCCACCATGCCTGGTTTCATGCTTTATTATTTAAATTAACTTTTTTGTTACAAAACAAAATATATTCCCTTATTTTAGAATCTTTCAAAGTACCAACATTAATTTAAGAAAATGGTTCTCCAATCCTTTCTTCTAGCTACAAATTTGCCTTCCCTTACACAAGAAGCTGTGTTAGGTTATTGTTTATCTTTCTAGATATATTAATATATATGTAATAAAATTCATATATATATATATATATATATATATATATATATATATAATCTTTCTTTCCTTTCCTTGTTGTTGTTGTTGTTGTTGTTGTTGTTTTTCAGGTCTGGGGATGAAACCCCAGGGCATTTGACCTCTGAGCTACACCCCCTGCCCTATTTTTTATTCTTTATTTTGAAACAGGGTCTCGCTAAGTTGCAGAGAGCCTCACTAAGTAGCTGAGGCTGTCCGTGAACTGAGATCCTCATGTCTCAGCCTCTTGAATGCTGGGATTACAAGCATGGGTCACCACGCCCAGCTTCCTTTCCTTGTTTTTACACTTAAATGTATTGTATGGTAGCATATTTCACATGCCATCTTGTATTATATTTAAATAAATAAATATATAAATAAATACAACATATGTTAATGCAATTGCTCCCATTTGTACCAAAAGGTTCCCTGATTTTATTTTCTAGATACATACTTTATTTTATTGATTAAACATAATTTTTAGATAGTTGTATATTACTGGCCATTAGATTTTCAGTTTTATGCCATTACAATTGATGCCTCAATGAATATTGTTACATATTCATCAATTCTCACATGTGTGAACATATTATTTTTGAGCACAAATTCTTAGGAGTAATATGGTATTTATAATTTTGATATTGTTAAATTTTTTCAAAATAATTTTTTCTAATTTGTAATCATTACTAAATGCTAACAGTTTCTACATTAGTGTTTCCATAGGTGCTGAGGGGAATGTTAACATTTTTAAATATATGTATGTATTGCACATTTAGTGATAATGTTGCTCAGCACCAAAAATAAACAATATAACTCAAAATAAATTAAAATAATAACCTGTTAGAGCATAAATGATAAGTAAATTTTTTTAACACTTTCTTAGGATCTGAAACAAATTTATATACAAATTTCAATGTAGTCTTTGGAAGATAACTTTCAATATCACAAAGACCATATTGCAATATAATTTGGGTTGTAGAAAAACTAATTGACTTCAATGATTTTATTTGCACATAGTTTTTAGTTTTGGGAGGTAATTAATGAGGTATCTTAATCACAATTTTCACTTTTAAAAGCTTAAAAATCTCAAAAGAATCTTTGAACATTTTTCTCATAAAATTATTTTTACCACTTTTTGATAGCCTACTATGTGTCCTGACTTTTTTTTTTTTAGTAGTGGGGATGGAACCCAAGGTCATTCTATTTCCAAACTACATCCCCAGCCCTAATTTTTATTTTTATATTTTGAAACAGAATCTCACTGAGTTGCAAAGGGCCTGGTTAAGTGGCTGAGGCTGACCACACACCTGAATCCTATCTCATCCTCCTAAATGCTGAGATTACAAGCATGTGCCACAACACCTGGCTCTGATTTTTAAAATAAAAGTTATACAACATAATTCCTTTAACAATTCTATGAACTTAATGATATCAATTCAAATTTAGGGATCAGAAAACTATGACACAGCAATATGAAGTAGCTCAAAATGACACAACTAACAAGTACTGATATGTGTATAGGTAAAAATTCCGAGGGGAAAAAATGGCGACCGCGGAATGCAGCATAGCTCACTAGCTGAAACAAAACAAAAAAAAAGCTCAACTACTGAGAAGGCAGCATCTAGACGAGCAAAATAAACACAGCTCAAGATCCATAACAGAAACACAAACCATGGCGGAAAGAATCCAATTACTCTGAACTGCAGGATCCACTGCAAAAAGCCCGAGCATGTGACTGACCTGTGATGGGGTGTGTCCATACAGCGCCTAAGGAGATGCAGCCTCCCTCAGCCTGAGAGGCCTGCAGCCTAAGGCAAAACTTTAAGTAAAGTGATTCAGCAGAAAAGGGACTAAGATGGCGCCTGGAGGAAGCTACGGAGGCGTGGTTTCCCCATTCATTATGGGTGGGGAGACTGAGCAGTTTTTCCTTTTAAAGGAGGTTCCACACACATGAATGGCTCATGTACTGGCCTGGGATTGGCTGTGAGCTATGTGCTAGTGATCTTTATCCTGGATAGGCTAGGCTATTTCCCATGGAAATTCCCCTCGTGGTTTGGTGCTATATATATGATTGCTTGGAGAGAAATAAATGAGATCTTGCTTGACTTGACTCCCGGCTCGTGGTTGTGTGTGTTTGAGTCGTCAGTACTCATCATCTTTCCAAGCCCCGCTGCTGTTGGGCTGGATTCCCGACAGACCTGCTGATGCCACCTGCGCCAACAGGGCCGTGGGCTGCAGCCCGAACCACAAACTCTGGCGCAGCAGTCTTAAGAAATCCAGATAAATAATCCAAGTGCTTGAAAGCAACCAGACCTCCAACATCTTAAGTGGTGAGTAGCACCCGAGCCAAAATCCTGTGTACTCATCAAAGGTGGAACTCACAGTGGTACAGCCCTTCAGAGAACTGGGGGAGGAAACCTGTGCACATAGGAAAACTTCTGGATACAGCAACACGCAAGCTTTGCAGTGGCCTGGACCACACACAGGCAATAGGGTCAGTCAGCTCAGAGAAGGGATCCATTAGAACCTACAGTGACACAGAGTCAGGGGGCGGGGCTTGGGGGATGCCAAGTCTTTTTAGATGCCCTCTTCCACAAAGCAGTAAGAGACTAAAGAAGAGATCACACAGAGACTGGGTCAAGGGCTGACAAAAGGGTACAGAGCAAATAAGAGACATTGGAATATACTCCAGAATCTACTAGTGAGTGATCAGACATACAAATATTATATGGGCCCAGCCCCATGTTTATAAATTAGTAGGACATTTTTATCTTTTGCTTGCTTGATTTTGTTTGTTTGTTTGTTCTATTTTGAGCCTTTTTTTTTTCTTCTCTTTCTTTTATTCGGGGTTTTATTTGCTGGTTTGGTTGTTTGTTTGGCTTTGTTCTCCCAAATGGTCACCAGTTCTTCTTAGTATATTTTATTTTTATCCTTTCTTTTCTTTTTCCCTTCTCTCTTCTTTCCTATTCCTTTTGTTCTTTTGTTGTTGTTGTTTTTGTTGTTGTCCTCAAAGTATAATTGTTAGCTTTTGTATCTTGTCTAGTTACTTTATTTATGTTTGATTGCTTCTCCCCCACCTCATTTCTTTTACAAGCTTTCTCACACCAGCCTATCTATTCTCTTCTCTCAAGACTTTATTTTCCTTTACTATATCTCCATGTTTAATAATGTAGGTATTTCATGTATCCATACTTAAATACTCTACTAACTACAAAAGTCTCATTCTCATCCAGATACTACCTCATTATGTAATATAATTCCCTGCATCTTTTCAGATCATGATGAAATGAAAGTAGAAATCAACAATAGGAAATCAACTCCCCCCAAAAAACCTATTTAAATGCATGGAGATTGAAAGATACACTTTTGAATGATGAGTGTGTAAGATCAGAAATTAGGGGAGATATAAAGAAATTTCTGGAATTAAATGAAAATAGAGAAAAAAACTCACCAAAATTTATGGGACACTTTGAAGGCAGTATTAAGAGGAATGTTTATAGTACTAATTACCCACATAAGAAGAACAGACAGTCAACAAGTAAACAACCTAATGATACATCTCAAGGACCTAGAAAGACTGCAACAGTGTAATCCCAAAGCCAGCAGAAGGCAGGAAATTATTAAAAGCAGAAAAAAGTGAAATAGAGGGGTGTTGAAATCTCCCAGTATTATTGGATTGGGATTTATGTATGATTTAATGTCACAGAGAGTTTGTTTCATGAAAGTAGCTGCACATAAATGGGACATAAATGTTGATTATTGTTATTTCCTCTTGTTGAATTGTTCCTTTTACCAATAAAAAATTACCTTCTTTCTCTCTCCTAATAAGCTTGGGCTTGAAGTCTAACTTGTCTGATATCATCGATGCTACTTCTGCTTGCCTTTGAGTTCCATTAGCATAGATTACCTTGCTCCAGCTCTTTACCTTAAGTTTGTTTCTATCTTTACTTGTAAGGTGTGTTTCTTGCAAGCAGCATACAGATGGCTTCTGTTTTTTAATTCATTTTTCCAATTTATATCTTTTTTATTGGGGAGTTGAGGCCATTTACATTCAGTGTGATTATTGAGAGATGATTTTTAATTCCTAACATGTTAAGGTTTTATTTCAGTTTGAAATACTATCTGTTCTTTTCTACTTGTCTGCTGAATGGAAGTTCTTGTTTCTCTGGTTCTGGTGTGTATTACTTATTTCTTCTTTGTAGTTAATCTCTTTCAGTATTTTCTCTAGTGCTGGTTTTGAAGACATAAATTCCTTCAGCTTCTGTTTGTCATGTAAGCTTATTATTTCCCCACCTAATTTGAAAAATAGTTTTGCTGGGTAGGAAATCTTTGGCTGGAAATTGTTTTCCTTCAGAGCTTGGAATGTGTTACTCCAGGCCCATCTGGCTTTTATGACTTGTTTTGGGAAGTCTGGAGTGATTCTAATTGGTTTGCCTCTGAATGACACTTGGCTTTTTGTTTTTGTTGCCTTTAAGATTCTCTCTTAAGATGCTCTCCTTGGCTTCTACATTGGTCCTTTTGACTATTATGTGACATGGGGAATCTTTTCTCAGATCTTGTCTAAAGGGAGTTCTATAAGTTTCCTGAACCTGTGTATCGACCTTTTGTTCTATGTATGGAAAATTTTCTGCTGTTACTTCTTTGAAGAGATTGTTGATCCCTTTGGTTTCACCTTCTTTTCCCTCCTCTATGCTGATAATTCTTAGGTTAGCTCTCTCTTAAAATGGGCCCATATTTCTTCAATGTCCAATTCCTGTTGACAAATTGTTTTTTCTCTGTTAAAAAAAATTTTTTTTGGGTGGGTCTGTGGATGGAACCCAGCAACACCCTACCTCTGAGCTACACTTTCTGCCCTATTTTTTATTCTTTATTTTGAGACAGGGTCTCACTAAGTTGCGGAGGACCTCACAAAGTAGCTGAGGCTGTCTGCAAATGGAGATCCTCCAGTCTCAGCCTCCCGAATGCTGAGATTACAAGCATGCACCACCACACCCAGCTCTATATTATAAAATTCTAAAGTGAAAAAAAATACTCTGTGCATGTATGTATTTGTCCCTCTAAAACTCACTATGATATATAGTTAGAATAATAATAAGGTTACAATAATAATAATGCAACAATAACAAGGTTTACTTAGCATATAAAACTAAGTAACTCCTCTAAAATTAAAAGTAAGCCTGCCTAACACCAAAGTGTGGTAAGAGTAGAATACAAATAAGCAATGGATTAAAAGGAGCCAGTGGCAGGATTCTATCTTGAAATTGCATATCTATTGTTTAGAGCCATATGAATTCTGCTGCAGTTGAAAGTACTTAAGAAAATTCAGGGGGTTGGATATGTTGCACTGGGATGAGTTCTTTGCTTAGGGATGGTGCTTAATTTTCACCATTATAAGAGTACTAGAAGTGTGATGCAACAGATTTACTAAGGTAGTGATCTAAATATTATATGAACACTCTCTCTTATTTCCCTAAAATAACTATAAGTAATTTTACTTCTTACTATTAATATCCCTACCTACAACTAAATTGCATCTGCTGAAGTTATAAGCAATAAGCAAGATTCACCAGTTGCACTTTCAACTCCCATGTAGTGGTTTGTCTCTATTTTATCATAATCAAGTACTATCTTTCATGGATATTTTCTGGATTGACAGCCAGAATTATACAGGGGTTTGATATTATCCAAAGCAACATGTTAGTAGATGAGTATTGCTGAATAGTCAAAAATCTGAATATAAAGTGTCAGAGAATTAAGGGAGAGGTATGAGGGTGATAGAAGGTATCTGATGTCGGACGGGGAGCTCAGTGGAAGCAGAATCCTAAGAGGAGAGCAGGAGAGTGCTATTCTGATATTTCAGCAATGGCTGCTTTGGGACTGTGAAGCAAAGAGTAGCAGAAAAATATTTTCTTGGTTGTAGAAGTAACAAAGGTGTGCTTGAGTAAACTAGTGTTCAGTTAAGGAAAACATTTTGTCTCGAAAGAAAAATGCTTTTCTCACCAGGTTGCTTCATTTTGGTTTTACAGTAACAACTCCTCATGGAAGAGAGAAATGGTTTGTGCCAGAAAACTATGATATGATTGCAAACACATTATAAAAACATAAGAACTTGGCATTACACAAACCTATCAGCCATGTAACTGTGGGAAAATTATTTGACATTTCTAAGGCTTGGTTATATGTTAGGTACATTTGAAATAAAATATGGCTTTGGCAAGGGCTGAAACATACACACCTAGAAAAGAGCTAGGTACAACTTAAAGTATCAACTAATGGTCATGATTAATCTTATTGTTACTATGCTCATGTGCTTAGGCCAATTTTAATTACAAGATAAAGAGATGAGAAGTATAAATGAAATGTCTGTTAGTTCTTCCAAGTATCATAGGAAACTCAGAGACAGGGAAAAATACATATATTTTTTCAGTTAGGGAATTTATGATCCTTGGACAAAAGAATGAACTTCTCTTTCCCAAGTAGCTTCTGGACTACTGGGATCAAAGTGAAAACCTACTCAATACAGGAATCCAGATGACTCGTCAACACCTGGGCTTGTCTAACAGGCATCTGAATTTAACACTTCTAAAATATGGCACTTAGTTCCTTTCTCCTCCTCACTACAGATTGCCCAGTTTACTTCATCGTATGAAATTTCATCACCGGTTTTTAAATTGCTCAAGAAAAAAAAAAAAAAAATCAGCTGGGCGTGGTGGTGCATGCTTGTAATCCCAGCATTTGGAAGGCTGAGACCTGAGGATCACTGTTCGCAGACAGCCTCAGCTACTTAGTGAGGACCTCCGTAACTTAGTGAAACCCTGTTTCAAAGAATAAAAATAGGGCAGGGGCTATATAGCTCAGAGGTCGAATGCCCCTGAGCTCCATCCCAGAGCCTCAAAATAAATAAATAAATAAATAAATAAATAAATAAATAAATAAATGACTTGTGCTTGACTCTCTCTCCCTCACTAATATATTAGTGATAAATGTTGGCACTATTTTAAAAATATATTCAGAATAAAAGCATTTGTGATAAACAGAGAGATATAAATATATTAAAATTAAATGTTTTATAGCTAAAACTCTGTTCTAGACCAACAGGTTCTCCATTACAATTACAGAAATACAATCATAACTAGTTTGACCACTTCCCTACCCCAACTATGCAGAACTATCTTTTTGAAGTGTAAGTCAGCTCATTTTTATTCTAAAGCCTCCAGAGACTTTAGGTATCACTCAGAATAACGCCAAAACGCTGACCATGGCCTACACACACTATATAGCCCCATATTATCTGGTCTCTTTTGTGATTAAGCAATATTAGAAATCTTTGATTTCCTCAAATATGGCAAGCATCTTCTCCACTCTGGTCTATTTAAACAGACCTTGGAATGACTTCCCCCAGGAATCCTCATGCTTCATTTCATTTAGGTCTCTGCAAAAACATGTCCTGTCCATCCTGTATAAAAGAGGATTACTTCATAACTGCCTCTTGCATTTTTTGTCCTACGTATGAATTATCACATCTATGTATTTATACATTTGTTTGTTTTTACTAGAATATAAACTCCATGAATACTTTTTATCTCCCCCTCCTTTTTTTGGTGATGATGGGAATTTGACTCAGTGCCTTACACACTACCTACCACTGGGCTACAATCATTCCAGTGTTTATCTCCTTATTCACTGATGTATTCCACATTCTTAGAACATTGCCTGTCACATAGCATCTAATATGAGCTTGTTGAATGACTAAGAAAATGAATATGTATACTTGTGTTTTAATATTATGAATATTAATATTAATGTCCCAGATGTGGAACATGTACAAACTTAACTATATTATACAACATATAATATAATTATACAATAATATACAGGATTTGTTATATTGAATCTTAAAGCTTAGAGATACTTCATGGTGTTACTTCACAAATACAGCAATATGACTCAACATGACACCATAATGCATTTTTTAGTTCTATGTGAGTCTTAAGAATCTGTCTTGAAATAAAATATTTCTTATTAAAATAGTTATAACTTTCTATCATGTTCTATTTTTCTAAATTTTCAGAACTCTTGATACTGAGACACAACAAAAGGGATATGATTAGAATGAAAAATTTCCAGAAGTTCAAACAAGAACAAAATGTGACACATGTATGAAAGCTGAAAATCTGTTAGCTAAAAAGAAAAAGAAAAATTCAGCTCAAAAACATTGAATTGATAGAATTTCTACAAAAATTTTTCAATAGATAAAAGCTAAAAATGCATTTTTAGAATTTTACTGAGAATAGTAGATATATTGTAGCTTTATTTTAAACTACCATCCTTTTTTTTTTTTTTTTTTTTGGTGGTGCAGGGGTTCCTGGAAACCCTTCTACCTCCGGCCTATACTCCAAGACCTATTTTATATTTTTATTTGAAAACAGGGTCTCTTAAGCCAGTGAGGCTGGCTTTGAACCTATGTGATCCTCCTGTCTCTGCCTCCCAAGTGCGGGGATTACAAGCGTGTGCCACCACACCCGGCTCATTCTTTTTTATATATGTAAACAGTGGCTGAGAGAGGTGGCACATGCCTGTAATCCCAGTATTTGGGATACTGAGACAGGAGGCAGATCAAAGGTTCAAGGCCAGCATCAGATATTTAGTGAGACCTGTTTCAAATAAAACGTGCTAGTGGTGTATCTTGGAGTTGGAAATGCCCTTGGTTTCAATACCCAGTGTCAAACAAATAAGAAGAAAAAATAGGGTACACCCTATGAGATCCTAAAATAGAAACCAGATTTCCCCTATCTTCTGAACAAAAACCAAACAATACTAAAATATCTGAAACAGTTGTTTTTAAAACACTGGACCCCAGGCAATCAAAAACAGTGGTCTTAAGTAAATGCTATGATCCCTACTCTTCCAGGTTAGTACTTTGAGAGTTTTTAGGCCACAGCTCAGAAGAAAATTAGAGGAGTCTGGTGGACTTCCTGGACTAAGCAGATGGATCTGGAATTTGGAAGAAACCAAGGCTGCTATGGTTTGGAAAACAGAGTACCAAAAACGAGAGATTTGCTCATAGAAAACCCTAGAATCTACAGAGGGTACCCAAAATGTCTTTTTTTAATATATAGCTCTTGGATGTGAAGAAACTCCTTGAACACAGTAAAGGATTAGAGCTTGTAATGTCAAGCTGAATGTCATGTATATTCTCAGCAGCCAGATTAGAAAACCTCACCATTCACGGGATACTAAACAGAGAGCACCAGGAAGGGTCAGACTTCACTACTGGATAATAATTAGTCCTAGATTGAACTCTGTCAGAAATGAAAGATCCTACATTACTTTCTGGGAGAATACCTTATTGACATATCATGTTTTGTGAATAAGACTATTTTGGGGTCAATGGAGTCACTCAGTAATTTGTATTTGCCTTAAGATCTCACTAAATCAGTACAATAAATTTCTCTGTACTTTTGATAGAAAACTTTTCTTTTAACTAAGAAGTAAGTGAAGGTAAAAGCTCTGTATCTCTCAGGTATATTTTCCACAAAATGAAAAAGAAGTTAAAGATAGTTTCATTCGGAAAAGCAAACTTTTCATGTAGATTACTTTTTTATTGGTGCATTGTGGTCATACATCTTAACTGGGTACAAGATGGTAGAGGCATACATGCACATGTCTCTCATTTAGCCCTTCCCCAAATTACCACCTTATTTCCTCACCCTCTTTTTGTCATGTTTGGCTAAGTGATTGACTTTGATATGATTATGAATGCACATCATGTACATTACATTTTTGTGTGTGTGGAATTGGAGATTGACACCAGGGCCATTCTCTCTTCAAGCTACACCACCACCCAGCCCTGTTTTTATTTTTTATTTTTAAATAAGGTCCCACTAGATTCCTGAGAATCTCACTACTTGCTCAGTTTCTGTCCTTCAACCTGAGATCTTCCTGTCTCAGTCTCCCAAGTGCTCCCAGTCCACCCAAGTGGACTACAGGTGTGTGTCACCACTCCTATGTATTTCATTTCATGACTGTTAGCTATAATTGATTCTCATTTTGGCTCATGTTTATATTTTTTAATTTTTTATTGGTGCATTGTAGTCATACATCTTAATGGAGTACAAGATGGTGGAGGCATACATGCACATATCACTCAATTAGTCCTTATGCAATTCCTGCCCATCCCTTCCCCTCCCTCCTTCTCATGTTTGACTTAGTGATTGGCTTTGATATGTTTGTTAATGTACATCATGAAATACCATATCTGCTACCAAAAAACTTTAGGAGATTAATGAAATCCCAAGGGTCTGGATTAGAGAGTAACAGTATACACAGTGTACTGACTTGAGGGTTTGCATGAGGGGTCTAAGCTAGATCTTATTTGCATAAGGAACACCCTCTGCTGTAAGGGTAGAACTGAATATATTTTTTTTTCGAAAGGTTTATTTTAAAATGTCAACATAAAAACAGTAGCTATAAAATTGTAGTTCCCATAATGTTTTACAGAGCACTACATCTAGGGGAATTTAAAACCATAAAAATTACTTTCAAATTTATACTGGATACTCTCAAATATCTTGCTAACTTGAAATATATCATCAACATAATGTATAATAAAACATATATGCACTAACTTTATTACATATTCTATTATGATAACTTATTGAATATTCAAACTGTTTATGTCCATTAAAATAGCCTTACTTTCTCTATTTTTGTTTGTAGAACTGGCTAGTGTGGCCCATATTTTTATTTCAAGCATGCATTCATGATATCACCCCATGAAGTGGACTCTGACAGCTGAGGAACTGATTTCCCAATCATTACTAAACCAAAATCAACATATAAGTCTGTGGGTCATATCACTAAACTAAACACTATATATTTAAATATATGCTACACAAGTTTCAGTAACAAAGGAATGTGCCTCTCACACCTTTGTGGTAGCCATCAAACTTCTATTTTTTTTATTCCCTGAGTTATTTATACAGAACTTGCACACATAAAACAAGTAAGTATTTATCTACTCTAGTATATGCATAAACAGAAAAGGCTGTGGGACCACAGCAGGGTTCCCAATTACAAGTCAGCCACAACTTTTCTATGTGATTATTGGCTACAGTGAATCTGGAAAAAAATATTGCTGTTGGATTTTAAAGCCTTCATATGCTTTTAGACATCCCTGAGACTAGAAAGGCACTATAGAATTTTGCAAATAAGAACCTTTCTTCTTAGTCACACAGCATGTTTTAAGCAAAGAAAAACACATGTGAGAAAAAAGCAAATGCACCTTTCAAAATTAATTTGTGTCAGGAATGAAGCTGTCTCCAACTTTAATTTTAGTCTAAGAAGTGTTTCAAAACCTTGCTGTTTCTCTTTGTCAATATATCTACATAAGCTTCTTGTATAGTTTTTTTTATTATAGTAGAAAAATGTTTTGAAAACCGGTGTAAGTCACATCTGTTAATATCCACAGTGCCTGCCTACATTTTTATCAGGAAGCTCTCACATGTCCAAGCATTTAAATCTCTTGATGAACTTAATGTTAAGGGCGTCTATTTCAAAATAAATAAAATAATTTAAATAGAAAAAATTTCCAGTTTTGAATATAATTTATTCTGAGATTTTATTTAGAACAACTATAATAATCAATACTGTCAACCTTAGTCATTATTGATTAATATATCAAGAGTTTGATGGTTTGATGCTCATGTCCTAGCGTTTTTTGTTTTATGCAATTATTTAATTAATTAATTTTTTATTGGTGCATTGTATTCATACATCATAGTGGGATTAAAAAAAAACCTTGTGTAGACATACATGCAAACACCACCCAGTCAGCTGCCATCCAATCCCCACCCCATTCCCTCCCCAACCCTCCCTCCCATGCTTGGCTTAATGGTTGATATCGATACACTTGTCTAACTACATCATGTGCCTTAGAGAGCTTTTTTCCCCGCTCCCATCCCCTCAGTTAGATTGCCTTATTTGCTCTTCAATAGGATCTCCTTTTCACCTGGAGTTCCTCCTATAACCCATTTCACTTTAGCTTTCACATAATAGTGAAAGCATCTGATTTCTTACTTTTTGCTACTGACTAATCTCGCTTAGCATAATGCCCTCCTTCCCTGAAAATGATGTAATTGTATTTTTTTATGGCTGATTGAAAGTCAACCAACAATGTTTTAGAGTTCCCACTTCTCCACATCCTCACTGTTTTATGCAATTATATAAACTTTATTAACACACATACATTTTAATTATGTTTTGGGAGCACATAGTAAGATAATGTATAAAACAACATAAGTAGTGATAGGTAAATTATAAAATATTTGAAGAGATGACTTTGAAACTTTAGATTGAGTAACTATAGTGACCCCTTTCTACCTGTAAGTAATCCATTTTCAGGTTCAATGAATCAAAGGGGGAGGATATTTAGGGAAAAATTGCATTTCTACCTAATAAGTACAGACATTTTTTCATGTCATTATTCTCAAAACAATACAGTATAGCTCTAGGTATTACAAAGAATAGGGTGATAATTTAAAGCATATACAGGGATATGCATGTGATACAAAAATACTAAGCCATTTTATAGAGTAAGAGAATTTGGCATCCATAGTTTTAGTGTCCACATGGTGATGGAGCCCTGAAATAAATTTCCTGTGGATACTCAGTGTTACAGTTTGAATATAGAATGCCCCTGGGGAAAGCTCATGTAATGGCAATGCAAAAACATTCAGATATAAAGTAATCAAATCAGGGGGCTAGTCCCAACCATAGATAAATCCACTGATTGACTAATAACTTGTACAGATTTACTGGGTAGTAAAATATGCAGATGGGATGTGGCTGGAGGGTAGGTCCCTGGGGGACATGGCCTTGGAGACTGTCCCTATCCCTTTTCCCTTCCTCTGGGTCTCTTTGTAAGCTTCCTGGCTACCCCAAGCTGCTTCTCTCTACCATGCTCTGATGCCATGATGCTTCTGCTGTGGTATCTGCTGACCACGGGCAAATATTCTGAAACCATGAGCTCAGATAAACATTTCCTCTTCTAAGTTGTTCTTGTCAGGTATTTTGGTAACATCAACAAAAAGCTGTGCAGGAATGACTGCATGAATTTTAACCATTTTAGTAGTCTTGTGTCTACATGCGTACTGAGAGTGATGTGGTTCATGTTGCCATTACGAAAGCTTTGTGCTTGAAAGCAATTCTTGGGTGTGCATTCTGTCTTTTAGGAAGATAAAGACAAATGAACCTGGCACAATGGGAAACTTGTTTTATCATTAGTTGTGACACATACAAGAAAAAGCAAGAAATAGGCAAATATATATCCAGACATCATATTTTCAAGGTATTTCTTGTCACATTTCCTATCTCCTATTTTTACTTTGTAAGATAGAAATTAGGATCTAAATTACTGAAGCTGGGCGTGGTGGTGCACGCTTGTAATCCCAGCATTTGGGAGGCTGAGACCGGAGGATCGTGGTTCGCAGACAGCCTCAGCTACTTAGTGAGGCCCTCTGCAACTCAGTGAGACCCAGTTTCCAAATAAAGAATAATTTAAAAAAAATTAGGGCAGAGGGTGTGGCTCAGAGGTAGAATGCCCCTGGGTTCCATCCCCAGACCCACAAAAAAAAAAAAAAAAAAGATCTAAATTACTGTTTTCTACTACAATCAGGAAAGAAAGTGTATTATGTTTCACTGTGATTTTACTTTAGTTTCTTTAATTGTATGTAGACTGAAAACACATGCAAATGTCTATTGTTGAAAACTGAGGTCACTACCACCAAGCTAGACCATTAAAATTTAAAATGGGTTTCTTTAATATATTACCCTGCGATATCTATAATAATTCCATAAACCAGTTTTATTTATCTGGATATACTGTTGTATGCCAAGCAGAGGTCTGGATGCCAAGCAGAGGACACCTATTTCTTCTGTGCTGTTATCTTGCTGATTTTGTCCATGTATAAATTAGAAATGTGCCCAGGAAGCACTCAGACATAAGGGCATGGATTTTACATGGCATCATTTACTTATGCTTAATTCATGACTTGGACTTAGTTATTGGCTCAGTGTAGGCAGGTGAATTAGGCCTGAACAGTGAGACATAAAGGAAGTTTGCTAGGAAGAAAGCTGGCTATTTTTTCTGTTCTTTCTTCATTTTTAGATGAAGTTAATGAGATGCTTGAGGAAAACTTGCTACCTCTAGGCACATACTGTGGACCAGGAGGCCTGCAGCTGGAACAATTATGACAAAAAAATCAAAGGAAGGATGAAAAGTCTTCTGGCAGCTCTGCAGTTTTGAGCAGCTAAACTAATCAATCATGGAAACACTTGCCACTGAATTTCCAGTTATATGTAGTCGAGATATAATTGGATATTTTATTTCTTAAAGCAGAAGAAATACCTAATATATTTTAAATAAAATAGACCCTAGCAGGCAAATTTTTTTAAAAGATGCATTTTATCAATGATCAAAAGTATTTTTAAAAAATAAGTTAAGCTGGGCGTGGTGGCGCACGCTTGCCATCCCCGCGCTTGGGAGGCGGAGACAGGAGAATCGCACAGGTTCGTAGTCAGCCTCGCTGGTTTAAGAGACCCTATTTCCAAATAAAATAAAACATATGTTTTATTTTATTAAAATAATACATATGTATGTGTATATTATATGTATTATATTATATATTATGTCTGGAAGTGTTGACCATAGGTAGAAGGGCTTCCAGGAACCCCAGTACCATAATAAATAAATAAATTAATTAATTAATTAAAATCAAATATTTATGAGTAAATAGGATTCATATAAATCTAACACTATTTTTGCCCCCTCAAATAAAAAGATTTTTATTTCTACTGCCTCAATATTTCTTTTTTTTTATTTTTTCAGTACTAGAGATTGAAGCCAGGGGCATTTTACCTCTGAGCCTCAGTTTTTTATTCTTTATTTTGAAACTGGGTCTCACTGAGTTGCACAGGGCCTCGCTCAGTAGCTGAGGCTGTCCTTGAACTGCGATCCTCCTCTCTCATCAATTTTTCTTTCAATTCATCATATTCCTCCACTCAAAGCCTAACAATCTTACTGCTAATCTGCCATTCATATACTGGACATAAGATCCAGTCTTGACCACATTGATTGATTCAATTACATGCAAATGAACCAAATCATAACATCAGTCTCCATTTTGAAATTTCCACCTGGGTGGGGGTCAGTATTTAAAGCTAGAGCAGGCAGCACCCATCTTGTGCACCATGAAGGGTGACAGTCTGTAGGAGAATCTGCTCTGAACAAAGTGCTGCTGCAACAAAGAAAAATCCCTGATGTCATTAGTTAACTTCTTGGATGCAGCACTCTCTAACGAGGCAATAGTCATAAACTTTTCAGTGATGTGAACTAATAAATTCACTTTTGGTTGAATTTCTGTCACATACAACCAGTCGTACCTCACACTCAGTTTTCTATTTTAAGTAGACTCCTTTTTTTATAATTCAATATGTAAATTATAAGGAACCTATGGAATTGTTATAGTGAATGACTATACCAGTATATAATTACTTAAATAATTCTACACCCTTTATATAATAAAATAATCAACAATAACCCTAAAGTAAATCAATTTTCAGCACACATTATTTATTAATTTTTATTACTTATGATATGTTAGTAGGCTTTAATGATTTTTAATTTCTTTATAATATAGTTTTCTGCCTTAAACAGAATTTATCTAATTAATGTTTTAATTACATTATTTCAATAGGGGCTCTCTATTAAAAAAAGAAGGGATTTAATCACATTGTTTTGGCTCTTTTTTCTTAGGTTCACTTGGTTCCAGTATGTTTCTGAGAATTTTAACTCTGAACGTAAAATTGTTGGAATGTTATCTGTGGAAATACTTGTGTTTATGGGGTTGTGTGGAGACATGATCTAAACATGTTTCTTTTAAGTACCTGAGATCTAATCTTAGATCAGTTTAAATTTTACCCTTATCAGAGGTATATATGGCCCATGGTTCACATAAAACTGGATCAAATCTGTACAAAGGCTCATTTATAGTTAAAATGGCTTAGGGAAGACTTTTCATTTTGCTGCCTCTTCAAAGCAAAACACAACATAGGAAAGTTTCCTTTTCTTCTTGTTTTACCTTCCTTTTCCTTTAACTGAGAGTGTTTTTTTAAATTTCTTTTTGGTTTCAGTAGTTTTATTTGAGATTTTTATTTTCTTTCTGATTAATACATACTATTGGCTTTGTTTCTTTTTTAAATATATTTTTATGAGTGCATTGTAGTCTCACATGATAATGTAGTTCAGAGTAATAGGTATATACTTGCATGTAGAACTTGTTGAGCTTCCCCGGCTGTCTCCCTAATCTCTCCCTTTCCCCATGCATGATATTGAGATCAACATTGATAATTTCATATGTGTGCATAACGTCAATGGAAACATTCCCGTCATTAATTCTTAAAATCACAACCCATGGAGATTTTCATAAGTCCTTGGTCAGCTGTTGGAATAAGCACCTTTTTTCCTTATTGCATTCATATTTTTTCAGCATTCTTATTTTTTGAGTTTTCTGCAATTTTGCGAGCTCTTTTGTGCATTCTAGGATATATTTTGTACATTTCAACCAGTAATTTTAGGTTACTAATACAGCTTTAACCCTTACTATTCCTGATTCAACTTATTTCATAAAGTGCATATTTTCTTGGTAACAAGGGGAAAAAAACAGTACACTTTTACTCTCTTGTGGTTCTATTTTTTATTTTTCCTAATTTAAGTTACCTTCCTGTTTTTTATATAACTTTTCAACTATTGTAAATACTTCCATGAAGAATATAAATCTATAAAACAAAACAAGTACTAAAAATATATCTTATCTGCAATTTATAGTACATTTGCAAGATATCTTTGTTCTCCCCAAAATGCAGGTATTATGAGTATTTTTACGGCAAAAATCACTCCTACTATGTGAATGTCTAAACCCTGGCCTAGTGCCCTCATATTTATGTCAGACAGATTGAGTATTATGAAAGTTTTAGAAAAAATAGATATAAGTCCTACATTGAAAACTCTCTAAAGTCATTCTGTCATACTTTTGTCAAAATAAGGTCAGGATTTTAAAATTGATGGAAAATATGTTTTCCCAAACACATTTACTTCTGACTTTTGAAGTATTTTTAGTGTAATTGTTATGAAATATTTTACAGCAATTTTTTTTATTTTTCTGTTAGATTTTTAGCATACTATTTGAGGGACATTCTCTGCAGTAGGCACTTGGGGTATACTTATTTTATTTATATTGAGTATTTCAGAAAAATAATTTATATGTTTTAATGTAAGATGTGTACAAAATTAAAGTACACAGTTACAGAGAATAGAGCCTAACCATAGTACAAGAAGCGAATTTTAATTTACAAATAAAATAGCAATAAAAATTTCTAACACCGTCTTTTAGATGGGCTATTACTTACAGCTGAATGTGTAAACATTCAGAAGAAACTGCAGCAATATATATTTCTTTAATAGCTGAAATGCAGGTGATGAGAAGGGAACATCTTTTCCAGTAACCTAAGTAGATAAGAAAGAATCATTTTTGTTATATTGTTCCAGGGCTTATTTCTTTTTTTTTAAAACATTCACACAAAATGAAGGGGTATACACAAAGAAGTAAAGGATCTTTTCTCTCTCTCTCTCTCTCTCTCTCTCTCTCTCTCAAAAAGACTCTTAACATTCATTTGTTTGACTAGGAAATTGTCTATAGGTTGTGAAATTTGCTTCTCATTTCAGAAACATTATGGCTTAAGATTTAGTCTTGCCAGGCGCGGTGGTGCATGCTTGTAATCCCCATGCTGGGGAGGCGGAGACAGGACGATCGCACAGGTTTGAACCCAGCCTCTCTGGCTTAAGAGACCCTGTTTTCAAATAAAATATAAAATAAGTCTGGGAGTGTAGCCCAGAGGTAGAAGGGTTCCATCCCCAGTACCACCACCAAAAAAAAAAAAAAAAGATTTAGTCTTCCTTAAAAATAAGTAAGATCTGATTCATCGATATATACTACTAATAAAGATACCCTAAAAGAACAGATTGTTCCCACCTGAAAATATGTTCATGAATATATTCCAGAAAAGAGTAAAAAATGGAAGATGATTCTGGGAAGTATAGAGAATTATGCTTCAAAGATAAATAGACCTTTATTGGAAGCAACTTTCCAAAACTATGAAGTTGTCTAAAAATGCTACAATTTTATTTTTATAATGATGACAGCACCCAAGTAACATAAAAATATTCACTTTGAATTGTGATTAATAGAAAAATAATAAATGAATTATTCTTATTAGGTTTGAAACTAAAAGTAAGTGAAGTATTGTTACATATATTGACTGTTGTAGAACTAATTATGAATATAAATAAATTGGAAAATTTAGCATTTTTATAAATTAATGCTATTCAAATGAAACATAATTCCTTGAGATATCATAGGCTAAACTTTATATTTATAATATCTATGAAATTGACAATTGTTTACTTTTCCTCTTGTTCCTCTATTTCTATTCATGACACTTATTCAATAATCATAATATATATATATATATATATATATATATATATATATACTGAATAATTGAAAAGAAATTTTATTTTCAAGAAGAGGATTTCATATTAAAATTGAAATTTTCCTTTGCATTCTAGTGATTCAAATTTCTACATTTCTTATTCTGGGTTTGAAATATAATGTTTGAACTCTGCTATCAAGTGAATACAGTTATGGTCTGAACCAGTAGTCACATTGTCTTGGTGTAACTTTAGACTTTCTGTTGGGGGAACTCAATTTTTTTAATGAGCAAAACCAAGGAGCAACTGAATGATTCTGAAGACTCCCCCACCTCTATTGTTCCAGGCTTCTGTATGTGAGCTGCAGGCTTTGGTATGTGAAGTTGTGCCCTGCACAAAAGCTCTTGGCTGAGGGTTCCAGTGGCTCTGATGACTACACTTTGTTGCTCTGTTTCTCAACCTGTGTTTCCTGAATTAAGTCAGTGTCCACTTGGTAGAAGGCACCCCTTCTCTTGGTGTTTAGCTATTGTCCGTTCATCAAGTTATGCACCACAAGGCTGCAGTCAATATATCTTTATAGATTTGCATGCAGAGAGCATATATGAAGGCTGGCTATAGATCTAACAATATGAGTCTAATCTTCACCATCTCCAACTCCATGAACTCATTTTTACCTCTGGGATCTCTTCATTCAGTCCAAATCTTAGTTTACCTGGATCCCATGCTGGTCCTTTAAATATGACAGAAAACTTATGGAAGAACCCAGATGTTGCCCTAAACACAGTCCACATATAAAATAAATGATAGAACTAGAAAAATGAAATATATCTTATTTTAAACAAGGCATACATATGAAAAATTAAGTATATTATGAATTAAGTAATTAAGTAAAAATTAAGTAATTATGAATCATATTGTTCAATGCATATGCATATTTTCTTTAATATATATATATCATAGCTAGATTAATGCAGATTAGTATGCAATCACATTTTAATTCACCCTATACATCCTGTGTACCTCATGTGTGTTCTTATTAATATTTCTGAAGTTTAATGAAATTATAATTTTGAAATAATATGAGTAAAGCAATTTGCTAGGGAAAAAGGAAGGGGAAAAACAAATCATGAAGAGAAATTAACTAATAAACTATATACCAAATATCCTTGTCTAATGATACATTTTCTAATATGTTGCTGAATAGATATTAAAGTTAAACATATAAATATATAAAGATTATGTAAATGTCCAAATATTCAGAAATTAACATTCTGAAATTTGCTATATATCCCATATACATGCTTCTCATAATGTACCATGAGAATAAACATGGTCCTAGACTCTAGAGGTAAATTCTGTTGTAAGTATAGAAATGTATAAATTAAGAGATAAGTTTTAGTTCAATTTTGTGTTCTTGTTTGTATTTTCACTATCTCTGGAAGAATTTAAATGGCAAGGCTTAGAAAAATGAACTTTAAAATTGCTTGAAATATTACAGGGAATCTGAAACAAGAAATATTATGGGATTAAATGGAATAGATTTTGAGAAAAAGGTAAATGTCAGATAAAAGTTTAGCCTGGAGCTTTGATTTAAAAATAATACAAAATCATGCCATTCACAAGAAGATGGAAAGATCTGGAGAAAATTATGTTAAGTGAGATCAGCCAAGCACAGAAAGAGAAGGGACATATGTTTTCTCTAATATGCCCAAACTAGGGAGCATTGGGGATACCAGAGGGACTCCAGATAATGGAGGGGAAACCTCAGCAAAGCTAGAATGGAAGGATAGGAGAGGAAGAAGGCTGAGGTTGATTAATGGAGGAGCTACATTTGAATATGTGTAACAGTATAAATATAGCATGGTCAACCTGGACACTCATTGTTGGGAGGGGGAGAAGGGGAAGCAGGGTGGGGGGAGGGCACTGAGCACAATCTTAAAGTATGCCATTTTCAATATGTTCCACATATAAATAAAATTTTAAAAAAGATTTTAGCCATCTGTCACTAGCTATACTTGAATTAGGGAGCCATATCATATTTTAATACTTTAGTGGTAGTTACTGATGAAAAGTCTGTCATGTTGCTAAGGAATAATCAAGTATTCCAAAAGATGCTTATTATTTCAAGTTGTTTCTGAAGAACCATTATAGGTTCTTATTTGGGTTTACAACTTTAAAAAAATTGACAGAGGACATAACTACTTTCAACCAGTTCATTAAGAACCTTTTCATATCTGGGGAATATTACATAGTTTATAAGTGTGCTAAAATAAAAATATAGGATATATAATTTGGATTCCAGCACAAATTATGTGATTAATTGTTATTATTTATGGCCTGGAATTTTGATAGACTAAGAAAACCTCAGTACTTCTTTTTTTGTGTGTGTGGTGCTGTGGATGGAACACAGAGGCTTTCTACCTCTGGGGTATACTCCCAGACCTATTTTATATTTTATTTGGAAATAGGGTCTCACTGAATTGCTGAGAGCCTTACTAAATAGCTGAGGCTGTGCCTTGAGGCAAGGCCGGTACTGGGGCCTCTAGGCCAGGATAAGAGCCTGCCGAGGGGTTAGGCCGGTGCTGGGGCCAGCGAGGCCGGCAGCGGAGCCTGCCGTGAGGCATGACCGGTGCTGGGGCCTCCGAGGCCGGGATCGGAGCATGCCGAGGGGTTAGGCCGGTGCTGGGGCCAGCGAGGCCGGCATCGGAGCCTGCCTTGAGGCATGACCAGTGCTGGGGCCTCCGAGGCCGGGATCGGAGCCTGCCGAGGGGTTAGGCCGGTGCTGGGGCCAGCGAGGCCGGCATCGGAGCCTGCCTTGAGGCAAGGCCGGTACTGGGGCCTCTGAGGCCAGGATAAGAGCCTGTCAAGGGGTTAGGCCGGTGCTGGGGCCAGTGAGGCCGGCATCGGAGCCTGCCGTGAGGCATTACCAGTGTTGGGGCCTCCGAGGCCGGGATTGGAATCCTGCCAAGGGGTTAGACCGGTGCAGGGGCCAATGACCAGCATCGGAGCCTGGCGTGAGGCAAGTTCACTCCTGCAGCCTCCAAGGTCAGGACCAAAGCCAGCTTAGGGGTTTGACCAGTTCAGGGGCCAGCAAGACCAGAACTGGGTCCTCCCATGAGGCAAGGCCGCTGCTTGAGCCAGCGAGGTCTGGATCAGTCCACTGAGTAGCCAGGCCACTACTGGGACCATCAAGAGTGGGATTGGTACTTGCAACGCAGCATGCACAGAGAAATATCGCAGAAAACATAAATCAGACACTTCTCTTAATCAGCAATAACTAGGAGGAAAAGGGCAACAGGAAGAGGTTGAGCTATAGAAAGGGCCCTATAGTGAAGCAACTAATGTGACCAATCAGAGGGTATGTAATACTGGAGGACGGAGCCTCTTTAAAACGCAGGAGGTACATAAACAAATGTATCAAAGTAAATCACCAAAGAAGTGTGGGATGGAGGGAGGGGGAGGGAATGGGATGGGGCTGGAGGAGGGCTAATTGGATGATGTGTGCTTGTATATCCTCTCAAGTCTTGTACTCCAATGTGATTGATATATGACTACAATGCACCAATTTAAAAAATAAATTAATTAAAAAAATAAAAAAATAAATAGCTGAGGCTGGCTTCGAACCTGTGCAATCCTCCTGTCTCAGCCTCCCAAGTGCTGGGATTACAAGCGTGAGCCACCACGCCCAGCTAGTACTTCTGATTTAGTCTTCTTCCTCATTGTATTAATCAGTTTTATGTTACAACAACAAAATATTTGGAAGAATTAATATTAAAAAATTAAAAATAAAAATAATACAAAAATGAATGCACTTAAGGAATTACAACACATATTAAAATACTTGTGTGTTTTGTTATTTTGGAGTATTAGGAATACCAGAGGGACTCCAGATAATGGAGGGGAAATCTCAGCAAAGCTAGAATGGAAGGATAGGAGAGGAAGAGGCTGAGGTTGATTAATGGAGGAGCTACATTCGAATATGTGTAACAGTATGAATATAGCATGGTCAACCTGGACACTCATTGTTAGGAGGGAGGAAAAGAGGAAGAAGGGGGAGAGGGCACAAAGCACAGTCTGAATGTATGCCATTTTCCATATGTTTTATATAAAAATAAAAATTATAAAAAGAAAGCTGAATGCATTTCTTTTCTATTTTCCTGGACACAAGCTGTGATAAATATATGGAAATGTTTGAAAATGAAGAATATTTCCTCACCTATTTGGCACTTCTAAATACCCCGAGCCTTCAAGACTCCAAAGAAGACCATAGTGAATGATCTGTGCCTCATACTAGTACCACCTCCGTCTAGTGGGAGCTATCCCAAGATGTTTTAGATACTCCTAGGTGATAGGTGAGACATTTCACTATATGTAATAGAGTAAAAGTGAAAATAGCTACATGCTTTTGTAAATTCAAGAGCTCTTATCATAGCTCACTGTCTTGACATTTCTGACAATATATACATATGTATGTATGTATGTATGTATGTATGTATACACACACATACAGGTAGGAGACTAAATCTTAGACTCGTGACAATTACTACACTAAAGAAAATGTTTACATGAGGGTAGAAATCTGGAGGGTTAACCTAACACAAATTCAGCAGTGGCTCATAAGTACCTGTGACTGTCCCACTCTTCCGCCTCTCGAATCCTAGCCATCCAACTATTGTACAGCTCCCACTGCATAATATTCACTCTCTTATTATGTCTCAAATATGAACCTCTTTCCTCATCAAGAGTGTACATCCCCCAAACCCTCCTACTTAACGATTCATCCAGCATCAGCCACATAACAACATAGTTACTTAAATCCTGGGAACCCCACTGTCCTTCACCAGAAAACAGCAATAAAAGCAGCCACTATCTCATAAGCATTTAGTCACAGTGGCATTAAATATTTTGTGATGTGTTATTCACTGCTGCTGTGCATAGCAGAAGCTGAGCAGATGTCAATTATTTTGTTATATAAACTTTCTGTAAAAATTTGAAAAAAGTAGGTTTGAAAAGCAGACCCAATATGTACCTATAATTTTGTCACTGAATGAATGCTAGACCTATTTTCCTGTCATTGACTGACCTCTTCCAGCTTTTTGGGCATTCTTATTTTTTCTCATTTACTAGTCTCTAACCCCAGGAGTCTTGGTGGTGGTCTGACACTGACATATCAGAGCTTCACAGACATTCCTCATTTCTCTAGTGCCAAACACTGAGGCCAGTGAACAACCAATACCATATGTTTAACAGAAAATGGGCCCAGTCCAACAAGCCTTAGCAGGTGAGGTAATGTACAGTCCTAACCAATCTGTAATAGTTCTTGACACGCAGGTCCAAGAAGAGCAGGGTAAAGGCCTCATGTTAAGTTTCTAACCAGAGGCATGCAGCCTGGAAGCAAATATTTTTCTTATTGTGGGATCAGTCTTAATTCTACTTGTTACTACCTCTTCTGTTGAATACATGAATATATTTCAGGTTTATTCGGAGAAAGAATATGTGAGCTAAAATGGTCTTTAGAGGTACTTTTTTCAGTCAGTATAGTAGACATATTTGAAAAGTTTTATAATGAGTTGTTTTTAAATGTGTTTTGTCCAATTGATTCAAGTTTTTGCTTGAGTACCAAAGTTACTTTCAGATTTTTTTACAGTTAAAATGTTATCTCTTCCAGCAATATAACATACTTCTATCTCTCAAAAACTGATTTTTTTCTTAAATATGATTTAGGGAATGACATAAATTCAGAACAAATAAGTTCAATTGCATTACGTGCAATGGTTCAAATGTATTAATTGGATGTGTTAGACCATATGTAACTTTTCATTCTCTGTTTAAAAAGTCCCTGAAAGATAAACATTAAAGATATAATCTTTGACTTTCTATGAATAAAAAAGCTAATTTACTATTTTAATTTTTATGTTTTACTTACCAAAACTTCTTCCCCAAATAATAAAAGTTCTACCATAATTTGTGTCTATGCAATAATGATTTCAGCCTGTGAAACAAAATATTGAACAAAAATTTTTAAATAACGGTATATTCTTGAAATATCTCCTTGTCTTGTTTTTAAAACATACTAACAAATTAAGATTTAAGCAAACAAATGATATTCCTGGGAATGTCTTGTGACTGACAAAACCAGATCTTATTTTCCAATAATAGCTTCATTTTATATCTTTCAGTTAATTTTATAACTATACAATTATAAGCCTTTTTCTCATAATTTTCAGTTAAAATATGGGGAAAATATGCATACTTCTTTTTAGACTACTAAGGAATAATTAAATATAAATGATACAAATAAAAATAAATATAAATGATACAAATAAAAATAAATAGGAGAGCCAGGCGTGGTGGCACACACTTGTAATCCTAGTATTCAGGAGGCTGAGACGGGAGGATGGTTCATGGTCAGCCTCAGCTAGTTAGTGAGTCCCCTGCAAGTCAGTGAGACCCAGTTTCAAAAAATAAAGAATAAAAGTAGGGCAGGGGGTATAGCTTGGAGGTCAAATACCCCTGGGTTCCATCCGTAGTCCCGCAAAAAATAAATAAATAAAAATAAGAAATAAAATAAGAAAATAATGTTTTTATTTTTAATTTTTGATGTGATGTATAGCTCTTTCTTTCTCTCTCTTTCTTTCTTTCTTTCTTTCTTTCTTTCTTTCTTTCTTTCTTTCTTTCTTTCTTTCTTTCTTTCTTTCTCTTTTTTTGTGGTACTTGGGTTCCTGGAAGCCCTTCTTCCTCTGGGATACACTCCAAGACCTATTTTATTTTTGGAAACAAGGTCTCTTAAGCCAGCGCGGCTGGCTTCAAACCTGCATGATCCTCCTGTCTCTGCCTTCCAAGCTCGGGATTACAAGCGTGCACCACCATGCCCGGCTTTTTTTTTTTTTTTTTTTTTAGTACTGGGGCTGAAACCCAGGGACATTCTTCCTCCAAGCTACACTCACAGCCCTATTTTTTTAAATTCTATATTATGAAACAGGCTCTTACTGAGTTGCAAAAGGCCTCACTAAATAGCTGAGGCTGTCCAGGAACCACAATCCTCCTGTCTCAGCCTCCCAAATGCTGGGTTTAAACGTGTGCACCATGCCTGGCTTAATTACTTCTTTATATCTGTTCCCAGAAGAAAATTAGAATGAGCTTTTATCAATTTTTTAAATCATAAAAGACATAAGTAAAATTTCAATAGCCTTTTGATATTTTAAATCAGCCTACAAAAGATTTTTACTGACTTAGAATATTCAACTTATAATTTAAAATTAAGGAATCATTTGTTTTATATATTTAAAAAATTAGACAGGATCATATTAATTAGATTGTAAATCTAAGGAAAAGAATAGTAAATCACCAGTTCACTACTCCAACAAACTTATCTTCATGTGTTTTTATTTATTTCTTTTCTTTTCTTTTCTTTTTTTTTTTTTTTTTTTTTGGTGGTACTGGGGTGGCACCCAGAGGCTATCTACCTCTGGGCTATACTCCCAGACCTTTTTTTTATACATTTTATTTGGAAACAGGGTCTCATTAAGCTGCTGAGAGCCTCACTAAGTAGCTGAGGCTGGCTTTGAACCTGTGCGATCCTTATGTCTCAGCCCCCCCAAGAACAGGATTACAAACGTGCATCACCATGCCCAGCTTATGTGTTTTTGTTTCTTTACACAACTTTCTTATGTGAACAATACACGTATGGGATATTGGCAAAAAGAAAATTATCCCTCAGTGCAAATGTAGAATGAGATGGGCTGAACATCCCATCATTATACATGATCTGAACCATGGTTTTCTACTGGTGGGGGAGCATTTCGCCCTTCTAAAGATGTTTGACAATGTCTGAAGGCATTATTGGTGGTCACAAATAGGTGAGGGTACTAATGGCATCCATTGGTCAGAAGACAGCTATTCTAAAAGCACAGAACTTCCCCCATAAGGAAGTATTGGTCCAAAATTGTGGACAGTACTGAGGCTAAGAAACCCTGATAGAAAACAGCACCGTGGAAAATGTGAAATTAAACACAGGGAAATTAGAAGCTATTTCTTTTTAAATGTAGATTTGATCTCTACTCTGTTTTTTTCTTTTATGTGGAAGAAACCACTAGAGTGTGACACTCTTGACCTCTCCCTCACTAACTGGTCCTTGGGGATAGCAAAGTGACTGCTGGGTTTAGCAGTGCCTGACCCATCCTCTCAGCCTGTGGGAGCTTGAGTGGCTCTGCTCCCACTTTTGGAGAAAGGACAGGCTGCCTTGTGAAGGCGGAGCTGCTGGGCTGATGTGAAGGCTGGAGACTTACAAAAACAGATCATGGTGTTCATTCCTTTATTGCCAGATTCCTTCTTGCAACACATTCACAAGATTCCTTTTTGCCGTTGCATATTGTAATAGGGTATTTTCATTGCTATATGTGAATATTCTACAATTTATTTTCTGTACTGATGGTAAACAATTGAATTAGTTTTCTTGTCACAAATAATGCTAATGTGCACATTCTTTCTAGATCTCATGGTGCACAAATATAAACATTTCTGTTATTACTTATAGGGCTTTCCCCTCAGGTAAATGCAGCTTAGGTTGAGTGTATTCCTAGGACTTAAGCAGCAGAGAAGGGTTGGTTATTAGGCTTCTTTCAAATTATAGCAGTTTTAAAGATGAAGGACTCTGTATGTGGACAGAAATGACCTTCAACACTGGGTCAAAGAGATGCCCTCAAGAGACTCCTTCAAGACATAAAATACTATTTCCTCAGCTGGTTAACTCATTTGTCTCCTGCAGTTAGGTTGAACTCTAGATAAGAAGGAAATCCAACAGCTCACCACAGACAATGCCTTGGAGCTAAAGCTTGTTCCAGTAGAAAAGAAGAACCTATATCTATGCGACAATGTGTGCTGACTATATGGGGCAATTTTTGGATGAAACAAAGCAAGACAGGGTGGTAATATTATAATTTTTAAAGAAATGAAAAAGAAAAGAAGAAGTAGAGCTTCCTTACCATGATGAACACTGTGATGTCTAGGACTATTAAAAATAATTTCCAAAGGACCAAGGCTCTTTATGACCTGTTTAGAACAAAAGGAGTATTTATACAAATAGCTGTCATTATATATACATATAATATCATATACAAATATTATATAATATTATATACAAATATTATATAATATTATATACAAATAGCTGTCATTATATATACATATATTATATACAAATATTATATAATATTATATACAAATAGCTCTTATATATACATATATTATATACAAATATTATATAATATATACAAACATTATATTTGTATATATGTTATATATCATATATAATATATACCATATAATATATATTATATATCATAATATATATTATATATTATATTTGTATATAATATTATATACAAATATATATTTATATATTATATATTATATACAAATAATATTATGTACAAATAATATTATATACAAATATATATATTTATATATGTATATGAATGCATTCCAACATATAAATGCTTTCCAACTCCACATGCTATGTGATATAGCATGTTTTGAGGTTGGCTTTAGAGTGGGAGAAAGTTTTCTCTTTACCACCTGGAACTCATATAAAGTGAATGAGAAGTATATCACTCAACCCAAAGAGGTCTTATGGCAATAGAGTGAAGAGGTGGACTGCCTCAGTTCAGTTCCAAGATTCTCTTTTTATCACCTTCTGATCTTGGAAAAAATAACTGGTATCTATCTATCTATCTATCTATCTATCTATCTATCTATCTAAGTCTCCTCACCTTTCAAATGGAGATAATATCAGTAACTATAAAAGAAAATGATTCTGACAGTGAGAAATGTTGCTGTATTTATATGCCACTATTGTCAGGGTACATTCCCTTGAGTTTTATGTTATTTTATGTGTTTTTGTCTTTCACCTATGACTTGATTATTTCTCTTACCAGAGCATCACCAAAGGAGGGAAAATATGGTGCTGTGTGCATTTTCTAGAATTGATTTGGCCTTATAGTGATGTAACAATTGCAGCATATCCAAATGCATTAGGATGATCCTGCTTATTCAAAGAGGATACTAAATGGTCTCTTACCCATAGATTCACCACCCACCATTCCATCTTACAGGTATAATTCAAAGCCAAATATTTAAATAAAACTTTTGTTGCAATTAAAGTGATACAAAATTTGGTCACTAATTTAATGATCCTTCTTAACATTTCTCAATAGGAATCCCCTTATTCCACACTCCAAAAATTCTTAGGATGATAGAAACAGGTAATGGCATAAAAATGTACAGCAAGTCATGTATAAGATGTTAAGTATGTTATATGTTTAATATTGAACAATTAAAAAAAACTTTTCATCTACATTATTCATTTTTTTCATTCATTATGGCAGATAATGGAATGTTTTACTTTCCTTTAATCACAATCTTAATTAATTTTTTAGACTATACCAATGACAAAATCAATACATTGTTATAGTATTTTAAGAAATAACTCATCTTTACAGTTAGCGTCCATTTAGAAGATTTATAATGAATACAGAAATGAATTATGATGCTTAGGGGAAAACATAGGTACTGGCAATGATGACACAGATATGGATTTGCTAACAAATCAGTAATATGGGCAGGAAAATAGGGAGATGGTCCTCCTGAAGATGATATTTAAGACACCTAACAATCAAATTTAATGTGCAGACCTTGTTCTTAAAGAGTTGTTTGAACAATCTACATGTAGAAATATTCAAGCAGTAAGGGAAAATTGATTATAAACAGGTTATTAAATAAAAGGTGGCTTTTATTAAGATTTATAATGATATTGTTCATATATATGAAAATGCAATTGATTTTTATAGTTGTATAGCTGAAAAATATATGACATGAGATCTATATTTTTTCTTTGAAATATATTGACAATAAAAACTTAAAGAAAAAACAAGGGTAGTTGAGGAAATGAAGCAAAATCTGATTTTTGCATAGGAGCAAGAGAGATAGAAATTCACTCTCTTATTCTACTTTTTCTGAATGTTTAAAAATCTTAAGACAGCAACTTAAATAAAAGAAATCATAATCTTTTAATATGCTTTAATCTTCACTAAGCCCATTGAATATATTAATAGAACTCCAAAATTCCCAATATACTTCTAAGTCCAAACTCTATATCGCCCAGGATTTAATTTTATTTTTGTCAATGCTTGACATAAACACCCAATTTACAATTGTTCTGTAAATGTAGGCAGCTGGAGTTGTCACACTGCTTTCAGTTGTACCCTCCTGAAACAAGCTGTAACAATGGTGCCTAAAGGCAACCTGCATCTTTCTGCAGCACAGATGTCACCCCCATCTCTCTATTCGCCCATTGTTTATAGTTTAAACCAAGCAATCCGGGTTTCCCACTCTGATGCTCAGCTTCATGGAACTCTGTTTCCATAATGGAAATTGAGATAGAAATGAGACAGAAATTAATGCATAAAAACAAACATTAAGGCCGGGCGTAGTGGCGCACGCTTGTAATCCCCGCGCTTGGGAGGCAGAGACAGGAGGATCGCGCAGGTTCAAAGCCAGCCACGCCTGCTGACTTAGGAGACCCTGTTTCCAAATAAAAATGTAAAAACAGGTCTGGGAGTGTAGCCTGGAGGTAGTAGGACTTCCAGGAACCCCAGTACAACCATAAAAAATTAATATTACATGCTATACTAATTTAGATTCCATTCTCTCTCTCTCTCTCTCTCTCTCTCTCTCTCTCTCTCTCTCTCTCTCTCTCTCTCTCTCTCATTTGGGGTCCTATCTACCCATTTTAAAGTTATTCCTATGAGAAATATATTCTGAGTTCCACACAGCAGAACTTTAAACTAATTCATAAAACAGAACTCATTTGGTGCCGGGTGTGGTGGTGCACGCTTGTAAACCCTGTGCTTGGGAGGCAGAGACAGGAAGATGGCATAGGTTCGAAGCCAGTCTTGCTGGCTTAAGAGACCCTGTTTCCAAATAAAAATATAAAAATAGGTCTGGGAGTGTAGCCCAGAGGTATAAGGGTTTCTAGTAACACACACACACAAAAAAAAAAAAAAAAAAAAAAAAACAGAACTCATTTGTACAAATCAAAAACTATATTTTTAAGTCTTCAAAATGTTGTAAATACAAATCTCTTCAGATTGTATTCCTATGAAACAAGGCACAAAAGATATATCTCATAAATACTGCATTAATGACTGGGGATTGAGAAGGGGTTATGTAGAAATAATAGTATTTTATTGTATTAATTAAATTATTTCTGTATTTGTGGAAAAAATTATAAAGAATGGTGATGGATAGAGAAGAAAGTGGGTTCCTCGGGAGATAGAGCATTGGAATCTGTTACTTTGGTTGGACTTTGTATCTCTGGGATCCAACCAGCTGGAAAAGGAGAAAGCCATTTTATCCCTGTTTGTCTCTTTGGTGCCTAACATGTGTTATGAAAACAAACAACAGAAGGGTCTGGAGAAGCCTACGCTGACCAGCTTCTGCTACCCAGATGCATTTCTGATCCTTGGTTCTGGTATGTGTGCAAGCAGATTTAAAGTCACACAAACAGTGAATACATTCAGATGATTGGAGCCTTAGCTGACACTTATGTATGTCAAAAATAAAATCTTTTGCCCCCAAAGCATAGTGATATAAATATTGACTGTTTCTTTCTAATTTTTTTTAAAGCCAAGTATAACACAGTTAACCACAGTTAAATTTCCTAGTAGTGCCTTTAAGTACTTTGGAGCTAGGGAAGACCACCTCAGAGGGGGATAAGATTCATCATTAAGACAGCTGGGGCAGAACTTCTCATGTACAAACCCCTTTTGAATCAAAGTCATAGGGAATTCATTAATAGTAAGGGTTGAGCGTAACAATTTAATTATCGCCCACTTTTGCAAATTCAGCCATTTAGCAATTCGACCACATCTAGCTTGGAATCACTTCCTGAAAATGTTGTCTCACCGAGTTCCAAAGGGCCTCACTAAGTAGTAGCTGAGGCTGTCCTGTCCTCAAACTGCGATTCTTCCATCTCAGCCTCTCAAATGCTGGGATTACAAGCATGCGCCACCACGCCTAGCAAGAAATCATTTCTTAAGCTACTTTAATTTTTATAATAACATTACAAACATGTAAGCAATAAAAATTAAAACTTTGTGGCAATAGGCTCCATGAATTATATTGATTAATTTTGTCCAGTCACTTAGATCATCTACAGGACAGGTCACAAATGTCTTGATTCTCATTCCACAATCTCTAGTGGGATTGGGAAAGACAAATTGAATACAAAAGTCATTGAATGCAGGCCTAAGACTCATCGTGTTATTATATCATATGCCTTCATCACGAAGAAACAGAAGTCAAATGGGAGGTTGCTTGTCATGAACTCCATATTGTCCAGGTCCTTTGGAGTTCAGAGTTAATCACATTTTCCTGAGAGTGATTTGATAATCTCATTTTTCTTTCTGTAATATATTCTCCTATCATGGCCTGTTGGAATTCTACCATTCCCTCAAGACCTGTTTGAATTCCATATTGTCCAAGAATCCAGTTTTTCTCAAAGGGAATTTAGTTCTGAAAACATATTGTGACATCAAGAACTCTTGTGTCTTCTTTTTCTATTTCTTAGGTATTTGTTTTAATTTCCCATGGGAAAAAAAAACCTATCCATTATGTTTCTTGCTGTTTCTCACAACACATACAACATTGCTTAGGTAGAGTGCTTTCTCTGTAAAATTACATTAAGAAGATCGATGTACCCTACTCTTCTCACATGTATGTCTTGATGGTAGTGGGAGTGATCTTACTCTAGCCTGGGTGATATTTGGTGCATGGAGATATTTTTACTTGCCATACTGGGTAAGTGCTACAGAAATCTATCAGATGGTGGGTAGAGTGCTGCTGAACATTCTACTGTGTTTAGGATGCAGCCCACAATAAAAATCACATGATCCAGAAGGTCTGTAATGCCAAGGTGGAGGAATTGTGCTTTATGGGCATGGACATCACTCTGTGCTCCTGTCTTTCACAGTTCAGGAAGATAGTGCATAATTCTGATCTTCTAATTTGACAGAAGGGAGAGGTGCCTTAAGGAATAAGTTCAGTGGTCATTCCTAAAGCCAGAGGCAAAACATGAATCTGAACTTATTTGAGCCCAACCATGATCTTCCATCAAGTAAATTGGACCTGGACCGACTGAGAAAATAGATAAAACAAAGGTGCTAAAACAGAATATCACAGAGCAAGAAACTGTAAGACTGGACAATGGCATAGCTGAAATCTGGTGGTAATTGCCTGGTAAATAACTTGAATAATTCTCACATTCTCTGAGTACAAGTTTGTGTGAGCTTCAGTTTCATTAAAAGAAGATAAAAACATAAAAGAAGAATTTCCTTATTACCAGGTGATTTTTACATTTCCTTTGAGAATTCTTACTATGCCACCTTCCTTCCATTCATATTTTAGTTGAATGACTTAGAAACCTAAAACATCAATGCAACTCCAATTCTATTTAGGTGATAAATCTGGAATAATTTTGCTATGAAAACGTTTGAAATAAATACATGTGGTAAATCTACTAAATGCCTACTATGAGATTATATATATGCATATATATATTCCATGATATAGCTCTCAAGTATTTTTTATTATTATAGGTGTTTTTATTTAGTTATTTGTTTGTTTGTTTATTTATTTATTACTGGGAATTGAACCCAGTGGCATTCTACCCCCAAGCTATATCCCCATTCAATCTATTCATCTCTCTTTATTTTGTATTTTTGTTTTATTTATTTATTTATTTATTTATTTATTTATTTATGTATTTATTGTGATACTGGGGATGGAACCCAGGGGCATTCTACCTCTGAGCTACACATTTAGTCCTATTTTTTTTTTTTTTATTCTTTATTTTGAAACAGTGTCTCACTGAGTTGCTAAGGGCCTCACTAAATAGCTGAGGCTATATGAGAACTGTGATCCTCCTGTCTCAACCTCCCAAGTGCTGGGATTACAAGTGTGTGCCACAACATTCAGCTTTTACTTTTTATTTTTAAACAGGGTCTCACTGTTAGTGCCTCACTAAGTTGCTGGGGCTATCTGTGATCCTGTCATCCTCCTTTCTCAGTCTCCCAAGTGCTGGGATTGCAAGCATGTATCACCATGCCCAGCTGTATTTTACATTTAAATTGAGAAAAAAATAAACAGTTGAACTCTACATAGCACCAAAATATTCTAAATAATGTCCTGTTATAAAATATGCCTTAAGCAATTAGCTTATTTGCGTTCGATATGATTTTTTTTCATTTTTATTTTTATTGGTGCATTTTAATTATACATCTTAATGCATTTCAGGAGTATAGAAGCACACATGTGCACAGCACTGGTTGAGCCCACCCCCAGTTCTCACCTTACTACCTCTCCCTTTCTACCTTGCTTAGCATGGTGATTTGCTTTGATAAGTTTTTGTATATACATGATGTCTGTTGAGGTGTTTCCTTCTTCAAATGTCCCTCTCCCCTCCCATCTCCCTCAGTTAGGTTCCCTCCTTCACTCTACTAAGATTTCTCCTTTGTCTGGAGTAGCTCCTGTGTCTCAATTTCTCCATAGTGTCTGCATATGAGAAAGAACATCCAACCCTTAATTTTTGTGATTGTCTAATCTCAGCATAATGTTCTCCAGTTTCATCCATTTTTCTATTGACGTAATTTTATTCTTCTTTATAGCTTGGTAGAGTTCCATCCATTTTCCATTGATATAATTTTGTTCTTCTTTATAGCTCAGTAGAGTTTCATTGTTTATATATTCCATAGCTATGTAATTCATTCATCTGTTGATGGACATCTTGGCTGGTTTCATAGTTTGGCAACTATGAACTGTGCAGCTATAAACACAGATATGCTTGCATTATTCTGGTTCCCATTCTTTTGGGTAGATACTCAGTAGTGGTGGCTGCGAGGTCTTTAATTTTCTCATTGTGGTTTTGAATACTTGTTGCTAGTATTTTATTTAAAAATTTTGCATTAAGTTCATCAATAATATTGGTCTTTTGTATTTAATATTGTAATTTCTTAATATTGTAATTTATTTTTATTGAGCTTCCTTTATTCAGTTTTATGATCAACATGAAACTAATTTCATAGTATATGTTTGAGAGAATCATGTCTATTTCTATTTCATAGAATAATTTGATAAGTATTTGGCTTAGATCTTTTGTAAAGGTTTTATAAAACCTTTACTCACAATAAACTCAAAAACAACAAAATACCTAGGAAAAAATCTAACTAAGGAAATAAAAGCCCTCTAAAACAAAAATTATAAAACACTAAAAGAAGAAAGTAAAGAATATCTTATAAGATAAAAGGGTTCCCCATGGTCTTGGATAAGAAGAATAAATATTATCAAAATGGCCATCTTACCAAAGGTGAGCTACAGGTTCATTGCAATACTTATTAAAATACCATGACCATTCTTAATAGATCTTGGAAAATTAATCCTAAAATTTATATGAAACAATAAAAGACCCAAAAGACGCAAGATAGTTCTCAGCAAAGAGCACGATGCCAGAAGCTTCATAATATCTGACTTCAAACTATACTACACGGGGCCTGAGTCGCAGGGCTCCGGCGGGGCACGCCAGACCCCAGAAGAGCCCGGCCCGGATTGCAGGACTGTGGGCCCCGGGCTGGCCCATGTGGAGCACCCCAGACCCCTGAAGAAATTGGGCCCGGTTATCAGACCCTGGGTCTGGGCAGGGGTCGGGCGGGGCACACCAGACCCCTGGAAGAGCTGGAGCCCAGGTCGCAGGACTCTGGGCCCCAGGTGGAGTAGTGTGAAGCATGCTGGACCCATGGGGAAAGTGGGCCGGGTCACAGTGCTACTGAGTGCCTGATCCCACTACCTCCTCAAACCACACATAGTGTCTTCTCTTATTTAAAAAAAAAAAAAAAAGGAAAAGAAAAAGAAAAATATTGGAGAGGGGTCAAGAAGGCCAAGGCAGATGCCAGGATACTGGAGATGCAGACAAAACCTATCCAAATGAACTGGAACTTTGGGAAAATTCCCCGTGAAGGAGGACTGCTTCTTCTCTACATTGTTAAGAATCTTGGACATCACCTGTAAGGAGAGAGTTTAGCGGAGACCAAGGAGAAAGGCAGTGTTGAAAGTGGTCCCTGCGATGGCAGTGGAGACTTGTATTCAGGAGAAACAGAAATTGGATCCTACCAACCTTATTTTTTTGGAGAAATTACACCAGATGATGAATGCTACCGTCGCGCATGCTTAGGAACACTGGACAACACTCAGAGTGGAAAAAGAGCTTGGGAAAGATTTGAAATGGTGGAGGAAGTGGCAATGGCAGTGGCCAGTACTCAGGGGAGGCAGAGATCTGATGCATTACACTTGGAACCTTTGGAGCAACAACCCCAGAGGCAAAATGCTACCACCACGCACCCTCAAAAATGGGGGACAAATGGCTGGGCGAAGAGGGTGCTCGGATTGGAGCCTGCCGAGGGGTTAGGCCGATGCTGGGGCCAGTGAGGCCTGGTTCGGAGCCTACCGTGAGGCAAGGCTGGTGCTGGGGCCTTTGAGGCCGGGATCAAAGCCTGCCGAGGAGTTAGGCTGATGCTGGGGCCAGCGGCCGGCAACATAGCCTTCCTTGAGGCAAGGCTGCTACTGAGGCCTCTGAGGCCGAGATCGCAGCCTGCCAAGGGGTTAGGCCGGTGCTGGGGCCAGCGAGGCCGGCATCGGAGCCTGCCGTGAGGCAAGGCCGGTGCTGGGGCCTCCAAGGCCGGGATTGGAGCCTTCCAAGGAGTTAGGCTGATGCCGGGGCCAACGAATGGCATCGGAGCCTGCCAAGAGGCAAGGCCACTACTGGGGCCTCCGAGGCCGGGATCAGAGACTGCCAAGGGGTTAGGCCAGTGCTGGGGCCAGTGAGGCTGGGATCAGAGCCTGCCGTGAGGCTAGGATAGTGCTGTGGCCTCGAAGGCCAGGATCAGAGCCTGTTGAGGAGTTATACCGGTGCCAGGGCCAGCATGGCCGGGATCGAAGTCTGCCATGAGGCAAGGCCAGTGCTGGGGCCTCCGAGGCTGGGATCAGAGCCTGCCGAAGGGTTAGGTCATGCCGGGGCCAGCGAGGCCAGGATCAGAGCCTGCCGTGAGGCAAAGGCGGAGCTGGGGCCTCCGAGGCTGGGATCCGAGCCTGCCAAGGGGTTAGACCGGTGCCAAGGCCAGCGGCCAACATCAGAGCCTGCCGTGAGGCAAGGCCGCTAATGAGGCCTCCGAGGCCAGAATCGGAGCCTGCCTTGAGGCTAGGCCAGTGCTGGGGCCACTGAGGCCCGGAATGGAGCCAGCTGAGGGGTTAGGCAGGTGTCGGGGCCAGCGAGACTAGAATCGGGGCCTCCCATGAGTCAAGGCTGCTGCTTGAGCCAGAGAGGTCTGGATCAGTCTACCGGGTAGCCAGGCCACTACTGGGGCCGTCACGAGTGGGATCGGTACTTGCAACATGGCATGCATAGAGAACTATCGCAGAAAAAAAAACAAACAAACAGATGCTTCCCCTAATCAGCAATAACTAGGAGGAAAGGGGCAACAGGAAGAGGTCGAGCTATAGAAAGGGCCCTATAGTGAAGCAATTAAGGTGACCAACCAGAGGGTATGGAATAGTGGAGGATGGAGCCTCTTTAAAACGCAGGAGGTACATAAACAAATGTATCAAAGTTAATCACCAATCAAGCATGGGATTGAGGGAGGGGGAGGGAATGGGATGGGGGCTGGATGAGGGCTAATTGGATGATGTGTGCTTGTATATCCTCTCAAGTCTTGTATTCCAATGTGATATATGATTACAATGCACCAATAAAAATAAATTTAAAAAAAACCATACTACAGATTCGTAGTAATAAAAACAGCAGGATATTGACACATAAACAAACACATAGACCAATGGTGCAGAATAGCAGTTATGGAAACAAATTTATACAATTACAACCAATTGATTTTTTACAAAGGGGCCAAAAATATGCTGAAAAAGGTAGCTTTTTTAACCAAAGGTATTGGCAAAAATGGTTATTCATATATAGAAAATATAAATAAATCACACTTTCTCACCCTTCTCAAGATTCAAATCAAGGTGGATCAAAGACCTTGAAATTAAAACAAAGACTTTGCAGTTACTTGGAGAGGGCACAAGCCTAATGCTCCAATATATATACAAAGGCACAAGAAACTAAAATGTGGATTAATACCTGGGATTGCATCAAACTGTAGAGCTTCTGTACAGCAAAGGAAACTGCAAGAACCTTAAGAAAAAGCCAACAAAATTGGAAAAGATCTTTTCCAGCTACTCCTCTGATAGAGGACTAATATCTAAAATATACAAAGAAGTAAATAAAGTTACCCAAAAAGAAAACTAAACATGGTAATAAAAACAGCATGGTATTGGCACAAAAACAGACACATAGACTAGTGGAGATGACAGACGATTCAGAAACAAATCTGCACACTTACAGCCAATTGATTTTTGACAAAGGAGCCACAAAAATATACTTGAAAGAAGATAACCTCTTCAACAGATGGTGTTAGCAAAACTGGTTAACTGTATGTAGAAAAAATGGAAATAAACTACACTTTCTCACTCTGCACAAGAATCAATTCAAGATGGATCAAAGACTTGGAAATCAGACCAGAGACCTTGCAGCTCTTTGAAAAAGGCATAGGTCCAACACTGCAACACTTGGGCATAGGTGAAATCTTTCTCGACAAGACCCCAAAGGCACAAGAAATTAAAAGAAAGATAATTAAAAGGTTGCATTAAACTAAAAAGCTTCTGTAGAGGAAAAAAAAAACTATCAAGAGCTTTAACAGTGAGCCAACAGAATGGGAGAAAATTTTTGTCAAATATTATTCCCATAGCATACTAATATCTAGAATATACAGAGAACTCAAGAAACTCAATTTAAAGAAAATAAATAACCCAATCAAATATGGACAAGTAGACTAAATGGACACTTCACGAAAGAAGAATTTAAATGGCCAATAAATGTATGAAAAGTTGCTCAACCTCATTAGCAATTAGAGAGAAGCAAATCAAAAATACCCTGAGATTTCACCTAACTCTAATTAGAATGACAATCACTAAAGCCACAAACACCAAATTCTGGTGAGGGTGTGGACAGATGGGAACTCTAATTCATTCTTGGTAGGATTGCATATTAGTGCAACCACTTTGGAAAACAGTATGGAGGATCCTAAGAAGAATGGGGACAAACTTACCATATGATCCAAGAATACCACTTCTACCAAAATATTGCATGTGTATCTATGTTCATAGGTACACAATTCACAATTGCCAAACTATGGAACTGGCCAAGATGTCCATTAACAAATGAATGGATTACACAACTATGAGATATGTACACAATAGAATTTTACTCAGCCATAAAGAAAAACAAAATCATGTCAATTGTGGAGAAATGTTTGGAACTGGAGAACATTATGCTAAGTGAGATTAGTCAGTTACAAAAAGTAAAAACTTGGATGTTCCCTCTAATATGCAGAAGCTAGGGAGAAAAAGGGTCATAGGAGGAACTCTAGATGAAGAAGGAGAAACCATAGATAAGCAAATAAGGCAACCTGACTGAGGATGATGGGAGGAAGGAAGAGGTTAATTCCTTAATATACATGATGTACATTCATAAATGTATCAATGTTAAACAGTAATCCAAATATGAGGAGGGATGGGGGAAGAAGTGGGGTGGTAATTGGGGAAGGGCTAAATAAGTAATGTGTGCATGTATGTCTTTACCATTTTGTACCCAATTAAGATGTATGACTACAATGCACCTATAAATTAAAAAACTAAATAATACAATCAAAATAAGCAAGTAAACTAAATAGACACTTCACAAAAGAAGAAATACACATGACCAAGAAATACATAAAAAATGTTCAATATCATTAGGAGAATCAAAACTACTCTAAGATTTCACTTAAATTCAATTAGTGTAATAATCATTAAAGACTCAAATAATAATAAATGCTGGTGAGGTTGTGAAGAAGTAGGAACTCTGATACACTGTTCGTTGAATTGCAAATTACTGCAACTACTTTGGAAATAAGTGTAGAGCGTTCTCAAAAGAAATGGGAATGAACCTACTATATGACTCAGATATACCACTTCTGGGTATCTACTCAAAAATCTGAAACCAGACAATTATAGTAATGCATGAATATCTATGTTTATAGTAATACAATTCATACTTTCCAAACTATAGAAGCAGTTAAGATGTCCGTCAATAGGTGAATAGATAACAAAATTATGAAATATACACACAATGGAATTCTAATCCATAAAGAAGAATAAAACTATTTCATTTGCAGGTAAATAGATGGAACTGGAGAATATTATGCTAAGTAAGATTATAGTCAGTCACAAAAAGTGAAAGATTTGTTGTTTCCCCTCATATGTTGAAGCTAAGGAGAAAGAGGGACACAGGATGGACTTCAGACAAAGAAGGAGAAACCTTAGTGGGGCGAAGAAGGGGATCTAACTGAGGCAAGTGGGAGGGAGGAGGGAGATTTTAAAAGGATAAAACTTCAATAGACAGAATGTACACACACAAATTTATCAATGCCAATCACAGTGTCATGCACAAGGGGAGGGAAAGTGGGCAGGGTGTGAAGGGAGCTGGAGGAGGACTCAAAGTGCTGTGTGCATGTATCTTCTATCACTCTGAACTTCGCCAATAATAATAAAAAAGATATATGCTTTTATTTAGTTACCTGTTGTGTAGCTCTGCCTTTGATTTTCCTGGAAATATTTTTAGAATATTTATTCTTGTTCATAAACTTCTTCAGTGGATTATATATTTATACGGGTATTATTTATTCATTAGGTTCTTACTGAAGGCAGAGTGCTTTTCTAAAATCTTTTAAAAGGTCACAGAAGGGAGCAACAGAAATGACAATCCGTATTAATTTATTTCATAAAGGTAGAATGAGTGACGATATAAGCTCTTATCCCGTGGGTATATATTTTCTCTATAAATATATATTTATGTACACACATTATCTACATATGAATATATTTCAACTATCAAAATATGTGCTAATTTTCATTTAAAGTTTTAGAAGTATAAAATCCGTGAATACTCTAAACCTACATATTAAAATAATTTCTTCTTTTTCGGAATTAGTTGATCTTTAATGTTCATTATTTTCCTTGTTAAGAGCTTAATCAATCAGGACATTTATGGATAACTTTATATTGTAGAGCCTGTGGTGATAAAATATAAAAATAAAATCTTAATTACATCCCTCACTAGTTCTGCTGAGTTAATTCAAGACAACACACTCAAGTATTTGGACAGATGGTAGAGGCTGCCATATTCATCCCTGATTTCTCTACAGGGAAGTAAGAGAAAGCAGAGCTCTTAGGATATGTGCTTGTCTGCCTCATTTCACACTTTGAAATACTGGACAAATGCTGATTTATTCACAGCCAAATGTTTTCCTATCTGATTAGGCAGTTTTCTACTTCAGTAAGCATGTAATATGGAGGTAGCTGCATTTCCAACACCAAGCAGTGAAAAAACAATATTTATAGTTTAGAAATAAAACAATCTGGAGGAATCAGGACTGTTGGGATCATAAAAAACTTCATAGGGAGTAAAGTCCTGATGAAACATTCCGTAGGGTTAAAGAGGTAAAGGCTTGGTTTAGACAAAGACTGGGACTAAGCTGTGTTGACACAGTAAATAATGGTTTAAAGGACTGAGTTTTCTAACAAATCATCTGCAAGGCTCATTCTTGTCACTTATGATTGCATTATGCCTCCAATAGGAGAATGACAGCTGGGCAAGTTAGCATTTTATTATATTTGTTCTTCCATACATTTTTCAATAACACTTTGTTTCTTATGGAGAATATAAATACAAGAAAATGCTAATCATGTTCTCTGGAAGAGAAATGGCTTTCAACTGACTTGTTCTGAACACCAGTTTAATTGACAGAAACAAAAGTGGTAATAGTCACAAGCATAGCCACATAAAATTTTATCTTCTGTAATGCTATTTCATATTTATCAGTGTGGGCAGCCAAAGAGAAAAGGAGTCATGTTATTATGATAAAAAAAAACCTTAAGAAAACAAGTGAAGTAATCCTTATTTAAAAATCCATTCCAAGCATCCTATAATACAGGCTCCAAACTTATGGACCATTCTACAACTCATATGATAACTGCCAGTCATCATGATCATGTTTCCAACTTCAAGTATTACTTTCATGTTTATTTGTCAACAAATATAAATGAATTATTTACCAAGTGCTCAGAATAATATAAGCATCAGATATGCTAGTGAACAAAACATATATTCAACTTTCAAATGTCTAATCTTTTTATTATTACCCATTATAAATTTTGGACTGTTAAAATATTTGAAGATATTAATATTATAAATTGAAATATTATAAAATAAACTCTCAATTAGTAGATAAGAATCTACAAATATTTGCATGTATTAAATCTATTTCCCCTGTCATTTATCATGTTATAAATTTCCTTCTTTTTTTAAGACATCTTAAAATGCTTTGTCCTTAGACCTACAAAAAATGTTTAATCAATATATTATCTTTGATTCAAGTTTGCTATGAGTACTTTTTTCTTGCCTTTTCTGCTTTGTCTCTGTCTCTGTCTCTCTGTCTCTCTCTATATATATAACATACACACAAATATACACACTCACACACATACACTTTGGGGAAAAAAGTAGCTAACAATGAATACATTCATTAATTAAAAAGATGTTTGTTTATGGTTTTCTAAGCATTGTCTTTTTTCCTCCAGAAGTTTATTACCAGCTTCCCTGTTTTTGTTGTTGTTGTTGTTTTGCTTTTTTTTTTTTTTTTTTGGTTGGTACTGGGGATGGAGCCCAGGGGCATTCTACCTCCAAGCTGCACCCCCAGCCCTATTTTTTATTCTTTATCTTGAAACAGGGTGTCACTGATTTGCAAAGTACCTCACTAAGTAGCTGAAGCTGGCTGTGATCCATGGTCCACCTGTCTCAGCTTCCCATATGCTGGGATTACAAGCGTGGCCACCACGCCCAGCTATTTCCACATTCTTGGTGTTGTCTTTGTCACATCCATGTACAGTACAGTGTGATCTCTTGAGGTGCTTGTTCAACATGCAGATTCTTAAAGATCATAAGACCTTTAAAAATATAAGTCTGTGAATTTTTAGACAGTCCATGGATCAGCTTGGAGACTCAGTAAAACTCTTAAAATTTTCTTATTATTGTTTTAATTTGGAAAGAGTCATTGCAGCCCAACAAATTTCAAATCAGGATGTGATCCTCAAAATGGTAAAGGCAAAACATACCACTTCAGGTCAGAATACTCAAAAACGACTCTTCTTGGCGTTATGAGTATGTATATGTATGTGCCTGTATATATACATACAATACCATATATTACATTTGGATGCACATTAGCAATTCATATACAAACAAACTAGTCTGGATGAAATAACATTTTATGTTCCTTTTCTTTAATTAATTCTAATCTATTGAGTCTAATTCTTTTAAAGTATCTTTCAAAAGCATATAATTTAGTTTTTCCCCTACCAAATTTATTTATTTTCTTTTTTTTTATTGGTGCACTGTATTCATACATCATAGTGGTATAAAGAAAATACGTTTGTAGACATACATGCACACATCGCCCAGTTAGCCCCTACCCAATCCCCACCCCATTCCCTCCCCATCCCTCCTTCCCATGCTTGGCTTAGTGGTTGACATCTAGTTTTATAATAATTTATCCAATATTAACGATGATAATCTCACAAAACAGTTTCATTTGTCTGATACCAAGCTTTTGATGACTAAAAGATAACAGTTCAATATTTCTTTTTGCTTTCTTTCTTACCAGAGAATATTTTTTCTTTTCTTTTTTTTAGGTGAAGCTATCATACATTTATTTATTTATTTTTCAGAAAAAATCTATCCTGATATGGAATATGGACTCTAGATACCCAAAACAATCTCGAAGAAGAACAAAGCTAGAAGATGTATATTTTCTGATTTCAAACCATATAAAGCTACAATAATTGAAACAGTATAGTACTGTTCTAAAGGCAGATATATAAACCATTGGAGTTAAATAAAAGCCTAGAGATAAATTCTTCCATATATTGTCAAATTATTTTTGACAAGGTTTTCACGAACATTTGGTGGAGGAAATACTAATCTTTTAACTAAATATTGTTGAAAAATAATAATTACATGAAAAAGAATAACATAGGGCCCTTACCTAGCACATATACAAATATTAACTCAAAATAGATAAAAGACCTAAATATAAATCTTAATACTATAAATTTTTAGAAGAAAATCGGTCATAAAACCTCACAACATTGAAATTGGCAGTGATTTCTTGGATATGATTTCAATGGCACAGGCAACAGAAGAGTATACAAACTCCCTAAAAAATAAAAAAAATATTGTATATCCAAAGACAATGTAAACAGAGTTAAAAGTTACTGATAGAATGGGATAAAATATTTCCAAATGCTATATCTGAAGGTATATTAATATTCCAACTAGAAATCCTAAAAATTAGCAACAATAAAAGCAAACAATACAATTTAGAGATAGGTAAATGACTAACATAAATAATGAATCTCCACAGATAACCAATCTTAGTTGTCTGTTGGATGGAAAATCTTATTTCTCTGGTTCTGGTGTGTGTTACCTATTTCTTCTTTGTAGTTAATCTCTTTGAGTATTTTCTCTAGCGCTAGTTTTGAAGACATAAATTCCTTCAGTTTCTGTTTGTCGTGGAAGCTTCTTATTTCCCCATCTAATTTGATAGAAAATTTTGCTGGGTAGGAAATTTTTGGCTGGAAGTTTTTTCTTTCAGAGTTTGGAATATGTTACTCCAAGCCCTTCTGGCTCTCATGACTTGGTTTGGGAAGTCTGGAGTGATTCTAATTGGTTTGCCTCTGAATGTCACTTGGCCCTATGTTTTTGTTGCCTTTAAGATTCTCTGCTTGGCTTCCACATTGGTCATTTTGACAATTATGTGGCGTGGGGATCCTCTTCTCTGATCCTCTTTAACGGGGGTTCTATAAGTTTCCTGGATCTGTGTATCGACCTCTTGCTCTATGTTTGGAAATTTTTCTGCTATTATTTCCTTGAAAAGATTGTTAATCCCTTTGGTTTCACCTTCTTTTCTCTCCTCTATTCCAATTATTCTTAAGTTAGCTCTCTTAAAATGGGCCCATATTTCTTCAATATCAGATTCCTGCTGTCAGATTTTTTTTTTCTAAATTAGAAACTATGCGTTCATATTTTGAATGATCATCTTCTAGGAGTGAGATTTTATTCTCCATGTGGTCTAATCGGTTGTTTGTACTTTGAATTGAGTCCTTTACTTCATTAATTGCATCCTTTATCTCTCTTTGGTTCTCTCTGAATTCTTTTCAAAACACCTCTATTATTTCTACAGTTATTTTCCTGATTTGATCTTCTATAAATCTCTGAATTTCTGTTTTATCAGGTTCTGATGTTGTGGGGTTGTGGGCATTCATTGCTCCATTGTTATTCCTTTTTCCCATGATTTCGGAAGTTTGTGCCTTCTCTGGGTTCTTCCCTGGGTCACTATGACTTCACTTAAGGTGCTATGGATCTCGAGTCTATGGTATCTCAGTTCCCACTACTCCTTTACTGGCTTGTATCGCAGATTCTCAGACCCTGGGATTCAATCGAGGCTGCTTTAGACCATGGTGGGTGCCAGGTTGGGCATTCTCCTATGGTGTGATATCTCTGCCACCACCACTCCCCCACTCTGTCAAGTCCCTGGGAGTACAGTACTGGGATTTCTCCTCTAGGGGCCCCAATTTGACTCACTGTTGAGTGCGCAGATGGAGCTGTCGTGGACTCGGTGAATTTGCTGCTGCCGCCGCCGGAAGCAATATGGTGCCTCTGCCGCGCCCTTGGCCGTGAGGCTGGCGTATTTCTTTTCTCTTTTTGAACTCCACTCTGAGTCCCTGCAGGATGCACTAAGCCCAGCCCCTGGGAGCTTTAGCTGCTCCCTGTTCTGAGAAATCTGCCGAATCCCGCTCGGCTGTTCTGCAGCGGCTCCCCTTGGCTCGCTGTCCGCCGCTCCTCTCTGGAGCTTGGTGGGCTGTTGAGTGCGTTGGTCTGGTGCCGTCCGGTGAACTCGCCGCTGCCGCCAGCAGTAAGGTACTGCTGCCGCATTCTTGGGCGTGAGGCCGGCGTATCTTCTCTCTGGTTTCTGAGCTCCGTTATGAGTTCCCTTTCTCTCTGGAGCCTGGTGCTGCAAGGCAAAATGATGCATGCTGCTTCACGCCGCGGCTCCGGCTGCAGCACTGTGGTCTGGTTTCCGGTGTCTCGTTTTTCCAGCCCTCTTTTTCTCTGACCCTTAAAATTACATTTTTTGTTTCTTTGCTGATGGTGTTTTCTGGCTATGAAAGGGGCTGATTTTGTGGTAATAGAGATTGGTTGTTAGTGGGGCTCGTAAGCCACATTTTGCTCCGTCGCCATCTTCTCGGAAATCCTACCAAATTTATTTAAATTCGAAAAACTATATGATCCTAACTCTCAAAACTTTGTACCTAGCTGGACATGGTGGCACATGCCTGTAATTCCAGTACTTAAGTGGCCAGGACAGGAGAATTGCAGTTTGAAGGCCAGCCCCAGCAACTTAGTGAGGCTCTCAGTAGCTTAGTAAGTCTCTGTTCCAAAATAAAAAATATAATGGGTCTAGGGGTATATCTTGTAAGTAGAATATCTCTGGGTTCAATCCCTAGTATCACACACACACACACACACACACACACACACACACACACACACAAACACACACACAAACACAAAATACCCATATCCTTTTAGGGAAGATATGTCATAAATATAGTCAGACATAAGTATAAGTACAAAATATAAATATACATTTTAATGTAATAATTATTAATATTTAACATTAAAAATAATTATGATAGATCTTATAAATTATTTAAACATTACTATTGTATTTACTAAAATACATATGCATGCATATATGTATATATAAAGATATGTGCACACATAATAAAGGGATAATTTTGCTATCAAGAAAGTTAGAGAATACTGAGAGAGTTAAATAAAGTAGTAGAATTAAAATTCACTATTAATGACTGAATGTTTCTAATATAAATAGCAATTGATTTATTTATCTCATTAGTGTTCACCAACATAGTTCAAGCTTAACTACCAATGTAAAATAGAAATGAAGCTGGGTGTGGTGGTGTGTGTTTTAATCCCAGCATTTGGGAGGCTGAGACTGGAGGATCATGGTTCATAAATAGCCTCAGCTATTTAGTGAGGCCCTTTGCGAAACTGTGAGACCTGGTTTCAAAATAAAGAATAAAAAATAGGGCTGGAGGTGCATCTCAGAGGTAGAATGCCTCTGGGTTCCATCTCCAGTACTGCACAAAAGTAAAAGAGAAAGAAAGAAAGAAAGAAAGAAAGAAAGAAAGAAAGAAAGAAAGAAAGAAAGAAAGAAAGGAAGGAAGGAAGGAAGGAAGGGGCAGTATTTTAAAAAGTGCGCATAACCCTTATAAAGGAAGTAGGAAAAAATTTTTTTCCAGAGGAAGTGGTAACTGAGTGGCATCACAAAATGTGTGGAGAAGAGGCATCACAGAGAGAAGTGTGCAAATATGGAATGTCTGAGCGTGTGCTCTGTCTAGAAAGCAAAATGCAAATGTTTTGCAGGACTCCCTGACCCAGGGGATGGGCTGGGACAAGTAAGTAAGGTCAGATTTTAAAGAATTCTACTCTTGAATTTCTAGTTACTGATTTTATCTTGGCAGGAATAGTTATTTGAGAATTTTTTTATTATTCTCATGATGTGAGTACCCCATATTATTTGTGTTTCAAAATAATCATCATAGTTAACTCAAAATATATAGGAGAGGAAGGAGTCTTTAGGATTAGGAAAAATAGAATTATGTCCTAACCATCTTTGTAGTCAATAAAGGAGTATAAAATAGGTGGGGCAATAAAAATAAAAAGATAAAAGGGATTTAAAATGATTGAGGCTGGGCATAGTGGTGCATGCTTGTAATTCCAGTACTTGGGGAGACTGAGGCAGGAGGATCATGCGGGTTCAAAGCCAGCCTCAGCTACTTAGTTAAGCTTTCAGCAACTTAATGAAACCTTCTTTCCAAATAAAATATAAAATAGGCCTGGGAGTATAGCCCAGAGGTAGAAGCCTCCTGGGTTCCACTCCCAGTATCACACACACACACACACACACACACACACACACACACACACTATTGAGGAGAAAAATGAAACAAGTGTATGAGACTGTCTTAAGAGAATGAAAGGGTGTGCTAAAAGCCATCAAGCAAGAAAAAAAATGGGCATGCATTAGGGCTATTCCAGGATAACTGGGACATAGGGACATTCTAGCTCTAAGAGATAAAAGTCAGTGGCTTAGGGATTCAGAGGAGGAAAGGCGAAATTGTTTATCAGGCTTTAGATAATATATCTATTATTAACTAGCTACAATAACATTAGGCACCTTACCTCACCACTACATCCTTTAGAGCCCACATTTTGAATGGGTAAAAAGTGTTGTATGACAATTAAAAAGTAAATACAGTCCTGCCTACATATCTATGGAGAACTGGCTCAGGACTTCCCTTCTCAAATACCCCAAACTATGGATACCCAAGTCCCTTGTATAAAATGGTATCATATTTTCATATAACCTATGCACATGCTGCAGTATACTAACCATTTATAGTTTACTTGCAGAATCTAGATACAATGCAAATGCTACATAAATATTTGTCATGCTGTATTGTTTAGGAAAACAAGTCTGCAAGTCTTCAGTCAGTACTTTGTAGTTGGCTGATTGAATCATTAATGTAGAGCTTATGGATACAGAGAATCAACTGTGCATGTAAAATACTTCACAGAGACTAGCACATAGTCTGAGCTCTAGAAGGGGTTTATCTTAATGGGGAAAACACTATGGAGAAGGAAAGTTTGAAATAGACCTTGAAAAATGTATAGAATACTACCATGTGGAAAATATAAAAAGAGGAGAATCAACAATGAGTAGATATTGTATGCAGTTGGATAATGGGAAAAGAAAATGGAAAACTTTCAAATGGTAGTTCATATTTCAGTCTAACAATCAACATAACTCAATAAAACATTAAGAAAATGCTTTAGTGTTAAACATTATAATTATCCTTATGTAAACTAGATATTTTTGCATGTGTAACATTCGTTCTAGCCATTATCATTATACAAGTAAATTTTGTAACATAATTTTAATGTAATCTCTCTTTTAGTATGAATTATTAATATTAGTAAATGCAGATTGGCTGGACTGTACACAATGAAAAGGGATGGGACACAAATCAGGAAATGTAGCTGAAGATAATACTTGAGGAGTGTGAAATGCAAAGAACTGAGATTTCATTTCAAAAGCAATTGGACCTTACCAAAGAATATGCAGCAGGTTTGATTCCTAAGAATAGGTTAGAACGTTTTCCCCTCTGTGGATTGAAACCAGGAGTATTCTACCTCTGAACTACACCCCCAACACCCCCAGCCCTTTTTATTTTTTATTTTGAAACAAGATCCAACTAAGGTACTAAGAGCCTTGTTAAGTTGCTAAGGCTGACCTTGAACTTGCAATCCTCCTGTCTTAGCTTCTCAAGTGATGGAATTATAGGCATGTACCACCATGCCTGGCTAGGTTAGGCTTTTAATATTATTTTTATGTGGAACATATTGAAAATGACATACATTCAGACTATGCTTTGTACACTGCCCCCTCACTACCCCTTTCCCCCCTCCCAACAAAGAGGGTCCAGGTTAACCATGCTATATTTATATTTTTTACACAAATTCAGATGTAGCTCCTTCATTAATCAACCTCAGCCTTCTTCCTCTTCTATCCTTCCATTCTAGCTTTGGTGAGGTTTCTACTCCATTGTCTGGAGTCCCTCTGGTATTCCTAATGGTCCCTAATTTGAGCATATTAGAAAAAACATAAGTCCCTTCTCTTTCTGTGCTTGGCTAATCTTAACATAATGTTCTCCAGTTCTTTCCATCTTCTTGTGAATGGCATGATTTTGTTCTTCTTTATAGCAGAATAGAATTCCATTATGTGTATTTCCCATAATTTTGCAATCCATTCATCTGTTGATAGAGATCTAGGTTGGTTCCATATGTTGGCTATTACGAATTGTGCTGCTATGAGCATAGGTATGCATATGTTGTTGTAGTTATCTGATTTCAACCCTTTTGGACAAATACCCAGGAGTGGTATAGCCGGATTATATGGTGGATCTATTCCCAGTTTTCTAAGCAATTTCCACACTGATCTCCATAGTAGGTTGTTTTAAAAGAGGACAGTAGATGTGGGCAGAGGTTTCATAGTTATTTGGTATAGGCAGAATTTTAGCTGAGCTCCATTTTAACCAATGGACTTGATCTTTTTACTGTACCATATTGGTTTCTTATAAATTCTGTTGTCACCCACTATGGTATACCATTATATAACTAGATAAACATATTAAAGAGTATCTCTGCCAGATAAAAAGTGTGAAAGACTCATCTCTGAAACCATTAGTAATCATTTATACAAATCTCAAAATATCAATGGTCTTAGCTTTTAAAGGGATGGTATTTACCCACAAAGTTTGGTGAATATAACAATTCTAGTTTTCTGAAATTTTATCTATAAAGTTTCAGGACCATTTTTTTTCTGCAGTATGAACTGATACATATTAACCTTAAATATGCCACAAAATGTTTTGAAGTAACTTGAATTTTTATTCATTCTTTATCACCTATTTTAATTATACCTAATTTAATTTACCCTCAGTGTTTCAAATTATTTTGTGGAAATTAAATAAAAATATTTATGGACACATTTGGCTGCTGAATACATGATGGGTATTTTATTATAATACTACAATCAGAAATGTCCTATATAGAGGAAAGCTTTGCAATGTAATTGATGAAAGCCAGGAATCTAAAGTCTGACCACTCTTCCTATAGGAAATCTCCACCATAACACTTATTAATGGTATGACTCAGGGCAAGTTTCTCAGCATAATTAATTTAAGTTAATATTACTACCTATTCCAAAGAGTTGTTATGAAGCATAGTTAAGTAACATTTGTTACAACTCTTAAGATATATCTTTGGAAACAGGAAGTGCTAGACAAATATACCATATACAATGAAACAAATAGACAAGTACTATTTGTACCTCATCAATTTATTCTGGGGGTATGTCAGATCGATGTCAACACTAAGTAACTGGCAGTTTGGGGCATAAAATGACTGTAATTGTTCTCCACAACTTCAAACATGGTTTCTGTTGGTGGAGGAGTATATCCTTCAACATCAGTTACATTTTTTCATCAAGTCTAGTATATCTCATGATCCCAACCTCTAATACTTCTTGTCTTTGCTATTATATTCAAATCTAGGAATACAATAGACCCTGAAAATGTCTATAGAATACTAACCTACAAGAAATTCAAAAAGGGGAATTCCAAATTCTGATCTAAAATACGATGAAAGGATTTAAAACAAGTCTATAGAAAATGAAAGAGGAAATAGAAACACCAAGAAAGAATCAGAAAGGTCTGTAATGAAAGAGTTAACAAATGAAATGAAGACAGCAATAGAAAGAAATTCTAGAAGATTAGATGAAATGGAAAATAGAATATCACTGTTAGAAGACAGTTCATTCAAAACCAAAAAATACAATCAATAGCATACAGAAGTCACTACAGCAACAAAACCTAAACATCCAACAACTATGGGATAATATGAAATGTGCTAACTTATGAATAAAAGGCATTGAAGAAGAAATAGAGATACAGGCAAAGGATATCTGTAATATCTTCAGAGAAACAATTTCAGAGAAAATTCCAAACATGGAAAGAAACAAGGATCTACACATCCAGCAGACATACAGAACACCATTAAGACAAAATCAAAGAAAAACCTCCCCACAGCATGTAATAATGAAAATTACCAACATAGAGGCCAAGGAAAGACTCTGAAAAGCAGTTAGAACAAAATGACAGGTGACATACAGGGGCAAAATAATCAAAAATCATGCCAGACTATACAACCAAAGTCATGAATGCCAGGAGAGAATAGTATGATATGATCCAGACCCTGGAAAAAAAAAACTTCCAACCAAAACTCATATATCCAGCAAAACTATTATTCAAATTTGATGGAGAAACAAAAGTGTTTCAAGATAAGCAGAATCTCAAAAAATTTATGAATTCAAAGCCAACACTAGAGAAAATACTTAAAGAAATAAACCATAAAGAAGAAAAAAGATGCAGACTTCAGAACCAGAGAAGAGATGAAGTTGGTCAGTGGGGCATCTAAGTAAAGAAGAAATAACAGGATATCAAACAGAGCACAAAATGACAGAAAACAAAAATTATATTTTAATAATAACTCTGAATATCAAAAGGCTTAACTCACCAATCAAAAGACATAGACTGGCAATGTGGATTAAAAAGCATAATCTAAGTATATGCTGTGTGAAAAAAAAACTCACCTTACAGCCAAAGACATTCACAGACTGAAAGTTAAAGTATGGAAAAAGATATATCATGCTAATGGAGACCAAAAAAGGGCAGGGGTAGCAACGCTGACATCCAACAAAATAGACTTTAAGCTAAAACACATCAGAAGAGACAAAGCAGGGCACTTCCTTTTGTTAAAAGAAACAATCCAACAAAAAGATATAATGGTAGTAAATGTTTATTCCCCAAATGTAGGTACAACCACATTTGTAAAACAAACCCTCCTGGACATCAGATCTCAAATAGACCCAAATACAATAATTTTGGGAGACTTCAACACACCTCTCACACCACTGAATTGATCTTCAAGGCAAAAGATGAGTAAAGACTCTTTAGAACTAAAGAAAACTATAAACCAAATGGACCTAGTAGACATGTACAGAATATTTCAACCAGAAACTACAGAATACATATTCTTCTCAGCAGCCCATGGAACCTTCTCCAAAATAGATCACATCCTGGGCCACAAAACAAGCACCAGCAAATTCAAAAGATGTAATATAATTCCTTACATCTTGTCAGATCATAATGGAATGTAAGTAGAAACCAAAACAGGTAACTCAAAAGAAACCAATTAAATACATGGTGATTGAATGATACACTATTGAAAGATGAATCAGTAAAATGGGAAATTAGAGAAGAAATAAAGGAATTTCTGGAAATAAATGAAAATAGATGAACAATTTACCAAAATCTATGGGACACTTTAAAAGCAGTGTTAAGAGGAAAGTTTATAGCACTGAGTACCCACATAAAAAGAACAGAGAATCACCAAGCAAACAAGCTAATGACACAACTCAAGGACCTAGAAAGACTGCAAAAGTCTAATCCCAAATCTAGCAGAAGGCAGAAAATTATTAAAATCAGAGCCAAAATAAATGAAATAGAGAACAAGCAAACAGAAAAACAATTCAAAGAATCAATAAACCAAAAGTTGGTTCTTTGAAAAGATTAAACCCCTGGCAAACCTATCCAAAAGAAAGAGAGAATCTGATTCTAAAATCAGAAATGAAAAAGGAGACATCACCACAGACAATGAGGAAATTCAAAGGGTTATCAGAAACTATTTTCAAAATTTATACTCCAATAGACAGGAAGAAATCAATAGAGTTCTAAGTATATAAACCTACCTAAACTGAACCAAGAGGATATAACAAGCCTAAACCAATCAATAGGAACAGCAATAAAAATTCAGCCATTAAAAAAAAGAAAGAAAGAAGAAAGAAAAAAAAGCCCAGGGCCTGATGGGTTTCCATCTGAATTCTATAAAACATTCAGTGAAGAACTAATACCAATACTTCACAACTTGTTCTGGGAAATTGAAAGAGATGGGATTCTCCCAAATTCCTTCTATGTGGCCAGTATCACATTAATCCCCAAACCAAATAAAGATACGTCAAGAAAGAGAAATTACAAACTAATATCCTTAATGAACATAGATGCAAAAATTCTAAACAAAATATTAGCTATGTGCATTCAAAACCATATCAAGAGAATTGTACACCATGAACAAGTTGGTTTCATCCCAGAAAAGCAAAGCTGGTTCAACATATACAAATCAAAACATGTCATTCACCACATAAATAGAATTGAGAACAAAAACCACATGGTCATATCAATAGATGTTGAAAAAGCATTTGAAAAAAATCCAACACTCATTCATGTTAAAACACTGCAGAAAATTGGAATAAAAGGAACATATTTCAACATCATTAAGGCAATATACAACAAACCCAAAGCCAACATTATATGGAATGAGAAAAACTATAAGAATTTCCTCTAAAATTAGGAACAAGACAAGGATGCCAACTATCACCACTTTTTAAATATAGTCCTTGAGACTCTTGCCACAGCAATAAGACATGAGAAGAAAATCAAAGGAATTCAAATAGAAAGATAGGAATTAAAAATATCCTTAAGCCAGGTGTGGTGGTGCATGCTTGTAATCCCAGCATTCGGGAGGCTGAGACTGGAGGATCATGGTTCAGGGACAGCCTCAGCTACTTAGTGAGGCCCTCAGCAACTCAGTGAGACCCAGTTTCAAAATAAAGAATAAAACATAGGGCAGGGGATGTAGCTCAGAGATCAAATGTCCCTGGGTTCCATTCCCAGACCTGAAAAAAAATAAAGTAAAAAAGTATTCTTATTTGCAGATGACATGATCCTTTTGATTATCTAGAAGACCCAAAGAACTTAACCAAAAGCCTTCTGGAGCTGATTAACCAATTCAGCAATGTAGCAGGATACAAAATCAATCTAAAGAAACCAGTGGCTCTTCTTTAACCAATAATGAATCCACAATGAAAGAAATAAAGAAAATAATTCCATTCACTATAACCTCAAAACTAATAAAATACCTAGGGATAAATCTAACCAAAGATGTAAAAGATCTCTACAGAGAAAACTATAAAACATTAAGGAAAGAAATTGAAGACCCTGGAAGATGGAAAAATCATCCAGGCTCATGGATAGGCAGAATAAATATCATCAAAATGGCCATTCTGCCAAATGTGATCTATAGATTCAATGCAATTCCCATTAAAATAGCAATGGCATTCTTCAAAGGCCTAGAAAAATCAATCATAAATTTTATATGGAGAAAGAAAAGACCCAAAATAGCCAAACCAGTTCTCAGCAAAAAGAACCATTTGGGAAGCATCAAAATCCCAGATTTCAAATTATACTATAGATCAATAGTAGTAAAAACAGCATGGTATTAACACAACATAATGACCAGTAGAACAGAATAGAAGATACAGAAACAAACCCACACACCGATAGTCAATTGATCCTTGACAAAGGGGCCAAACTCATAAGCTGGAGAAAAGACAGTGTTTTCAATAAATGGTGCTGGGAGAATTGGCAATTGATATGCAGAAAAATGGAACTAAATCCTTGCCTCTCACCATGCACAGAAATCAATTCCAGATGGATCAAAGACTTAGACATTAGACCAGAGATTGTGAAGTTATTAGAGGAGGGCATAGGCTCACCACTCCAAAATAGGCACAGGCAGTATCTTTCTCAACAAGACCTCCAAAGCTCAGGAAATTAAAGCAATAATTAACAAATGGAATAAAGCAATAATTAACAAATGGAATCAAACTACAAAGTTTCTTCTCATCAAAGGGAACAATCAAGAACCTATAGAGGAAGCCTACAGAATGGGAGAAGATCTTTACCAGCCACCACTCTAATAGAGGGCTAATATCCAAAATATACAAAGAGCTCAAAAGACTCTACACTAGCAAAACAAATAACCCAAGAAATGGGCCACTGAACTGAATAGACACTTCACAAAAGAAGAGACACAAATGGCCAATAGATACATAAAAAGATGTTCTACATCATTATCCCTCAGGGAGATGAAAATCAAAACTATTCTGAGATTCCATCTAACCCCAATCAGTGTGGCAAACATGAAGAAATCAAATAACAACAAATGCTGGTGAGGATGTGAGGAAAGAGGAACTCTTTAACACTGTTTTTGGGAGTGCAGACTAGTTCAGCCACTATGGAGATCAGTGTGGAGATTCCTTAGAAAACTGGGAATAGATCCACCATATGATCTAGTTTTACCACTCCTGGGTATTTTTTAAAGGGATTTAAATCAGAGAACTACAGTAAAATATGCATACCTATGTTCATAGCAGCACATTTGCAATAGCCAAAATATGGAATCAATCGAGGCCCCCATCAACAGATTAATGAATTGCAAAATTATAGGAAATACACACAATGGAATTCTATTCAGCTATAAAAAGGAACAAAATCATGCCATTCACAAGAAGATGGAAAGATCTGGAGAACATTATGTTAAGTGATATCATCCAAGCACAGAAAGAGAAGGACATATGTTTTCTCTAATATGCCCAAACAAGGGAGCATTGTGGATACCAGAAGGACTCCAGATAATAGAGGGGAAATCTCAGTAAAGCTAGAATGGAAAGATAGGGGAGGAAAAAGGCTGAGGATGATTAATGGTGGAGTTACATCCGAATATGTGTAAAACTATGAATATAGCATGGTTAAACTGGACACTCATTGTTGGGGGGGAGAGAGGTGGGGGGAGGGCACCAAGCACAGTTTAAATGTATACCACTTTCAATAAAAAATTGAGATAAACAAATATGCAGTTTTTCTTAGTAAGTTATTAAAAAGATAAAATAAATTTTCTTAAAATAAAAATAAATGTTTCTCGTGTCTTCAATAGACTCTAAGATTTTGAAAACTAGATAAATACTCCCATATTTCTAAAAAATTCTAATTTTATGAAAAAGAAAAAAATGAAAAGGGGAAAATAACCAAAACACTGTTAGTTGTATCCTTAGAATTCATTTTTACCTAAATGTCTACTAATGCTACTTTCTCCCTATTACTTTTGCTACTAGAGAATCATCTTTATGTGCTTTTATACACATAAAGCACATATTTTATATTTTTATCTTCTAACTTTGCCAACTCTTGGCTTCTATTATCTCATTGGCTTTACTACTTCATAGTTTTCACATTTCTTATGCTTTCTACTTTTAAACATTGCATTCCTGCAGGTCTCCTAAATTTTAGTTTCTATTGACCTTTGCAATCTATTTTTAACATATATATTATGTCGATCATACTGATGATACTTTCAGTCCCTTAGAAACTTTTTAGCAATTTACATAATATACTATGTTCTAGTGAATGTTTATTTTTTAAAAAATTAATTTATTTTTGAAGATATGAGAGATTCAACCCAATGCTCAGGGATGACCTGTTCTTTTTTACTTTTTACTTTGAGACAGGGTCTTGGTAAGTCACCCAGGAATCCTTCTGCCTCAATATCCCAAGTACAGGGATCATGAGTGTATGCCACTGTGCTCAGCTGTTCAATTAGGGAAAGGATACTTTCTAAACATATATCAACTGTTTACAGACAGAATGAAACATGTTTTTAGACAATGAGAAAACTAGTTACACTATATTTTTTTAAAAGTCAAAATTAACCCAGCCAAGGCAGTGTGCATGCCTGTAGTCCCAGTACTTGAGCAATGGAGGCAGGAGGACCACTGGTTCAAGGCTAGCCTCAGCAACTCAGTAATAAAAATAACTCAGCTATAAGATAAAAAGGGTTGAGATTGTAGCTCAGAGGTACAATGCCTCTGGGTTCAATTCCAAGTACTAAAATAATAAAAGTCAAAATTAACAAAATAGATTATTAGTGAAAACACACAAATGTTGTTTACAAGCAATTTATAGTTAAATAGAAAAAAAATCTCAGAGAAGAATTTATGAACTCATCCCTTAAACTCATAATAATTTCATATACTATGCCATTAATGCCAAGAGAGAACTAGACTAGATTAGCTTCATTTTTTGTTTGTTTGTATTTTTTTAGGAGTCTTCAGCACTATTATTTAGCAATTTACCCATCAAAAGAAACCTTTTAAAGCAGATTTAAAAGGTAAGGATTTTCTGCTGTCCTCAGCATAACGGAAACTGTGGGGGCTCTAGAATGTTATATCCTAGTCTAACCTTGCTTTTCCTGACTATAACTTATTTCCCGCCAACCAATATGAAGACATTTCCCTGCTAGTTTTCTAGTATAAGATTTTAACTTAAATCATTAGTATGCATGCACAATAAGCATACTTTTTATACTAATTTATCACTGCTTATGCTTTACCAGCTCCCCATAATCAAGCAGTATGCAAGCTCCATCTAGAGAGTTACAGTTCCCATCATCAAACTCACCTCTCAGGCTGGTGCTAGCTTGGTTCAAGTTACTGAATCTAGTTCCATCCTTAAGCTACAAAGTGTTTCTACCAAATCCATTATAATAAAACTTCGAGAATCTTAGTAGTTATAAATCTTTTCCTACAAATTCAATTTCCAAACAACAAAAATAAGTTCATGAGCTTGGTTTCTTCATTTAAAATGTACATTCAGACAATTGATACATTATAATTTCTCAGATAAAATCTTTCTTGCTATACAAATACATCGATGACATAACAAATTAAAAAAAAACCTGATGCCTTGAATCTCATTATACTAGGAGATAATACAAGAAGAAACTGTTTAAATAACAACATTAAAAATGTAAAATGCAAGCCGGACATGGTGGCACACGCTTGTAATCCCACAATTAAAGAGGCTGAGACAGTAGGATCAAGGTTCGCAGACAGCCTCAGCTATTTAGTGAGACCCTTTGCAATTCAACAAGACCCTATTTCAAAAAATAAGGAATAAAAAATAGGACTTAAGGGTGTAGCTCAGAGGTAAAATCCTCCTGGGTTTCATCACCAGTACAGAAAAAAAAAGTAAAATACAGAATAAGGTGAATACTCTATTTCAATAATAATAACATATACTTATTATGAATATGTTCATATATGCCCAGATAATATGAGAATATACATGCATATATATACATACATGCACACACATACAGAAAATATCTGACTGGATGAGTTGCTAGACTATGGCATATTGCTGATCAGAAGAGTTTGTTTTCTTGTAGCTTGTCAACTGGACCACTGGATGGGAGTGTTAATAATTTGTAGATATAGTTTGCATAGTGACATTCTATTAGAAAGACTACCTACAGGCATGTTCTAATTGCAAAAGGAAGAGTAAAACTCAGAAAAAAAAGTTTGACTAGATAGAAGCCAGTAGTCAAAGTTTGGGACTGTAAAATTGACTGTAAATTGAAAAGTAAAATCCCAGAAAGAAATTAGCCACAGAAAGAGAGTCACACATGTGCACATGATGCCCCTGAAGTCTTGGCTGACTTATTTATTCATGCACAGGTCAAATGCCCAAGAACTTGATGAAAAGCTTGGAAGCTGAAAAGTTAGGAAACTGCTGAGCAGGGGTTTCAGGTGTTGCCTCATGCTAGCAAGAGAAAATTTAGTCTTCAAATCCTACAAAGTGAGAGAGGCTTTGTAAATACAACAGGCATATAGTTATTTAAAGAATAAAAGACAGGTTTTCCCCTAAGATTCAAAATTAAAACAAGTAGGAATGGGTCTTAGGATTAAAGGCAATGTCAAAAGACACATCTCCTGACAAAGTAAATTAATGTTTTAAAAAAATAGTATCATTAGCCAATTATTTCACTGCCTCCTAGAATAAAATTAAAGAATGTTCAGATAAATATAACAAAATAAAAATTATCTATAATAAATGTGTCACAAAGCTTAGCAAGAAATGAAACTATATTACTAAACATATAATCATACAAATAAAAAGACAAATGTAATCCATAGGGAGGATTCTCGAAGTTTTTCCCCATTTAATTTAATATGATGTTGGCTGTGGGCTAATTGTAGATTGCCTGTGTGATGTTGAGGTATATTCTTTCTATTTCAGTTCCCTGCAGTGCTTGTATCATAAATGAATGTTGGATATTATCAAATGCTTTTTCAGCATCTATTGAAATGATCATATATTTTGTCCATGGTTCTGTTTATATGATGAATTACATGGATTGATTTTAATACGTTGAACCAGCCTTGCAACCCTGGGATGAACCCTACCTGGTCATGGTGTAGAATTTTCTTGATGGGGTTTTGAATGTGTATTGCTACTATTTTGTTTAGCAGTTTTGCACCCAAGTTCACCAATGATATAGGCCTGTACTTTTCCTTCTTTGAACTGTCTTTATATGCTCTTGATATTAATATGATGTTGGCTTCACAGAATGTATTTTTGAGAGTCCCATTTTTTCTATTTCATGAAATAGATTGAGAAGTATTGGGATTAGCTCTTCTATAAAGGTTTTATAAAAATTCACTTGGGAAGCCATCTGGTATTGGGATTTTCTTTGATGGTAGGCTCCTTATTGCTGTTTAAATCTCTTGTATTGCTATTGGTTGGTTTAAATTTTCTGTATCTTCTTGACTCAGTTTAGCTAGTATGGTAATCACTCAAAACACAAACAACATAAACAACAAACACAAACATCCTGCTGGCAAGGATGTGGAGAAGTGGGAACTCTAAAACATTTTTGGTGGGATTACAAATTAGTGCAACCACTTTGGAAACCAGTATGGAGGATCCTCAGAAGAATGGGAATGAACTTACCATTTGATCCAGGAATACTACTTCTGAGTATCTACTCAAAAGAAAGGGAACCCAACTACCGAACTAATGTAATGCACATATATCTATGTTCATAGCTGCACAATTCACCATTGCCAAACTCTGGAACCAGCCAAGATGTCCATCAACAGATGAATGGATTACAAAACTGTGGGATATGTACACAATGGAATTTTACTCAGCCATAAAGAAAAACACAATTACATCATTTACAGGGAAATGAATAGAACTGTAGAACATTATGCTGAGATTAGTTAGTCACAAAAAATAAGAAATGAAATGTTTTCCCTAATATGTGAATGCTAGGAAGAAATGTGTAACAGGAGGAACTCTAGATAAAGGAGATTCTGTAGATGAACAAATAAGGTGACCTAACTGAGGGGAAGGGAGGGGGGAAGAGGGAAATTCTGTAAAGCATATGATGTACTTAAACATATTAATGTCAATCACTAAGCCAAGAATGGGAAGGAGGGAGCGGGAGGGAATGGGACGGGAATTGGGTAAGAGCTAATTGGGTGATGTATATATGTCTCCACCATCTTTTATCCCATTAAGATGTATGACTACAATGCACCAATAAAAATTTCTTTAAAAGTCAACAGCTCAAACAGTCCACTAAAGCAAATATATGTGTCAAATGTCCAATAAGTATAAAAATGGCTTGGTATCATTATTAGAAAACCAATACTACAAAAAGATTATACTACCCTTAGTAGATTGGGAAAAATTCATATTAATGTTTTATTCTGATATTTATTTTTCAGTCACCTCTCATATCCCTGCAACAGGAAAAGAGAGGTCACCTATGTGTCCTTCTAGAAGTATTTTATGCTTACATAAACAATAAAAAATATATTTTTGCTGTGCTACAAATATTAGCATATCATATATACTGTAATATACCTTGATTTGTATTATTTTATAGGTCTAAACTATGTCAAAATATGAAGATTATTATATCAATAATATTTTCATAGTGTTACACTTAGGTGTTTCAGTTTGGTATTATAAAAATTAGCAAATCATACGATTCAAATTCTTATTACCAAAGTATTATGTTATGCTCTCCTCAAGCATTAAGAAAAATATGATAATAACTTAAGATCAATCAAAGGTAATAATTAATATTACTATTGCCTTTATACTCTGTCAAATCAGTAACATCCAAATAATATTGAATATGTCCAAAAATATTAAAACATTTCATAGTTATTAAATTAAAATATCTAGCCGGGCGTGGTGGCGCACACTTGTAATCCCCGCGCTTGGGAGGCGGAGACAGGAGGATCGCGCAGGTTCGAAGCCAGCCGTGCGCTGGTTTAGGAGACCCTGTTTCCAAAATGAAAATGTAAAAATAGGTCTGGGAGTGTAGCCCCGAGGTAGAAGGGCTTCCAGGAACCCCAGTACCACACACACACACAAACATTAAAATATCTATTAAATAAGAAGTAACTTTTAATGCACTCAGCAAATCTTGCCATAAAAGAGTACAAATGATTGTGTATTGCAAACATTTTGGGTCAGTGAACAATAAACTGTCAAAATGTAGTCGTAAAATTAAGCACAGACTATAGTTTCAGGCCAAATGTTGTATAACTTTCAAAAAGAGGATGAAAGTACAACTTTGTTGTTTCCTCTTTAAAATAATCCAAAAATAAACAAAATTTCAATGAACACTTCGATTTGTGCAATGACCTATTTTTTTTCTTTTCATATGCATCATTTGAAAACCTGTTCTTTAATTCTTTTCTTTCATTTTAACCTGATTGACTTAAAGGAAATATATTCTTCACTTTTAGAAAAATCAGTACTTCCTTAAGATCCATTTTTTTCTTATAGTGAAAATAGACCTTTATGGCTGTTGAGTGAAAGAACAAAGAATTGAATCTCTATTTAATAATGTATCAGGCTTACCCACCAACATAGTCATGCTGCTGCTCTCACACACAGCTTCTGTGAATAGAGAACCATATCTAGGGTGCCTGATATTAAATAGTGTGCAAGTGGCTTACAGGTGTCAATATTTTTTCCAGTCATAACATGGATATTTTTCTAGGCCAAAGGCCATAGTTTTCAGTTTTTATTTATACTTCCTAATGTGTATATTAATTTTTAATTTAAAAAGTATGGCAGGTACAAGTTGAAAGTGATTTTATTTTGGTATTGGGAATTGAATTTAGGGTCATTCTACCTTCAGGATCTATCCTCGGACCTTTTTATTTTTTATTTTGGAAAATAATCTTGCTAAATTGTTGAGGGTTTAATTATGATGTAGAGGCTGATCTCAAACCTGTGATCCTTCTGTCTTAACCTCCCAAGTATTCTTATTTTAGGTGTAAGCCACAGCACCCAGCTTGATAAAAGTAATTTTTAAAGAACAGGTACATCTTCTCTTCATAACAGTTCTCTACTCCATTTGCCCTGACTCCAGAATAACTTAAGTTACCAATTTCTTGATTATACCTCCTGAATAGTTCTATTATTTTTAAACAAAAAGTAGTATGCTATATAAAATAAACTAAAGCAATAACACAGTTGTCAAAAATCTTCGAATTGAGCCAGGCATAGTGGCACACACCCTGTAACCCCAAAACATGGGAGGCTGAGACAGGAGTATTACAGGTTCAAGGATAGCCTCAGCAAGCAGTGAGACTCTCAACAACTTAAGAAGTCCTTGTTTCAAAATAAAATAAAATAACAGAATTGGTGGTGTAGCTCAGAGGTAGAATGCCCCTGGGTTCAATTTCCAGCACCACACAAACAAACAAAAAATAAATAAATATATTTTAAAATCTCAGAAATATATTCAAATAATATTTTATTTTTCTTTTTTCTTTCTTTCTTTCTTTTTTTTTTTTTGTGGGCCTGGGGATGGAACCCAGGGGCATTTGACCTCCGAGCTACACCCCCTGCCCTATTTTTTTATTTTTTATTTTGAAACCGGGTCTCACTGAGTTGCAGAGGGCTTCACCAAGTAGCTGAGGCTGTCTGCAAACCACGATCCTCCAGTCTCAACCTCCGGAATGCTTGGGATTACAAGCATGCGCCACCACTCCAAGCTTATTTTTTTTATTTTTTCTATGTTTATTTTTATTTATTTTTATACTCTTATTGGTAGACTATAGTCTTACATCATAATGTGATTCATAGCAATAGTGGCAGACACCTGCACAGTGAAGGGAAAACTCACAAAATAACATAATTTAACAATAGGAAATTGAAATCTTAACTTCACCAAGCATATTTTGCCTCTCATACCACTCAGCTGTAGTAACAATCCATGGTAAACTATTTTCCAAAGGACAGAACAAGTGAGAGTTTTTACTGCTTGGCTTTTGAACTGGAAATACCACTGGCTTATCCTCACTCCATCTTTTCCTTTTCAAAAGATGGAACTCACACTCTGGCTCAGGGGCCTTTCAAAGAGACACAGAAGAAGATGGAAGTTACGTAGGTACCATTGTTCTGCATGTAGAAATTACTTGACCCAACACGTAGCATGGCCTGGGACAGAGTTGCTATAAAAATGTAATTTTCCTTTAACCCCTCCCCTTGTAAATCATCAGAAAGCTTTCCTTTCACTGATTTAAACAAATTTGGTCTTTGACCTTTAGAGTCAGAATAGGCCTCAACAACTCTTTCAGATGGTTGTAGTACTGACTGTTTGATGCATGTCAACTATCATAAGACGCAATAGCATTTCATGAGAGATCTTCAAATAATGCCACATTTGTCCAGTCTTTTATTCCAAGCAAATCAGTAGCATGAAATTCTGCAGATTAATGAAATAATGCTCTTTGTTCTATCAAGATTTGTCATCTCATGCAACTATGATTTGCTATATTGCTTAACCGGTTGTGACATCTGTCAATGTGATTCCTATGGTAACTTCAAAAGGCTTCTAATAAATACCAAATGCTACAAAAGGTTCTCATATGTAGGGGCAGGATTTTTTTATGGGTCTGTGATTCTTGATATTTAGCAACAAGATTAGTATAATAGTTCATAAAGCAAATACTTTCTTAATTATCTATCTTCAAACATTCAAGTCTGAAAACTTTACCCCAGAAAAAACAAAAAATTCTATTTATTTAGTTTTCTGAGGAAAATAAGTCCTCAAAAAGATAGCAATGTATTGAACACTTGAATTGAAACCAAAACTCAATAATTAAAACAAGGCTTCAAATAAAAAATATTTTTCTAAATTTTGTATTAAACTATTTTCAAGATGTTTCTACTGATTATATATACCTGCTTATAAACATACATATATATCTCAATATCTCAGTACACATATATATACATATATATATATGTACAAATATATTTGTCTCTAAATTAAAATTAATTTCAAAATCTCTTGTTTAGTAATGTTTAATAAACTCTAATAAAGGTATTGTATTGAATATAGTATTAAAATGTTTTGGTACTTAATAGTTCAAAAATTGTTTTATTTTATTGAGACCAACTGGCCTCATTGCTTCTTATAAACTTAGCAATATATTCAGAAAAAAGGAATAAAAATGAACAGCTGTTTCTCCTTAAAAAAGGCAGACAAAGATTTTTCTTACACAATAAATCAGCTGCTAGTGGATTTCCAGGACATTGCTTCAGGCTATTTAGGTATAAAACTTACAAAGAAAAAAAAAGATTTACCTTTTTGTAAATCAAAAACTGGTAGAGGAGATTGAACTGAAGATGAACAGCATATCCTGAAAGCAGTATATAGAGGGCCAGAGGAGAATAGAAAATCTTTAAGATAAAATTTTTTAATTATATATATACATATATATATGTATATATATATATATATATACATATATATATGTATATATATATATATATATATATAGAGAGAGAGAGAGAGAGAGAGAGAGAGTTTTAAATAATTCAATTTTCATAAGGTATATTTCATCAGCAAATATACTTTATTCTATATGCTTTGTATCATATTTGACTTAGCAGCAAAAATTTTTTACAAATTGATAATGTTGCATGTAGGAGCTAAGTCCACTGGATTTCTATTTTGCATTTAATTCTAGCTATTTTAAAGACCATATATCATATATTATTTGGTTAATCTTAAAAGGTTAGATGTATTTCTTGGACATAAAGAGGTTTCTTATATATGCACAACTACTGACCTTATTGAAGTAAAAGATTGTAGAAGCATGTGCTTTTGTACTGTGAACACTACCCATTTCTGTACCATTCTCTTGTTTTCAAAAATAAAAATAAGATTATCATAAAACATTTAACCTCATATAAAATATAAAATATAATTTTAATTTTAAATTTATTCTCATATGGTTGATTAAATGCATCACATCTCCTAATTTTTTTCCAAAATTATTAAGGTAGGAAATATAATGTGGTGTCACAGTGGAAACAAATTTTAAAGGTCCATATTTCCTAAAAGACAGAAATGCCTTTGCTTTAGAAAAACAACTTTTTCTTAAACCACAGAACTGCTCAGAATCAACTAATACGATCTACTGTGTTCTCCTGACTTTGATTCCCAATACTGGTTTGATGTTGTAAGGAAACATTTTATTAAATGAAAAATTAAACAACCAAATAAAAATAAAAGGACTCTTAGGTCCACTTTACATTTCTGATTTTACAGAAGTACATATTTCTAAAATACTAGATATTTTAAAAACATTTATTTTGAGTTTTACAAATTTATTTCCAAATTATATTAAAGTTTTTGTTCTTGATAAAGCAAACTGCCATTTTAAGGACATTTAGTAATGACTGAAAAAATGGACATTCACATAAATCCTTCTAGTTTGTTTCTAAACTTAAATCATGTCAAATATCAATTACCATTACAAGCAGGGTCAGTTTTATTATTCTTCAATGTATTATTAAGAAATGCACTAGATTAGAGAGCAACAAAAGGAGATAGGCTCTTATTCAAGAGATCATCTTTGACATTCTGATTCATTTATGACTATTATTTTGATATTCACAAAGTTCTTAACTTCTTCAGGACTTGGTGTCCTCAAATTAATGGTGAAGTAGAGAGCCATTTGAAATCTAATCATCCTTGGGTTTTCAAAAAATCTATAATTCTATTATTTAATTTGGTTAGCAACAAATATTTACAACATTTATTTGACTTTTAAAAAAGGGGTATGTTGGAAGCTCTTTTTTGAGAAAAAAGTATAGCTACTTATTTTGAATGCTTAATAGATGGTTCTATTTGTAATGGTAGATTAATACTTAGAGTTCATTGTAATTTCCCAAAATGTGGAGAAATGTTTCTTTAAGATAGGCTATTATAGAAAAGATAATATTATGAAAAAGTAATACTATGCCTAAGTAATAAAATGGTTGGTTGAAAAAGGTTTCTCTAAAAAGACTTTTTAGTCTTTACCATGTTAATGTAAACCATAAGCCCGTGATCCCTTTTCTATACCCGGTTTTAGAACTTTCAAATCATCTATTGTCTTTAAAACTTCATTTCTATAACAAGTCCTTATGTAAATATAACTAGACTGAAGAAATTTCTCTTTTTTCTAACTCAGAGTGACTCTTAGTACCTGAACCAAAAGACAGGATGATATTTACCAAATGTATCTATTGCTACTAGGCATTTACCTCAAGGCATTTTGACTCCAAGGCTCTTTAGCCTTAAACTGCACTGTTTACCCTAGATTATTTTATTATATTATGAAAGAAATAATATATAATTGATCCATAAATCTGGAAAATAATCCATACCTATATGTGTGAAGAAAGAATGTGGGTAAATCCAGAGGTTATCCTGGGCTAAAATATTGAAGATTAATCAATTTAATTGTTTATAAATGGAGTAAGCAAGAGTTTTTTGAGTTATCAACATGAACCAAGAAACAACCTGGCATATAAGGCACCATTAAAAGTGGCACCATTGAAAGTGTTGGAGATAGGGTGGAAAGAGATGGACAGGGTTAATCTCTGGGATATCTAGACAGATCTCAGGGAGTTCATACCACTACAAAGAAATATAAACTGTGTGCTTGGAGGAATGTACATTATTCTAAAGGCATAATATATTACTTTAATTTATCAGAGAATTTTCAATTGGTAAATAAGTCACTATGACCAAAACTAAATAAACAATTTTAGACAGTATTTAAACCAGGAAAAGAGCCTTTGAATATCATCCTTAGGAGATTGAGCATGAAGAAAAATGTATATTATCTAGTTATATAAGTTCTATTATCTTATAATATAAGAAATAAATAATTAAAAATCTTTTTGAGCCTATTTCAATAGCCCAGTGAATAGTCATTCACATATAATCACAGAAGTAGCTATTTAAATATAGGAATGAAGGCAGATAAGAGAAGTATCAGAATATACCCAGATTTTTGTTTCTTGTGTTGAATATTATTTACCTACATAGTAAACAGGAAAAATGACAGTTAATAGAGGTCAATTTGAAGAATGTTGTGTTCAGATATATCCCAAGGAAGCTATTGATCAATCAGTTAGTGTCTAAAACCAGAAAAGATCTTTACCAGCCACCACTCTGATAGGGGGCTAATATCCAGAATATACAAAGAGCTCAAAAGACTCTACACTAGCAAAACAAACAACCCAATCAAAAAATGGGCAAATGAACCAAATAGACACTTCACAAAAGAAGAGATACAAAGGGCCAATAGATACATGAAAAGATGTTCTACATCATTGGCCATCAGGGAGATGCAAATCAAAACTACACTGAGATTCCATCTAACCCCAATCAGTGTGGCAAACATAAAGAAATCAAATAACAACAAATGCTGGTGAGGATGTGGGGAAAGAGGAACTCTTTTACACTGTTGGTGGGAATGCAAACTAGTTCAGCCACTATGGAGATCTGTGTGGAGATTCCTAAGAAATTCTGTGTGGAGATTCCTAAGAAAGTTAGGAATAGATTCACCATATGATCCAGCTCTACCACTCCTGGGTATTTTTCCAAAAGTGTTGAATCCAGAGAACTATAGCAACATATGCATTCCTATGTTCATAGCAGCACAATTCGTAATAGCCAAAATATGGAACCAACCCAGGTCTTCGTCAACAGATGAATGGATTGCAAAACTCTGGGAAATACACACAATGGAATTCTACTCAGCCATAAAGAACAAAATAATATCATTTGCAAGAAGATGGAAAATCCTGGAGAGCATTATGTTAAGTGAGATTAGCCAAGCACAGAAGGAGAAGGTACATATGTTCCCTCTAATATGCCCAAACTAGGGAACACAGAAGATACCAGTGGTACTGCATGTAATGGAGGAGAAATATCAGCAAAGCTTGAATGGAAAGATAGGGGAGGAGGAAGACTGAACTTGATTAATGAGGGTCTACATCTGAATATGTGTACAATTATGAATATGGCATAGTTACCCTGGACAATCATTGGGGAAGGAAAAGCAGGGGCGGGGGGAGGGGAGAGGGCACCAAGTATAGTTTAAATGTATACTCTTATGTCAATATTAAAAAAAAAAAACAGGTATCAAGAAACTAAAAAGTCTCTGGGTTGAATTTGCTGATACAAGAGTATTTGAATTAAATTGAATTAGTGGAGATAACCACAATGAGAAGACAACAGACAGCTATTCAACTCCATGAACAACCTGAAATAATAGTGGTAACAAATGAGACTGAAACAGGACAATTGGAGGTGTAAAAGTTCTAGTATTGTTGTCATCAGAGACAAAGGAGAGCCTTTTAGGGAGAACATAGAAGGCTTCCAATGAATGTCCAAGTAAGACAGGAACTGAAACCAAATAGTAATATTGGCTTTGCAGGTCTGATTGGAGGGACAGCAGTCCTGAAATACAGACCTCTGTCAGATGAAGGAGGGGACAAGTGGGTGGAGACATTCCTCACTCCTTTCTCCTGAGAACAAGAAAGAAGACAGCCAGAGAGCACACTTGCATAGAACATTAGATGTGTGAGGAAATTCGGTTTGTTTTTATTTTTTTAATTTTTGTGGCAAATATTTATTTATTTTTGTAATCATACATAACTTTGGAATACAAGACTTGAGAGGATATACAAACACATATCATCCAATATGCCCTCATCCAATTCCCATCCCATTCCCTCCCCCTCCCTCGATCCCATGCTTAATTGGTGATTATCTTTGATATAATTGTTTATGCACCTCATGAGTTTTAAAGAGATTCCATTCTCCCCCATCCCCTCCCCTCTGATTGGTCATCTTAATTGCTTCTCAATAGGGTCCTTTCTACTACTCGACATCCTCCTGTTACCCCTTTCCTCCTAGTTTTTGCTAATTAGGGGAAGCATCTGGATTTTATTTTCTGTACTATTTCTATGTGCATGCCACGTTGCAAGTTCTGATTACACTCTTGAGGGCCCCCGTAGTGGCCTGGCAACCTGGAGGACTCTGATCCCAACCTCGCTGGCTCCAGCACTGGCCTTGCCTCATGGGAGTCCCCGATCCTGGCCTCGCTGGCCCCGGCACCGAACTAACCCCTTGGCTGGCTCCTCTCCTGGCCTCAGAGGCCCCAGCACTGGCCTAGCTTCACGACAGGCTCCAATCCCCGCCTCACTGACCCTGTTCTGTTTGTTTTTAAATGTGAGGGACATGAGTGTGTTTATGGATTGTTCAGAGACAGTTGAAAGGAAGATAGAGAAATGTCAAGAGTAGCTGTTTGGACAGTCTAAGAGAAGAAATAAAAGTAATGTCACCAACCTATAGATTAGACTTCCTGAAGAAAGGAGAACATTTTCTCTAAAACTAGAGGTAAGAAAGCATGTCCACCTGTGAAGTCATTTCTTAATTGAAGCCAGGTGCACAGTAAGTAAAGCAGGGGAAAACTGCAGAAACTCACCTTTCTCTATGAAGTTTTAAAGTTTTCCTGAGTCAGCAATAGAGAAGAGATGTTAGGGAGATTGTGAAATTCTAGAAAGGCTTCTCCAAGGCAGAGAGGAGAAAATAGAGCAGTTTCACATTTTCACCTTGGTGAGCAGTTCTGGGAATCCAGCTGTGTCTGGATGCCAGAAGGTGGTGACCACCATTCTGCCCTGTGGTGCTGGAGGAGTCCCCCAGACCCTAGCACACAGGGGTGGGAGTGAAGTTGGTGGATTGTGGAGTTGCTCACACATTGGGGATTTCAAGGCAGATGAACAGAGAATGGAGGCTGGAAATTAAGCACATTAGGTTGCCTTAGTTAGGAAAAATCAAAGGCAGAAAGAGATGACAAACCAGGAGGAAGAAACAAAACAAAACAAAAACAAAAATACAAGGTTTGAGACAGTATGGTTGTCCATGCTAAAGAAAATAGTTGAAGTTCAAGTATATAATTATTTGGAAAGAAAAGAAAAAAGAGAATATTCTGAGCTCCAGGATTCATTTATATTTAGTGTTCTAAGCAGTTCAATAAACTTTTTATTATTTATTTCATTTTATTTTTTGCAGGTCTGGGGATAGAACCCAGGGACATTCGATTTCCAAGCTACACCCCCTGCCCTATTTTTTATTCTTTATTTTGAAACAGGGTCTCACTAAGTTGCCGAGAGCCTCACTAAATAGCTGAGGCTGTCATTGAACTCCAATCCCCCAGTCTCAGCCTCCCAAATGCGGGGATTACAAGAATGCGCCACCATGCCCAGCAATCAGTCAACTTTTCTAATGTCTGCACTTTTAGGACTCTCAATTATTTTTGTAATATTATTTTAGAGAAAAGACCACTTTTAAAAATTCTTTCTTCAAAATTGAGACACTAAAGATTGAAGACTCAAGTAGTAAGTCTCATATTCCTTAAGTTCATGATCAGCAATAATAAAGAAACAAATTCTCGGATCACAGAGAGTATTGGTCTCTATCCATAAAACACATGTATCTAAGTTTCACATTTGAAATAAGTATGTGTGTTTCTATTCATTTTCTTTAAGAAACATAGATCCACCTTTCTGGACCCATTTCTATGCTTTTATCCATTCCCCCTTACACATTCCACATTCTCATACAGACTCTATTTTTGGCATAATCACACCATCCTTATAGAGGTAATCAAAGCAAAATGAGCTAACCAGTGCAGGCCCTATTCTAGTAAGACTGGTATCCTTGTCAAAAAAATTAAAAGAAGGAAATATGAATATGGAGATGAGCATGCACACAGTGAGAACACCCACAGACATAACGACGGAGATCACACTGGCTCATCTAGGAGAAGACATGCCAAGTCTGGGACCTGCCAGAATTTCTGTGAGAGGCATAAAACTGATCCTCCCTCGAAGTCCTCAGAAAGAATTAGCCCTGCTGACAGCTCCATTTCAGACTTTCAACCTCCAGAACTGTAAGACAATACATTTCTGTTTTAAACCACCCAATTTCTGGTATTTTGTTTCAGTAGCTCTCAGGAAGCTAATACACATAGCACACATTTTACTTGCTATCCACTGTTTATCATTTCCTCCCATAAGTAAATATATATATTCTATCTATATAATATTTAACTTCACTTACAACCTCGTCCATGGCAAAACTTCACATTCTTGCAGATTTGATTCCAGCATCATATCGTCTGTGATGCTTCCATGGACCTGGTTTCCAGTAACATGACAATCGGTAGCTATAGCTATTTACTCACCTAACTCTTCCTCCAGAGGAGCCATCACTTTGAGAATATGAGACCATGTCAAACTTTGGTGGCATGTCCAGTTCCCATTCAGGAGTATATAATGGGGAAAAACATCTATTGGATGCACTTCTCCAAACAAGAACAATGGCATGTAAAGAAAGGAAAATATCGTTTTAGTCAGTTGTATCATTTTTTAAAAAGTGACACTAAAAGCATGCTGCCTTGGAATGCACAGTGCTTCTCTTTGCTTCTTTTTGTTTACCAGTTACTGAAAAGTCTGCAAATGACAACCAGATTTCTGTAAAGAAAGGCATGGAAGATCAGAGAATAATTTTGCTTTTGCCAACTTTCAAAGTGACAAGCTACAGAATAATTCCATTGTTCTGATTCATGTTAGATTTGAGGCTTCGATATTCATAATGATTCAAATTAGCAAAATCCTCATTTATTAACCATCTTTGAATGCTGGTTGGGGGAGTTCTGGGGAAGGATTCTGAGGGAAGTTTTGTTTCTCTACTTCATGGGGGCTCCAGGCATGCTTTCCCTTGGTGACAAAGAGTTATGAGAATTTTGTCCCCAGTGCATCCAAATGCATCACATCAAAGTTGTTCATTTATTATATCTTTATTTGTTCACATTTGTCTTTATATAACTCCCACTTTGGCAATTGAAAAATAGTCATTGCTCATGTAGTTTGGCAGAGAAAGTGATGTAATAAAAAGATCTGAGGTTTCACAGAGGTTCTCCTGTAGTCTTATATGTAATATAAAAACAATATTATACATGAGAAACATACTTGACATATTTCAGAGAATTTCCACATTTATGATTTAAGGTGATATTCAAAATAACCATGTGAGAAATCAGCACAAATAGTAAAACCCCATTTCATGTACAAAATCACTAAGACTCAACCAATTAATTGATTGGTTCTGAGTGGCAAAGCATGTTAACAACTGATCTAGCCCTGGGATTCAGATTTCTTTACTTCTAGTCAATTGCTCTTAATATAATTAAGTCAGTTTCTGTTGCTTTGTTTCCACTGGGGATTGAACCCAGAGACATTCAATCTCTTAGCTACACATTCAGACATATTTTATTATTATTTTTTAAACAGGGTCTCACTAAATTGCTGAGGGCCTTCCTTGCTAAGTGGCTGAGGCTGTTCTTGAACCTGCTATTCTCCTGGTTTAGCCACCCAAGTACTGGGATTACTAGTGTGTGCCACTATACCCAGCTTACAACACATATTTTCTAAAATTTATTATCTTCAAAAATAATGCAATATCTTTACGTATTTTCTAACTTATAGTACTAAAGGTTTTAATAAAAAATTTTGTAATTTGATGTTTTATATTTCTTTTTTCTGGCTGTGGGTAAAATGTATCCCTCTTTAGATTGCTAATATATTGTAAACATTTTATTAATTCTTATAAAATTGATTTCAATAACAACCTAGAAAACAAGGCAATTTTAACAACTGAGAAATATACTCAACCTAGTCATTTACATTAATATACTCAATCTAGTCATTTAAATTAAGTGCACTTATCATTAACTTATTATACTTTTGAGAGAATTTTCAGCTCTTGGTAGTTTACTGTTTCTCCTTTAATACTCACTTCATACATGAAACAAATATGTTAAAATATATTTTACTGCAAAAGTTAAATAAATTACATACCCTGATTTTCGATTTGGGGAAGTATATTTTAAAAGTTAATATTTAAATGACTAACAAATTATACAGTGCATCTGTCTTAATTTCACATTATTCTATCCTAGTTAATTAAAAATAGCTCCATCACTACATTTATTTTGACAACTACAAAGCTTGCAATTTCATTCATTTATGCACCATACATTTATAAAACACAGACCTTGTATCAGGTACTTTTTATATACTAGATATACAGTGTAAAACATATTTAGAATCATTTCTCTTAAAGCTATGGGATAGAATAAAAAATGAAATATGTTAAATACAATAGTAGATTATACACAGGGCTTTTAGGGACAAAAACCAAACAAAAACTAATAAAAAACAAGAGAGATATGTGGATAAAGTAAATAAGAAGAAATTAATGAACTAAATCTCAAAGGACATGCCAATCAATTGTAAAGAGAAGATACTTGTTCAGACAGTAGTAACAGCATTTGTGATGAAGTGTCAAGGCATTTTGCCATGGTAGATAGAGGAAATCAAAAATCCATTTTTTTTCAGAGATGGGATAACAATACAGTATTTGAACGATGGAACTGAAGAGAGAGATGGGACCAGGTTTTCCCAGCCCTGCATGTGATTAAATGTCTATTATAGTCCTTTTCAAAACTATAGAAAGGTTTAGTTTAATCAGAATGGAGCTCTGGAGAGGTAACAGTAGGTGCTGAGTTGAGGGATTGAGGATGGAAAGATGAGGAATTTCTTTAGAATAATGGCAAATTAAAAATACCATTAGTTGATACAGTATTCTTTACAATATTTATTTATATCCCGGGGTCCAGTAAATGAATGTTTGCTATTGATGGCTCATTTTAATTTCTTTAGAGTAAATATATAATCTGCAGTGGCTCTGAGTATGGACATGTATATACGAACATGTAGTAGTGCCTTTAGTATGCTATTTATTTTAAAATAGTTTTATAGATATATTATATCAAAAGAGTTACAAAGATAGCATAGGGTTGTCTCTACACTTAACCTAGTTTCTATTTCTGTCACTAAATATATATATATATATATATATATATATATATATATATATATATATATATATATATTACCCTGATTTGTCACAACTAAGAAATCCATGTTGGGTTGGTATATTAGTATTAACAAATGCCACACCTAATTTATGTTTCATCAGACTTATTTTTGCTTTCTTTCTTTTAATGTACTTTTTATGCTTTAGGATCCTGTCCAGGATGCAACATTCATTTAGTCTTTGTTGAATCATCAAGCTCTCCTTGATTCATGACAGTTTCTGAGAAGCACCTGATGTTTTGTGACCTATAGAGTTTTGTTGTTGTTGTTGTTGTTGTTGTTGTTTTGCAGTATTGGCGATGGAACCCAGGAACATTCTACCTCCAAGCTACACCCCCAGCCCAATTTTTTATTCTTTATTTTGAAACAGTGTCTCACTGAGTTGCAAAGGGCCTCACTAAGTAGCTGTCCATGAATCACAATCCTCCTGTTTTAGCTACTTAGTGAGGACCTCCTGTCTCCCAAGTACTGGGATTACAAGTGTGCACCACCATGCCCGGCGAGTACTAATTAAATAGTTTGTAAAATGTTCCTAGATTTGGATTTGACACATGTCTTCTCTTATGGGTAGACTGGGGTTATGGGTTTAGAAGATAACATAGGGGTGAAGGGACATCATATTATACCAAGAGTGCATCAAGAGGAATTATCACTGCTACTATTAACTTTGATCTAAGACTTGTAGTTGCCAATTTTTGTCACTGTAAAATAGTTTCATCTATATTCTCAGCCTACACTCAAAGGGTAGGAGGAAGCTGGTTTAGCTCTATTTTCTGGAATGTATAATATTTATAGATATTACTTGAAATTCTTTAAGGCAATTTTCTCTGCTACGTAAAGGTTATTTCTTTGTTCAACATTTCATGGCGATATGAACTAGCTTCAAAGATATTTATTTCATACTTTGAATTAAATACTGTTACATTTTTTGTTGCTCAAATTATTCCAGATTTTCCATTCAGAGATCCTTTCAGTTGGTTCTTATGTCCTTTTGACAAATTCCATCTTTTTATTTTTCAAGCACTTTTATAATTATAAGATTGGAACATTCAGGTGTTCTATATATTTAAAGTTAGGAAAACTAAAATGTTAGTAGTGTGTTACGTAATGCATTGTTATGCATTATATAATTTCTATGGGTCTAAACAGATTTTATTATTTGCCTTAAGGCATTATATTAAGAGGCATATTCAAAGATTGAAGTGTGCAAAACCATATGTTGTAGTGTGTGGTAAATAATATGGAACTCACTTTAAATAGCATTCTATATATTGCAGGTCTTTTCGGTGGTTAATATTAGGCTTAAAATTGACTTTAAAATTCAAATAATATAGTTAGAATTTCCAGAATATTGAATTCTTATCTTTAATGACTTCATATGATAGGCCTGCTACTCTAATTTTCAAAATAGTATGGAATACAGACTGAGCTCAAATTTTCTCTTTAATTTTCACCCATCAATTTTATTTTCAAAGACATGACTCATTATTATTTGCTCGAAAACATAGTTACCTTGGAAACTGACAAATTATAGGCTCTGTAATGGTGTTGGAGAAGAAAATTGTATCAAGAACTCAAAGCAAACAAAGAGACCTGAAGTTTGCTCTTTGCTTCTCATGATTTGAAACAATTATTACAGACCATTAATGATAGCAGAGCTTTAAACCTTTCCTTCTCTCTTCTAAGGGCCCCAGAAATGCTGGCCAAGAATCCAGGTTGACTTACAACCCCGTCTTTTATCTGCCATTGTGCAAGCTCCTTCAGCTCCCTCTCCACACATCTAGCATTTTGGAATACACTGGCAGTGATCATTACCCTATACCACACACTTTTTGTGTTCCTGACAAAGTGGCATGAGGCCCTAAAGGAATATTTTCTTGGTGGTAAGACAGGGGTGAGCCTCATTTCACTTAACTTTCACTCATCTGTCACTGTGGATACATTGACTACATAGAGAGAATCACACAAGGGGAACCAGGATAGAGATTACAACAAACCCGGGGCCAGGTGTCTGGACTCAAGTTCCAACTCGGCAATATTCAATACAGTCCGGTGTAGTGGGATTTCCTGAGATTCATTTCTGTATCCTTACAAATAGATGATCTGAATATATAATCATCTCTAAGATTCCTTCTTTTTTTGAAATATGGGATGCTCTGATAAATTTTTTTTCTTTCATAATCCCCTAGGCAATTAAGTCACTAAGTGCACTTGATTTCCCTGGAATAACTTCAAATACAATTACATCATTTCTTGTGTAAGTTTTCTCTCCCAAAATGCAACTACTGGAGATTTGTGCTATCTTTTTAAAATAAGACAGAAAAACATGTAGATCCGGAGAGAGTAATGATTTCTGAGATGACCTTAATCTGTATATTCAGCCTATATATACAAGATAACTAAAGATTATTAATGTAGCTATTGCTTAAAAATGGAGAGTAGACAATGTCTTTGTTCTCCATTTCAGGCCCTATTCTTCCCTTCATTCCCTACTCTGAAAAATTAGTACAGTCTTGTACTGTGCATCTGTGAGATAGGCAGCACTTTATTCTGTGCCTAATCATTTACAGTTGTAGCACAAGCTATAGGAAATAAAAAGTGCATGTCTCTTTCCCATATGTATTGCTTAGAGCTGTGTGGTAAATAGTATTGTGTCCTCCTCCTCAATATGCATGTTGAAATTATACCCTCTAATATACCAGCGTGTTATTTTGTCTTGAAATAGGCTTGTTAGAGATGTAATTAGTAAAGATGTAAGGTTATTTACATCTTAAGTAGATTGGGCCCCTCATTCAATGTGACTGGTATCCTTATTTAAAAGAGAAAAAAATTGGACCAAGAAATAGGAAGAATACTATATGAAGACTGAAGTTATTCTATCATAAACCCAAGAAGTTCCAGAATCCAGCAGAGAAGACTTGACTTCTGGCCTCTAGAATTGCGAGGCAATAACTGTTTTTCTAAGCCACACACTGTGCAGCATTTTGTCCTAGCACCCCTAGGAAATGAATACAAGTTTTAACACAGGTCTATAATATGATAAGCTTAGGAGAAGATTTCTTTTCAGATCCATTCTAGCCAATGTATTAGTATCATTATAGGCTTTTAACTTTGTCTTGCCTGTGTTTGGAGTAGCATTCATGCTGTCTATTTTCCCATCAGTTATAAAAAATATGGTTTCAAGTACTTGGCATTTCCACTTATTAGCTGTGTAATTAACCTCACTAATCTTCAGTTTCTTTCTTTTTTGGTGGTACTGGGGTTGCTGGAAGCCCTTCTACCTCTGGGCTACACTCCCAGACCTATTTTATACTTTTTTTATTTTTGGAAACAGGGTCTCTTAAGCCAGCAGGGCTGGCTTCAAACCAGCGTGATCCTCCTGTCTCCACCTCCCAAGTGCGGGGATTACAAGCTTGCACCACCACGCCCAGCTTCAGTTTCTCAATAACAATAATATTTGACAGAGAATCATGAGCTTAATTATTAGGATCAATAAAAGTGAAAAAGCAATACTGTGAAAAAAAGTGAAAAGCAATACTGTGTAGGGATATAATAAGTAAGATTTAGAGAATAGAAATAAGATCATGAGCCCTGAAGCCAGACTGAATGAGTTCAAAGCTCCTCCTCCATTACCTAGTTGTGTTATTGAAATACAAACTCAATTCCATTTTTTAAAAAATTGTGAGTTCTGATAGTTCCTAGACATGAAATTTGTCATAAACATAAGTCAATAAAGAATTAAGTCCTAGGAAATAACCAGTCACATAGAAAGCAGTCATTATAATAATAATACCAAGAACCTCAAAGTTTATATAGAACTAAACACATTTTCAATCATTTAAATTTATAGATATTGCGAATTGTGCTGCTATGAACATGGGTATGCATATGTTACTATAGTTCTCTGATTTCAACCTCTCTGGAAAGATGCCCAGGAGGGGGATAGCCAGATCATCTGGTGGATCCACTCCCAGTTTTCTAAGGAATCTCCACACTGATCTCCATAGCAGCTGAACTAATCTGCACTTCCACCAACAGTGTAAAAGAGTTCCTATTTCTCCTCATCCTCGCCAGCATTTGTTGTTATTTCACTTCTTTATGCTTGGCACTCTGATTTGGGTTAGATGGAATCTCAGCATAGTTTTGATTTGCATCTCCTTGGTGGCTAATGGTGTTAAACATTTTTTATATATCTATTGGCCATTTGTATTTCTTCTTTCGTGAAGTATTTATTCAGTTCAGTGGCCCATTTCTTGATTGGGTTGTTTGATTTGCTAGTGTGGAGTCTTTTGAGCTCTTTGTATATTTTGGATATAAGCCCTCTATTCATGTTCATAGCAGCACAATTTGCAATAGCCAAAATGTGGAACCAACCTAGGTCTCCATCAACAAATGAATGGATTGCAAAATTATGGGAAATACAGACAATGGAATTCTACTCAGCAATAAGAACAAAATCATCTCATTCGCAAGAAGATGGAAAGACCTGGAGAACATTATGTTAATTAAGATCAGCCAGGCACAGAAAGAGAAGGGACATATATTTTCTCTAATATGCCCAAACTAGGGAGTATTAGGAATACTAGAGGGATTCCAGATAATGGAGGAGAAACCTCAGCAAAGCTGAAGGGTAGGGGAGGAAGAAGGCTGAGGTTGATTAACTGGAGAAGCTACATTTGAATATGCGTATAAGTGTGAATGTAGCATGGCTAACCTGGACACTCATTGTTGGGAGAGGGTAAAGGAAAGTGGGGACATACGGGGAGGGCACCAAGTACTGTGTGAATATATGCCATTGTCAATATGATCCACATTATGATGTGAAACTATAGTGTACCAATAAAATTTAAAAAATAAATATATCCCCCAAATATATTTATAGATATCACACAGTTTATTGATTTTACACATACCATTAAGTATAAATAAACAGTAATTTTGCATACCAGTGATCCAGACTTTCTAGGTCACTGTTCAATATAAATTTTAGCATGTTATTTCCAATAGCCAAGAAGAATTAACTAGGGGATAATCGCAGAGAAGGATGTAATCAAGTAGTTAAGAGTTGTCCAGTTAGTCAGAAGGACCTTAGAGCTAGAGGCTGTTTCTTACAGTTATTATCTTGCCATTTATTTGTGTTAGTATATTTTTGAGTCAAAGTTGATGATCATTATATTTATACATTTTCAATACTTCAAAGAAATGTCTGAAAAAAACTAAATTATTAAAAAAAGTTTATTTAGCTCACAGTTTTGGTGACTGAAAGTCCAAAAGCATGGTGCTCTCTCTGGCAAGAACTCCCTGTGATAGTGTTACTGTATGCTGGATTACACGCTCAAAAGGGCATGATGCAGTGAGCAATCACATCTTCAAACGAGATGCCAAATTGAGCAAAGGAGGTTCCAAAATCCCTTCCAGGGCATACTCCCCATTGACTAAAGACTCCCCACTAAGTTCTAACTCTTAGAGGTTCTACACTAACCCCACACCAATATCATACCCTGGGGACTAGGCTTCCATTATAAGAAATTAGCAGTATGCACTGAAGCCATGATGAAACCATTAGCAAGAATTATACTAATTCCTCTTATATGATTTTCAAAAGCAGCAAAGGAAACTGTAATAAAGGGACCCTTGTTACCATTATTAAAATTCAATTAATTCGCCGGGCGTTGTGGCGCAGGCATGGAGGCAGAGACAGGAGGATCGCGCAGGTTCAAAGCCAGCAGTGCTGGCTTAAGAGAACCTGTTTCCAAATGAAAAAATATAAAATAGGTCTGGGAGTGTATCCCGGAGGTAGAAGGGATTCCAGGAACCCCAGTACCACCACACACACACACAAAAAAAATTTCAATGAATTCATATGTGTGTATCTATTTCTGGGTTCTCCATCCTATTCTTTTAATCAACATATCAGCTTTTATGCTAAAAATTCATGATTTTGAAATTAATTAGTGTGATACCTTCAGCTTTGTTTTTTTTTTTTTTTTTTTTTTAGTCAAGATTGCTTTGCCTACTTAGTGCGTTTTGTGGTTTCTTATGAATTTTAGGATTTTGTGTTCTATTTACATTGGAAGGAATTGAAATTTTAACAAGGATTATATTTACACTATAGATCATTTTGGTGAGTAGGAAAATTGTAACAATATTAACTCTTCTAATCTAAGATCCTGGATATTGTTTTGTTTATATATGTAATCACCAATTTTTTCTTCAATGATTTATAGCTTTAAATATACAGAACTTTCACTTCTTCCATTAAATTTACTCCTACAATAAGGTATTGGCTTTTGATACTATTGTAAATAAATTCTTTATTTATTTTTCAAGTCAAATCATTGTAAGCATATAGAAATGCTACCGGTTTTTATAAGCTGATTTTGGATCCTGCAATTTTACTTAATTTTAATTAGTTCTAACGTTTTTTTGTGGAATCCTTAGTGTTTATAAGATCAATGTTGTCACAGAAAAATTAAAATTAATCTTTTTTTTTATTTGTGCATTATATTTATACAACTTATTGGGGTAAACAAACTTGTGTGTACAAACATGTACTCATCGCTGATTTAACCGCTACCCAAATCCCACCCCATTCCCTCCCCGTCCCTCCCTCCCTTGCTTGGCTTAGTGATTGACTTCAATATGTTTAAGTACATTGTGTGCTTTAGAGATTTTCCTCTTCTCCCCTCCTTTCTCCTCCTTTAGGTTGTCTTGTTTGCTCCTCTTTTCTCCCTAACTCTCACATATTAGGGAAAGCATCTGATTTCTTATTTTTTGTGCCTGACTAATCTCACTTAGCATAATGTCCTCCAGTTCCATCCATTTCCCTGAAAATGACGTAATTGAGTTTTTTTTGATGGCTGAGTAAAATTCCATTGTGTACATATCTCACAGTTTTGTAATCCATTCATCTGTTGATGGACATCTTGGCTGGTTCCATAGTTTGGCTATGGTGAATTGTGCAGCTATGAACATAGATACACATGCATTAGTTTGGTTGTTTGGTTTCTTTTCTTTTGGGTAGATACCCAACAGTGGTATTGCTGGATCAAATGGTAGGTTTGTTCCCATTCTTCTGAGGATTTTCCATACTGTTTCCCAAAGTGGTTGCACTAATTTGCAATCCCACCAACAATGTCTTAGAGTTCCCACTTCTCCACATCCTCGCCAGCATCTGTTGTTGTTTGTGTTTTAAATGATGGCCATTCTAGTTGGAGTTAGGCGAAATCTCAGGGTAGTTTTGATATGCATCTCTCTGATTGCCAGTGATGTTGAGCATTTTTTCATGCATTTATTGGCCATTTGAATTTCTTCTTTTGTGAAGTGTCTATGTAGTTCATTTGCCCTTTTTGTTATTGGATGCTTTGTTTTCTTAGTGTTGAGTTTCTTGAGTTCTCTGTATATTCTAGATATTAGTCCTCTATCAGTGGTGTAGGTGGCAAAAATCTTCTCCCATTCTGTTGGCTCTCGATTGAGGTTCTTGATAGTTTCCTTTGCTGAACAGAAGCTCTTCAGTTTCATGCAATCCCATGTATTGATTCTCCTTTTAATTTGTTGTGCCTTTGGGGTCTTGTTGAGGAAATGTTTGTCTGTGCCTATGTGTTGTAGTGTTGGACCTATGCCCTCTTTAAGGAGCTTCAAAGTCTCTGGTTTAATTTCCAAGTCTTTGATCCATCGTGAGTTGACTTTTGTACAGGGTGAAAAAGTGGGATTAACATCCAATTTTCTGCATATGGTTAACCAGTTTTGCCAACACCATTTGTTGAAGAGGCTATCTTTTTTCCAGTGTATGTTTTTGGCCCCTTTGTCAAAAATCAGTTGGCTGAAAGTGTGTGGACTTGTTTCTGGGTCTTCTATTCTGCTCTATTGGTCTATATATCTGTTCTTTTGCCAGTACCATGCTGTTTTTATTACAATGGTTTTGTAGTATTGTTTAAAGTCAGGTATTGTGATTCCTCCTGCGTGAAGCCAACATCACACTAATACCCAAACTGAATAAAGACAGTTCAAGGAAGGAAAACTATAGGCCTATATCTCTGATGAACTTGGATGCAAAACTATTAAACAAAATACTAGCAACACTCATTCAAAACCAAATCAAGAAAATCATTCACCATGACCAGGTAGGGTTTATCCCAGGGATGCAAGGCTGGTTCAATATACAAAAATCAATCCATGTAATTCATCATATAAACAGAATCAAAGACAAAAACCACATGATCATCTCAATAGATGCTGAAAAAGCATTTGATAAAATTCAACATCCATTTATGATAAAAACACTTCAGAGAATTGGAATAAAAGGAACATATCTCAACATTATTAAGGCAATCTACAATAAGTCCACTGCCAACATCATATTAAATGGGGAAAAACTTCAAGAATTCCCCCTATAAACTGGAACGAGACAAGGATGTCCACTATCACCACTTCTCTTCAATATAGTACTAGAGACTCTAGCCAGAGCAATAAGGCAAGAAAAGGAAATCAAAGGAGTACAAATAGGAAAAGAAGATCTTAAGCTTTCACTATTTGCAGATGACATGATACTATATTTAGAAAACCCAACAAACTCAACCAAAAGGCTTATAGAACTGATCAACAAATTCAGCAAAGTATCTGGATACAAAATCAATCTTAAAAAATCAGAAGCTTTCTTGTACACCAACCATAAATCCACTGAAAAAGAAATTCAGAAAACACCTCCACTCAGGATCTCCCACAAAAAAATAAAATACCTAGGAATAAACTTGACCAAGGAAGTAAAAGATCTCTACAAAGAAAATTATAAAACACTGAAAAAAGAAATCAAAGAAGATCTTAGAAGATGGAAAGATCTTCCATGTTCTTGGATTGGCAGAATAAATATCATTAAAATGGCCATCCTCCCAAAAGTGATCTACATATTTAATGCAATGCCCATTAAACTACCAAGATGATTCCTCACAGACATAGAAAAATCAGTCCTTAAATTTATCTGGAATAACAAAAATTAATCATAAAATGGGTTAAAATTTAAATGTTAAGCCGGGCATTGTGGTGCATGCTTGGAATCCCAGTACTTGAGAGCCTGAAACTGGAGTATCTCAGTTTATGGACAGCCTCCGCTACATAGTGAGACCCTATGCAACTCAGTGAGACCTTGTTTCAAAATAAACAATAAAAAATAAAGCTGGGAATTTGCCTCAGAGGTAGAATGCCCCTGGATTCCATCCCCAGTACCGTAACAACAACAAAAAATGACTTAAATGTAATATCTAAAACTATAAAACTAATAAGAGAAGATATAGTAGAAAGGCTACATATCATAATATGGCAGAATTTTTTTTATAAGATCCCATAAGCATGGAAAACAAAACCAAAGATAAATAAATCCGATTCCATCAAACCAATAAACTCTGTACAGTAAAGCAAACAGTAGCTGGGCATGATGGCACATGATTGCAATCCCAGTACTTGGGAAGCTGAGACAGGAGGATTGATCAAGTTCAAAGCCAGCCTCAGCTACTTAGTGAGACCTTGTTTCCAAAGAAAAATATAAAATATGTCTGGGAGTGTAGCCCATATTTAGAAAGCCACTGGGTTCTACCCCCAGTACCATGCATAAAAAGAAAAGTAAAGAAAAGAAAATAGTAGAGTGAAAAGGAAAACTCACTTTTTTTTTTTTTTGGTGGTACTGGGGTTCCTGGAAGCCCTTCTACCTCTGGGCTACACTCCCAGACCTATTTTTACATATTTATTTGGAAACAGAGTCTCCTAAGCCAGCACCCGCAGCTGGCTTCAAACCTGCGCGATCCTCCTGTCTCTGCCTCCCAAGCGCGGGGAATATAAGCGTGTGCCACCACGCCTGGCACAACTCACATATTTGAATAAATGTTTGCAAAATATACATTAGATATAATGCTAATATCAAAAATATGCAAGTAACTTAAGTACTGAATAATAAGAAAACAAAGAACCCAGAGTCTTGAGTTGGAAAGAGGAGAATGGGGAGGGAGCCAGGGGAAACCTCACCAGCTGCTGTCTGCATGTGTATCACTATCACTATGAAGTATATTATGATGTGAGACTATAATGCACCCCTAGAAAAAGAAAAAACAAATATATAAAACTTTCACGAAAAGAAAATAAAGAACTGTATAAAAATGGACAAATGACTTGAATAGACATTTCTCTAAAGAAGAAATACAAATGGCCAACAGATACACTAAAAATATTCAATATCTCTATCAGAGTATCCAAATTAAAACACAATAAGATATTATCTAATGCCTGTTACATTGACTTGGCAAAGAGAAAAAAACATAACAAGTATTGGCAAGGATACAAAGAAAAGGGAATATGTATATACTATTTTGATATTATATATTAATATAGCCATTTTGGAAAAACAGAATAGAGATTCCACAAAAAACTAAAAATATAATCACCTTATGATACAGTAATAATACTACAGCATACAGTAATAATACTACAGGATATATATCAACATGGATTTAAATCTATACACTAAAGAGGTGTCTTACTTCCACCTTCATTAAATCATTATTCCCAATAGCTAATATCTGAAAATAACCTAAGTGCTTCTGAGCAGATGCATGATTTTAAAACTGTGCTTTGCTGATCTAACTTAACATAATGTTTTCCAAGTCTTTCCATCTTCTTATGAATGACATAATTTTGTTTTTCTTTATTCCTGTGTAGAATTCAATTGTGTGTGTTTCCCATAATTTTGTAATCCATATTTTGTCTATTGTTTTGAACATGGGTATAAATATGTTACTGTAGTTCTATGATTTTATCCCCTTTAGAAAGATACCCAGTAGTGGTATAGCCGAATCGTGTGGTGGATCCATTTCCAGTTTTCTAAGGAATTTCCACACTGATCTCCATAGCAGCTAAACTAGTTTGCACTCCTACCAACAATATAGAAAAGTTCCTATTTCCCCACATCCTTCCCAATATTTGTTGTTATTTGCCTACTTTATGATTACCATTCAGATTGGGCTTAGATAGAATCTCAGTGTAGTTTTGATTTGCATCTCCCTGATTGCTAATGATGTTAAGTGAGATTTGCCAAGTACAGAAAGAGAAAAGACATAGGTATTCTCTCAAATGCTAAAGGAGTATTTGGGATCCCAGAGGGACTCCAGATAATGGAGGAGAAACCTTAGGGAAGCCAGAAAGGAAGGGTAGGGGAGGAAGAAGCCTGAGTTTCATTAATGGAAAAGTTACATGGGACTATGTATATAAATATGTGAGCATAACATTGTTAACCTGGACACTCAGTATCGGGAGGGAGGGAAATGGGGATGAGGTGGCACCAAGTACTGTGTGAATATATGCCATTGTCAACATGATCCACATAGAGTGCACCAATTTAGAAACTTAAAAAATAAATAAGTAAAAACTGTGGTATACAGTGGAATATTATTCAAAATTAAAAGGAGGAAAATCTGCCATTTCTGACAACATGGCTAAATGTAGAGGGCATTATGTTAAGTGGAATAAGCCAGGAATAGAAAGATAAATATGTGTGCTCTCACAAGTGGAAGCTAAAAAAATTGAACTTTATTTTGAGGTATTGGGGGTGGAACCCAGGGGCATTCTACCTCAGAACTATACTCCTAGCCCTTTTTTTTATTTTGTATTTTGAAACAGAGTCTTATTAAGTTAAAAAGGAACTCATTAAGTACCTGAGGCTGTCCAAGAAATGTGATCCTCCTGTCTCAGCCTCCCAAGTACAGGGATTACAAGCATGCACCACCAAGTCCACCTTGAAATACTTTTAGAAACAGAATAGTGGTTATCAGAACTGGGATGGAGATGTGATGGTGTAGTGGGAGAAGGGGGTAATGTTTGTCAACTTGTACAAGGTTATACATAGATAGAAGGAATAATTCTGGTGTTCTATGGCACAGTAAGATGTGTACATTAAAAATAAAATATTGTACATTTCAAAATACAAGAGGGAAATTTAGAAGCTTTTACCACAAAGAAATTATAGATATTTGTGGTAATAGATACATTATTTACCCTCACTTGATAATTTTACAATGTATATATGTATCAAAACATCACACTGTGTTCTATGAATATATACAATGACTATTTGTCAACTAAAACAATTTAAAGCAAGAGCCAGGCATGTGGTGCACACCTGTAATCTCAGTACTTGGAAGGTTGAGGTAGGTTTGGATCACAGGTTCGAGGATAGCCTCAGCAAGTAGTGAGACTTCATCGACCTAGTGACACCCTGCTTAAAAAAAAATAGAGCTGGATGTAGGTAGGGGTAGAATGTCCCTAGATTCAATCCCCGGCACTACCAAATAAATAAAAAGGAAGATATTCAAGTAAAGTTTAATCTACACATGTCTGAATTGAGATACATTGTCTACACATCACTACCCTAGTTGAGAGTAATGTTAAAAGCCAGCTAGTTTCTCATATTGCTGTATTCCTCAAGGCAAGTTTTGAGGCCAAACAAAAGACTACTATTAGAAAACACCATTTGTTTTATATGTGTGTCTGGTCTTATAAGAAAGAAACATTTTAGTGTCTGGCTTTCCAGGAAAGAAATAATCATTTTAGTAAACACCTTCTATTAGTTTTTTTTAGGAGAAAATAGAAACAGTGGAAACTTAAAAAATAAATTATAGTATCACATTTATTCAATTTGATATAACTTACCCAGGAACTATATATCTAGAGGACAGATTGTCTCAGTGCTATGGATAAGTTATAGTCTTCAGAGCTGTGTTGTGTATGCTGTGCAGCCCACATAATATTAATCTCTGCAAAACACATAATTTGAAATGAGCCATGAGAATAAGAAAAAAGCAACTTCCATTTTTAGTTATGCATGCTGCTGGGCTAAGGGAGGATGACAAATCTGGAACCTAAGAAAGCTGGCCAATAGAGTTCCAACTGAATTAAGGTACTTCAAATCATTTTTAGAACCAGGGAGTGTATAAATTTTAAATAAATGAAAATGGAAACATAGTCAATAAATATGTATAGTGCACATGACATAATTAAGTGCCTTCAGCAAATGGAAATGACTTCTAAAATTTACACTTTGCTAACCTAAGACAATATGACAGGTCATAAAAGCTAATTGATAATGTGGTAAAAATACAGTCAGTGGATAAAAGTGATTTTTCAGTATGTGATAACATTTCCAATTAAAAAAGAAGTCTCTGATGGGAGAAATTGCTATACAAATTCTGGAATGAAATATTACAAATTATTTCCTGGTGGCTTTTTTGAGAAATCATACAAACTGTCAAAAAAGAAGCAAAGTGTTGAACTATTTGTCCCCAAGATTTAAGGTTTCATTTTTACCTTCAAAAATATACTACCTAATAGTTACATATGGTTCTTCCTGTGCATCACTCTGATACTATACCATTTCTAAAATTTTCCCATGTACTTGTTCTCCAAGAAATGAATTTTTAAGATCTTCATCAAGCATTTTGCAGATTTCCCTTATACTTCCTGTGATTCATGCACACCCAAAAAGAGAGTAGCTTGTTTTTCTGCAACAAATATGACTCTCTAATGACCTTTTAAGTAAATGGAACAAAAGACGATGAGTCATTTTTATTCTACCCATATTATTTCCTTCTGTGAATACTTTTCATTTTCTAAGAGAATTACAAACCAAGCTGCCACATTATGTTCTACTCAGAAAAAAATATGTATATATGCTCTTAGTTAAGCTATTTATGTTTAATTTTTTGCCATCGATTTGCGAGATGGAATACAAATCCTATGATATAATCAATCATTGTATTCTTAACAGTATAAATTAGAAATTAAGTCTTTTAGGCTTAGGTGCATAGGAATGAACAGAGGCGCTAAGAGTGGAAATACCAGATTACTACTTATCTTTATAGTTGCCAGATTGTCTCTGGATAATCTGTGCATGGAGTTAACCAAACAAAATTTGCGAGGCAAAAATGTCTTGGTTAAACAAATGATATTCATAGATTTAAGAAGGATATAATTCTGTGAGGATGAGGAAATCGAGATAGGATTATGAGTAGATAGCTTTATCAGAGTTCATTTCTATTAACATATAATTTCAAGTGGGAAAGTGTTTCCAATAATTACCAAATAATAAGTACTATTGATCTGAGTTGATTAATGTTTTAATCAGTCCTAAGAATAACACTTATTTCTTTCAATGTAATTAAGGAAATTGTTCTCTTACAAATGAGGATTAATTTACCATAATGATCTCTAAAAAATATCATGACATAACCTTTGAAATAATTTAGAGTATAAATCTCTTATTGATCAGTACATATAACTACACATAAGAGATATAAATTCTTTCATGGCACTTTTATTTTCATATTTTTAGAGTTTGCTGAAGAGATAAATTTGATGAATCTCCTAAGATTTTAAGGCTGTACACATTGAGCTTGCTGTAATCTAGACACAACTTTCTCTTTAAAACATACTCAATATCTAGCATTTCACAAACTTCATTATAATGCATGCTGTCTACTGTTTGAATCTTTCATTATTTATTTTAAAATTCATCTTAATGAATCCACAAAATTAAGTTCACCGGGATGAGCTAACCAGAGGAGGTGCAATTAGAGAGTAAGAATATCTATTGAAACTACTTCTTTATAACCGCCACAGAAGCTAATGACGGAACAAAGAATCCACAAAGGTGGAGGTCAAAGATGTGTCTCTTTAGTTGTTTCAAAAGCATTTACTTCCTATCACAAACTGTGTGTAACACAAGCCTTCCTTCGATGAAGTGCAGCTGTGTAAATAGAGTACAGTAACAGGATCCTACTGCCTCACTTCTGCCACTTTTCAGAAATGAAAAAACAAGCAGGACAACTAGATTTTTTTGCAGTCCATATTCAGCTTATTGAAAATTATTTTCAAGTGGTTCTGAAAATGTATTTAAATAAAACTGTTCTAATATTTCTTTTATTAAAGCATTAGCCTACTGTACCGTGACTATGGAATGGAAGCCTTTGCCTTAGTCCTTAACTTTTGTTTGTTTGTTTGTTTCTTCCATAACAGAATACTTGAGACTGGGGTAATTAATAAAGACCAGAAAATTAAGAAGTCTAAGACTGAGGTACCAGCAACTAAAGCCCATTCTCTGCTCTCAGGAGAGCACTTTGAATCCTGAATCTTCCTAAAGTGTGGATTCAGGTGACCTCAGATGGTAGCACAGCAGAAGGGGGCCAGGGAAAATCCATTCCCCTGAGCTCTTTCATAGGGACAGCAATCCATCTGTGAGGGTGGAGTCCCAATTATCCAAACACTTCTCCCAACACTATTGTATTGATGATTAAGTTTCTAACACCTGAATTTTTAAGGGGATAAAACATTCAAACTACTGCAAGCTGCAAGAGTACTTAGGAATCACTTAGTCCAAACTCTTAACTTTATAAACAGTGGAAATGAACTCAGAAGTGGAAACCAACAAAAAAGGGCTTCATTAGAGAAAGCTTTTATTCCTCTCTCTCTCTCTCTCTCTCTCTCTCTCTCTCTCTCTCTCTCTCTCTCTCTCTCCTCTTTCTCTCTCTTCTGCAGTGATTTGATGCATTCCGCCTCCTCTTGGAATTTTATTTTTCCAAGAGGAGGAAATTTAATTTTATTTGACTGGGGTCAAGTGTTCTCTGAGCCCAAGGTCCTATATTTTTGGTAAGTTCTGATAAGCAAATGACATTAAGCTCAAAGTATACTATTCAATGATAGTAGTGCTAAACTTCTTGAATTAAATAAACTTCACTAAGATAATTTTTTTAAAAGGGAAACAATTGCCACTTTGAATTTGGAACTACTCAATTTAAGCGAATCCTCTAAGAGTTTATTTTATCTCTTTCCAGTAAGTCAAGGCTGTTGATAAACCATTTCAAAAATGAATTGAGCTAAGCTATCAAAATAAAGTAACAGATACAAGTTATGAAACAAAAATCTAACTGAAAATAATCTAACTGAACATCGATGAAGAACAATGAGTATGCTCCCAGTGCATTTATTACTGAGTAAAATAGCAATGTCATCAACTTTATTATCATGACTTTACTGACTTTCTATAAGACCTAAGCTGTTAAGTATTTCTAAAATACTCATTCAAGAATAATAGTACTAGGAAGTTGGCTGAACTTCCACATTTTGTTCAGTACATTTTTCTTATTTCCAAATATTTAGCATCATAAAAACCAGTTATCTGAAGAAATGAGCAGATTTTTAATATTTTTTTCTGTTTCTGTGGCCACATGTACATATTAAATTATTTCCCTAGAGGAAATTACAGTCAGGTGTGGCGGTGCACATTTGTAATCCCAACATTTTGGAGGCTAAGACAGGCTGATCAGGAGGATTGTGGTTCACAGCCTCAGCTACTTAGTCAGGCCTTTGCAACTCAGTGAGACCCTGTTTCAAAATAAAGAGTAAAAAATAGGGTTGAGGGTATAGCTTGGAGGAAGAATTTTTTTTATTCCATCCCCAGTAACCCTCCCCACAAAAAAAAAACAGTCACAGACAATAAATTGTCCTACTAATCTTTTTAGTTATAACACTTTGATGTGTGTGTGTGTGTGTGTGTGTGTGTGTGTGTGTGTATGGTTTGTTTTTGGTGGTACTGGAGATGGAACCCTGGGACCTTCTACCCCTGGGCTACACTCCCAGACCTATTTTATATTTTTTTATTTGGAAACAGGGTCTCTTAAGCCAGCGGAGGCTGGCTTCGAACCTGCGCAATTTTCCTGTCTTAGCCTCCCAAGCACAGGGATTACAAGCGTGCACGGCCATGCCCGGCTTTGTATTTTTTCTTTTTTACTTATGCTCAATGGAACATTTTCAATTCTAGCATGCAGAATTTTGCATGTGTATGTGTGTGGTGCTGGGGATTGAAGCCAGGGACATTCTATCTCTGAGCTACACTCCCAGCCCTATTTTTTTAGTCTTTATTTTAGAAACAGGGTTTCACTAAGTTGCAGAGGACCTCATAAGTACCTGAGGCTGGCAGTGAACCTGTGATCCTCCTTTCTCAGCCTCCCAAGTACTGGGATTAAAAGCGTATGCCACCACACCTGGCTAGCATGCAGAATTTTAAAAATACTTTTCTATTTGCTTGACTTTTCTTTCAAAATATAAACTACAATATGGAAAAAATTAGTATATTGCAAAAATATTATAAGACATTATCATCTTTTTCATAAAATATTTTGTTTCCATACAATGCAAAGATAAGAAATAATATAGTGCTTATTATTGAAATTTTTGAAAAAATCCCCCAAACTAAACTATATTGATCTTAATGTTATTACTACCTAAAGCATTTATTTGTATTACAGATGAGAAACTTGATTTTAAAATATCAGAATTCTGAAATATCTACCTTTTTGTCAATTTTATTCTATTTTAAAACCAATGAAGTCTAATAACTAAGATTACATTAAATATGAATATTTTTAATTTGCAAATTCTAAAAATAAAAATTATTTAATATTAATTTGTTGAATTCCTACTGTATACAAATATTTGCCTAAGTGTTCTGATAGATTAAAGCACAAAGCAGAATGAGAGAGTTCTCTAAGAGTATATCACCAAATAAAATAATAATAAAATACATATATGTGCCTGATGCAGGAAAGAAATGTTTATAACCTGATAGAATAAAAAATTCACTGTAAAGTAAATTGTATGGCTTGTTTCACTTTGTAGTCACTGAGCAACTTTTTAAAGATTAATATAACCCGGGCTTCCATGACAGATAAGAATGCATTAGTTACTTTATTCCTGAGAGATTAGGTGAACACTTCTGTCCTATCTCCCTATATTATTCATTCTCAAATGTCCTAGAAGGGAAATTGCACAATATCTGATGCATACAAATTTGAATCATAGCCTACTTGTTCCAAAAGTTAGTATTGAAAGAATCTCTCCATATTCTTATTAAGGATGAGATTAATTAGTAATATTATAATAATGATAGTGGTCATAAACACTTAACAGTGCTTAGCATGTACTAAGAAAGATTTCAAACATTTCACATGTATTAGTTCATACATTCCCAGAAGCTGTCATATTATGGTAAAAGAAAAGGAGAAACTATGGGTGAGATTTAAAATCTTTCCTAGGTAATTAATAATTATTATTTCTACTACACAAAAATTATTTTATCATCAGTGTCAGTGACTGTGTTTTCTAGCCCACTGTGCCTAGTCGAGTTAGTAGTATCACTTCTTCATGACACAGTATAAATAGAAATACTGTGTGTCACCTGAGTCAAGGTTATACTGGTGTGCCTCTCCAAGCTTTCTCTCTGCTTTTTTCACTGCATGCAGCGTGCAGAGTATTCAGTGAAGGATGCTAAGGCCTTCTGGGGCCCCCACTGAATATACTGAACCAGGACATGATTGCAACTTGAATCTTCACCTTGTAAAGCCTCTGGTACTCATTATTGTTTGGTAAATTAACTCTAGTATATCCTTTCTCATAATTTTTGTTCATAATATAAATGAATGTAATGCAAAACCCACAAAAGTTGATGAACTTATCATATATCTAGGTTCCATTTCTCAGTGTTTCCAAAAGCCTGATTTCACTGGGGAAAGCACACAGGACACTGGAAAAACTGGTGTTTATGTCCAAAATCCACTTTGAGTTAGCATGGATAATTTTCTTATGACCAACCTTCTAAAATGACTGCTTCAAATAGATGATTAGAAAAAATACTGAAAATACTTTGTGGCATTTTACTCTGAATTCTGTTATCCAGAATCTTTTATCAGTTTATTCTAAAGAGAGGCATAATTTATCAAGTGCAGCATAATAGAATTTGCAAAGAAAATAGAAAGGAAGAAAGAAAGGAAGGAAGGAAGGAAAGAAGAGAGGAAAGAAGATAGAGGAAGGAAATCAATTCAGGCTCATTTTCTATTTTTAGCATATGTAACCATTTTCATTTTCTTCTCAGAATGCCCATTGCCTTCTCAACATTTTTTCAGTATTTTTTTTTTGTGTGTGTGTGTGTGTGGTACCAGGGTTCCTGGAAATCCTTCTACCACCAGGCTACACTCCCAGACCTATTTTATATTTTTTATTTGGAAACAGGGTCTCTTAAACCAGCAAGGCTGGCTTTGAACCTGCATGACCCTCCTGTCTCCACCTCCCAAGCATGGGGAGTACAAGCATGCACCACCTCACCTGGCTTTTTCAGTTCCGATACCCTAGTCTTCTTTTCTTTTTATTATTATCATTCCTCTTTGGAAAAGCCAGGTCTGACTATTTCTTTCCCCCCAAGTGCAGTGAATCAATTTCTCATTTCCAAAAGACCTATGACTTTGTTTTTACCTTTACTATCTAAGATTTTTTTTTTTTTTTTTGGTGGTACTGGGGATAGAACCCAGAGACTTTCTACCTCCAGGCTACACTCCCAGACCTATTTTATATATTTTTTATTTGGAAACAGGGTCTCACTAATTTGCTGAGAGCCTCACTCAGTAGCGGAGGCTGGCTTCGAACCTGTACGATCCTCCTGTCTCAGCCTCCCAACCACGGGGATTACAAGCGTGCGCCACAATGCCCAGCTCCTTTACTATCTAAGAATGTCAAAAATAGGGTGGTGGAGTGGGAAAGTTGCCAGGTCGTACAATAAAAACTTCTAAAGAACTTCGGCAGGAATGTCGAACTTCCTCTACAGGAAAAGAGGAGAAGCTATAGAACCATCATAATGTTAGGAAAGAAGGACCCAATGATAAGCAAGAGATATCAGATGCCAAGGGAAGTAGACAGGTTCTGAGGAGTGACAGAGCTAGAGAAAAAAGAAAAGAAAAGAAAAGAAAAGAAAAGAAAAGAAAAGAAAAGAAAAGAAAAGAAAAGAAAAGAAAAGAAAGAAAGGCGGGAAGGAAGAAAGAAAGAGAAAGAGACTAGAGCCTATGCAATGAACAAGGCTGAAATTCTGCTACCAATTAGCTAGATTTTGCCCATGTGAAGAAATACAAGAGTCCATGTGAAGGTTAGTCTTCAATGTGGCAATGTGAGAGGTGATGGAACTCTTTGTGTGTATTAGACACTGGGGATTGAACCCAGGGTACCCTATCGCTGAGCTACAAACCCAGTCCTATTTTATTTATTTTATTTTATTTATTTTGGGTGGTACTGGGATTCCTGGAAGTCCTTCTACCTCTGGGCTACACTCCCAGACCTATTTTATATTTTTTGAAACAGGGTCTCTTAAGCCAGAGCGGCTGGCTTCGAACCAGTGCGATCCTCCTGTCTCTGCCTCCCAAGCGCGGGGATTACAAGCGTGCGCCACCACGTCCCACCTTTATTTTTATTTAGAAACAAGGTCTTGCTCAGTTCATTAGAGTCTCACTACTTACTGGGACTGCCCTCAAACCTATGCTCTTCCTCTCAACATCTCAAGTTTTGGGATTACAAGCATGCATCACCATGACCTGCTATAATGGGACCTTTAAGAGGTAAGATCTACTGGGAAGCGCTTTGCTTAATTAAAGGTGATGAAAAAGATTGTGGTGTTTTTGTGCATAGCACTTGGTAGATGTCAGGAGAGATTTGTTATAAAATCTGACTGTAGCCCCACCCAGCTTAGGGACTTTCTGTTTTCCAACTTGATTGCTTCCTTGTGCACCTGCTTTGGCCACCACCATCCATCATGATGAAGAAGGCCGGCACCTGAGCTGAGTCAAAGCCAGTGCCATGCTTTTGAACCTCCGTGACTGTGAACTAAATAAAACTCTTCTTAATAAAGTTAGCCTATCGCAGGTATTTTTCTGTAGTAATACAAAACTGACTAAAGCAGACTTCTATGGCTTCTTAATTTCAATCGCTCCCTACATCTTATCTTTGTTATGTACAAGTCCATAAAACACCAAAACAATTGTATCTTAAAATTAAATGCATACTTCCTAATTCTACATCAGGCAGGTAGAAAAAAAAAAGTGGGAAGGAGTGCCTCATCTTTTTTCAAAGTCTGGGAAAGACAGATACTTCCTTGTGTCTCAAGTGGAAAGGCTAATAACAATTCTTAGAATATTATTGAACACTATGTCCCATAGTAAAGTATTTCAGTTTCATGATAGTTATAAATCTTTATCCTAGCAGAACTAAAAATCTATCCTTACAATGATACATTTCTGTGAGAAAAAGTGCTTCGAGTACCTAAAAGCCATTTTCCAACTAAGATTTATGTTTTTGCTTTCTTTACTTTTCTGGTTTATGTTATTGTTGTTGCTGTTGTATTTTGTTTTTCAGTGCCACCCATACCAGTAGACACACCATAAAGTTCTCAAAGACCACCCATTCATAGGAAGAAGGACCCATATATATTTTGGCAATTAGACAAAAGGAAAGATAAAGGTACATCTATGAAGAAAAAGAGAAGAAAAAACAGTACATTTTCTCAAAAAAACTAATGCAGCAGTAAAAAACTTCATTGTAATTTGCATATATATATGCTCACTGCATATATCATATCTATATATGTATATTTGTTAAAATAGATAAATCAGTAAACAAAATTATACATGGATTCATATTTTCATTTGTAGACATTATAGACACATGGTGTTATGCTAATGGATTCACCTATGGACAGAATAGAAGGTAACACGTTGTTTACATATGAGAGAGGAGATAGCTTCACTTTGCACCACTGTGCAAAGCAGACTGAGTTTTATTGCAGGTCATCAACCTATATATTCTCTGTAACATTTTCAGCCCACAAGATAAACTGGTTGCCTACTTGCATAAATTAAAAAATATATACATATTAAATATGTATATGCTTACTTTTTACTTTACTCTCTTTTATTACAAGGTTATAGCAAAAGAAGAAGTAGCATTATGGGTAGGACAGCCTGATCTCAGTGGACGCTTTCTTCTCTTAGCTTGACCTTTCTCCATTTGTATTGCTTTATTGCCAGTAGTTTTGTGTGTGGAAACTGGCCAAGACAAAATAATTACATCAACTTTTCTCAGCACAAACTTTTATTTCCTTAGTCCTTGTCCACATCCCTCTAAGATGTGTGCAAGAGCTTTCTCTCTCAGTAGAAAATGTGTTATTGAAACAAAAACACTCAAGTGGTTTGAATGCTGAAATTTTCTGAAATGTAAACGGCCAGTAAAGAGATGTTTTGAGTTAAGGAGATTTTCATACCTCTCACCCAAGAGGAAAATCATCCCCATAGATTAAAAAAAATTCTCTGACAATGTTGGCATGCTTAGATAAAAACGATTTGTTTTCCAAATTGTTTTTATTAAGGTATCAGTATTACATAGGTAAAAAATGATGAATTGGATAATTTTTATGACTCACGGAGATCATTTATCCAGTTAAAAAAATAAATTCTAGTATACTTGGTTGCTTGTAATATTCACATCATTGCAAGTTTTGGTGTGGTTTAGAGATTTTACCATGCATTCACTTTCCAAGAAGTTCACATGATTTACACAAAACGGAAGCAAGACATGTTCCAGGGTATTTAGTGACATGTACTTGGCATTCATAATATGCTGTTTCACAAAAGTATGGGGCTGCTGGGCATGGTGGCGCATGCCTGTAATCCCCACGCTTGGGAGGCTGAAACACGAGGATCACACAGGTTTGAAGCCAGCCTCAGCTCCTTAGTGAGGCTCTCAGCAACTTAGTGAGACCCTGTTTCAAAATAAAGTATAAAATAGGTCTGGGAGTATAGCCCGGAGGTAGAAAGCCTCCTGGATCCACCCCCAGTACCACCAAAAAAAAAAAAAGAAAAGTATGGGACAAAAATGGTGAGAAAAGAGCTGTCTTTTTTTGTTGTTATTTGTTCATTGTATTGGGGATTAAGCCCTGGGATGTTCTTTGTTTGAGCTATATCCCCAGGCCCAATTTAATTTTTTTTATTTTGCAAAAGGGTATCACTGAGTTACTGCTACACTGCCCTCAAACCTGTCATCCTCCTGTCTCAGCCTCCCAAGTACTGGAACTCCAGGCATGTGCCACTGCAGAGAGGAGCTGACCTTATGTCAGTAGAGTGAGCTAGGATCCCCAGGACTCCGGTGACACTCCTGTGCAGCATGCTGGCCAGTGGTGAGATACAATGAACTTCTGCTACAGTATGCTTGGAACAATGATTTATATAATTTTTTCTTCAAGTCATAGAATCCAAGAACAAATAACTATGAAGTCTGAAAAGAGAACCACATAAGGAAGTAGACAGGGAAGCAAAACAGCCAGGGATTATCAGGAGAAGACAAGAAAATAAAATAAAAGTGGCACTTAAATAGGTAGAAGCCAGGCCCTACCTGGTTTAAGATCTTCCCTAATATATGCTAAGGACTCCTTAGTATTTATGACCATTGCCAATATTATAACTATTATGAATTAATCTCATCTTTAATAAAGATACAAAGGGGATCTTCCAATACTGACTACAATACCAGTACTTCGGAGGTTGGCACACGCCTGTAATCCCTAATACCGGAGAGCCTGAGATAGAAGGCTTGAGGACAGCCACAGCAACTGAACAAGATCTTGTTTCAAAATTAAAGAAAAATAGAGCTAGGGTTGTACCTCAGAGGTAGAATTCCCCTAGATTCAATCCTCAGTACAAAAAAAAAAAAAAAAATCTAGGTAAAATGTGAATTCAATCTGCACTAACTCCCCAATGAGCCTCCTAATTACTGCTGTCAGTAATAACAAAATCTCACCAAAATCTCCTTGCCACTCTTTATTGTTCTTAACATTTGCCATTTTAGCACTTCATAGCAAATGAGTCTGATTTTCACATTAGAAACTTTCAGTATTACCAAATTTGCAAAGAATAAGACTATGTCCAGTGAAAGTGTCAACTCAAATCAGGACTGAAGGTCCTAATTGGAACAGCTCAGCCTGTATTCATAGTACTTCTTACATTTGAATGTGTGTCTTATTTGAAATGCAGAATGCCAATGACTATCAGTTCTTGCTATAAATGGAGAAAGAGGCCTCCTGTGATAATCTTTGACTTTTGGGCATTGAGAGACAGAAGAATAATCAGAATCTTTCTGATTATTCTACTAGGAGTAATCTTCTAACCAACCCCTTCTCTCTTTTAACCATGACTCCATTAGTAAACGACAGGCATACTCAGATGTTCATTATTAACTGAATTCATTGTCTTTTGCTTATATTATTTTTGTTTCAAAACTTGCAATGTGACTATAGTAAACTTTTATCACTTTCTTTTTTCTGGTACTGGGAGTGGAACCCAGGGGCTTTTCTACCTCCGGGCTACACTCCCAGACTTATTTTATACTTATTTTGAAACAGGGTCTCACTAAATTACTGAGAGCCTCACTAAGTAGCTGCAGCTGGCTTCAAACCTGTGCGATCCTCCTGTCTCAGTCTCCCAAGTGCTGGGATTACAAGTGTGCACCACCACACCCAACCTTTTATCACCTTTTAAACTCCCACCCATTTGGAGAGTGGTGTTATCAGCTTCCATCAATCCGCTGTACCATTAACACCTTCCTTTCCTATCCCATACTTACTGTCTTAGTTGTGTTAGGTTGAAAATAGAGTTAGGGGGTTTAGGAGGGAGGTAAAAACACCAACCGGGTTATCAGAGACCGCTGTTTTATTCGGACCCCGCACCTTCGGAGAGTCAGCCTGCCATGGGGGAAGAGACTGACAGGCCATGCGTCTAGAGAGTTGTGCATAGTCCTGATAGGCCAGTTGAGTGTGGCGGATCGGAGGCACTGCTGTTTTATAGGCATGCCAATTCTCTCGCGACATCTGTAGCATCGTGATGTTTGGAGTCTTGAGGCACCTGGGGTCTCGCGATATCTCTGCTTCTGGCTTCCACTGTGAGATCACGTAGGGGAGGGACCCAACTTATCAAGTTGGAGGCCTCACTGCCTTAGTACAATCAGCATGTAGTCACTGAGATATGCTCCCTCATAGCATTCAAAACCTCATGTAGGGGTCAGTGCACTGTCAAATGTAGCCCACTACCTTGGCTCAGCCAGCTAATAATGCTAATGTTGATTTTCAACTTTTTAAATGGTTGAAGTAAAATAAAAATAGCAATAGTTTGTGACACACGAATATGACATGCAAATGTGTATCTCCCTCCTTTTTCTCATGTGTCCTTTTTTGCACACTTTGAAAACCTTCAGCATTATCATGGCTCCTATCTTTGTGCATTCTGACAAATATTCTTCATTATTTAGAACCACTGTATCTGCCATTTGCTTTGGGAAATTATCTTTAGTTCTCTTGTTATTTTCTATTCTCCACTACTTTAGGCATGTCTTAATGAGAAGAAACTTAATTTGTCCACCTTCATAATTTCTCATAGAAAAAAAAATTTTTTTGGTGTCATGAAAAGCATTATTGGATAAATTTCACAGGAGGGCCAGGAGCAGAGTAGGAGAAAAAGGGCCAAAAGAGAAAGAAAGAAGAAGCAGCATCATAAAGAGAAATGTCCTGCCACATGGTGGGCTTTTAAATCCCCCACAAATTCCATCTTATTTCATGTATATTAATTTTGGGTTTCTTGCCACAGTTTAGGATTGTATCACAATGGAAACCAAAATCTGCAATATAATAGGCTAGAAGTTTCAAATTGCAGCTGGGCAGGACAATTCTTGTACTTTATAAATAAATAAATAAGCCTATGTATACCAGATAAAATCAGGTAATTTGTTTCATCAATAACCAAGTTACACTATTAATTTTTTAACTAAATATATGTACTTTCATTAACAAAATCAATCCTTTTACAACTTTTTTCTTTACTTTCACATTGATTCCCTCTCCCTTAATTCCAGTCCCATCCAAACTTCTGGTTTGTGAAACATGATCCCTTGACCCTCCCTTTTCCTAATTTGTTTTTATCTGAAACATCTTAAAAGAACAGATTATTTACTTCCTTACCTCCCATTCATTCTTAAACTCATTTTAAATGTCATTTGAAATTCTCCAAAACAATTACTGGCTTTTTTCTTGCCAAAACCAAAGGCTTCTATTTAGATTTCATCCTATTTGAACTTTCTGAAACATTTGACCACTGGTTCTGTTTTGAAAATCGTTTTGTTTGGCTTCAGTAAGATCCCCAGTTCTTGGTTCTCCTCTTCTCTGTTCTAGCTGCACAAGTTCCCCTAATTTCTTTCCTTGTTCTCGCCTACCTTTAAGGGATTAACTCTTGTTTATCCTAATTTCTAGCTCTCCTTATTTTTCAAGGTTGTACTATCACCTAGAGACTTAAATAAGCACTCATCCAAAAGTCGATGGCTCCTAAATATATATTATCAGCTCTCTTCCAACTTCTAAACCTGAATTCCTTTTGCAAGTGCTGTATGTATGGTTCTCAGACTATCTCACTATATTCCTGCTTTTCCTCCTTTCTTTCTTCAGGCTCCATCATCATCTTGGTCTTTCAGGCCAGGGAGCTAAGAGCCAGGGAGGAGCTTTATAGAAGATCTACATCTCAATCTCAGTGCTTTTCTTCTCCTCCTTCCTCCTCCTCCTCCTCCTCCTCCTCCTCCTCCTCCTCTTCCTCCTCCTCCTCCTCTTCTTCTTCTTCTTCTTCTTCTTCTTCTTCTTCTTCTTCTTCTTCTTCTTCTCCTCCTTCTCTTCTCTTCCTCCTCCTCCTCCTCTTCCTCCTCCTCCTTCTTCCCCTTCTTTTTCTTCCTCCTCTTCTTTTTTTTTGTATCTTACTGACCTCTTTTTACATAATTATGTGGTACTTAGCATATAATTGGGACAAAAATCAGTATTTTTTTGGGCAGTGCTGAGGATGGAACTCAGGGGCATTCTACCTCCAAGCTATGCCCTCAGCTTTATTTTAATTCTTCATTTTGAAACAGGGTCTCACTAAGTAGCTGAGGCTGGCTGTGAGCGATCCTCCTATCTCAGAGTTTCAATTACTGAGTTTACACGTATGTGCCATCAAGCCTAGCTATAGATCAGTATTTCTGACTAAATACATTTTTTAATAACTTTACATTAGCTTACATAACTGTCTTCTAATATACTGTAGCAAATATATTCTCCCATATTGTTATATTATTAACAGGAACAAATACATATTTAAGAAAAATGTTGAAAAAATAATGGAATAGTAAAAGGTAACATGAAAAAAGCAATATTATTTGTGCGGGTCAATAATGAAAGAGATATTCTTATATAAAGATTTGCTGTTATAAAATTAAAAAGAAACATTTATGAAGAACTTGAAAATCTATATTCAATGCATTTGTATTCTAAGGTGACAGGATAGCTTCATAATAAAGGACATTTCCTCTAGTTTCAACAAGGTATAGTCAATATTAGCATATGGTATATTGCTCTCTTTGGTCTTAAGGTTAGAGTATCAAACTTGGAGCTATTAAATTTTTTGTCATATGAGGGATATCACTGTTAAAGTGACTTCAATAGCCCATAATTAAAGTTTTTTTTCAGGATAAAATTAATCTTCCCCTGAACCTATATATTATATTCTTTTGCAATAGACTTTTGAATTTAGGAAGACACGAATGTGATACAAGACACTCTCAACCATAAAATCTTTTTTGAAACACTGAACATGAAAACGACAAAGACTATGGCCACATAATATCCCTTAACATTTGATTGTCTCCAAATAGAAATAAAATAAATGGCCAAAGCACATAGGGGAGTCCAGGTTCTCTGTTATCCTGTGATCCCCACATGCTTTTAAAATCTGAAGGAATAGCCGGGCGTGGTGGCGCACGCTTGTAATCCTCGCGCTTGGGAGGTGGAGACAGGAGAATCACACAGGTTCAAAGCCAGCCTTGCTGGCTTAAGAGACCCTGTTTCCAAATAAAATATATAATAGGTCTGGGAGTGTAGCTCGGAGGTAGAAGGGTTTCCAGGAACCCCAGTACCACCAAAAAAAAAAAAAAAAAAAAAAAAAAATCTGAAGGCATTCATTCAGGACTGTCATGAATAGCCTGTATCCCTGATGCTCCCACTCCAAACATGTGTGGTCCCACTATGACTGCACTTAATTTCAGCCTGTAAAAATTAATTACACATACACACATCTCCCTAGAAGTACTATTTTGTATTTAAATAGAATTTCAAAAAGAACCATTGAAAAGATTGTATAAAACCATTAAATAATATTTCATAGGATGAATATCAGTTAGGTTAGCTATATGCAAAATATGGTAAAAGACTAATATCAGTGAACACTCAATAGCTTGTCTTGATCTGGAAGCCTTTCAGTGCAGTGTGACTCTGAACAGCCACAAATTTATTAGTGGATAAGATAAATTAGCACAGGTCAAAACAATGATTTAAACACCTTTCTCCTAAGAACTCACTCTTTTCCTGCCATCAACTGGTATAAACGTTGTCATGTGATGATAAAATTACAAAATTAAAACATTCTCCTAGTGCTACAGAGTCACATAACTCCATTTCCTATAACGATGCCACGTTTGATAATGCAGACCATGTGAAGCAGATTAACTTGGACCAAATTAGCATCTTTCTGGAAGGCCAGCTGATAGGCACATATAAGACATTTGACACACACATCCTTCGAGATTCAATAAAATGATTTTCAAAGGCTATGCCACAAACAGTTCAAGCCTTATAAATATCTACATTATAAAAAAGAGATTGCTTTTTAGTCATTTATTTGAACAAACCAACATGACAATCTACATAATCTCAATGCATATTCATCTCATCCTGGAGAAACTCACTAGAAAACTGCTTTGGTGGCAGAATTTTTTGTTGTTGTTGAATAATGCTTCATTTGTTCTCTCTAAATAGTTATTTTCATGTGTTCTGGGCTGTCTTCAGGAAAGATTGATGTCTGTGTCACTGCTAGGAAGTCCGAACTGTTCAGCCCCACTGCAGTCGGTGTCCTCATCCTCCTGCTCTGCAGGACACCACAGATTTAGGCAGCCAACCTTCTGAAAGGGAGTTCTTTAGTGGCAATCAGTGATGCCAGTGCAACTTTTCCCACAAGGCTCAAAACTTTTAGTGGTTAAACACTCCAGTACCAGATGGCAAGGATCAAGAAAATAAATGAATATGTTAGCTGAAAGGTACTATTGCTGTCACCTAGCCAATGCTAAGAGAGATTCACAATTCAAAATTTCCTCTATCATTAAACTTTTCACTAAAATATCATCCCCATGATAGACTGGGAAGATCTGTATCTGTTTAATGACATTTTGACCCTCTTCTTGCAGACATGAGAGCTTAGTGATCAATCACATTAATAATAGCAATTGTCAGTGTGCATTTAAGAAGTAATTTCCACAGTATAACATGTTCCAGCTATATCTCCACCCCTACGGAGAGCATAGCAATAGGAGGGAACCCTTGGCAATGCAAGTAAAGTGAAAGGAATTTATACAAGTTGACATGAAGCAGGTGTTTAAGAACCATCAGGTTTGTAGTGGAGAAAAGAGTGATATTAAGGAAGAAAGATATTCAGAAGCCCTGTGATCACAGCAAAGTCTTGTAAAGTCGGCAGTGTCCTCATTTTTATAGAGAGTAAACTAAGGTTTTTCTTTTCATGAAGAACAACATGATTATATTCACAGCATTGAACAGGAATAGGAGGTGACAATTGTTTTTCCCTTATAGATGATTTGCATTCTGAATGGTACAAATAAAAAAAATGTTCTTTTGACTGTCTCAGGTTACACATAATCAAAAACACCAAAACTAGTGAAAACAATGTACCTTGAGGGGATCTGAACTGCTACCCTGCTCTTGCCAGTACTGCATTTTAAGCAAATAACATAATACTTTGATGACATTGATTGCTATGTGTTCAAATGTGTATGTTCTTCCAAAATTCATGTATATATTGAAATTCTAACCCCTATAGTGATAAGATTAGGTGATAAAGTATCTTTGAGAGCAGCCTTTGTAAGGTAATTGGGTAACTAGAGAATGGGATTAGTACTTTTATAAAAGAGGCCCCTGAGAAATTTCTTATTCCTTCAGCTATATGAAGTTACAATGAAAAGATAGCTGTGTATGGATGGAAAATGAACTGGGCATTGGTCCATTCACTAGACACTGAACCTACTGACATATTGATCATGGACTTTCCTAGATAGCCTCCTGGATTGTGAGAAGAAAAAATCTGTTGTCCATAAGCTAACCAGTTTAGGACAGTTTGTTATAGCAGCAAAAGCAGACCAATATATGTTACAAAAGTCATTTACTTATTAAAGAGCAGGGTAGCAGTTCAAATCACCATGGGGTGAATATATATTACAAGTAAAAACTTTAAGTATTAAAATTCATATTAATCATAACAGCAATAAGTGCTTTCTCTAGTAATTCATATTTTATTTTCAGTTTTTTCCTAGCCCACTGCCAAGACTTTATCCAATACAAGAAAGATTCTACCATTTATTTTGCTTTTGAGTTAGGGACATTGACATCCATCATTTGAAAAGGAGGGGAAGAAATTGAAGACTGGAAAAAGTGATGCATGCTATCTGTAGTGTGGAGAGGTGAAGGTCATCTAAAGGAGAGAAATGAAAGATGTTATGACTTGAAGAGCTAAATAAAATCTGTCAAGGTCTGGGCAGGTACTTGAGATTATCCTCACAAATCCTTAAAATTGTTAGCTCATATTTTCACTATTTTAAAAAAGAGGAAATTAAAAAATAACTTTTCAGAATTACAGCTATAATAAGTGGCAGAGTTGGAACTTAAGTCTAGTCCTATCTGGCCTCAGGGTTGGCACTCTGTGAGTTTTAATAGAGGTATCTACATATGATGCAGCATACAAAAACATCATGAAAAGTATATTTTTTTAAGCTTGCTTTAAATGAAAAGAGATGAAGACATTCATATGAAAATGTATACAGTGGAAAATAATAAACCACTAGTGTCATATTAAGTTATGTGAACATTGCTTATAATGGAGTTCAGGAAAAGGAAAGTACAGTTAGAGTATGACTGATCCTTTCTTCAGAAAGCAGTAGTGTTGAAACTTTGCCTAAATTTTAAAATAATTTAGCATATTAGAAATAAGACCTCCCTGCTTCTCCCTCTTCATCCCCTCTCCCTCATATATATATATATATATATATATATATATATATATATACCAATTAATTTGTTATGTATATTACATATACATATACATAAATGAGGATATGAAACTTGGCTAGTCAATTCAGAATCGAATATACAAACACATACATGTATACAGCATGCCTGTTATCATGAATGCACAAAGCTCTTGGCTGTTATATGGTTTTAGCAAAAAAAAAAAAAATATATATATATATATATATATATATATATATATATATATATATATGCCCTTAGCAACTTAGCAACAACCTGTATATTAGTGTATGTTACTTCTCTGGTTTTTCAGAAAGATCTGTTTGCTGGCTGGTTCACATACATTTCCTTTCATAGAATCAACTCATTTGTTATGTTACTTGAAAAATATAGTTGTGAAAATATAAAATATGAGAGGAAAATTAAATAATTTTATTCAATATCTTAAGCGGGCAAAATAAAGTTAGAACTGCAGTAATAGAAAAAACTTCAATAGATTATGTTTATTAAAACATTAAATAATTACATTTTTATATAAGGATGAAGCTAAATATGTTGGGGAAAGTACTAATTATATTTTCCTGTGTGAAGAAAAAAAATGTTAACAGAGGATCTTTCAAAACAAATCTCATAACTTTTATCCAGAATCTTTGAGACTTCATAGCCTTTTCAAAAAGCAAGCAAGTGACTTCCTGGAAGATGGCAACCAAGAAAAGCAGCGTTTACAATTCCTGCTAAAACTCGATCTCTGTTGCCACAAAATCAGTGCTATTCATAGCCAGAAAACACCATCAGCAGAGAAATAAAAAATGTAAACACAAGGGACAGAGGGAAAAAAAAGAATAGAAGAACAACCAGAGACCAGAAATCAAGCCTGCAAGGCAGCAGTGGGGCCATGCCGGCGCCATCTTCCCTCACAGCACCAGGCTCCAGAGAGAAAAGGTAAACAAGGAGCTGAAGTGAGCAGCTGCGGATCATTTGGGTGTAATTCAGCAGTTCTTTCAGCACAATGGACGTCTAAAACTCCCAGTGGCCAAGCTCATCACGCCTTCCAAGGACTCAGAACGGAGCTCAAAACCAGATAAGAAATACACCGGCCTCACAGCCGAGGGTGTGGCAGCGGCGCCATATTGCCAGCAGTGCCAGTTTAATGGCCGAGGGTGTGACAGCGGCGCCATATTACCAGCAGTGACAGTGATTTCACCACACCCAGCCACAGCTCTAGAACTGTTCTCACAATAACCGTGAGTATAATTACAGCCCCTAAAGGAGAAATCTCTCTACTACACTCCCAGGGACTTGCGTAGCTTTGATAATCTCCGTGGGTCGGATATTTTGCAGTCCAACCCAGTGAAGGAGTAGCAGTGGCAGAGATACCACACCCTAGTTGCAGCTTCCCATGGGAAAACACCCAGCCTGGCACCCCCACGGTCTCGCGCAACCTCGATTAACTTCCTGGGTATGCGACTTTGAGATACAACCCAGTAAAGGAGTAGTGGCAGCTGAGATTACAACAGACTCGAAATACAGAGCACCCTAAGTGAATTCGTAGTGACCTATCAAAGGCACAAAATTCTGAAATCATGGGAAAGAAGAACAACAATAGAGTAATGAATGCCCACAACCCCATATTTTCAGAACCTGATGACACAGAAATTCAGAGATCTCCAGAAGATCAAATCAGAAACATAACTGTAAAAATAATGCAGGACTTTTGAAAAACTTTAGAGAGAGTCTAAAAGAAATAAAGGAAGCGATCATTGAGGTAAAGGCCTCAATTCAAAGTATAAACAATTGATTAGACCACATGGAGAATAGAATCTCACTCCTAGATGATCACTCCAAAAACAAATGCATAATTTCTAACTTAGAAAAAAAATCAGACAGCAGGAATCTGACATTGAAGAAATATGGGCCCATTTTAAGAGAGATGACCTAAGAATAATCAGAATAGAGGAGGGAAAAGAAGGTGAAACCAAAGGGATCAATAATCTCTTCAAAGAAATAATAGCAGAAAATTTTCCAAACATAGAGCAAGAGGATACACAGGTCCAGGAAACTTATAGAACACCCTTTAGACAGGATCAGAGAAGAGGATCCCCATGCCACAAAATTGTCAAAATATCCAATGTGGAAGCCAAGCAGAGAATCTTAAAGGCAACAAAAACAAAAGGTCAAGTGTCATTCAGAGGCAAACCAATTAGAATTACTCCAGACTTCCCAAACCAAGTCATGAAAGTAAGAAGGGCTTGGAATAACATATTCCAAACTGAAAGAAAACAACGTCCAGCCAAAAATTTCCTACCCAGCAAAACTATCTATCAAATTAGATGGGGAAATAAGAAGCTTCCATGACAAACAGAAACTGAAGGAATTTATGTCTTCAAAACCAGTGCTAGAAAAAATACTCAAAGAGATTAACTACAAAGAAGAAATAGGTAATACACACCAGAACCAGAGAAACAAGATTTTCCATCCAGCAGACAACTAAGCAAAGAAGAATATATTCATGTGTTTATAGGTTAAAATCTTTGGGGATTCATGATTTATTTCAGTCTTTTACCTATTTCTAAATTTTATTTCTAAACTGTATTGTTTGCTTTTATTGTTGCTAATTTTTAGGATTTATATTTGGAATGTTAATATACCTTCAGATATAGCATTTGGAAATATTTTATCCATTCTATCAGTAACTTTTACTTCTGTTTACATTGTCTTTGGATGTACAATATTTTTATTTTTTTAGGAAATTTGTTTATTCTTTTGTTTCCTGTACCTTTGAAATCATATCCAAGAAATCACTGCCAATTTCAATGTTTTGAAGTGTTATGACCCAGGTTTTCTTCTAAAAGTTTATAGTCTTAAGATTTACATTTAGGTCTTTTATCTATTTTGAGTTAATATTTGTATATGGTGTTAGGTAAGGGTCCAACTTTATTCTTTTTCATGTAATTATTATTTTTCAACAATATTTAGTGAAAGGATCATTATTTCCTTCACCAAATGTTCTTGGAAACTTTGTCTAAAATAACTTGACCATATGTGGAAGAATTCATTTCTAGGCTTTTTATTTTACTCAACTGGTTTATATATCTGCCTTTATAGCAGTACTACACTGTTTCAATTATTGTAGCTTTAAAAGGTTTGAAATCAGAAAATGTACATCTTCTAGCTTTGTTCTTTTTCGAGATTGTTTTGGGTATTTAGAGTTCATATTTCATGTTAGGATAGTTTTTTTTTTTCTGAAAAAAAAAGTATGATAGCTTTACCTTAAAAAAAAAAAGAAAAAAATATCCTCTGGTAAGAAAGCAAAAAGAACACTGAACTGTTATTTCTAAGTGATCAAAAGTTTGATATCAGCCAAATGAATCTGTTATGTGAGATTATCATTGTTAATTTTGAATTGCTATAATATTAAATATCAACCACTAAGCCAAGCATGGGAAGGAGGGATGGGGAGGGAATGGGGTGGGAACTGGGTAGGGAATGTGTGCATGTATGTCTACACAAGTTTTTTTTATCCCATTATGATGTATGAATACAGTGCACCAATAAAAAAATTTAAAAAGGAAGCAAGTAATTCTCTGGAATTTACTGTTGATTCATACTTTTAATGAAAATTAAACCTGATATAAAAATGATTTTTATGTTAAGATAGAAAATCAGAGAAGATGAACTTACCTTAAAATCGTTAAGGCAATATGCAATAAACTCAAAGCCAACATTATGTTGAATGGGGAAACACTGTAGAAATTTTCCTTAAAATTACAAACAAGACAAGGTTGCCCATTATTACCACTCCTTTTCAATATAGTCCTAGAGACTATTTCCTGTGAGATAAGGCAAGAGAAGGATATCAAAGGAATTCAAATAAGAAAAGAACTGAAATTATCTCTATTTGCAGATGGCATGATCTTATATTTAGAAGACTCAGTAAACTCAACCAAGAGGCTTCTAGAGTTGATGAACAATTTAGCAAAGTAGTGGATACAAAATAAAAAAATCAATAGCCTTTCCATATGGCAACCATGAATCCACTGAAAAAGAAATCCAGAAAACAATTCCATTCACAATAACCTCAAAACCAAAATCCTCTAGAAATAAATCTAACAAAGGAGGTAAAAAATTCTCTAAAATGAAAATTATAAAACACTATAGAAAGAAAATGAAGACCTTATAATACAGAAATAATCCCCTTGTTCTTGGAAAGGCAGAATATATATTATCAAAATGGCCATTCTACCAAAAGAGATCTACAGAGTCAATGCAATCTTTATCAAAATACCAGTGTCATTCTTCAAAGATCTAGAAAAGTTAGTCCTATTTCATATGGAGAAACAAAAGACCCAGAATAGCCAAAGTAATTGAACTATGGCAATTAGAATTATGCAGGAAGGATCACATTTTCTGACTTCAAATTATATTATAGAGCTTTAGTAATAAAAACAGTGTGGTAGCTGGGCGTGGTGGCGCACGCTTGTAATCCCCGCGCTTGGGAAGCAGAGACAGGAGGATCTCACAGGTTCGAAGCCAGCTGCGTGCACTGGCTTAGGAGACTCTGTTTCCAAATAAAAATGTAAAAATAGGTCTGGGAGTGTAGCCCGGAGGTAGAAGGGCTTCCAGGAACCCAAGTACCACACACACACACACAAAAAAAAACAAAAACAAAAAACAAAACAAAACAAACAAACAACAAAAAAAAAAACAACTGTGGTATTGACACAAAAACAGACACATAAACCAATGGAATTTAATAGAAGATATAGAAACAAACCCACAAACTTACAGCCAATTAATTTTTTACAAAGTTGCCAAACATATGTTGGACAAAAAAGACAGCCTTTTCAACAAATGTTATTGGGAAGACTGGTTATCTAGTTGTAGAAAAGTGTATTTAAATCCCTACCCCTCACCCTGCATAAGAGTCAACTTAAGATGGATCAAAGCTCTGGAAATTAGACCAGAGACTTTGAAGTTACTACAGGAAGGCATTGGACCAACACCCTAACCTATAGGAATAGGTAAAAAACTCTTCAATAAGGCCCCAAAGCTCAGAAAATTAAAACAAAAATTAAGAAATTGAATGGCATTAAAACTAAAAAGTTTCCGCTTATCAAAGGCAAGCATCAAGAGTCTAATGAGAAAACCTAGATATTGAGAGATCTTTTTCAGCTATCTCTTTAATAGTGGATTAATATCTAGAATATACAAAGTACTTAAAAGACTTAGCATTAAAAAACACCCCAATCAAGAAATAGACAATTGAACTAAATAGACACTTCATAAAACAAGAGATGGTCAGTAAATGCATAACAATGCTCAACATCCTTAGCAATCTGGGAGATGCAAAATCAAAACTACGCTGAAATTCCATCTAACCCCAATTAGAATATAAATGATCAAAAAGTCAAACAACATTAAATGCTGACAAAGATATGGAAAAACTGGAACTCTTCTACACTGTTGTGGAATTGCAAATTAATGCAGCCACAATGGAGATCAGTGAAGAGATTCCTCGAAAAAATGGTAATGGATCCACCATATAATCTAGTTATGCCATTCCTAGGTATATTTCCAAAAGGACTGAAATCAGAAAATTACAGTACTATATGCATACCCATGCACATATAAAATTAAGGAATATACACACAATGGGATTCTACGCAGCAATAAAGAAGAACAAGATTATGTTATTTGCAAAAAAATGGAAGGACCTGGAGAACACTTAAGTGAGATTAGCCAATCACATAAAGTGAAGGGTCATATGTTTCCTCTAATATGTGCAAGCTGGGGAGTAAGTGGGATAACAGAGGGACTTCAGATAGTGAAGGGGCAACCTCAGTGGAGCCAGAAAGGTGATCTAAAGGAAGGGGTGGGGGCAAGACTGAGATTCATTAATAGAACTACTACCTGTATTTGATGAAAGAAAATTTGAACATTTCTAATATGATTTTCTTACACAATAATTAACTCAAAACAGAAATAGGACTTATATATAAGAGCTAACATTATAAACTCTTAGAAAAAACTTGAGGATATAATATCTTCATGACTTTGAGTCAGGAAATGAGCTCTTTGCTATAAAATCTCATGTGAACATAGGAAATAGCTATGTTATACTTCATCAAAATTAAAAAATATTGGGCCGGGCGTGGTGGCACACACTTGTAATCCCCACACTTGGAAGGCGGAGACAGGAGGATCGCCCAGGTTCGAAGCCAGCCACGCTGGCTTAAGAGACCGTTTCAAAATATAAAATAGGTCTGGGAGTAAATTCCAGAGGTAGAAGGGTTTCCAGGAACCCCAATACCACCAAAATAAAAAAAAATTTAAAAATATCTTTTGTGCATCAAAACACATTATCAAATGAAGAGATGACCCATACCATAAAATATTTATAAATTATATATCTGATAAAATCCTTGTATATAGGATATACAGAGTTACAAATGAAAAAATAAGAAGACAAACAATATGACTTTTAAATGAGATATGTCCTTCAGTAAACATTTATCCAGAGAAGATATACAAATGGCCAATAAGCACATAAAACAAATATAATTAATCACTAGGGAACTGAAAATCAAGCCTACAATTATACTATTTTACATTCACTAAGATAGTTATAATTAAAAAGATGGACAATAATAAGTGTTGGTGAGAATGCGAAGAAATCGGAAAACTCAGACCTTACTTATGAAAATGGGAAATGATGCAGCTGCTCAGGAAAACTGCTTGGCAGGTCCCCAAAAGGTTAAACAAAGTTAGCCTATGACCCTGCATTTCCACTCCTAGGTATGTACACTAAAGAATTAAAAACATATGTCCACATAAAACTTGCACATATTTATAAAAGCATTACTTATAGTAGCCAAAAGGGAAAATAACCCACATGTCTCATGATAAATGGATAAACAAAATTTGACATAGCCATATAATGGAATACCACTGAGTAATAAAAAGAATAAAAAACTGATGCATGCTATATAGCTTAGACAAACCTGAAAAAATGTTATGCTAGATGAAAGAAACAAAATGCAAAGAATCTCATCTTGAATGACTGAGTTTATAGGAAATGTCTAAAATAGGCAACTACCAACACAAAGAGTGGATCCATGGTTACCAGGGGTGTGGTTGGGGAAGGGGGAATATATATATATATATATATATATATATATATATATATATATATATACATATATATATACATATATATATATATGATATATATATCTGTTCTGTGTATATATCTGGATATATATATATATCTCCTAAAAAATGAAACTAAGTCTATAGGAAGTGATGCAGAAAGAATGCTTGTCTTTGAAACAATGCATCATAGTGAAGGGGGAAAGAAGATACTTCAGGTAACTGGATGCAGTACAAGTCATGAAATTAAAAACTGCTGCCTTAACACACAATTGAAATAAGAAATGAGAAAAGATAAAGCAATCCATCTAATACAGAATGAGAGATGCTTTCACTGAGCAGGGAAATGTAAACCAGGTCTTGGGGAGGGAGGGAGGGAGGGAGGGAGGGGGAGAGAGAGAGAGAGAGAGAGAGAGAGAGAGAGAGAGAGAGAGAGAGAGAGAGAGAGAGAGAGAGAGGAAAGAAGAAGAAGAAGGAGGAGGAAGAAAGGAGAGGAGAGGAGAGGGGAGAGGAAGGAGGAGGAGGAGGAGGAGGAGAAGAGGAGAGGAGAGGGAGGGAGGGAGGGAGGAAGGAAAGAAGGAAGGAAGGAAGGAAGGAAGGAAGGAAGGAAGGAAGGAAGGAAGGAAGGAAAGAAGGAAGGAAGTTAGTTTCAGGCAAAGGAAAATAACATAAATTCAAGAAGACATAGATGAAGATACAGCTGTTGGGGAACAGGAACCTCTTCTGAGGGCTGGAACCTAAGTTTTCAGAACTGAGGCAGCAATGAAACCTTTGGCAAGGGGGTTAGTGAAGGTTCACAGAACACAGATGTGGCTCTTATCCTAGCTCCACTACCTAAAGAGCTAAGCAATCTTCTGCAGAATAGCCAGCAACTCCCAGAGAATATAAAACAAAATGAAACCCTAGTACCGCTGGAAGGTATTGAGAGAACTTAAAGGACACACACATGTAACCAGACACATGCTAGGTATACAAATATTATTTGTCTCTAGAAAAGTAAATATATGGTTATTATAAGAAATTTGATATGCATTTTCCTATAACTGGACTCTGTTCAATTTCCTTGGTATATTTCTCTATTCCTGCATCAAGACCTTTATCCATTAAATATAAAACATGTTGAAAAATAAGTAATTTGAAAAGTAAAACAGGAAAAAATACAATTTTTGACTTAACTTGAAATCTGATATTTTCTAAGAGAATATATCTTGTGTTTTTAACACATGCACACACACACAGACTCACACAATTTGAGAAATGGATATGTTCATTAACTTAGCTATAATCATCAGTTCACTCTGTGTATATAAATAAAAACATCATGCTGTATACCTTAAATATTTACAATTTCAATGAATTTTATAAAAAATACTCATAACTTTCCCATTGCTAACATCTTAGTGTGTAGACTTCTAGGTTTTAGTATGTTTCTGATTAGTTTAAGCTTGTAGGAAATATGATAAACATTTCTCATTAACCTCAAACACTTTCAACAGATTCACAGTAATCTGCTTTTACAATATACTTACCTGATTATGCAAATAATTGTCATCATTTTGAAAGTTTAGATTTTTTATTGCTAAGGATATGGATATTTATTATATATTATGTATTTATCAACATGAAGCATGTTATAATTTTAAGTTAAATTTTCTGTAGGGATTATAAAGAAATAATCCTCTGGTTCACACTATCCAGAAACAAACACTTGGAAGTGTGTTAGCTGTCTTTTTTAGCATTTACCTACACATTTAAAAATGACATTTATATGTTACTATTTTCTTTTTTATTTTTTGTCTTTGTAGTGCTGGAATTTGAATCCAGGACCTCTACATACTAGATAAGTGTTGTACCACTGGGCTGCATTCTCAGCCTTAGTATTTTTTGAAAAAAAAATTCATACATTAAGTAGTGACTTCCAGCACATACCATATATTGATGGTTTCTCTTAATCCCTTTCATTATATTTCCTATTTCCAAGATGCCATTCCACCATCTTTTATTCATTCTTGTTTCTTAATAAATGCCTCTTTTATTCCACAGGAGGTAAGGTTTGAGTCTCGCCACATCTGAACGAATTTTGAGTCTATTCACATTGATAGTTGGGCTAGGTATTAAATTTCAAGCTGGGAATAGTTTTCCTTCAGAACATTGAAGGCATTGATGCACTTGGTCCCTATCTTATGAGAAATATAATATTTGTATTACATAACATTTGTATTTTATTTTGGGTATTTAAACTGATTTTTTCTTTTGGAAATTTTAAGTCTTTGCTTGTGTTACTAATGTTTGAAATTCATTATGATTATCAATATAGACATCTTAAAATATGAACATTTTTTCTTTTTATACTTTTATTGCTGTATTTATTGTTTTTTTCATTTTCTTTTTTGGAGCATGTTCAATATGGAGAATGTCATATTTTGGGCCTCAGAATATTTCTATGTGTTTCTTTTTTGACATCTTGCTTTTCATTGTCTATTTTTTTTTAATTTGTGAGAAATGGCCATATGTAAGGCTCCCTGCATTAGCACTCTATTTTTGTTTTATTTTCATCTATTTAAAAAATGTATCATATTTTTCAGAAGATATACTCAACATTATCTTCCAATTCTTGTCTAGAAAATTTTTAAATTTAAATTTAATTTAATTAATAATACTTGACTTTTGTTATTTCAATTTTTCTTTGATATAACACTTTATACTTGCTTTATAAATATAGTTTCTACTCTTCTTCTAATGATATTTCCTATAAAGTTTATTTATTTATTTATTCATTTATTTATTTTTAGTAGTGGGTATTTAACCCTGCAGCAATTTTACCTCTGAACTAGATTTCCAGTACCATTTTTTTTTTCTGGCACTGAGGATGGAACCCAGGGGAATTTTACCTCCAAGTTATACCCCCAGGCCTATTTTATTCTTTATTTTGACACAGGTTCTCACTGAGTTGCAAAGGACCTCACTAAGTAGCTGAGGCTGTCTGAGAACTGTAATCATCCAGTCTCAGCCTCCAGAATGCTGGGATTACAAACATGCATCACCACGCCCAGCCCAGAACTATTGTTAATTTTAAAATAGGGTCTTACTCAGTTGCTGACAGCCTTGCTGAGACTGATTTTGAACCTGTGATCCTCCTGTATCAGCCTTCCAAATACTGTGATTACAGGCATGTTCCACCATGATGGAATTTTAAAGCTGTTTAAAAACTTTAAGGATTGTTTTTTTTTACTCCTCGCATTACCTCTGTTTCCTAAGTATGTATGTATGTATGTATGTATGCATGCATGCATGTATTTATTTTACTTTAACTTAGCAGTTACTTTGGGTATCTGTAAACGAAGAAGGGAAAACTTCCTACTGTTGGTATAGGTACAATATAGATTTTCCAGGAATTCTTGAACCTTTTGGGGAAATATTTTTTCAGTTTTCTTGGGTTCGTTTAATTCTCTTGCCATCAACTCTACTTACTACTTGCAAACCTCAGAACCTTATAGTTTGCTGTGACCAGAGAGTAAGCCTCAGCCCTCCTCCAAGTGAGGAAATAGTTCATCCAGGTCGGCTGAAGATCTGTTAGCACTACTTCCTATACAGATTTCAACCCATCTCTAGCTTTCTTTTCTACTACACACCTCAATAGACATCCTACGATCTGAAATTCTTGAGGTTGTCTGCAGTTTTGTAGCATGCATCACCTTTCTTGTTGGCTTGATATCCTATAAATTCAGTTTTAAGCTTTTCAGTTCAGTTAATTAGTTTAATTTTGCCCATCAATTTTCAGCTCCCAAAGTTATACTGTAGTACTTTACACTTCTTGCCCAATGTATTTGAGCCTTATATTCTACTTTATTCAAATTATTATAATTTTCTTGAGGTATCTTGGAGCAATAGAGATGAGAGCAAGTGGTCAAAGTCAACCCTGTTTGTGTGGAGGCAGGTATCTGTTTTATACTGTGAATTGGTATAATATTCTATAATAATATCTTTTAATAATATTTAATAATAAAACATACAATAACACATCCATTTGTTTTGTTTGTGTGTATGTGTGGTACTGGGGTCTGAACCCAGAGGCATTCTACATCCTAGCTACACCTTTAACCCTTTTCATTTTTTTTTTTTTTTTTTTTTTTACTTCTGGGCTATACTCCTAGACCCATTTTATATTTTATTTGGAAACAGGGTCTCACTAAGTTGCTGAGAGCCTCACTAAGTAGCTGAGGCTGGCTTCGAACCTGTGCGATCCTCCTGTCTCAGCCTCCCAAACGCAGGGATTACAAGCATGCGCCACCACGCCCAGCTCATCTTTTTTTTTTTTTTAAGTGAGACAATATTTCACTGGGGCTTAGAGTCTCTTTAAGTGGCGGAGGCTAGTCTAGAACCTATGCTTCTCTCATCTCAGCCTCTCAACTACTTGGATTACAGATATATGGGACTATGCCTGGCTTAAGTCCATTTTTAACCAAATAAACCTCAAAAATTTGAGATTTTTATCTTGAGCCAATTAATTTCTAGCACAGAAATTAAAATAGTAATTCCTTCTAACACTATCTTTAAAAATTAGTGTTTTCTATAGTTCACTAGTCACCTACAGTTCAGATAACTTTGATGAAGATATATTTTTCCTTCTAGAGATACATGATAGTCATTATGATAACAAAAGTTTAGGTCTATCCAGTAGTAAAGAAATATAGGTAACTATTTAAAATTGGGTTTCCTAGATTTATTAGACAATTTGACATTTTCTCTGCAAATTTCAATCAACATCCAATAGAATTTTTTTTTTTTTGCAATATAGTCTAAGAAACCCTGCCATGGGTTTAACACCCAGGCAGAATTTTCCCAGGTATAATGCATAATAATTATTAATTACAATTATTAGCAACCCTAAACATACCTAGAAAGATAACTAGTAGTTTGTCATGATAATACTATTACTTGCTCCAAATTTCATTGATATGTTAGGCAAAGATAAAACTACATAATTAGCTCTTTTTACTTTTATTTTTTATTTTTTGTTACTTAGTATTAAACCCAGGGGCATTTTACTTTCAAGTTAGACCTCCAACTTTTTGTTTTTTATCTGGAATCGGGCTTGTTAAATTGCTGAGGCTGGCCTTGAACCTGTAATCCTCCTAGTTCATCCTCCCAAGTACTTGGCTTAAAAGCATGCACCACAATTTCTGGCTGTAATTAGTTCTTTAAAATGCAAACACATTTTCTATAGTAAGTCATGTAATTAATATTTGGACTTCAACTATCAAGCACGACAGCTACATTTTATTCAGAAGAAATAAATTTGAAGAATAAATTGAACCTATCATAATACTTACTTTAACCTAGTTCTACAGGTTATAAATCAATCATGCCCCTTAATGTTTTACACATCAGTACAGGCACAGATGTTGACTATGTAACTCACTAGTGATTCTCATAATTTTATCTCCTTCATATACTATATAATAAAGAAAATATTGTTAAATTTGCATAAGCACTATTCAGAATTATAAAGCAGAAACGTTATTTAACTTATAGGACTATTTATTCTGTCATTTGCCTACAAGAAAGCATCACTGGGTTTACCAAAGTAGCATTTTTTTTAAAATATTCGCTCATAACCAAATACTGGCATGTAAAAGCACCGTCTCTCCTTCAGCAGGTCAAGCCAAATACAACTACAGCCCAAAAAAGACATCCTGTCCTTCCTTCTTTAGCCAAAAGTCTCCTCTCAGAGTTCCAAGGAAAAACAAGAACAAACATTTGCAAAGATTTTTGTCTTGAAGTAAAAATCAGCATTAGTAAAATCCTGCTTGGAGGAAACTGCTGAGAGAGTGTGTTAAAAATGATGCTGCGATTTCAAACTGGGAAACATTAATTCATAATATGCAGGAGTATTTTTAGATGGCACTGACAGTTTGCATGAAGCTTGGGAGTGGTGTGACTTGCTTTCATAGGAAAGGAATGGCCTAGCCTGGGAATTTTATTGGCAGACATCACAGCTTAAAAATGCACATGGGATGTCTGTCTTATAAAGCAATAAGTATAATATTTTACATTTTTAATTTATGGTAGGAACCAGTTACTATACAAGAGAAAAGCTTTCTTGCTTGTCTCATCATTCATCACACTTTTGCTAGACAGCATTAAAAGAAGTCTGCATATTATTTTGGAATTTTATGACTCTCCGTGGTTAGTAAAGTACTTTTACATACATCACTGCCTTTAATCCTTACAACAACTGTTGAGGGTATTATTCATATCTCTTCTTTATCTAAGAAAAAATCCTTAGTATCAGAAAGGATTAGTGAACTGCCTAAAACTATGCAACCACTAAATAGAGCCAGGCTTGAAACCTTGAACTTCAGTTTCCAAACCCAGAGAGGACACTCTCCTCTAAAAGCCCTATGACATGTTCTTCCTTCTTAAAATTAGCTTAGTAAAATCTCATACTTTCCAAAACCTCAGCCTACATTAGGGAATTCTTTTCCATCACATATCAGATTCAAGAACATAAAATTATTTTTTTCAGGTGCAAAACAGACATAAATCAGCAATTTTATACAATTCAGTTTAATTCATATAGAAACTCTATTAAAGATATTTGGTCATTCACAATAGTGCGCACATATAAATATCCTATTTTAAGAGCATACCACCAAAAATTAACAAGTTTCTTCATTCTCCTTTTTCTAAAAGTTCTTTTGTTATTTTGCTCTGTTGTTTTGAAACTTCAGTTCTAGCACTTGGAACTCTGTGTTCACACCCTGGTTTTGTCAGTTCCATTGACTTTAGTTAATCCAATTCAAATAAAATCATCCCTGGGTGTTTTGAATGAAAACTGTTTATTTTTGTTTCATAATGAATAAATCAATAAAGTTAGTTGAAAGGGTTATTTGTGTGAAAGCAGTGCAAGGGATGCAGTGGGAAAAGGTGCTTTTGGTCAGGAGTTCCAGAGAGTTCTCAGATGACAGGCCCTTTTGCAAGGCCTCAGGACACTGTGAGGGAGAGAAGAGTGGTCATATTCTGAATGTTCTCATTTCCTGCCCTCTCCCCAGGGAGGCATAGATATCATAAAAGGTCCTGGAATGAACTTTTGTGAATCTCAAAATAATCTTTTTTCAACTTTTAAGGGATCTGTAAAATTTAGGTTTGATCTTATTAAAAGAAAAAAAAAAAAAAACAGATTGTTGGTCATTAAAAAAAAAAGTCACACCACCCAAGCCATGAGTTCAGTAATTTTTGCTCATAATAATAGCCTTACAAAAAATTACAGTGCATGTGTTTGACTCAATTTAAACTGAAAAATAAAAATAAACCCAGAAAGAGTGAGATATTTCAAGTTATATTAGGAACTTACTCTTTAGGATATGGGTAGACTCGTTACACTAGATTCTATCAAAATGATTCTGTGTTTTATAACACATGATCATTATTATATTCAAATTAATATTTAAGAATTCTTTTCTTTTCTTTTCTTTTCTTTTCTTTCTTTTTTTTTTGGTGGTACTGGGGTTCCTGGAAGCCCTTCTACCTCCGGGAGACACTCCCACGGGCTACACTCCCAGACCTATTTTTTAACTTTTTTTTTTTTTTTAATGTGGAAACAGGGTCTCTTAAACCAGCGCGGCTCGCTCTGAACCAGCGTGATCCTCCTGTCTCTGCCTCCCAAGTGCGGGAATTACAAGCGTGTGCCACCACGCCCAGCTAAGAATTCTTATTAATTAATTTATTTGGTATTCATAAACAAATATTTGTTGAGTTCTTCCTACAGATATAGTAAATATAACCAGACTCTTTCCGGCCTTAGTGATCCAATGATTGAAAAAAGGCACAAAGGTTTTAAAACACCTATTTACACAATTTCACATATGTTTTTCTTCTGTTTTGATTTTTGTAGTGCTAGGGATTGAATCCAGGGGCATTCTACCTCTAAGCTATACCTCCAACACTATTTTATTTATTTATTTGGGTTCACTAAGTTACAGAGAACCTTCCTATGTTACTGAAATTGTCTCAAACCTACAATCCTGTTTTAGCCTCCCAAGAACTGGGATTACAGGTATGCAGCACAATGCCCACCCATAGCACATGTATTTTTAATGAAATTTGTTTGTCAAACAATAGCGGCAAGTCTCCACTTTTCAGTTTTTTCTACCACTACATGGTTCATAGCAATGTTTTTTCTATGAGGAACCTCAGAAAGAAACAGAACATATTCATCAGGATTATGGAAAATAATCCATATTAGATTGTATTCAATTGAACTTGTTAGTTCAAGAAATAAAAATTATATCTGAAAAGAAAAAAATGTTAATTTTAATAAGATGTTTTAATGAAATAAGAAAAATTAAATGTCAAAATAAGCTGGGTGTGGTGGCACACACTTGTAATCACAGCATTTGAGAGGCTGAGACAGGAGTATTGTGGTTCATGGGCATCCTTGGCTACTATTTTGTGAGGCCCTTTGCAACTCAGTGAGAACCAGTTTCTTCAAAATAAAGAATAAACATTAGGGCTGGGGGTGTAGCTCAGAGGTAGAATGCCCCTGGGTTTCATTCCCAGTACTGCAAAAAGAAAAATGTCAAAAGAAGTTTTTGCTAATTTAGAAATTTTCAACTCACATTGACATGATTTAAAAATAAAGCACCAGCAGCATTTATCAAGAAGTCAAACAACAGTAAATGCCAAGATCTGGGGAAATAGGAACTCTTCTACATTGATGGTGGGATTGAAAATTAGCACAGATGCTAGATCAGCGTGAAGATTCCTCAGAAAACTGGAAATGGATGAGTTATATGAACCAGCTATACCACTCCTCTTTTCAAAGGGACTGAAATAAGAAAATTATAGTAATACATGTATATCCATGTTTAGAGTAGCACAATTAATAATAACCAAATTAAGGAACCAATCTAGGTGTCCATCAACAGATGAAAGGATTACAAAGTTATGGAATATACACACAATGAAATTCTACTCAGCAATAAAGAACAAAATTATGTATTTGCAGGAAGATGGGTGAACCTGGAGAACATTAAGTAAAATGAGATTAACCAGTCATGGGAAGTGAAGGGTCATATGTTTTCTCTCATATGCATATGCTTCAGAATAATTGGGATCCAAGAGGGACTTTAGATGATGTACAAGAAACCCCAGTGGATTGAGGGAAGTGGTCTAGAGGAGTGGAGGGGTTGAGAGAGGGAGAAATAATGAAGAAAGTGTTTCCATTGACATCATATACATATATGAGAATACCAATGCCAACCTCAATATCCTGTATGAGGAGGAGGGTAGTGAGGAGGGAGCGGGGGGAAAGCCCAAGTTCTGTGTACATGTATGTCACCATCACCAATGAATGTTAAAGGTTAATGAAGGCATTAGTAAAAGAGTAATATATAAGCACATATATGTAAAATTAGGAACTTTTATAGCAAATTGATCAGATGGATCCGATCTATGAAGAAGTAGTTTAGATGAATTATGAGATAAAATAAATTATTGATGACTTCTAAATTGGAAATTAATCTGAGTTATGGAGGAAACTGAATTAAAGGATATTATTATTATTTAAGAAATATTATGATAGGTGTGTGATTTATTTCCTGAATTATAATCAAGAATGCTCTAATAATTCATACACTAGACATTTATTGTCAGCATACAATGTGAAATAAATCAGTGTAAAAGAAGATAGATGTAATGTTTGCTTCAGTAGAGCACACACTGAACAATGGATGTTGTATAAGGGAACATCTCCAATGGAAACATGAGTCATCAAAGACTCATTGCTTCAAAGTAGTTATAACTTCTTGCCACCCAGTAAATTGCCTCAGTTTACAGTTTTGCATACTTTTGACATTCATATATTTAAAGTTTTATACCTAAGGAAAACAAAAATATCTCATATTTAATTTTATATATGTAAAATATCTTTGTCTCTCTTTTTATTTTCAAAAACATGTGTTCAATTAAAGCCATAGAGAAACAGCATCAATATTTCCTCTCAGTATTACAACGTCATCTTTAGCTCCTTTAGATAGTATTAACAACCATAATGAATTAATTTAGGGTCAAGCATAAAGTGGTTTAGTGAAAAGCTACAAGACATGGTGATCTACTTAAATATTATGGTGGTCACCAAGGACCTATTTTACTAGCGCTCTAATGTGTCAATATCTGAGCAGTAGGGGTTTTCATTAACATTCACCAAATCCTCCTGCAGAGAGATCTAGGCTGCTGGTCTCTCTAAAATGAGTATGTCTTTTGGCACTTTGTTGATCAGACCTCTGGGAGATCAGAAGGAAAGCAAACTCAGTAAATGATTCAGGATTTTAGAATTCACTTGCTTTGCCAAGAAAGGAAAATCAGTGTCTTTGGAGGGCTTAGACTCTCACATATTTACACATGTATTTACTTGAAGAAGTATACTGCAAATTCCCAGGACTCCTAGGAAAATAAGAATACTGTTTTGTGGTTATAGTTGGCAAAACGTCTAGAGATCTAGTGTCATAATGGACACATATTACAAATGTTGAAATAAATTAAATAAGACTTTTTCCTTATTTATGCATCACAAATGTTTCACACAATTCATAATAGTTTTACAATTGTCCACAGGTTTGCAAACACAATGTTGAAAGATATTAAGTTGGATCTAGAAGAATCCTACTTGGAAAAGGTAAGGACATTTTTCTAAAATAAAAACAAGATACAAAATATGTATGGTGCTATAGATGCAATTTATTACCTGCATCCACACAGAATTATAGGTTTCATAGAGTATCAGAAAGCTAATTTCATCATACTTGTTCCCCAGCTCACTCAATTATGCTTTACACACCATTTGAGTTCAAGAAAGAGCAGTTGACAGTGATATATTATAAAAGGTTTGTGAAGTGAAATTATTATTTTAAAATATATTAGTTTTTATAAAAAGATGGAAGGTTTAAGCCTATAAAATCAAACATATGTGTTTATGCAATTGTTTGATTAAGTTGTTGAGTTTATTATTCTTCTGTAAAATTAGTTTTACTAATCTCATAGACATTTTTCTTTCTGTATATAATCATTGAAAAATCACTACCAATTAAAATATCTTATTAAGTATCAAAATATACAAAAAAACTTAAAAGAAACCATACTTCCTATTGCAAAATAAACCTTGTATACTGCACTCAGAAAATGAAAGTTAATAGGCATGGCTAAATCATGGGTCATAAAAAACACAGGAACTTTAGATCTCTATCAACTATAAATCTGAATTTCTGGTTCACTAACTACATAAAGCTATGTAGACTCTTCAAAAAAAAAACCCTCACAAATGTAGGGAGAAATTAAGCTCTAGCATGTGACTAGCTAAAAATACATCAAGTAATGTGTGCATATATGTTTATATCATTTTTGGATCTCACTGTGATGATAATTATAATGTGCCAATAAAAATCTACAAAGAAGAAAATTTCACATATTTGATCTATACAAAACAGGGAGATAAAGAAAAATAAATAAGATTAGTATCTTCTAAAACACACTGAGTCAAATATCTTATAGGACTGAGAAATATGTGTTAATTGTATGATATCAGACATTTGGATTCCATGAGAAAGATAGTTTTCACCAAATTTTGCCATAAACTGTGAATGAAGTTAACTGGATGAGAATACCTGGGGTGAAATATTATAAGTTAGATAATTGGAATAAGTTACAAAGGGAAGTACATTTCATTGTCTCTGTACGAGAGTGTACGAGAAGCATTAAGATTATACTAAAGCTTTCTTTTCTTGATACTTCTGTTTCCTACTAGATCTCATAAGTTGAACAGTTCACCTTACTTGTAAATGTGTAAAGAAAAAAGGAAGAATTTTTTCACTTGTTACATCCACCCAAGTTGGCAACACATACACATACACACACAGAGAGAGAGAGAGAGAGAGAGAGAGAGAGAGAGAGAGAGAGAGAGAGAGGAGAGGAGAGGAGAGGAGAGGAGAGGAGAGGAGAGGAGAGGAGAGGAGAGAGATACTAATAATAAATTGAGTTGTTCTTGAGATTAAATTTTTTGTGTTTTTACTTACTTATAAGAGAATAATTAACAAGCAGTATTTGAATATGTAATGGACTTAAATATTAGACACACAAGGAAAAATGAGAGGAACTCTTTTTTTGAAAAGTTCATGTAGGTGTTGTTTATTTGTTTGTTGTAATGGAATTCTTAAGCCAATGCATCTAGCTAACTGTGTGAAAGTGGACAAAGCAATAACCTTTTGGAAAAATGCAGATGCAGAACTACAGAAAAATTTGAGCTTTTTCACCAGGTAATGAGAGAGAAGGAAGGCATTTCTCAGTGGGGAAAATAAGAAGCTACCAAACAAAGCAAACATTCAGGAAAATAAGATTTTGGGGGGTCTGAAGTATACAGAAATAAATGAAAAAAAATCATAGTCTGAATGTTCAGTTGTAGGGCTACTATGATCATTTTGAACAATTGTATCCAGAAAAACAGAAAAAGCTTCCAAATTGTACTTGATTATTTTTAGTCCAAATTCCAGAGAAATTCATTCTTGAGAGATAGAAAAATCACCGCAATTATTTCAGCAGGGTTTTCAATTATTTCAGCAGACTGAAGTTTTGAGTGTGATTTAGCATGTGGAATCATGAGAAATCTACTGATCAATAACACTCTTCCAATAATATTTCTTCTAATAACATTCTCCTGTAATAGTCAAGCCAGTTTCCTTGCCTTTGTACTAATTTCTCTGAAGATAAGCAGAATTCTGACCATTTAAAGAGAGTCTTGTCTACAAATTCCTCAGTTACGACTGAGATAAATTCAAGCCTTTTAGCATTTCTGTTTGTGCAATGCTGCTGCTGAACAGGAAAGGAACCAAGAGGTTTCCAGACCCTTGTAGCTCATCCTTACATGAAACTACACAACATTAACCAGAGGTGCTTGGTCACTTGCCATAAATAAACTAAGTGGTTAGCTTCTGACACTCTATTAAATATTAAAAATAATATCAGGTTTAAATACCAATGTTAGCTAGTGTTTTAAGCAAATTAACTTCCAGTGTACTGTATTCTAGCATGGTATAACTAAAAGTAAAAGAATTCCTCATTAAAAAAAAACACTGTTTAAACAAGTCGCACTTGTTCATGAGTTACTTAATCCTTCTGGTAGTTTCTCTATTTTATAGTTCCTCCATGACTCAGGAAAAACTCTGGCCAGTTTAACCCCAAAAAGAACTCTGTGATTATTCTGACAGAGTGTCTTCCAAAGTGGAAGCAGCCTAGAAAAATCCAAGCTGAGCCGGGAGTGATGGCTCAAGCTTGTAATGCCAGTGCTTGGAAGGCTGAGACAGGAGGATCACAGGCTTGCAGCCAGCCTCAATTATCTAGTGAGGCCCTCTGTCCACAACTTAGTGAGACTCCGTTTCAAAATAAAGAATACAATATAGGGCTTAGAGTATAGCTCAGAGGTAGAATGCCCCTGGGTTTAATCCCCAGTACCACAAAAAAAAAAAAAAAAAAAACCCAGGAAAAGAAAAATCCAAGCTGAGGTGAGTAGTTGTTTGAGGGTTTCAAAAAGCGGTATTGCTTATAGACAAATCAGGGGCTGTTGGGGTTTAGGTAAGTAGGTGAGTGCTTATCTAGCATTCAAGGACCTTTCAATTCTCTGATACCCACTAGCACAAGAAAACAAAAACAAAACAAAACAAAAATTGTAATCTTTCTGCATTGTGTTTTAATTGTGAGCACAGGCTTCTTTCTTTAAAAAAGACTCATCAAATAGACCAAGTATGATTAGAAAATAATAAAAAACTAAAGACACTATCTAAAAAGCAATTATGGAACTGCTTTCTAGATAGTAAGTCTTGAACAGAAAATAATAGCCTGATATCTCAGCATAAATAACATAAATGAGGCAATTTTGGCAAGAAGCAGTGTTCAACATTCATGCAATTTGCAAGCACAGAAACAAGGTCAATTATGGCTTTACACATCATTAGGTACACATTACTTTAGGTTATTTTTTGGAGACTTTCCTATAATAATAAATAGTAGAAAAGTAGTTCAGGAAGTGTAGCGTCCTTTTGTCTTTTTTCTTTTCTTTTTTAGAAATGCACTGTGTAGTAATATGACCCCAAGTGTGTGTGTGCTTTTTGAAAATTTAGTGCATGCCATGAATTTTGGCAAGGTGATGATCAGCAACTGTGATCAGTGCTCACCAAGAGCAGAATCAGTGGAAACCAACCCTAGACACTCCTCCCTCCCATCATTGTTTCCCAAGATCGCACATAAGCCTGGTTAAATTTTGTCTCAGCATATGTATAGAAATCATCTGACATTACTCATATAACATATTGGATCTGATGTTATACAGGTAATATATTTTGTTTACTTTGAAGACTCAAAATGTCACCAAGAGATCAGTATTAATGGCCCCATTTTAAAGAAAAGTAACCTATTATGACTGACAAGATATCTGGAATACCTTGAAGGCAGTATTAAGAGGAAAATTGGGTGCTCACATAAGAAGAACAGAAAATCATCAAAGAAGTAACCTAACAACACACCTCAAAGTCCTTGAAAAACAGGAACAGTCTAATCACAAAGCCAGTAGAAGAAAATAAATTATTAAAATCAGAGCAGAAATAAATGAAATAGAGAATAAAAAAAAGCCTGGTATGGTGTACACACATGTAATCCCAGCATTTTGGAGGCTGAAACAGAAGAATCATGGTTCTCAGATAGCCTCAGCTACTTAGTGAGACCCTTTGCAAATTATTGAGACCCAGTTTCAAATTAAGAATAAAAAACAAGGCTTGGAGTGTAGCTTGAAGATGGTATGCCCCTGGGTCCCATTTCCAGTACCAAAAAAAAATTATATATGTATATATGTGCAAATCAACCCAAAAGCTGGTTTCTTAAAGAAATAAACAAGGTAGATATACTACTATCCAACTTAACTAAAAAAAAGAAAGAATCAACCAAAATAAGAGATGAGAAAGGTGATATTACCACTGACATGGAAATACAGATGATTATCAGAAACTACTTTGAAAAACTATCCTCCAACGAAATGAAAACCTAGAAGAAATTGACAAATTTTTAGGCACATAAAACCTTCTTAAATGAATAAAAATGTATAAATATTTAAATCAACCAATAGCAATCAAAGAGATTGAAGCAACAATACAGAGACCACCATCAAACAAAAGCCTAGTATCAGATGGTTTCTCAGGTGAATTTTGTTTTGGTTTTTTTTGGTTTGTTTTTTGTTTTTTGTTTTTTTTCTTTTCTCCCTTTTATTTTTGGTTTTATTTTTTTTTAATTGGTGCACTGTATTCATACATCATAGTAGGATACATACTTTTGTAGACATACATGCACACTTTTCCCAGTCAGCCCCCACCCAATCCCCACCCCATTCTCTCCCCATCCCTCCCTCCCATGCTTGGCTTAGTGGTTGACATCTAGTATTATGGCAATTTATCCAAAATTAAAAATGATAATCTCACATAACAGTTTCATTTGTCTGATACCAACCTTTTGATGACACATATGCACAGGAGAAAACTTTCTCAACAAGACCCCGAAGACACAATAAATTAAAATGTGGGTCAATATGAGGAATTGCATTAAATTGAAGACCTTCTGTGCAGCAAAGAAAACTTGCAAGAACATCAACAGAGAGGTGACAGAATGAGAGAAGATTTTTGCCAGCTACTCCTCTGATAGAGGACTAAGCAGGAGAAAAGTTAATAGATGAATGATTAGAATGCTTTAAAGCATATGTATTAAATATATAATAAACATGAAATATTTGAAATATGAATGCCTCTAGCCTTTCACCTTGTGAATTTTACGTTTCTCTTAAATCAAAAGCTGGATGTGGTGGCACACGTTTGTAATCCCAACATTCGGGAGGCTGAGACCAGAAGACCACAGTTTGCAGACAGGCTTAGCTACTTAGTGAGGCCCTCTGCAACTCAGTGAGATGCTGTTTCAAAATAAAGAATAAAAATAGGTCTGGGGTTGTAGCTTAGAGGTCGAATGCCCCTGGATTCCATCCGCAGAACCGCAAAAAAAAAAAAAAAAATCTCTATCTCTATATATAGATATAGATAGATATATAGCATGGTAGATATGCTTGGTATGTATACATGCACACAGTGTGAGAGAGTATATAATGAAAATTATATAACACTAAAGAAACTAATCGAAGATTTTGGAAGATGGAAAGTTCTCCCTTGCTCTTGGATAAGTAGAGTAAATACTACCAAAATGACCATTTCACCAAAAGTGATTTACACAGTCAATGCAATCCCTATCAAAATAGCAATATAACTTTTCATAGGCCTAGAAAAATCAGTCATAAATTTCATATGGAGAAACAAAAGACCCAGAATAGCCAAAGCAATTCTCAGCAATAAGAACCATGCAGGAGGCATCACAGCTCCTGACTTAAAATTATACAGAGCTATAGCAATAAAACCAGCATGAAATTGGCACAAAACAGACATCTAGACCAATAGAACAGAACAGAAGGCACAGAAATAAATCCACACACTTATTGTCAGTTTATTTTTGACAAAATGGTCAAACACATGCTGGATAAAAAAGACAGCCTTTTCAGCAAATGTTGTTGGGAAAATTATTTATCCACCGGTAGAAAAATGGGAATAAATCTTTACCTCTCATCCTGCAACAAAATTCAACTTGAGATTGGTCAAAGGCCTATAGGCTAGACCAGAGACTGTGAAGCTACTAGAGGAGGGCATAGTTTTAGAACTCCAACATATAGGTAGAAACTTTCTTAAAAAGCCCCCCCCCCCAAGCTGGGAGTGGTAGTGCATGCTTGTATTCCCAGCATTCAGGAGGTGGAAACTGGATGATCACGGTTCATGAACAGACTCAGCTACTTAGCAAGGCCCTTCAGAGCTCAGTGAGACCCTGTTTCAAAAATTAAAAGACAAAGGACTTAGGACCGCATCTTAAACAGCGAGCAGCAGCCTCCAGAATTCTGTGTGCCCACCAGCGACCAGATCACAACTGCATAGAGACTTCCACGGATTCCTGCACCAATTCAGGTACCTGAGGGCACCCTGGTAAGTTGGGGTCCTAGCGTGTGCGCAGCCCCAACCCCCCAGCACGGGCTCAAGCCTCAGACCCCAGCACTCTCCTCGCGCACCTTACCTGCGCCACGGTCCCCTGCTGGTAGTCAGTACCTGTACACTGCTACCTCTAAATTGAAGTCTGCTTGTGTGTCTAGCCCCTGCCACCTTGCCAGAACCAGCCTCCCAGGCTGCAAAAGCCCTGGGTGACCTGGAAATCTCTGTGGGGCACCCCCAGCTTCTACGTCCCATGGGAGGCAGAGACCATTGCTGGACAATGCGCACTGGACCCTTGAGCACCTACCCTGCACCCCTGGCCCACCGCTGGGTGTTCCCACCCTTCTGGTAACCAGAGGCTTAGTGCTAAGCAAAGAACACAGCTCAATACACCTTGGAAGAGCATACCAGCAGCAATAGACAGCTGCATCCACTCTCACTTGGGTCCAGTATTAGCAGCGCATCCAGCCTGCACTCTTGGAATAGGCAGAGCTCTGGCAGTAAGTGTGGGCATCCAGGAACCAGCACCCATTTGCCCAGGGTACATCTTGGGACCACACCGGCTAGCCCAGCTGGAATTTCTAGAGACACAAGAAAATCCATCGGGCCACAAAATCTACTCAGGACCTCAGGGGGAGGTTTCAACTATACTTTGGTCATTCTCCACCCCTGCTGTAGGGACTCTCAGGCTGGAGGCTAGGGTGGTGAGTGCAGAGGTGCTGACCACAGGTTAGAATTTCGCAGAACCTGTGAATTGTACAGAATCAAATAACAGTGAAATCAGACATCCGGACACATGAACCTAAAGCAGCTAAAGGAGAGAAAGGTGTCCAAACACCCAGAGTGACTTAAGAAGATAAAAATAGAGTACAAAGAAAACTAAGAGACATTGGATGGTATTCTGAAAGCTACCAAAGCAATCAGATACACACATATTATTTGGACCTGACCCCATATGCGTAAATAAGGAGGACTGTTTGTTTTACTTTTAATGTGGATGTTTTGTTGTATTTTGCTTCTATAGTGCTTTTGTTTTGGTAGGGTTATTGCTGATTTTTTTTTTCTTTTAACCCACACTTCTTTTACTTTAACTTGTTGTGATATATATATATATATATATATATATATATATATATATATATACATACACATTGGATAGTTTGCCTTATTTTTTTATTTCACACAGCTGCTAGTTCCTCTTACTTTTCTCTTGTTCTTTTTCCTCTTTCTTCCTCTTCCCTTCCTTTTTTTTTTCTCTTCACTCTCCTCCTTTTATTGGTTTTCCTTCATTTTTCTTGGATTACATAAAAGTCTTGGTATCTTGGGTGGATTCTTTTTTTTTTTTTTTATGTCTGTCTGCTCCTTCCATCATCCCTATTTACAAACCTACCCACACTAACCTACATACTTTTCTCCCCCAAAACTTTTCCCCATAATATACCTCCTGGTTTAATACTCAAAGTATCTCTTATATCCATAATTACTCTACCAACGAAAAGAGTCCTAGTAGTTAACTCTCTCTCATTCCTAACAAGTTATTACCTTATCATACTTAAAGTCTTTCTCAACCTAACATATCCTCTACGTAACCCGACTCCTTTACCAATCACCCCAGCTCCTTGCACATCACCCACCCTCAACACTGGAAAGGCTCTGCTGACTAACCAATACCCCCAAACTCCTAATATTAAGATTTGACTAAGCACAGTACTCACAAACGATGGGTAGAAATCAGAAAAACAAGACAGAGAACGCTATAAATATGAGAACCAGGAATTATGAAGAGACAGCAGAAATCACGAATACTGACCTACTAGAAATGCAAGAAGGAGAGTTCAGAATCTTGATGTTCAATATGATGAAAGGATTTAAAACAAGTATAGAGGAGGTTAAAGGTGAACTAGAAACACTAAAAAAGAATCAGAAAGAGGTCTGGAACGAAATGAAAGAGGCAATAAGTGAAATGAAGACAGCAATAGAAAGAAATTCTGGAAGATTAGATGAAATGGAAAACAGAATATCAACATTAGAAGACAGTACATCCCAAACCGAAAACACAGTCAGCGATATACAGAAATCTTTACAGCAACAAAACCTAAACATCCAGCAATTATGGGATAATATGAAGCGCCCTAATTTACGGATAATAGACATCGAGGAAGGGATAGAGGTACAGACCAAGGGCATCTGTAATATCTTCAAGGAAATAATCTCAGAGAATTTTCCAAATATGGAAAGAGACTTGAATCTTCAAGTCCAGGAGGCATACAGAACTCCACTGAGACAGGACCAAAGAAAAACCACTCCACGCCACATAATAACCAAATTGACCAGCATAGAGGCCAAGGAAGGAATCTTAAAAGCAGTGAGAAAAAAAGGACTGGTGACATATAGAGGCAAAACAATAAGAATCACCCCAGACTATACAACCCAGGTTAGGAATGCTAGGAGAGACTGGTACGACGTGATTCAGACCCTGGAAGAAAATAACTTCCAGCCAAGGCTCATCTATCCAGCAAAACTATTATTCAAGATCAATGGGGAAGTCAAAGTCTTCCAGGATAAACAGAATCTCAAAAAATTCATGAATTCAAAGCCAACACTAGAGAAAATTCTTAAAGAAATAAATCATAAGGAAGAAAAAAGAAGCAGACTTCAGAATCAGAGAAGAGAGGAAGTGAATAAGTGGGCCATTTAAGTAAAGAAGAAAGATCACACCACCCAAGAGTAGACAGAACACAAAATGGCAGAAAACAAAAATCATATTTCAATAATATCTCTTAATGTCAAAGGACTTAACTCACCAATCAAAAGAAATAGACTGGCAATGTGGATTAGGAAACATAATCCAAATATATGCTGTCTGCAAGAAACTCACCTCACAGCCAAAGACATTCACAGGCTGAAGGTGAAAGGATGGAAAAAGATATACCATGCCACCAGTGACCAAAAAAGAGCAGGGGTAGCAACCCTGATATCCAACAAAACAGACTTTAAACTAAAACACATCAAAAGAGACAAATCAGGGCACTCCCTTTTATTAAAAGGAACAATACACCAAGAAGATATAATGATAGTAAATATTTATGCCCCAAATGTGGGTGCAACCACATTTGTAAAACAAACCCTACTGGACATAAGATCCCAAGTAGACCCAAATACAATAATTCTGGGAGATTTTAATACGCCTCTCACACCACTGGATCAATCTTCAAGGCAAAAGATGAGTAAAGACGCTTTAGAACTAAAGGAAACCATAAACCAAATGGACCTAATAGACGTTTTCAGAGTATTTCAACCAGGAACTACAGAATACACTTTCTTCTCAGCAGCCCATGGAACCTTCTCCAAAATAGATCACATCCTGGGACACAAAGAAAATACCAGCAAATTCAAAAAATGTAATATAATTCCATGCATCTTTTCAGACCACAATGGAATCAAAGTAGAAATTAACAACAGGAAACTCGAAAGAAAGTACTCAAATTCATGGAGAATGAATGATACACTATTGAATGACGAATGGGTAAGGGCAGAAATTAGGGAAGAAATAAAGAAATTTATGGAAACAAACGAAAACAGAGACACAACTTACCAAAACCTATGGGACACCATGAAGGCAGTTCTAAGAGGAAAGTTTATTGCATTGAGTGCCCACATAAGAAGGACAGAGAACCTCCAAGTAAAGAACCTAATGACACAACTAAAGGACCTAGAAAGACTGCAACAGTCTATTCCCAAAGCCAGCAGAAGGCAAGAAATCATCAAAATTAGGGCAGAAATAAATAAAATAGAGAACAAAAAAAAACAATTCAAAGAATCAATAAAACAAAAAGTTGGTTCTTTGAAAAGATTAATAGAATTGATAAACCCCTGGCCAACCTAACCAAAAGAAAAAGAGAATCAACTCAAATTATCAAAATTAGAAATGAAAAAGGAGATATCACCACTGATAGTGAAGAAATTCAAAATATTATCAGAAACTACTTTAAAAATTTATACTCCAATAGATCTGAAAACCCGGATGAAATTGACAGATTTCTAAGCACAGTTAACCTTCCTACACTCAACCAAGAGGACATAGCAAGCCTAAACCAACCAATAACAACCAAAGAAATAGAAATGGCAATAAAAATTCTTCCACCAAAGAAAAGCCCAGGCCCAGATGGGTTCCCAGCTGAATTCTACAAAACCTTCAGTGAACAACTAATACCAATACTTCATAACATGTTCCGGGAAATTGAAAGAGAAGGAACTCTTCCAAATTCCTTCTATGAGGCCAGTATCACATTAATCCCCAAACCAAACAAAGATACCTCAAGAAAGGAAAACTACAGACCAATATCCTTAATGAACATAGATGCAAAAATTCTAAACAAAATACTAGCTATACGCATTCAAAACTATATCAAGAGAATAATACATCATGACCAAGTCGGTTTCATCCCAGAAAAACAAGGCTGGTTCAACATACGCAAATCAATACATGTTATTCACCACATAAATAGAACCAAGAACAAAAACCACATCATCATAGCAATAGATGCTGAAAAATCATTCGACAAAATCCAACACCCATTTATGTTAAAAACACTGCAAAAAATTGGGATAGAAGGAAAGTACTTCAACATCATCAAGGCAATATACTGCAAACCCAAAGCCAACATTATATTGAATGGGGAAAAACTGCAAGAATTTCCGCTTCAGTCAGGAACAAGACAAGGATGCCCACTATCACCACTCCTTTTCAATATAGTCCTTGAGACTCTTGCTGCAGCAATCAGACAAGAGAAGGAAATCAAAGGAATCCACATAGGAAGAGAGGAAGTAAAACTATCCTTATTTGCAGATGACATGATCCTTTATCTGGAAGACCCAAAGAACTCAACCAAAAGACTTCTGGAGCTGATCGACAAATTCAGCAAAGTCGCAGGTTACAAAATCAACCTAAAGAAATCAGTGGCCTTTCTTTACGCCAACAACGAATCCACAATGAAAGAAACAAAAACAACAATTACATTCACTATAACCTCAAAACCTATAAAATACCTAGGAATAAACCTAACCCAAGATGTAAAAGACCTCTACAACAAAAACTATAAAACATTAAAGAAAGAAATAGAAGTAGATCTTGGAAGATGGAAAGATCTCCCGTGCTCATGAATAGGCAGAATAAATATCATCAAAATGGCCATTCTGCCAAAACTGATCTATAGGTTCAATGCAATTCCCATTAAAATAACAGTGACATTCTTCAAAGACCTAGAAAAATCAATCATGAACTTCATATGGAGAAGGAAAAGACCTAGAATAGCCAAAGCAATTCTCAATAACAAGAAACATGCAGGAGGCATTACAATCCCAGACTTCAAACTATACTATAGAGCAATAGTAGTAAAAACAGCATGGTACTGGCACAAAAACAGATATACTGACCAGTGGATTAGAATAGAAGATACAGAAACAAACCCACACATCTTTAGTCAATTAATCTTTGACAAAGGGGCCAAACACATACGCTGGAGAAAAGACAGCCTTTTCAACAAGTGGTGCTGGGAGAACTGGCTAACCATTTGTAAAAAGATGAATCTAAACCCCTATATCTCACCCAACACAGGAATCAACTCAAGATGGATCAAAGACTTAGAAATTAGACCTGAGACTGTGAAGCTAGTAGAGGAAAGCATAGGTTCAACACTACAACATATTGGCACAGGCAGTAACTTTCTCAACAAAACCTCCAAAGCTCAGGAAATTAAAGCAAGAATAAACAAATGGGACAACATCAAACTAAAAAGTTTCTTCTCATCAACGGAAACTATCAATAACCTAAAGAGGAAGCCTACAGAATGGGAAAGGATCTTTACCAGCCACCATTCTGATAGGGGGTTAATATCCAGAGTATACAAAGAGCTCAAAAGGCTCTACACTAGCAAAACAAACAACCCAATCAAGAAATGGGCAAATGAACTAAATAGACACTTCACAAAAGAAGAGATACAAAGGGCTAATAGATACATGAAAAGATGTTCTTCATCACTGGCCATCAGGGAGATGCAAATCAAAACTACACTGGGATTCCATCTAACCCCAGTCAGAGTAGCAAGCATAAAGAAATCAAACAACAACAAATGCTGGCGAGGATGTGGGGAAAGAGGAACTCTTTTACACTGTTGGTGGGAGTGCAAACTAGTTCAGCCACTATGGAGATCTGTGTGGAGATTCCTGAGAAAGTTGGGAATAGATCCACCATATGATCCAGCTATACCACTCCTAGGTATCTTACCAAAGGGGTTGAATTCAGAGAAATACAGCAACGTATGCATACCTATGTTCATAGCAGCACAATTTGTAATAGCCAAAATATGGAACCAACCCAGATCACCATCAACAGATGAATGGATAGCAAAACTGTGGGAAATACACACAATGGAATTCTATTCAGCCATAAAGAAGAACAAAATTATATCATTTGCAAGAAGATGGAAAGCCCTGGAGAACATCATGTTAAGTGAGATCAGCCAAGCACAGAAGGAGAAGATACACATGTTTCCTCTAATATGCCCAAACTAGAAAACACAAAGGATACCAGTAGGACCCCAGATATTAGAGGGGAAATACTAGTTAAGTTTTAATGGAAAGATAGGAGAGGAGAAAGACCGATCTGGATTAATGAGGGTCTACACCTGAACATGTGTAAAATTATGAATAAGACATGGTTAACCTGGACAACCATTGGTGGGGGGGGAAGGGGGCGGGGGGGAGAGGGCACCAAATATAGTATAAATATATACTACTTATGTTCAATAAAAAATTGTTAAAAAAAATTAAAAGACAAAAATAAATAAATAAATAGTCCTGGGGGTGTAGCTTGGAGGTACAATGCACCTGGGTTCCATCCCCAGTACTGCAAAAAAAAAAAAATACCCCCATAACTCAGGAAATTCAAACAAGAATTAATAAGTGGAATAGCATTAAACTAAAGGTTTTTGCACATCAATGGAAATTATCAAAAGTCAAAGGAGAAAGCCCATGGAATGGGAGATCTTTGACTGCTATCCCTTTGACAGAGGACTAATATATAGAATACACAAAGAACTTTAAAGATTTTATACTAAAAAACAAACAAACAAACTCAATCAAGAAATGGGGCCAGGCCTGGTGGCACATGCTTGTAATCCCAGCATTCGGGAGGCTGAGCCCAGAGGATCGTGGTTCGTGGATAGCTCAGCTACTTACTGAGGCCCTCTGCAACTCAGTGAGACCTGGTTTCAAAATAAAGAATAAAATATAGGGCAAGGGATGTAGCTCAGAGGCATCAGAGATCAAATGCCTCTGGGTTCCATTCCCACACCGAAAAAAAAAAAGGGGGGAAACTGAATTGAATAGACACTTTACAAAAGAAGAGATACGAATGACCAACAGATACATGAAAAAATATTCAGCATCACTAGCAATCAGGGAGATGCAAATTAACACTAGATTGAGATTTCACTTAGCCCAAATCAGAATGTTAGTCAATAATTCAAATAACAATAAATGTTGGGGAGCATGTGGGTATTAGGAGCTCTTCTACACATTTGGTGGTATTGCAAATTAGTTCAGCCATTATGGAGATCAGTGTGGAGATTCCTTAGAAAACTAGAAATCGATTCACTATATTATCCAGTGATAACACTCCTGGGTATCTTTTCAAAGAAGTTGAAATCAGAGAACTTAGTAATATATACATACCCATGTTCATAGCAAAACAATTCACAAAGCCAAATTATAGAACCAACTGAGTTATCCATCAGCAGATGAATGGATTATACACATGTGGGATACACACATAATGAAATTCTACTCAGCAATTAAGAAGAAAAAAGTTACATAATTTGCAAGAAGATGGAAGGATCTGGAGAACATTATGTTAAGGTTAGCCAATCACAGAAAGTGAAGGGTCATATGCTTTTTCTAATATGCACAATCTAGGGAGTACTAGTACCATTTTATAGATTTAAAAAAAAAGGTGACAAAAGATGAAGATCTCTCCTAGGGTTTTATGAATGGAGAGGCAACATAGTATTATTTTTTAAGAATGTAGACTTTAGAACTAATCTGCCTAGATTTGAATTCTGTTCTACTACTTATGATCCATCACAGAGAATTCTCTGTAATGCAATTTTCTCATCTGTTAGATTATCTGGTAACAGTATCTCCAGAATATTGTTGACACAAAATTAAGTTTAATATTTTTAAGGCATTCTGAGCTATTCTAAGTACTCTTGTTATAAGGATGGAGTGTTTGATAAATAATAAAATTAGTTCACTGGTCATGATGGCCCTTACTGTAATCTTAGTACTTGGGAGGCTAATACAGGATAATTGCAGGTTTGATTCTGGTCTTAGCAATTTTTCAAGATCCTGCTTAGATATAAAATCAAAAAGTCCTGAAGGTATATCTCTGAAGTAGAACACCCCTGGGTTCAATATCCAGTATCAAAAAATAAAGAATAAAAAAGTAAAATCAATTCAACCATAATTATGAGTTTAAGTCTCATACTCGTATTCACTATGCTATCTTCTAATCTATAAAGAGTAGTAGATAAAATTAACAAGAAAACAGAAAGGATAGACAATGATTATTAATAACTAAGCAAGATAGGTACAAATTAATAGTATAAATAATATTTAGCTATTTAATAGCATGAACCTGAAAAATTTTAAGTCCTGTTGCAAGAATATCCTAAGATATAGATGATACAGTTATACTGTACTGCCAAATTAATATATTTATATATGTATATATATATATATGTATAAATATATGTGTATATATATATATGTGTGTGTGTGTGTGTGTGTGTGTGTGTGTGTATGGTATATACAAACACACTGCAGAAGAATGCAAATCCTATTCAGTGTATTAGTCTTGGGGGATTTTTACATGGAAAGCATAATCCAGACAACAATGAAATATTGTACTCTTACACTCATAATAGATGGTGAATTTATTATGATTTCCCTGATTTCAGGTGGACATGTGGAACAGATTGAGCAGCAAAAGGGTACATTTAGGGAATGCTAAAGGCCTAAGAGCAAGGGGTTTCTGTTGTTGGAGGAAAATTTGTTCAGACGCATGAGGTTTAATTCACGAGAAAAGAAGGCCAGAATGGCAGCTACAACATTTATCGTGACAATATGATTAGTTACATTTTTTCCTCATTTGGATTTCAATATTTCTTAATGGAACTTGTTATAGCTGAAGACATTATAATGCTCATCCTTAAAAAAAAAAACAGAATCATAAGTATATAGGAAAGCAGTAAAACTTCACAATGGAGCATGGAAATTTAATAAGAGTAGAATTCCTGAAAATATTTACACCCCAACACTGTGTCTATAATGGCTCTTCCAGGCAAATAGAAAATCCAGAATTTTACACAGGGTATTTGCACCATATTAAATAACAGGTATCGGTATTTGGGGGATATTATTTCTGAGACAGTTAGGAGATTTGTTAAGTAAATCTACATTTGAAATCACTAACTCTTAATCATGATTCTGTACTTTTTAGAAAATATAGTTGAAGATGAAAACATTATATCCCGTTAGAAGAATGACTTTATACATTTCCGCTTTAGAAAAGTAGCCACCATTGAATGTAGTGTGATTTTGAGATGCTGGGTAAAGGATTTGTCCCACCCCTAACTCCTGTAAGTCCCACCACCCTTTCGCAACAACTCACCTTCCCCTTTGACCTCAGGAGACTGTAATAGTCTGTTTTTCATTTGTAACTCTTCCTTTACTAACTTAACAGTATTTTCTAACAGATCTGCTCACCACAGCTCCCCTTCCCTTTTATGACTGAATGAGGTGGGCAATTCATTACACTCATATATGCTTCTGGGATAACCCCTCAAGAAGATGTTGCACTTAAGTACTGGCAACAGTTGCTAATCCAAAATGAGCATGGCAAAAACACTGTGTCAGCTGATGCAGAGGATGTATTATTCATACAAGTGGCAGCAGTATGCAGAAATGGCCTTTATTTTTATTTTCTGGATGATGATAGTACCAGACATTGGTACCAAAATGACTACTACACAAAGAAAATATTTTCTATACAACTCAAAAAATATTTTTATGAATATTCAAAGGTAACATTATTCATGTCTACAATTTCTTATACTAACAATTTCACCATAAGAAAAATTCATAGTCCGATCAACTGCATGGTGTATACATGTATAATAGTTATGTAACAAATGTAATAATTAAATACGCACTTAGTATATATGTAAAATATGTAGCATATGTTTATGTAAATAAACCTCCTACATATAATTTGATGTATACTTCATAAAGTATCATAAAGACATAAATTCAAATTATCTTCAAAGAAGCCGGGCGTGGTGGCGCACGCTTGTAATCCCCGCGCTTGGGAGGCGGAGACAGGAGGATCGCGCAGGTTTGTAGCCAGCCCCGCTGGTTTAAGAGACCCTGTTTCAAAAATATAAAATAGGTCAGGGAGTGTAGCCCGGAGGTAGAAGGGCTTCCAGGAACCCCAGTACCACCAAAAAAAATTATCTTCAAAGAATAAAAAATGTATTTATATATTATATGCAGACATCTAATGTGCATATATTTTATATAAGTAATATATAATATGTACTGTTATTGTGGTACTGAGAATTGAACCCAGAGGCTTTCTGTCTCTGAACTAAATCCTTTTTTGATTTTTTTTGTTTGTTTGTTTTTAAAACAATGTAGGTCTCATTAGGTTGCTGAGAGACTTGCTATATTCCTGAGGCTATCTTTGAACCAGGGTCTTCCTGTCTCAGCATCCTAGGTACTAGGACTACAGGCATGGGGCACCACATCCAGCATATGTCTACTTATTTATTTGTAGAAATTTTTATTTGTAAAAGATTAGATTTGACCTTGTTTTTAAAAATGTGATGCTTGTATGGATTTGTGGATCAGAATAAAATTCATAGAAGTGGACTATTTTATTATTTAAATTTGATCATGAGTTGCCTATGGGGTTATTACAAGATGTGATGTTATCAATGGAGATAGAAATCGGAAAGCAAGAAAGGAAGGAATAACATTTAATCTTAACACAAGTTAATTGTGAAGAGTGAGTGAAACATCTAGTAAGAAAGGTGGAACAGACACTATTGGAAATCGAAGCCTAGTTCTCAAGAGAGAGGAACAGGTGAGGATGAAGAGTCGAATGACTGTCCTAGCTCACTTACTTGGAGAAGTACAAAATATTAGAGAAAAACAAAAACAATGGATCATCTCGCTTGAGAAAAGCTGACTTACAGGTAAAAGGATCAAATAACAAAAACCTAATGGAAACATCTTTTAAAGGTTTAGGATAAAAAAGCAGAATGAGTGGATGACTGAGAAGTAGTAGTTAAGACAGAGGAGAATCAGAAGCAAGGTGAGGAAATGGAACGCATGCAGAGGGTTGAAATAAAGAGACAAATGCAATGAGTCTAGAAATAAGCTATATAACTGAACATGACCAGACTGTATTTAACCACTGGGAAGAAGAGCTTTAGGTAGAGTACTGGGAAGAGCAATCAGATGGAACAGCTTTGATGAGTAAATAGCAAGGTATTTGGAAAGGAAGAGAATTTTATAAGATAGCCACACTATATTTTCATGAATTGAGGTTTTTTAAAATCTGTTGTATAGGGTTATATTTAAATAGTAAGAAAAAATAAATTTATTTTGTTTCTAAATTTTTTTCAATTATAAGTATTCATAATTAGAACTCCAGTTCATTGACTTTGATACATTAAGTTCTGATTTGCAGACATAGTAAGTTAAATATTTAAAAAATCCAGAATATTCTGACGTCTAAGTTTCTTCTCAAACCCATGTAATAATGACATTATGGTTTAAGCAATCATAGATCACTTTAAATACTTTGCTATTCATTATTTAAATTTTTTTGAATTTTTATTTATCAAGAACAGCAAACTATAGAAACATAAACATTAATATTTATATTCTTAGGAGATATAAATGCCACCATTTTTTCTCAGAATAACCATAAATACAGATACTTATTTCAGATAGAAACTGTTATTTGTGGGACGTGAATAGCTAACACATGTCATTTTCCCTATTATAAGTATGTAAATATTTTTCTGAATAATAAATATATTCATAATCTTAGACCTACATTGAATGTTTTTTAAAAACATAGCTATGTCCTTCTGGGACAGGTAACTGCCTCTGACCCAAAATTAAGCTCTCAAAGACATGCACTTGCCCTCTGGATTTAGTGATATATTGTATTTCCAACACACTAAAATGAGCACATTTCCCTAAGTGATTTATTTATACCTCGAGAATAGTGTGCACGTAAATCAAAATCATACCCAGTTGTCATCATTATCATTTCTCCATTTCCTCTATAATGCATCACACTGATATCACACTCTGCAAGCTGTATATGAGCAATCGAATTCCAGGACCTTGGTGGACAGAGGTAAAACTGAAGTGCAGAACTTTAAACTAAATAGTAACTGACTGTTCTCACTGCATTGCACAACTAGTCATAAAAGATGGCAGAAATAGTAAGGGGGAAGTGCAGCATAATAATTATGGGTCTACACGGAACCTCTTACAAGAACATTTCATCCTAAGAGTGATATCACTGCCCGGGCTCCCTTGTTCTACTTTAATTATTAATGAGTAATGTCACAATTGTCATGTCTCAGCCCTACTTGGCAGGGCATGGAGGAGAATCTGGATTCTTGAACACTGTTTAGTAGCTTTAACTATAAATGAGGATTACCCTACAATAAAGCGGCATTGTTTCAGAGACAATGTTAACGTTGTGATTAATGAGGTGATGGATGAGGACCATATGACGGTTTCCAGGTTCATTCTAGCATTTTTCTTAACTTTAACCTCAGCCAAAACTGTCAGTACTAATGACAAGATGACCAGATAATGTTTCACCTGTGAGTGAGGATCTTGACTGCAATTTAAAATTTCCAAAACTTCCACAAAGCATAGCTCTTAAGTAAAGCCAAGACTTTTTTTTCCTTCCAAAAATCTTAAAAACAAATGGGACTGGAAATCTCTGAGGAGGAAAAGAAGCAGTTCAGTTTGCACTTTTGGAACTCATAGAAGTGTAGGCTGATTAGCGGGGTGACTGTGCTGCCCAGAGCCTGGGAGAGAAAAACAAAGAATTTTGTATTAAGAAGAATCCTAACAATGAATACTAAAATCTGATGGATACAGTCATACAAAATGCCGTAGCTTAGGATTTCTAATGAAAACTTTTTGAAAGGTGTTTTAAATTCTATCATCTTGTGATAAACTTTATACTCCTTGAGGTTAAGGATAATGCCTAATCAAGTCAATGGACTTCACAGTACCTAGTATTCAGTGCTGTGGGCCTTGGTCAGCCTCTGTGAAATTCCAGCTCAGAGGAAATACATTTATGTCAGCAATTATCACAAGGTCTCAAACTATTATCAGCTTTCTCATTATTTCATTTAGAAAGAATAATTTATGTTATATCTCAAAAATATTTTCAAAAATTAAATGTAAATATATTTCCAAACAAGAAATATAAATGTAAATCTACTAATGCTTTTTTTTACCTTATATTGTCTTAATGTAACTCAGCTACATTGAACTGTAGCCTTTAAAAGAGAAGTAAAGTGATTTGAGAAGCAGGATTTAAGACTCAAAGGACTATAAATATAAACAGTCTATGTAAGATCTAAACATATACATTAATTTCCAGTGGTATTAATTTCAAGTCCTGAGGTAGAAATGTTCCCAGATCATCCCATAACAAAGTGTTAGTAGTGACTGGAATGTAATCACCAAGATTAGTGAGGGGCTGGGCTTAAGAGGAGATACGTTGATAACATATATATATATATGTGTGTGTGTGTGTGTGTGTGTGTGTGTGTGTGTGTGTGTGTGTACAAAACAGAAACACAGTTTCAAGTAGCAATCGAGTTTTATTTCAGAATTGTCTTTAACCTTAAGGAAGAGAACTCTTTTTCAAGAATTCTTACGTTTGAGTAAGCAGAGTACATTAAGGGTTGTGGAAACCAAGGTAACAGTTTTCCAAAACAGCATCTATGATTTCAAAGATTTCTGTGAGGTCACATTAATCCACATATGGATTGTATCATTCTTGACATTTCACTAAAAGTAGTGAACATAAGTTTCACGCAACGTTCAGTCTCTGAAGATAATCTTTCCATTGAATAGTTCTCTATGCCCCAGTGTGTGTTTATTTTACAAGAAACTCTGAGGAAGGCAGAACACATGCGAGGGAGCAAGGGAGATGGTGGTTACTGTTTTATCATTCTCTATGAGCCTAAAGTAAGTTATTGCCTCCATTAGATTCTATAAACAATTAGATTATTTTCAAAATTGGTCAAAATACAAATTCAGGCTTGTGGCAGTAGTAGTTTCTTCTTTGTTTCTTTTGTGGGCGGGTTAGGGGAGGAGGTGTTTCTGCCTATTTTGTAGTCTCTGAGAAGATGAAGTCCAACAGTATAATGAGCCCCCCTCACTCAAGCTTTGATAGTTGTTGATAAGATCATGTCAGATGGACTTTAAAACATTTTGAAACACATTTCCAAATATTGCAAAATACATGTAAAAAATAGCCGAAGGTTTGCACCATTTGAAGAACTTTGCATGTCACATCATTTAATCCAGCCCTCTGAGGTCAGTTTTACTACTAGTATTCTTCTAATTTGATGGTATAGGAAATGGAGGCAGAGATAAAGCAGCTCTCTGATTGGACTTCAGTATTCTGACTCTAGATGCATCCCTTCCCCATCATGATATATTTTTATCTGAGGAGCTACCTATACAAAAAAATCACAGTAATCTGAAGGTGTTTTCTTCTATTGAATGACACCATCTTGAGCTAAGCAAATTAGGTAAATAAAAAAATTATTACTTATTATTAATCACAGTTTTTAAAAAGGGCTTCTTTTTTCAAACAGAAATTCTCAAGATTTATTTATTAAACAAAGTTAAGAATCTCTGAAATATTAGTAGAACATTAAAATAAATCACTGAAGAGAACCAACAACAGGAAACAGAGAAAAATATAAATGAGAAAATTTCTTTGGGCTATCCTACCTAGATGCCACTAAAAGGGATAACTAAGTCAGATTAGAGAGTCTACCCCACGGCTAGTAACAGATGGTTCTGTCAAACAACTGGAGCATATTCATTCACTCTATGTTCTATGAGCCAAAAGGGTAACTGTGTTCAGCAAAGTAGAATATATTCAATGTAAATAAATGAAAATGGGAACAAATATGCAAAATGAGTTTATTTGCTGGTGTTTTATTTATTAAAAAGTTTATTTATGTACAACTTTTGAGAGAAAAATTAGGTAGTTCTTGAGGAGGACTACCAAATATTTCTGTGAAGCTAGTACTTGAGATATTAACAAATTACAAATAAGATCCATGCTGCTCACTATGTCAGTAAAACTAACATTTTTTTCAGATTTCAAATTTATTATTATTATCTCAAGAAAATATCATTGCCTTGATACTTCAGGCACTCAAATGTGATATTTCTTTCTAAATTTTTGTCAAATCTCTTTCAAATCACTGTTATAAAACTGGATTTTATATATGAAAGCAGTAGAAAAAGTCTATTTTTAGATGAATATAAAAAAATCACACAACCCTTAGTTATTCCCATACCAAGCCACTTCTGTAGAGGATATTTGTTTAATTTGGGGCCATCCCACAAGTAAACACTTTTCTTGTTGGTAAGGACTTCCAAAGTTGGGGGTCCCTTGCATCTAACCCCCCAAAAAAAACCCTTATACAAAAGAAGCACAAATCCTCCAGAGAAATTCTCCCACTTTAGGTAACAATCATCTACTTTTTTGAGTGCAGAAAACTGATGCCTGTTTGTATTGATAGTTTAATCATACATATGAATTCCATATATTGTAGGCTTAACTAAAAAATAAATGTAGATGAGTAAAGAAAGCCTGGGGTAGGAATTAGGAGAAGTCAAATTTAAGCACCTAACTCCTCTAACTTGATACATGACCTTTCTTGAGCAAATAACCTAATCGAATCATCCTTTAATTTTCTTATCTATAAAATAAGAAGGTAAATCTCAGAGGTTCCATCTGTAACGAGAAGGACCATGTCTTTCAAGGATCATTGAAAACACATTGAAATGTTTAACTGTTTCTTTTTTTTTTTTTTTCCAAACTGACTGTGGATCAGACTGAAACGTGATAACTGAAGCAAACCAGCCAATGTGCTTTACACAAACCAGGAGAGCCCAGCACATGCACACAATGTGTCTGTGACTTTCTTGTCTGCTGACAGACATCAGATCTTGTCACTAGTGCAGTCAATGGGGTGCAAAATCCTGTGGAATTTGCTAAACTGAACAGGACACTACATATAACGATGGGGACCTCAGACACCAGCCTTGTCAAACGCTGTCATCACTGGGCGGGTTCCTGTTCTCACTCCAGGGCCAGCCAGAGAGTCTGGTTTTTATATTAAAGCAAAGACTGTTCAGACCAGATCAGATCCTAAGCAATTATGTTGACTTAATCAAGACCTCACTTTTATTTTCAGTTTAATGATTTGGCTTTTTAAATATGTACACCCTCAAATAACCAGCTTTGGCCTAATTTTTATGCATCAGAGCCCTAATCTGCCATGCTCTTCATTGCCTGGAATAGGTACTGGACACTTAATCTTGTATGGTAAGTTTATATGCTGTTATGTATGATGAACGAGCTAATAAACATTGCACCTGCAGGTGAGATTGCTCTGAGGCTCAAGTTAGACACACAATGTATATGCATACTTTTCTCTAGAATCAGCATCAGTATCTGTATGCAGAGAACAGGGATACATTATTTTACACAGCTATTATGTAAAAATAATGAATATTAAAATAATTCTATTTGTATGACAAGGAAAGGACACGCCCATGTAAGAGGTGCTTCCATATTTGTGACAACAGAGTTGAAATGGACAAAACTATAATACAGCAAGACCATGAAAGAAATGAAGCCCATCAGAATACAGGAAACTAGAGTTGCTCTAATGCTCACACACATGGGATGGGAAGGTCATTCTAAGTGCACAGAATTCTAGTATTAGACATGAGAAATAAATCCTGGAAGAAAATGAATCTCTGAGAGTTTAGGAGACTTTTCTAAGGTCATAGGACTAGTAGGAGGATCTTTAGACTCCTTAGCCAGTGTTCCATCAAAAATGTCCCATAGTCATAGTATTAGGTTTTAAAAATATGTCCACTGAATACAAATGCTTAAGATGTAAATGAGATTTTTTTTTCATAAAACAGCATGGAATGAAACAAATTATGTTTTAGGCCAACACATGCAAGCAAACTTCACTGGAGTCACTTCAGTAGCAGCATGCCTCCCTGTCACAGATCATGCCATCAACATGGAAGAACAGCTATGTTTCAGGATGGTACTGCTTTCAGGATAGAAAACTGAAGACCAATAGGCTCCAAGAGTATCTTGGAGCATACCCTATCTAGGAAAGGAGACAGGAGGAGAAATATGTTGTTGCATAAAGGTTTCAGGTATGAGTGGTGAGGAAATATTAGCAAGAGCACTGGGATCATAAGGAGGAACAGGATTATGAAGGAGGTGCCCATGATTAGGAGTTTAAACTACGCTCTGGCAACCAGCAACTAGTGAATGACTTGAAGATAAAAGGTGACATAAGTATGTTTATTAAAAAATTACTCCAACTTCTTAGGGTAAATACATAAAAGAAGGTAAGATTTATAGCAACTAACCATATTAGAAACAATTACAATAGACTGGGATGCTGAGCCTGAACCAAAAAGTATAGGAGTGTCCCAATCAATAATTGTCTGAAGCAATAATTGTTTCTGAGAAATATTAATCTCAAGCAGTAATAAGAAATGAATTGAAAATCGCTGCTGTCAGTATTGAAGGATTAATTAGAGCAACTCAGATTGAAGGATAGGAGCTTCAGGATGTGGAATAAAGTCCAATTTTATGAATTGAGATGAATCTTGTTAAGAAGATCTTCAGTTCTGAAGTTCTTGTGGTTAAGGTAATGATGTTTAGAGTCAATTGAATAAAGTTTCTAAAGTTGGAATTAGGAAGTTAAAAAAAAAATCGAGTAACCTCCAGCATGTTGTTGATACCACGAGGGCAGAGAACACTGAAAGCAGAAAAAATAAGAATAGGATGGTACAAGAATGTGATAGAAGATATTCTTGCTTGTTTTACAACTAAGTGGAAATTAAGTACAAAGACAGAAAATTTAGAGTATGGTTAGGTTTTAAGATTTACCTCATTTTGGCTGGACTTCTTTCTGGCAAGATGCCAATTCAAATACTAAAATTAGCTGAACTCTTTTGCATAAAAGTGTTAAAGTACTTGTGAATATTTTATTTATCGGTTTCCCCATTTCACAAGAGATATTATAATTTGGATCTTAAAGTCCATATTTTTACAAGTCATTTATTATAAAAAGAAAATTATTGGACAAGGAACCTGCCACTTATAAAGAGAACTGATAACCAGCCAGGTGTGGTGGTGCACGATTGTAATCCCAGCATTCGGGAGGCTGAGACCTGGAGGATCGCGGTTCGCGGACAGCCTCAGCTACTTAGTGAGGCCTTCTGCAACTCAGTGAGACCCGGTTTCAAAATAAAGAATAAAGAGAACTGATACCAATTGGTTGAAGCCCCAATCAGGTACCATTTAAGGTTGAAATGAAAGTCAAGTATTTGTTTACCATAATAAATCACTAAGAAACTCTAACAGGTGTGGTACTTTTTCTGGAATGGGGATTGAACCCAGGGGTGTTCTATCTCTGAGCTGCATCAACAGTTCCCATTTTGAAATTACTATTTTTTTTTTATTCTGAAACAGGGTCTCACTAAGTTGCTGAAAGTTTCTCTCAGTTGCTGAGACTCAAACCTGCAACCCTCCTGTCTCAGCCTCGCAAATATTGAAATTACAGGTATGTACCACCATGCCTGGCTAGGTAGAGGTTCTTAAGTACCAGAAAGAAATAGAAGCTATAACATAAATATACATTGCCATAGCAACAGAGAACTATGGGGCCAAAAACTTACTTCTAAATTTTAACGTTTTCTTTCCTGTTTTAAAGGAAATGGTACTACATAAAAGGAAAGGAAAATGTGGAAGAAAAATAAGAGGTTATGGTACCTGGTATGATCATTCCTATCACTAGCATCCAGTCCATAGTTTGGAATGATAGGTAGGTATGGAAAAGTACAGTGGAATCTCTGCCAATGGGAAAGTACTTTGAGAACACTCTGAGGGTGACATAAGTGTCAGAGGTACCACCCAGTCTGTGAAACTCTGCCAAAGCTATTAAATCTTGACATGGAAAAGAGTTAGTTTTCTTGTTTTAAAAAAGGTACTACCAGTGAGTGTGCATGTATTCATGTATCAATGTGAATCTCACTATAATGTGTAATTACAAAGCATTGATAAAAGTATAAAAATAACAGACACAAAACATTTCTATAATGATAAAATATAAGTTTTATGATGAACTTGGCAAGATGATTCAAATTTATATAGAGATACATAGGGCCATGTATAGTTAAGATAAATCTGAAAAAGAAAAAATTGGAAAACATACTACATGATATTAAATGTTATTATAATGCCAGTTATTAAGTCATCTTACTATTGGTGGAAGGATAGTAAAATAATGTTTTAATGAACATTCTACTATATGTCGTTTGGTGAACTTTTTAACTTTAATTGGGTATAGTACTTGTCATAGAATTTCTGGGCCTTTAGAATATATTCAGGTCTAATAATATTATAAGATATTATTAAGTTTCTGATCTATTAAATAGCTTTTCAAAATAGTTGCACCAATTTGTATGTGAACTCAAAAATAGCCAAAGCTAGGTATAGTGTCATATACTTGAAATCCCAGCTACTTAGGGGACTGAGGAAGAAGGATTACAAGCTCCAGGCCAATCTAATCAACTAGTAAGACACTGGGTCAAAAATAAATGAATGAAAAAATAAATAGGTGGGAATATAGCTCAGTGACAGAGAATTTGGTAGCGTGTGTGACAACTTGGGTTCAATCCCTAGTACTGAAAAAATCTCAAAAATGTTGAAGTGGAAATTAAATAAATGACTTCATAGACCATCATATGTGCTTATTGAAAATATCATCTCCCATTCTGTGGCTTGTTACAGAGTATATATAATGGGAGAGTCAATTTACATCATTCTCACAGTTGGCAAATTCAATCTACAGTCACCAATAGTCATATTGAGAGTAATCCCATTGAGAGACACGTTAATAAGACACATGAAGCCGACTTTTGGGGTGCTAGGAAAGTTCCAGACAGCTATCTGGATGGTATGGGTATGTCCATTTCATAAGATTTATCTTCTATACACTTAGGATTTACATACATTTTTGTAATATATACTATGTTTAAAAAATGTTTCCCAGAATATGAAACAATATAAACGACCAAGAAGCTATTCTACACTTCAATCGCTTTTTGACATGTTTTTATCCTACTCAAAAAAAAAAGAAATAAATTTAGCAATACTGGAAATAAAACAGAAACCTGAGTTATCAAAATCATGATAAAAGGGAAGGCAGATATTGCAGAATGTCACAAAATTAATAAAGTTTGGTAAAGAAAAAAATAACAGAATTCTTCAGAGCAGTAATAAAGAAACAAAAGAAATAATGTTACTTATTTAAAAATGGACATTTAGGACTACCTTGCTTAGATGGTGTTAGGATTTCTGCTCAGCTGCGTTTGTACATCAGTGAAATATGTAGAGGGGTGAATGGAGGTTCTAAAAGCTGTTAGGGAGAAAGAAGTAAATGACATGGGGATGTAAGATAAAGCGATATGAAGACAGAGAGATAAAAGAAAGATGGCAATAAGGAAAACATATTTTGTCTTGAAGGAAAAATTAGTACAGTAAAAATAAGAAGACACAAGAGTGATAGTCAACAATTTCAGCCCAAAGAATGAAAAGAGCAAGAATTCCAAATAACTTCTATCTGTGGTTGTGAGCTTTTGGCTACGTCATCAGTTTTCTCATGTTCACATGAGGTCTCTGGGGCGGTTAGTGCTCCAGTGGTCAGGGAACCCAGCTCAGTGTTAACAAGCGCACATTGTAACTCATATCTTAAAACATAACAGAGATATTTCTCCTACTTTGGTGGGGAGTATGTGAGAAGTTGAGACCTAATGGAGATTGATGGCAGCCTTGGAAGAAAACATAGAAGACAAATTACTGGCTTCACACTTTGCACGGTGCCCCACTTGATCATTACGGGGGTTGTGTTTCTCTTCTCATTCTTCTTATAATCCAGGAGGGATAACTTCTTATTTACAAACAAGGCTGCTCTTTCAGGGAAGCATGCTTTATTTTCTTGTAGGGACCCCTCTTTTCAAATAAGCTTTTTTGGGATTCTAGGGCCTGAAATATACATTCTAAGGTTTCAGGTCTAGTTATAGGCTCACCTTCTGGTGGTCTTATTTTCCAAAGTTCAATTCTACTTTACTGCATTCTACGAAGTCTGTGTTTTGTCAAGTTAAGAAATGCTTATCATATGTGCGTGAGTTCGGAATTCAAAATAGTCTGATTGCAGACCAACCACTTTTTCCACTGTTCTATGCAGCCCTGCATTGGATTCTTGCCAGAACAATTCAAAGACAGCATAAACTGCACACTGTAAGTGCAGAGGTGTTGCTATTGTTTGCAAGCACAAATGGGCTGAAGAATGCTGTTCTGTATCTTGCCTCTATTCAAGCTCAGTGGCCTCCAGGAGACCAACACAGTATTTCAGGACAATCAGTTCTGCAATTTAGACTTAGGAGGTAAAATGCAACTTCTAAACAGGCATGTGGCCACGTACAGTTCAAACCCATAGCCCTGGGTTTATAAAACAAACAACAACAAAAACCCACTTCCTTAGGAAGGAGTTTGAAATAGTGACACTTATTAAAAAACATGAACACATGGAGATTTTTCTTGATAGAGCAAAATATTCAAATGACTGTTGAATTTCATAACCCTTCCTCAGTAAATGCATAAGGAAAAAAGAAAAAGTATAACTTAAATTTTGTAAAAAAATAAAATCTTAACTGGGTATGGTGGTACATTCTTTCAATCCCAGTACTTGGGAGGCTGAGACAGGAGGATCACAGGTTTGAAGCCAGCCTCAGCAACTTAGCAACTCTCTCAGTAGCTTAATGAAATCCTGTTTCAAAATAAAAAATGAAGTAGAGCTGAGGGGGTTGTAGTTCAAAGACATAACACCCCTGAGATTAAATAAAAAAGAAATATAGACAATCTAACAAAATGTAGTAGCTTAAAAATCATAATACAATTAATTTATCCATAAATCGAGTTGTAAGATCCTAATGACAGTAAGTCTTACATTGTAATAGTGATTTTATTATCATGGCAAATAATCTTAACAATGTTCATTTCATATTTCTGATAAAATTGTTTGTCTTCTTATTTTATCTCAAGATAAATATATCCATTACAGAAAAACTTTCTAAGAAGAAATGGACAAAATCATTTTATTTTTAGTTACTGGGGATGGAATCCAGGGGCATTGTACCTCCGAACTACACCCTTAGCCCTATATTTTAGTCTTTTTATTGTTGAAACAGGGTCTCACAGAGTTTCACATGTCCTCCCTAAGTAACTGAGGCTGTCCGCGAACCGCGATCCTCTGGTCACAGCCTCCCAAATGCTGGGATTAGAAGTGTGCAGCGCCATGCCTGGCTAGACAAAATCCTTTTGCTGTCAGTACTTGTTTTGTCTGTTTTCTGATTCATAATGTGCAAAACAAAATAAAAATCCAGTGAAGCCCTGCTTGCTTCCTTTGCAACCACCAAGCACCTCCTGTATCTCTCCTATCTTTCTCCAGAAAAGCCCTTCAATGACATTCAGTTGGCATAGCTGAAGGAAAGCTAATAATTCACAGAATTGATTATATTACTTATTCTGAATTTTTCTCTATTATATTTAAAATAGTGGTCTGCTGAAGTTCTCTTATAAAGATTTATTAAATAGAAATGTATATTTTATGTTGAATTTTTTCATATTTTATTTCATTTATATATGGAACATATTGAAAATGGTGTGCATTTAGACTGTGCTTGGTGCCCTCTCCCCCCACTGGTTCCCCTTTCCACCATCCCAATAATGAGTGTCCAGGTTAACCATGCTATATTCATACCTTTACACATATTTGGATGTGGCTCCTCCATTAATCAACCTCAGCCTTCTTCCTCTCCTCTCCTTGCATTCTAGCTTTGCTGAGATTTCTCCTCCATTATCTGGAGTCCCTCTGGTATTCCCACTACTCTCTAGTTTGGGCATATTAGATAAAACAGAAAACATATGTCCTTTCTCTTTCTGTGCTTAGCTATCTCACTTAACATAATGTTCTTCAGATCTTTCCATCTTCTTGAGAATGCCATGATTTTGTTCTTGTTTCTAGCTGAATAGAATTCCATTGTGTGCATTCCCATAATTTTACAATCCATTCATCTGTTGAGGGAGACCTAGCAGAAGATAGAACACAAAATGATAGGAAACAAACATCATATTTCAATAATAACTCTGAACATCAAAGGACTTAACTCGCCAATCAAAAAAACATGGACTGGCAATGTAGATTAAAAAACATAATCCAAATATATGCTGTTTGCAAGAAACACACCTTACAGCAAAAGACATTCACATACTGAAAGTGAAAGGATGGAAAAAAATGTATCATGCCAATGGGGACCAAAAACGGGCAGGAATAGCAACACTGATATCCAACAAAACAGACTTTAAGCTAAACCACATTAGAAGAGACAAAGAAGGACACTTCTTTTTATTAAAAAGAACAATCCACCAAGAAGATAAAATGATAGCAAATGTTTATGCCCCAAATGTGGTGCAGTCACATTTGTAAAACAAACCCTTTTAGGCATCAAATCTCAAATAGACCCAAGTACAATAATATTGGGAGACTTCAACACACCTCTCACACCACTGGATCAATCTTCAAGTCAAAAGATGAGTAAAGACTTTTCAGAACCAATGAAAATTATAAACTAACTTGACCTAATAGACATATATAGAATATTTCAACCAGGAACAACAGAATACACATTCTTCTCAGCAGCCCATGGAACCTTCTCTAAAATACATCATATCCTGGGCCACAAAGCAAGCACCAACAAATTCAAAAGATGTAATATAATTCCTTGCATCTTTTCAGACCATAATGGAATGAATGTAGAAATCAACAACAGGAAACCCAAAAGAAGCTATTTAAATACATGGAGATTGAGTGATACACTATTGAATGATGAGTGGGTGAGATCAGAAATTAGGGGAGAAATAAAGAAATTTATGGAAATAAATGAAAATAGAGAAAGAACTTACCAAAATCTATGGGACACTTTGAAGGCAGTGTTAAGAGGAAAGTTCATAGCATTGAGTGACCACATAAGAATACAGAGTCGCCAAGTAAACAACCTAATGACACAACTCAAAGACCTAGAAAGACTGCAACAGTCTAATCCCAAAGTCAGCAGAAGGCAGGAAATTATTAAAATCAGAGCAGAAATAAATGAAATAGAGAACAAAAAAATCAATTCAAAGAATCAACAAAACACAAAGCTGATTCTTTGAAAAGATGAATAGGATTGACAAACCCCTGGCCAACCTAACCAAAAGAGAGAGAAAAATCAACTCAAATTATTAAAATCAGAAATGAAAAAGGAGACATCACCACAGACAGTGGGGGAATTCAAAGGATTATGTTGAAATTTAACTTTCATAATCATTGCATCAACTGATCAACTGGACAGCGATTCTATTTTTTATTTTATTTTTTTTTTAGTGGTACTGGGGTTCCTGGAAGCCCTTCTACCTCCGGGCTACACTCCCAGACCTATTTTATATTTTTGAAACAGGGTCTCTAACGCCAGCGCGGCTGGCTTCGAACCTGCGCGATCCTCCTGTCTCTGCCTCCCAAGCGCGGGGATTACAAGCGTGCGCCACCACGCCCGGCTTCAGCGATTCTATTTATATCATATTCTGTTTGGGCAAATAGCTTATATATGTCTTTATCTATTTCTTTTTAAAATACTTTTATTGGTGCATTATAGTCTCACATCATAATGCATTCCAGAGTGATCGTGGCATACATGCACCCAGAACTTGGTGAGCTCTGCCCCTGCTCCCTCCCCAGGCTCTCCCTTCCCCATAGAGAGTACTGAGATGGACACTAGTATTCTCACATATGTACACAATGTCAGTGGTAGTGTTTCGTTCATGAATTCTCCCCTGTCTTCCCCTAGACCACCTCCTTTCCTCCACTGGAGTTTCTCTTTCATTATATTTCAAATTTCCCCTTCTTACAAGTACACATATCATTGGATTACTGTCTGCCCTAATCTAGTAGGGCTATATCTTTATTTGATTAAGTCTGTGAAGATCATACTTAAGGTCACTTTCACAACAATTGAGTGTCAGGATTTCAACATATTGTGGAGGGGGAATAAAATTCAACTCCTAAAAGAAAGCGGGTAAATTCTTACAAAAACTCATCTAAGGATAAAATTGTTTTACTTTGAACCTCACTATAATGTAAAGTTACAATGCACCAATAAAAGTATATTAAAAATAAAACAATCAATTTGCATGCTTAAAATATATGTATACTAAATATATTTAAAATTGTACATTTACATTAATACATTAATACATTACACTAAATATTAAATACATTAAAATAAAATAAATTATTTAAACAAACCGAGGTCCATTTCTCCCTGAAAATACAAACTATTAATGACTTTATTTCTTTTATTTAAGTATATTTTAATCATATCTTTGTTTTTATATTCAAACCATTTTGCCAAACTGTTTCAGACATTTTGAGAAAACAAATTTTAAAAAGTACATAAAGTGGTCATGGCATTCCAAAGAAATGAAAACTAAATTCAGAGCCCTTAAAAATATTTGGAAGCATTTTATGTGTTAATGTCAATGGCAACTGAAATATATGTTTACCAACAATGAGATTAGAAGAGACACTGGGAATAGTATATTACATCTAAAAATAATAAAGTGACTAATTAAAAATTCAAAATATAATAATCAAGAATTCATGCTCAGATCTTCAGTGCTTTTGCTTCTTAACATGATGCACATAATTTTCCCCAAGATCTATTTAGAATGAAGTTATAATCCTAAAACAGAAACGAAGCAGCGCGTTTTATTGCTGACCCATAAGCAAAGAGTAAGACATAAAGCCACCAAGTTTATTGAAATATGGAACACATGTCTTCCAGATTCTCAAAAGACATTCAACATGAGCTTCAGCTGAGCAGAAGGAAGATGGTAATTTAACCATATTACACTCTAAGTAAACCTGCTTAGTTTTAGTTACTAAAGATGCTGTGTGGCAGTCTAGTTTGTTGAGCAAATCATTTTTTAAAAAACTTTTGTGCCATTGATAATTAACGATAGATAGTTACAGTGAAATACCTTTTAGTTTGTTTTTACTTTTGTTTTAATCATGGGTACTCAGTATCCATAATACATTTTTATGTTTATGGTAATATATAAAGAATGCTTTAAACTAGTTGTTTCAGTAAATTTTAAACAAGCCCTTTTTTGGCATTATCTAGTTCATTTTGGAGCGTGTAACATAAACCTTACTTCATCATCTATTGGGAAAATATGGGAAATTATTGAGCTTTGACCAAACCTAGAAAATCCGTAAGGACCATTGCAAATATTTCAGATTAAAACACAGAGTACTTAATAGTGCTGAACAAAGGTAGTAGATATTTAATACATACTGAAAAATTATTTTATTTGGACTATTTGCAAAATGTTCACAGGATAGCTTGCTACTGCAAGCAAGATAGTCCTGTATCTTTGACATGCTCTTTCCCAATAATATATAAAAAATTCAACTGTGCCATTAAATAAAATGTAAAAAATAATAAAAATATAAATTGCATTAAATTCGTCTCTTTTCTTTAAAGTGAGTACGAACAATAAGAATGGTCACAAAATTGTTGAGTGAATTTATTATTTCCATCCAATTAGTCATTTGGGGAAAGCAATATAGCTAGCACACCAAGTTTCCTTTGCTTTCATTTGCAATAGTTGGTAATATAGAAAATTTTGCAAATTATATCCTATGCCTTCAAACTATGACCACTGTTATAAAAAAAAGATGAAATCTGTAATTTTTATGGATTGTAATTTTTATTTTTTATTTTTTATTTTTTTTAATTTTTTTTATTGGTGCACTGTATTCATACATCATAGTAGGATACATACTTTTGTAGACATACATGCACACTTTTCCCAGTCAGCCCCCACCCAATCCCCACCCCATTATCTCCCCATCCCTTCCTCCCATGCTTGGCTTAGTAGTTGACATCTAGTATTATGGCAATTTATCTAAAATTAAAAATGATAATCTCACATAACAGTTTCATTTGTCTGATACCAAGCTTTTGATGACTTAAAGATAACATTTCAATATTTCTTTTTGCTTTCTTTCTTACCAGAGAATATTTTTTTCTATTTTTTTTTAGGTGAAACTATCATATATTTATATATTTATTTTTCAGAAAAAATCTATCCTAATATGGAATATGGACTCTAGGTACCCAAAACGATCTTGAAAAAGAACAAAGCTAGAAGATATATATTTTCTGATTTCAAACCATATAAAGCTACAATAATTGAAACAGTGTAGTACTATTCTAAAGGCAGATATATAAACCATTGGAGTTAAATAAAAGCCTAGAGCTAAATTCTTCCCTATATTGTCAAGTTATTTTTGACAAGGTTTCCACGAACATTTGGTGGTGGAAATAAAAATCTTTTAACTAAATATTGTTAAAAAATATTAATTACATGGAAAAGAATAAAATTGGACTCTTACCTAATCCCATATACAAATATTAACTCAAAATAGATAATAGACCTAAATATAAATCTTAAGACTATAAACTTTTAGGAGAAAATCTGGGTCATTAAACCTCACAACATTGAAATTGGCAGTGATTTCTTGGTTATGATTGCAATGGCACAGGCAACAGAGGAGTATACAAACTCCCTAAAAAATAAAAAATAAAAAATTGTATATCCAAAGACAATGTAAACAGAGTTAAAAGTTACTAATAGAATGGGATAAAATATTTCCAAATGCTATATCTGAAGGTATATTAATATTCCAACTAGAAATCCTAAAAATTAACAACAATAAAGGCAAACAATACCCTTTAGAGATAGGTAAAAGACTAACATAAATAATGAATCTCCACAGATAACCAATCTTAGTTGTCTGTTGGATGGAAAATCTTATTTCTCTGGTTCTGGTGTGTGTTACCTATTTCTTCTTTGTAGTTAATCTCTTTGAGTATTTTCTCTAGCGCTAGTTTTGAAGACATAAATTCCTTCAGTTTCTGTTTGTCATGGAAGCTTCTTATTTCTCCATCTAATTTGATAGAAAGTTTTGCTGGGTAGGACATTTTTGGCTGGAAGTTGTTTTCTTTCAGAATTGGGAATATGTTACTCCAAGCCCTTCTGGCTCTCATAACTTGGTTTGGGAAGTCCGGAGTGATTCTAATTGGTTTGCCTCTGAATGTCACTTGGCCCTTTGCTTTTGTTGCCTTTAAAATTCTCTGCTTGGCTTCCACATTGGTCATTTTGACAATTATGTGGCGTGGGGATCCTCTTCTCTGATCCTGTCTAAAGGGAGTTCTATAAGTTTCCTGGACCTTTGTATCAACCTCTTGCTCTATGTTTGGAAAATTTTCTGCTATTACTTCCTTGAAGAGATTGTTGATCCCTTTGGTTTCACTTTCTTTTCCCTCCTCTATTCCAATAATTCTTAGGTTAGCTCTCTTAAAATGGGCCCATATTTCTTCAATATCAGATTTCTGCTGTTGGATATTTTTTTCTAGATTAGAAACTATGAGTTCATTTTTGGATTGCTCATCTTCTAAGAGCGAGATTCTGTTCTCCATGTGTTCTAATCGGTTGTTTGTGCTTTGAATTGAGGCCTTTACTTCATTAATTGCATCCTTTATCTCTTTTTGGCTCTCTCTGAGTTCTTTTCGAAGCACCTCTATTATTTCTACAGTTATTTTCCTGATTTGATCTTCTAGAAATCTCTGATTTTCTGTTTTATCGGGTTCTGATGTTGTGGGGTTGTGGGCATTAATTGCTCCAGTATTATTCCTCTTTCCCATGATTTCCGATGTTTGTGCCTTCTCTGGGTTCTTCCCTTGGGTCACTATGACTTCCCTTAAGGTGTTCTGGATCTCGAGTCAGTAGTATCTCAGACCCCACTACTCCTTTACTGGGTTTTATCACAGAGTCTCCAACCCAGAGAGTCGATAGAGGCTGCTTTAGACTGTGGGGGGTGCCAGGTTGCACGTTCTCCTATCGTGTGATATCTCGGCCACCGCCCCTCCCCCACTGGGTCAAGTCCCAGGGATTTCTCCTCTGTGGCCCGCAATTTGACTCACTGTTCTTGAGTACGCAGATGTAGCTGTACTGGATTCGGTGAATTCTCTGCTGCTGCCGCCGGTGGCAATATGGCGCCGCTGCTACGCCCTCGGCTGTGGGGCTGGCGTTTTTCTTCTTGATTTTGATTTCTACTCTGAATCCCTGCAGCGTGTGCTGAGCTCGGCCACTGGGAGCTGTAGATGCTCTGTGCGCGGAGAAATCTCCCCTAGCTGTTCCGCAGTGGCTCACCTCGGCTTGCTGTGGCCATCTGGTGAATTCGCCGCTGCCCCCAGCAATATGGCGCTGCTGCCGCGTCTGCCGCGTCCTTGGGCGCGAGGCCGGTGTATCTCCTCTGTGGCTCTGTTCTCAGTCTGCTTTCTCTCTGGAGCCTGGTGATTTTTTGTTTCACTGGTGATCGTGTTTTCTGGCTATGAAAGGCGCTGATTTTGTGGTAATGGAGATTTGTTGTTAGCGGAGCTCTTAAGCCCCGCTTTTCTCGGTCGCCATCTTCCCGGAAGTCCCGGATTGTAATTTTTAAAATTTAGGAGATGTTCTTAAATATGTGCAACGCCAAGAGCTGTAAAACATTACTTGTATTATGGCTATTAAGTAATGATTAACTAATGTTTTTTATAAAACTGTGTAGAATCAGGGGATGCTCTTTGCTAGGAGAAGAAAACCCTAAATGACTTAATAAAAACTGTTATGACTTTAAGAATTTTTTTAATGTGGGAGAAAAAGAAGACTCAAATTAAAAGTGTTATTAGAAGCAGTTGAAAGCAGGCAGGAACTGAGGCTGTGCCGTGTAATCTTGGCTATTGTTATATTATTGTAGAGTCCCATAGGCAATCTTCACATGTACTGTACATCCTGGATCTTTTGATTCTTTTGTCTGCCCTCCAACCTGCTCAGCCAGGAACCTTCAGCCAAAAAAGATTTATGGAGCTCCCACTAACAGGGTCAACCATGTTTTATCACCAGAGGCCTTCTTCATAAAAATAATAACATCCATCTATGACTCTGTTGGGCTGAGTCTCTTGGCATCAACATTTTGTGTTTATCTTAACAACCGGTGCACACTCAGAGTCCCCAGTTGAAACGAGTGCACTCATCAGTTCTATAAGGACAGTAGCCCAGAACACTGCGCTCTGTCAGCCTGGTGTCATCCAAGCTAAAGGATCAGAGTTTGATCATTTAAGCAGATTAATCAGACGTCAGAATGTTTGCACACTTCAAAAGTTTGACAGGGTTTGCTCTTTCACAGAAATGTAATGAGTTTCAAGGAGAGGCATTTTTAATAACAAAGGTAAAAAAATATTTCAATGAAATCATGAGGTAATAACCCCCAAAGTACCCTGCAGACAAGTTAATATGTTCCAAATAGCTAACTGAAAAGAAGTAAATATATTTTTAATGCTGAAATATTTTTGGAACTTATCCTTCTCCATGCAAACAATACTCTGTATTTTAAAATATCCAATTTGTGGAGACTAATCAATAAGTTATTGTAGTATAATTTTTTCTTTCTTTAGAAACCTTCCACAAACTCACAAACTGTGTGTGTGTGTGTGTGTGTGTGTGTGTGTGTGTGTGTGTGTGAGACGCACTGAAGATTGAACCAAGAGGTATTTTACCTCTGAGATATACTTCCAGCCCTATTTTATTTTTTATTTTGAAACATGGTCTCACTAAGCTGTGGAGGGCCCCACTAAGTACCTGAGACTGACTACAAACCTGTGATCCTTCTGTATTGCAGAAACTCTTTTTAAATACTAGATTTACAGAAGAATAAATTCTTGAGTTGAAAGATTATATATATATATATATTTTTTTTTTTTTAATATGGGCAAAACCCACTTATTTTAAGCAATTTAGTATTTAGGATATTTCATAAATCAATTAAGTGATTGTTACTAAATTTTGATAATTTGGTTAAATCATTAATTGTACTTTCTGGTAGTATAAATTCATAAGATTTTACAGAATGTTTTGGGATTTCCTCTTGGAAAGGAATGTGCATAAAAACCCAAAGTAATGCTCAATATTTTATTGTAATTGCATAAAGTAGTTCTTTCACAAAGATCATTCTGAACAATCTCAGTCCCTGTGCTATGATGAGAGAGGCTTTTCATGGGTATTCGGCCAAAAGTTTTTTCTAGAGTTAATACTCCCACTCTTCTTCCTTAAGTGTCTTGGGATTTTTAACATCCGCAACACAGACAGGAACTTGGTTTTATGCCTCAAGAAAAGAATGGATCTTTTTTCATATAATGATCTGCAGTGCAATTACCAATGAAAAAGTAATATTGTGCACCATAAACTGAGCAATCTGCAAGGAACATTTTAGTAATAGACAATTCTAAATGCAGAGAGCATAAGGAATTCAAATCAAGTGAAGAGGAAAATCAATGCAAAAAAATAAAAAAATAATAGCACTAGTTCACATACAAAATAAATTTAGAGGAACAAATAGAACAACTGTTGTCTGTCTTAGATCTTAAGATCCTCAGAAACACATTTTTTAAAAAATCTTTGTCCATTAAAAATCAAATGTTATAAAGTATTTGAAGAAGTGAGTCATCACTTACGTTAACAAAACTAATTATCAACACTAGCATAGCTCAAGAATAAATATTCTGGTAATAATGTCCTCTGCGATTACATTTTTATTCGAAGTGAAAATATAAAGGAGAGTCCCAACAGTTTAGACTCTACAAATCTGAAAACTCTACTCTTCCTGTTCTTATAATTCAGTGGCATTGCATTTATATATACTGTGTTACCCATTTCTTGATCTCTGAATCAACAAAGATGTATCAAACAATTACTGTATTTTCAGGCCTTGGAAAATCCAATGGAGATAGAGAAAAGATTCCTGCCTAGCAGCAACTCACAAAGGTCAGGGAACAAAACTTTGAGCAAGTAATAAGTATTCAGTATAATAAGTGAAAAAAAGGGACAAATATCTTGGGTGTTAAGATATAAGTAGTGGTAGTAAGTTTCAGCCCTACAGTGAACTTGACATTACTTGGTGAACTGGTCTCACACTAACATTTATTCTCTTTGGTTGCCATCATTTATGAGATGAAATAATTGACTTCACTCAAGTTTCTCTTATTAAACATGTAAATTTAAATATAATGCCAATTATGTGTCATACCACAAAGTAAATGCTAAATATTTAGTTCAAAAGACTAAACACTCTTATTTCACTTCATTATATTTGGGATAGAAAATAAACTACCATATCCTTTGGTGAAAATTTAACAGCATAGCCCAAATGAAATCCCAGAGGCAACATGAATTATCATATAGAACATTTTAAGGACATAGTATTCATGCAAAATTCACACATCTGCATCCCTGAGGACCATAGAACATCGCAAAGGAAACTGAGAAGACAGAGAGGAAGGGAAAAATTATCTTCGAGAAATTTTTATATTCTTAGTGGATAAACAGTATATAAATCTTCACAGGGTGAGTAAATCATCATTTTTTAATCCTAAAACCAGAAGGATTAAGATCTGTCATCTTTTTTAACTGGACAAGGGAAAGACAGGGCTTTTTCTGCCTTCACGTCGATTCCTCAAATAGTTTTTGTTTTTTGTGTTTTGAAGATTGATTGTAGGGCCTTGCACCTTAGTAGGCAAGTTTGCTGCCACTGAACAGATCCCCAACCCTAATTACTTAGTTTTGAGGAAAGCTATAAATATTTGCGGTACCGCTCTATAAAAGAGGAGAGTGGAAGCCAAGTTATTTTTTCCAGAAAGACCTTGTATGATGTCAATGTCCACGGTAACAGCAGCACCAAGCATCATAGTTATAGAAAGGGTCCTGCTTTCTAAAGCAGTTTCAAACACAGCAGCTTTTTTTTAATAATTCATACCAGAAATCTAAATATAGTAAGATGCATTTTTCATTTATCAAGTGAAATAATTTCTTGATATCACAATAAGAATCAGATTACAAAATAGTCCAGTTTCCCCCCACCCACCCACCCTATTTTATACCCAGGGTCTTCCATGGAAGTAAGGAAAAGTTGTTCTGCTAGACTACTAAGGTGGGTAAATGCAATTTATGGGGAGCTGTAGCAGGTATTTTTATACCCAATACAAATAAAAGAAATAATAATACATTCATTTACAAGCAATGGAGATGTCCTGGCTTTCTACAAGGTTATATACGTGTTCCATGGGGGCAGGAAATGAAATCTTCTGGAATTGCAGCTTCCAAATGTTGTCCTAGGTGCACAAGGTCTCAAAGCTGTGCATGGCATCTGTCTGATGTCAGAGAAATCATGAACTCAAGGTGTTCACTGTTTCAACACAACATTGTACTACCTTTCTTCTCAGAACCTCTTTCTTCAGAGCCTGTTGTGATAAGACACAGTACCACATATAATACAGTGCAGGAAAGGACACAGGGCTTTCCTGTGCAACGTGATTCTCAGAATTGAGAAAACACAGCACCCATTAGATATACACGGTTCATTAGGAAATGAATGAAATAAATATTTGTCATTGTATATTTATTTTTCTTGCTAAAGTTATGAGAACTTAAGTACTTTTTAGATTGTTTGAATCTAACTGCTTAATAAACATAACCGCTGGATGCTTCTTATGTCATGAAAGTCACTGCAACACAAGTGTAGTAGCAGCTAAGAAAGGGAACTTCTGTCCTACATGACTATCTAGTGTCCCAAGCATATGATCTCTTAAGGTTCCTCTGGTAAGGAAAAGGGAAAAATCCTCTGTAAAAGGACATAGGGAAAAGTATCCTTACTAAATTATATTCTATTTTACTATTAAGTATTGAATATGGGCCGGGCGTGGTGGCACAAGCTTGTAATCCCCGCACTTGGGAGGCAGAGACAGGATGTCGTGCAGGTTCTAAGCCAGCCGCACTGGCTTAAGAGACCCTGTTTCCAAATAAAAATATATAAAAGAAAATAGGTTAGAGGTATAAAGGCTTCCAGGAACCCCAGTACCACCACACAAAAAAGTACTGAGTATGGAACTTGTAAAAAAATAACATTTTTCTTTTAACAAAAAAGATGCATTCTTGCATAGTAAAATTTCAAATAATTTAAATGTACTGACAGGGAAGAGTATCCATTTCCTTTCAGACCTCCATACTTCATGAATGGATTTGAATATAAATATTTTCAATCTCCTTTATGCTATTTCTTACTCAAAGCTTTTACACCATTAAACATTCTTTATGACTTACATTTGTTTGTTATCATTACTATTGTTTTTTACAATAACATAAGCTCAATGAGAACATAGACCTTTTTACAGGGTTTACCTTTGTTTTCCCAATACTAATACTGTAGAGCACTTGGTATTTAGTAGTAGGCTTGCAATCTATACATGTCAAGAGGAAGGAAGGAAGGAAAGAAGGAAGGAAGGAAGACAGGAAGGAAGGAAGGAAGAAGGATGGAAGGAAGGACCCATAATACTGCTTTTATTCTGTTCTTGCATAGCCTTTTCATAGCCTTCTGTGAGCTTTTTGCCAGTCCCTTTGCATTATTCTACATTTTTTAAGTTTCTTTTTATTTCTGATATCATTGTCTTCTTGTATTATGAGACATTCAGTATGCCTTAGAGTTGTTTGCTACCACTGCTAAAATGAGCAATTTTTGAATTATTTTCATAGAGCAAGTCTCTAGGAATGCAATGTTTCGAAGTTCATGTATAAACATTTTAAGGGTGTACACAATGGCATTATCAATTTTCTGTAATAAAAGTTTATATTGGTGCTTCATTTATTTGTTTTATATAATTTAAAATTTAAAACCATAGACAAGGGATAAGAACTTACACATAATTATTATTCAAATTCATTGTTCTTTGTGTTCAGTTCACTCATTCGTTTTAGTTCTCTCTCTCTCTCTCTCTCTCTCTCTCTCTCTCTCTCTCTCTCTCTCTCTCTCTCCACATACATGTTTCTGATTATTTGATAGTATCTTTAGGAGCCTATGTACCTTTACTCCTAAATCCTTCAGTGTGCACGTCCTAAAGACAGATATTTACTTATGTAATCCCAGTACAATTTTCAGAGTTAAGACATAATTTTACATATATGGATTTATAATGTGTGTTTCTTAATTCCTTTTCAACAATGAGTTAAAGCTTTTAATGTCAATGAGTGAGTCAAATGGTGCCATAAAACTTTAGGATATGGCAGAGTCTCACATACCTAGTGGGAACAAAACTATCTCCTAACACCGCTCTTAATGCAGAAAGGGCTTTCCAAATGCACACCTCCAGCCAGTTTGACCTTTTGGAAAATGGAGGCTCATTAAAGCCAAAACACAGGGGTTCAATATACTTGAGCACAGTGCACTCACAGGCTATGGCATATGTAACATGGAATGTAGCACCAGATCTAGTGCATTAGAGTTGATTATCTTCATGCTATAATTAAAGTAATTACTTACTTTAAAATTAATGCACTCTAAATATGTTTAATGACTAAAATTAAAATGTGTAATTATAGTATAAATACATGAAATGATGTTGTAGCATGTTTATACCAATTACTGTGTGTCAGCTAAAATCGCTGGACTGAACACTTAAATAAATGTCTGGCGAAGTTGCCCCCTCCTTTCTAGCAAAGGTGCTCCTAGACCAAGAAACACTTGGGTGAAGTATGCTCACTGTGGTTGTGAGTTTAAACAATGAAAAAAAAAATGTTTTTTTCCCACATTCATTTCATAACTATGTAAAAATGTAGTTATAAAAATGCCTAATGCATGGGTATTTCCTTAAGTATTATAGAAAATATCTTAACTGGAGAGCTCTATTTACACAAGCTTAGAAATACAGATACAACTTATCAGACTAAATATAGTATTGTGGAGAAAATATAGCATGGATAGAAAGCCCTTTCCCCCTTGCAAGTCTACTGGACAACTTTTACAAATTGCCTGCGTGGGTAGTTGTCACAAAAACAAATAAATGCTGATGAATGTAGCCTCACATTTGATAAATCTGGAACTAAAGAAAATTTTTCCATGTTGATATAACCTAAAATGTGACTTTTTGTCCACTTGCTTTACTCACTAACATTTAGGTTAACAAGTTATCTCACACACAAAACTCAAAGTCTCCACCATCAATGCCTTTATTAGTCCATGTTTGCCTTACTGAATTTTCCTGGTGCTTTGGCGTTTTAAAATTCCATCACCTTACATTCCAGAGACCAGAAGGCTTTGATTTCTCCCCTAAAGTTATAAAATTCCCCTCCTTTTCTCAAAACTACTTAAGCTTTGAGTATATAATAGAATTTGGCATCTTTCCAAAGACTACCCCTACCCTTCATGTTTATGCTCCAGTGTATTGTAGAGATAATTAAAACCATGTGTTTCCGATTCATTTACTATTATGTCATCAAAATATTGTTTGCTTAGACTTATGTGATGCCCAAGTAGTCTTCCAAACTAGTTCATACACCATTTCCCTTTAACAAGGCAGGATGAATTTTGTAAGCCTTACAAGGTAACTGCAGGAGAAAAGTGGTTTTGATGGTAAATTACTATAGTTCAAAGCTTCCCATACCCTATTTTTAAACATATTCATATTTACTGAATTAAGCTGCTCAGTTTGCCAAAACAGAATACCATAGTCCAGGTGGCTTTCACAATAGTCATTCAAAAATTTGCATAACTCTAGTGGTTGAGAAGTCCAAGGTCAAGGTGCCAGCAGCTTTGAGTTGTTGGGAACTCTTATCTTTCTTGTTCTGTGCTAAAATTCCTTTTCTTTGGTGGTTGGGAAAGAGAAAGAGATACCTCTGTATTTCCCTTTCTAGTCTTATAGGAGATTAGGGCTTCAGCGGAGGCATTTTTGAGGCACACAAATGTTCAGTATGTAACATCTAAAACACAGTGGAAATATATCAAAGAGTCAATACAAATGGACATAGCTTTGCATAGCTTTGGAGGCACTACAAATAGAAACCCCCTCCTGAGCCTGAGGGTGAGCAAGAGGACTTCACCTCCATGGGAACTCCCTTTCATCTTGAAGAGATAACAACATAATAAGAAAAGCAATCGATAAAGCAGAACCAAGATGTGCCTAATCAGCTACCAGCCAGATTTGCCAATGAAAAGTGATTGGCTTCATAAATTAGCCTTATAGGGAGTGCTGAAAGTAAATCAGTGTTAAAACTTCAACAAAATGACAAATTCCCACATTTCAGATACTCTCTTTAGAGCAAAGAGCAGAGATACCTAATGTCTGTTAGATGTGTATTTCCTAAATTCAGGGACCCTTTCCTTCAGAGTAACTAATCATATGTCCTGTGACCTGAATGTGTTCTTGTGCTAGCTCGTGGGAACTGAGGCTGAGAAACCAGTTAAAATGATAATATTCTACCTACTGCATTGCCATGCAGAGGAAGAGCAAATGGAAAGACATGCAAGTATATTCTTAGTCACATTAAAGCTCAAAGTTGAACACAGCTGTTACAGTAAGTGCTTCTTTAACTTAGTGGATAAAATTGAAATGATACAAAGTCAACATTTAAGAAATTATTCTTGGGTAGAACTCTAGAAAATTATTATATGGCAGGTTTGGAGTGGACTACAGAAGTTATGTTTTAAGTCTTCAGAAACCTTACTATGGAGTTTGATAAATAACAGATGTGGAGACCAATGCCTTAAAAAAGGAAGAATGTTTGAAACAAAACCTTTTGAAGCACCATATTATGCTCGATGAGAAAAAATAGTGATAAGAAGTCTCTTCAAGTTATACCATGTAGAATACATGTACTACATGTATGTGGGAAGTTAGCTCCATTCCCCTCAGTGAATGAGAGATCTCATTGATAACTGTGGTATGTCAAGCACACACAGGCTATAAATAAGGCAGCTCAAATGTAAGTTATATTTGCTGTTATAGAAAAGGAAAATTAAAGCTGTTAAAAGGTAATTTTTTCAAAATGATAAAAGGTTAAATTTTTGCAAAAGATTGTGTGTGTGTGTGTGTGTGTGTGTGTGTGTGTGTGTGTGTAGAAAATGTGATCATGATATTTTGTATATTATCAAAAAGGGTAGCTAATGGGGATATTTCATTTATATTATAGCTATAATTTTTGCATCAGAAAACTGATGAATAACTTTTTTGAGACATTATTTTGCTTATTTTTATTGTTTTAGTCATTTGTATACCTAAATGAAGCAAAGAATGACTTTTCCATGCTTATGTTTCTGCAGTTTGTTACCAATAAAGAATAGTTTCATTTTGTATGCATGAAATAAAAGAGGTTAGAAGGTTACAAATCATGTTTGTATAAGGTATTACGGCATCTCTCCAGTCAATTGGAAAATTAAACTTACTGATGTACTGACCAAATCAAAACAACATGCTTTATTTTTTTCCTAGAAGATCTCCAGCCCAAATAGCAATTTGGCTTCCTATTCCTTAGCATAAAAAGTACAGTTTGATTTACCACAAGTGTCTAATTTAATCAAAGGTACAAACATGTAAAGGATGTCTGGTTCTTGTTTCATTGTGTTTTCAGAATATAAATGAGAAACAGTGAGAAATATACTTTCTGAAGACATCTATTCTATATTTAACCAGCAATATTTATAAATTTCAAAACTTCCTTAGCAGTAACTTAAATGTAAGAAAGTTATTGTTACTTAACTATGAACAAAATCTCTAAGATAAAGAAATCATTCTATCCCTGAAGAAGGCAAGGAATTACATGAGCCAGAAGTGTATAAACTAGAAAATATGAGACTGCCTGAAATAAAATAATTTTCCTTAACCTTATGTCAAAAAATGAGAGATATTTAAGTCATTATTCTTAGATCTTTCAAAGAGGCACATTATTAAGTTATATAAAATGCTAGATGAAAACTTTAATGCAACACATCTGTATCCTCTTTTTTCTAGCTAAAGATAAGTCTGAGAGCAATATGGATAAAGTTTTTTATCACACGCTTCAGTCTGTCTTTAAAAGAATCAATTATACCTCAATAAAGATGAATTAAATAAAAGTTTCTGTGCATGGTGCCACATCCCTGTAATTTCAGCACATCGGAGGCTGAGATAGGAATATCACAGGTTCGAAGCCAGCCTTAGCAACTTAACAAGGCCCTCAACAACTCTGAGACACTGTTTCAAAATAGAAAGAAAGAAAGAAAGAAAGAAAGAAAGAAAGAAAGAAAGAAAGAAAGAAAGCAAGCAAGCAAGCTGGGGGTGGCTTGGCAGTAGAATGTCCCTGTGCTCCATTCCCAGTTCCACAACAACAAATGCCAAAACAACAGAAAAACCTACACAGGCTCTTGCCTCCTGTATGCCTGCTATGTTGCATAGAATTGAGTATAGTTTTCAAATAAACTTTTCCTCAACACACATGCATACACACACACAAATATATATAATATATACATATAACAACTGATCACTATTCTGATGAACTAGAGATTTCTCAAATGTTTCCATGCTATTAAATTACTCTGAGATTTCATTTCACCTATCATGTTGGTCAATGTTGAAAAGTTTAATAAAGTACTCTTTTGGAAAGACCACAGGGAAACCAGCATTGTCATGTAATGTTGATGCACGTAAAAAATGAATCAAATGCTGTAAGGAATTTCACAATAACTTTCCAAAGAGTACATTCATTTTTCCTTTGCAGGCTCCTTTCTTAAGTCTATCTTTAGGTATACGCTGCCAAAAATAATAAGAAGTACATGGACAAGGGTATTTATTACTGCCAATGATTGAGATAATCCAAATATCCAATAGAGAAGTAACTGCCTGAATATATTAGGATAGATCCAACAGTGTACTATGCAACCAGAGCACACCTCTATAAGCTGTTTCAAAATTATCTCCAAGATATTTCTCCAAAGCATGAAGAAAGAAGCAAGGCACAGAACTATACATTCACATAAATTTTTTTCTGAAGGAATGGAAATATGAGCATGTATGTACATGCGCGCACACGTGCGCACACACACACACACACACACACCAATGATTTTTTTAAAGAAGAAACCACTTAATTTAGAAATAAGAATGAGTAAAAATATTTATAGAGATGAGGAAAGATAGAGGTGTGAGTGTATCTGGAGAGGATGAAAGCAAATTGTATTTGAATGTGCATCTTCTTATATTGCTTTAATTTAATCTAATTAACACACAAACATTTTTAAAAGCAATCGTTAGAGATTTGAAGAAAAGTGGACTTAGTAGAATACTCTGTGAATGGAATACCAGATAAGTATTAATTGCAGTAATTTTAAACAGAATATTTGAGTGTCCATCTCCAGTGGAAAATACCCAAAAGATATAAAAATCTACAAAGTAGTCTAAAATTGCAATGTGTTCTTGTTTTAGAGAGGAAAGAACAAAGTGGATAAGTCATGACATTAATGTCATTAGGAATAAATTTTTCATTATGAGTAAAAAGCTTTGTAAAAAGGAATCCAAGTTGAGCATAGTGGTACACACTTGTGACCCAAGTACTTGGGAGGCTGAAACAGGAAGATCAAAGGTTCTCTGCTGGACTCAGCAACTGAGTGAAACTTATTCAAAATAATAAATAAAATAGGATTGTGAGTTTAGCTCAGAGGTAGAATGCTCCTCGATTCAATCCACAGTACCACAAAAACAAAAACCAAAGTAATCAAATATAATGATTATTTTTTGCAAATATAATTATAAATCCATGTTATGTATATGTATACTTATACTTCCAATTTTACATAAAATAAAACTTATAGAAAAGCTTTCAAGAATTGTACAAAAAATCTCACAAATTATACTCATTTCTATTCTTTTTTCTTTCAAAGAAAATTATCTTATAGCTACATTCACTATAGTGGTTCACAAGCAATGATAATCTTCCAGTGTTGATGCCCTAGGCCCTGGAGGGGCTGATTTTGGATGCGGATCAGACAATGTACTTGATAAACTTGGGACAATTTATCTTGTTTATAAGTGAAATACTTATCAAAGATGACAATGAACAAAGCAAAAAGTGGAAAGAATACTTGAATATGAAAATAAATGATGACCCTAATACAATTAATACAGAAAATATATTCATAAAATTCAAAAAAGCATAGCCTTATTACATATTATGAATACAAAATATACAAAATACCTTATCTAAGGATACAGTTAATACAGAAAATATATTAATAAAATTTCAAAAGACATGGCCTTATTATATTCTGAATACAAAATGTACTCACAAGACTCCTTATACCACGCATTTATTCTGAAAAATTCACACATAATGAGAAAAAAATGGCTTTTCTAGAACTAACTAGCTAGTCGACTAATTAAATATATAGTGAGGGGAAGGAATTCTTTATATACTTTAAATGCAGGAGAAATAATATACTTAGAAAATTGCCATTTTGCAAGACCTAATGAACTCCTGACTTAGGAGGCAACTGTCACTGGGTAAGCACATGATGTGGACCCTATTAAAAAAGGATTGGCTTAATACCAGGAATAAGATGATGACATGCAGATAAACCAACTTAGAAGTATTCTTCTCCTTCTTATCCCTCAAAATTCAATTTAAATTTACTCAGTTTTCTAGATCTAATTATAGCTTTCATAAAATATCAGTGTGATAGAAAATAAAGATTAAATAGCATTATGATAATTAAATCAATTGAATGTAAATAAAGATAGGTCTTCAGTTAAAATTATAACAATATTTCAACAAATAAAGTACATGGAAAAATGTATGTGGGGGTTATTGTATAGATTTATAAATACTATATAATTTATATTAATGAAACACACTGTATTGACCTTGTTTAGATTCTAATTTGAGCAACTAACTGTTAGAAGAAATTATTGTAAATTGCATTATATATGATCATGGAATTGTTGTGTTAAAACCAAAGCATTATTATTAAAAACTGAAATAATTATCATGAAGTGATATGTGAAATTGGTTTCAGAATATTTCAGGCTAAATGTACATGTTTATCACAGCTCAATTATGAATAAAAATGCTGCTTATTTTGAAAGTGGAGTTTACTATAGTATTTTCTCCACTTTTACAAATATTTAAAAATTTCCAAAAACATGGATGAATAATAGTGAAGTGCATGACTAAGTGGCTCAATTGCTTTAATGACGGATTTTAGGTCAAATCAAATTAATATATACGTACTTCATTACAACCTATTTGGACAGTAGTGAAATACAATAAAAGAGCCAGGCAAGGTGGCACATACTTGTAATTCCAGTACTTGGGAGGCAGAGACAGGAGGAGTACAAATTCAAGTCAAGCTTCGGGAATTTAACAAGACTCTCAGCAACCTAGCAAGACCCCGTTTCAATAATAATAATAATAATAATAATAATAATAATAATAAAAAATAAAAAGGGCCGTGGCTATATCTTGGAAGTAGAAGTAGAACCCCTGAGTTCAAACTTTATTACAAAAAATACAATAAATGAGAATAATTAAGAAAGCTTATAAATGGTAGACTTGTAATGATAGAGGAAAGAATATCAATAACATATAATATTTTAAAATAATTCCAGGCCTCCTAGAAAGAGGACTGTATTTAAACCAAAAAAGGTAGAAAACTGCACAACATAAAACAAAAATGTCTCTGTAAAAAGCTGAATCTGTCCAGATATAATATTCCAAAAATCCATAATTCCAAAATGAGCTATTGAAGAACCTTAGTCGTTTAAAAGAACTTTTTCCTATAGGGTCATTAAATGAATTCTATATTTAGTTAATATTGCCATATCATTCAGCATTTGAAAATGAATTTTATTAAAACTACCCAGAGAGGATAATTTAGAGAAACAATTCAGATACAGTATGGTCTTCAAGTCCACAAGCTAAGTACAAATTTCAGATTTTGGATGACAGATCAACCCAGCTATCCCTTCTAAGTGTGCAATTTCTCATTTGCAAATGAGTGGTTTAAGCTCAAACACCAGCCCTGTCCCATCTCCTTCATTTTTAAACATTCTTTCACTTCCTCTCAAATCTCCCAACCCCTGCATGTTCTCTCTCTCTCTCTCTCTCTCTCTCTCTCTCTCTCTCTCTCTCTCTCTCTCTCTCACACACACACACACACACACACACACACACACACACACACACATATACACACACACATGCACACACACAACACAGGCACACACTCTGGCAGCATGGAAGAATGCCAGAGGCAGGAGGCTGGGAAGTAATTTATAATTATATATTCCACCACTGCCACCTCAGAGAGAGAGAGAGAGAGAGAGAGAGAGAGAGAGAGAGAGAGGAAAGAGAGAATTTACAATAAACAATGAACCTCTTAAAATTATCAAAGCAGCAGTCCTCAACACACGGGGTCAACTCCCCAGAGCCACTGAGAGTTTTGAGGATCTGGAGAACATTTGCATCCTCTGCTGTCTCCTCATAAAGCGCACTCTTGTCTCTTCTCCTGGAATCTGTAACGGCCACCCTAGGAAATGCCAGCCCAAATTAGTTTAAGAAATAAAAGATGAGCTGCAGAAAGGAAGACTTCAGCTTTGCAACTAAAATGGAAAGCAATGCTTCGGGTAGATAGTTGCTGTGTCTGGAGACATTTAAAGAATGTGGAAATCAGATCAGGCAAATAAATTTAGTGAAATAGAGAATTATCATTTTTGTTTTTGTTTTTATTTAGTTACTAATGGGAAGGGCTGTGTAAAAATGATAGCAAAAGAAACAATGACTTTAACTCCTGAAGACCTTTGCTCAAATCACAACTACATCCTGTGTTTCTGACTCTGGGCCTATAATATATGTTCACACTTAGGGGCCCCAAATGATGATGATAATGACTTCTCTCACAGACCCGCCTTCATCTGTCCACACCAAGGCTCTAGAAATCCCACCCGCAGCATTATTTTTGGAATTCTGTTGATTCAGAAAGACATAAAAAAGTCAAAGACAAATTTATCCACCAATCCTAAAACCTTCACTCATGCTTTTAATTCATTTATTCATTCATTTCCTTGAGTCCAAATCTACTCAGTACAAGACACTGATGTAGAAGCACATTGGACTGTATCCCTGTTAGTCCAAGAGGGAAGCCACTGATGAACACAGAGCCAAATAAACCTTGAGTCATTTAAGGCTCACAAGCACCCAATTGGTAGGGAGGTTTCACAGATGGAGAAAATAAGATAAAAGACCAATAAATTATCCCGGAGCATACAGTTGCTAAGTGATCAAACAGGGAATTGAGGCCAGACCTGCTTATTCTACATACCATTTATTAACTTAGTAATAAACAGAATATTTTTGATAATGACGTAGCTGAGTAATTATATTTGAATAGCATTCAAACAGACATAAAAATCACAATGGAAACATATTTTGTGCAATTTTAATCAGGTCATAAAATGAATGTAAACACTTTATTAGTGGTTTCTGATAACAGAAAAACTTTTCTGAAATCACTAAGAAGTGAGGCCCATATCTTGCCCATTTCAAAATTACTGATAAAGCATGATATTTTCCTTTGTAATAAGTAAAGTGAGCATATTTTCACTTTTCAGATTATATAGTTTAATTCTGTATAATTTTGAAAATTATTCTCTCTTTTTCCAACCATCTTCCAAGAGATCACAGAGGCATAATTCTATACAGTATATGTAAACTCCCCTTAGTCCTTTAAGTAGAAACTTAGGCATGTCTTTAAAATCGCTAGAGGGAGTGGAGTCCTACAAATGACACATCTCAGGGTGGAATATAAGAAAATATTTGTAAAGACAAGGCTTATTTTCTGACTCAGCACACAAACTACAGAAATCAGGCTTTGAATGTGTACATTCAAATGTAAACCCCAAATCCTCTCCTTCTGTCTTCAGTTGAATGCATCAAAATATTTAACTATAAAGTTTACAAAGATAAATGTAAAGAGGGAACATTAATACTATTATTCTCCAAAGAACACTTGATATGTTCTAACCCTGGCCTTTTCTGATGGTTTCTACAGTACTGTGTGTTAAGAAGGAAGGCTTTAATCTATAAAGATGAATTTCAACCTCAAAACTCCCACTGGTTCTAATGGAAGTGACATAGCTAATATGTCACAACAGACTTTGGAGGGGTACCCCTGAGTGTCCAATTATTTTAAGTGCTTTTCCTATTCACTGTCACTCAACTGATCACCATGGATTTATTTGGCAATAACATTCCTGTGACATGAACTTCCGGAGGAATTGCTCTATGATTCAACTTCAGTTAATGTTGCCTTAAAAATTGAGTGTTTCCATAAGTTTTAAATAGATAACAGTACTTTCTAACAACTACATTCTTAAATACAAGTTTATTACTTAGAGAAGTTTAAAAAAAAAACCCTGGCATGAGAGTTTTTCCTTTTCTAGTTAAAATGAAAAAAAAAAAAAAAAAAGGCTAAGAGAAAACATCCTGTCCTGAGTCCCAGAAGAATGTCCCTAATCTGGAGATGTAATCATTTTTCAATATCGCCTCAATAAATACAAAACAATCAGTTTAATAATCATCTCCTTAAAAAAGATTATAGAGTTTTTAGTATGGTCAGTAATTATTTTGCCTTCAACTTTGTTTTTCTAGGAAATGTGTGTGTGTGTATGTGTGTGTGTGTGTGTGTGTGTGTGTGTGTGTATACTCCAAATCCTCAATTTTTAATGTAACTTTGTGTGTATGTATATGTATGGTACTGGAGATCGAACTCAGGGGTGTCCCACCTCTGAGCTACACTCCAAGTCTTACTTTATATATTTTTTTTGAAATAGGGTCTCACTAAGTTGCTCAGGATCTTGCTAAGTTGCTTAGGCTGGATTCAACCCTGTAATCGCCCTGTCTCAGCCTCCCAAGTATTGGAATTATAGGCATGTGCCACCCTCCCAAGTGCTGGATTATAGACATGAGCCACCATACCCATCAAATGCCAATTTGATTTCACTATTATTATATATGACATTAAACCAGTTCCTCAAAAACAATCTATATATCTTGGTTTAACTATTTTTGAGAGATAATATCTATTTAAAATAATAAGTGGTGGTGCACACTGGTCATCCAGTATTTGGGAGGTTGAGACAGGAGGATCGCAAGCCTCACCTATTTAGTGAGGCCCTCTGCAACTCAGTGAGACCCTGTTCCAAAATGAAAAATAAAAAGTAGGACTGGGGGTATAACTTGAAGGTAGAATATCCCTAGGTTCAATCCCCAGTTTCTCAAAAAATAAATAAATAAAATAAAAAGAGAAAACGAAGCTGTTTACTTTTCTTTCTGTTCTTCTCAAGGTCTCGGAGATATATTAGCAATATAGAAGGTGGGCCAAACACTTGGCCTAGAGTCACATAGACTTTGTGTTCACTTAACATAATATAAAGTAACACTTATCTGTTTGATTGAAATGCAATGGATAGCCAGGTGTGGTGGCACTCGCCTGTAATCCCAATACTTGAGAGTTTGAGGTAGGGGTATCAGAGTTGATAATAAAACAAAATATATAGATGCCTGTATTTGCTCAGGCCTGTGCTAAAACTACTCTGTGCCCCTTCAACCAAGCAGGCAGAAGCTACTTCTGTATCATTCAAACAAACACAAGTTTATGTTGAAATTTCTTTCAATTAATTTCTTGTGTTATTAGAATAATTAAAAATACGCATCAGACATCTACTTGTGCTGCAAAATTACAAGAGGTCTTAAATATTTGTTCCTGGAGATGAAGAAAACTTGATATGAACATAAAAAGTGTGACTACTTCTGTAAAAACAAACGAATAGTGTATACCCAAGTGGTTGCAACTTTAAAAATATTTGTATAATTTTTATTTTATTGTAATTTCTATAAATATTTTTGCTTATATTTCTAATAACAGGAACAATATAAGAATTTCAAATAGACTGTATTTCTGTTCTGAAATTTAAAAACAAAACAAAATTATCAGATGAACCATCTGATGACTTTTTCAAGTTTAATAGTTTTAGTCTGATCCAAAATTCAGTATTTTATTTAATTAATTAATTTATTTATTTGGTGGTACTGGGGTTCCTGGAAGCCCTTCTACTTCCGGGCTACACTCGCAGACCTATTTTTACATTTTTATTTGTAAACAGGGTCTTCTAAGCCAGTGCACGTGGCTGGCTTCGAACCTGCGCGATCCTCCTGTCTCTGCCTCGCAAGCGCAGGGATTACAAGTGTGCGCCACCACGCCTGGCTAAAATTCAGTATTTTAAAATGAGAAGTCCATCTACATCCTTGGCAAGTTGCTAATATCGAGACTACTCTAATGACAAATTTATAAAAAGGAGAGAAAAACCCAGTTTTAATCTTATAAAAGTCAAAACTACTTAGATTATTCATTTGGTCTATGATTTATCTGATTTAATATTCACAAATAAAGTGAAACTACTAAATTTATTTGGAAACATTCTTTGAGCTTAGTGATCTGAATTTTGCTCAAAAGCTTCAAAGATACAACAAATTATGTTTTAGTAATTATTTATCATGTGCCAAGAAACTGCATGTGAATTATGTTCTTTTAGAAATAGATAATTACTAGGGCTTTGCTTTTTACTAGGAGGGAATCAAGAGGTTGAGAATGTTGTCTGGGTTATACATACTCTAGGGGACACAGCTGAGATTCAAACACTGTGGCTCAAGTTCCTGACTCTGCTCACACTGAGCACTGTGCAGCCTCCTCTGACAGGGTGTGACACAAGGGCCCTCGGTGGCCAGATTCCTGTACCCCAGTCACTTGGTGACTCTCAGAGAGTAACAACTTTCTGATAGAAAACTACACACAATGCTACATGTGTGCTTCTGCCTGGCTTTGTTTTGAATCTCAATTCATTGGTTACTTCCACATCTTTGCGTATGGAAACAAAATAAGTCTTTCAAAAAATATTTGACACTTAGCTGGGCGTGGTGGTGCACACTTGTAATCCCCCGTGCTTGGGAGGCAGAGGCAGGAGGATTGCTCAGGTTCAAAGCCAGATGCTCGCTGACATAAGAGTCCCTGTTTCCAAAATATAAAAACAAGTATAAAAAAATAGGTCTGGGAGTGTAGCCCGGAGGTAGAAGAGCTTCCAGGAACCCCAGTACCATCAAAAAATATTTGACCCTTATATTGCACCTGGGAGAGCCTTTCTTTGTCTGCATATTAGTTAAAAATTGCTAGAGTGGATAAGAAATAAAAGAATCAGAAAGCAAGTGGGAGAGAAAAATAGAGCTAGCATATTCCAGAAAGTATGAGGTGAGGCGCACGCACACACACACACACACACACACACACACACACACACACACACACTTCAGAAGTGCAACAACAGCAATAACAAAACCGCAAAAGGAGCTCTAGTGCTGTGGGGCTGAGAACTATCCTAAGCATATTCCTTAAAAGCATCCAGTTTCCCAACAAATGACTAACAGAAAGGGACCATAGCATAAAGCCAAATATTTTACTGGATCACTTAAAAAAAGAAGAAATAGACGCCAGGCGTGGTGGCACATGCTTGTAATCCCCACGCTTGGGAGGCTGAGACAGGAGGATCATGCAAGTTCAAAGTCAGCTTCAGCTATTTAGTGAGGCTCTCAGCAACTTAGTGAGACCCTGTTTCCAAATAAAAATATAAAATAGGTCTGGGAGTATAGCCTGGAGGTAGAAAGCCCCTGGGTTCTACCCTCAGTACCACCAAAAAGAAAGAAAGAAAGAAAGAAAGAAAGAGAGAGAGAGAAAGAAAGAAAGAAAGAGAAAAAGATCTTCAATCAATGATGTTTTATGCCAGAAAAGAAACATAATGAAAGGAATAAAATATTTAGGATGCTCAAAGAAAGAAAATGTGAGGCAAGGATTTTATCTGCAGCCAAACTGAATTCCAAATATAAAAGTCAAAGCCAAGCTGTTATCAGCATAGAAAATTCAAAAAATATTATTCTCAGTAGAATCCAGGGGAGAACAGGTTTATAAATCTATAATGAGTAAAGAATCAACAGTATGAAGAAGACTGGTGGGACAAATATCACTGTTAACCCTACAAAAAAGAAAATCCAAAGCAGTTGTGTCTTCTGAGAAAAGGATGTTCTTGCCTCTCAAATTACACTTATCCATACTCTAGGTCCACCAAGAATCACAGGAATTACTGGAGGCAGAGGGAAATTTTTAACCCTATACCACAGGATAGAATAGCAAAACCCAGAGATTTGTGTGGGGAGAGGAAAGGCACAGTTCCTCCCACAAATAAATTGCAAGGAAATGGAACATATGGTCTAGGAGAGGTTTAATAAATAACAATTGCAAGGTGGTGACTTTATTGCAATCTTATTAAAAACTGATTATAAAAATTTATGATACTGATAAGACAATGGAAGATTTCAACATTGAATGCATAGTTGATATGAAGCAGTTCTTTGTAACCAAGATTTATTGGGTGGATATATTAAAGAAAAATAAAAAAGGGTTATTCGTAGATATTATTGTAAACTATTTATAGACCAACTGAATGAATTGGTAAAATGCGTGAGTGTTGCTTTCCACTATATTTTTAGACATGGATGTGAGTATAAACTAAGTAGAATATATCATGGGATAATGACTAGTGGGGTGGGTGATGGCTACTGAGTGAAAATTTTGTCGTTATTTGAAATTCACTATGATAAAATAGAAGCTGGAAATAAAATGATCTTCAAACAACCAGAAACGGAGATAATTCATTGCCTCTGACGGTGTTAAAATAGTACCAAAAGGGGGTATTCAGAAAAGAAAATTATCCCAGGTGAGCACAAAATAATATAAGAAAGAAAGTCTCTGCAAAATGCAAGCAAGTGGGTAAATCTCAATGAAGAGTAACTGTCGAAAATAACAATTGCCAGGTTTGTAGTTCAGGCCTATAATCCCAGCACTTGAAAGGCTGAGACAGGAGGATCTCAGATTTGAGGTAAGCCTCAACAATTTAGTGAGGCCATCAGCAACTGTTTCAAATAAAAATAGCCGGGAATATAGCTGAGAGGTAGACTGCCCATAGTTTGAATCCCCAAGACTGAAATAAATAAATTAATTAATTAACTAATTTATTTAGTAGTTCTTTATGATAAATACAAGCAAAATTAAAATATTTAGCAAAAACACACAAAGGTCAATGGGATGAAGTTATTCTGTGATTCTTGCATTGTCTGGGAAATGGCAAAACGCTCATTTAAATATATTCAGCTGTAATGAATCAGAGATGCCAGTTGCCAACTGTAGGGTAACTTCCTCTTTTCTTTGGAAGATTAGAAACGATAGTAGGTTGTTTGTTTATTTATTCTTATAAACAATGAAACTATTGAAATGCATTTGTTTGGTACAGCTGCTCCTTGCAATAAAAATTCTCTTTCATCTGCCTAACATGTTCTATTAGGAAGTGTGTGATAAACAGATGCAGGGACCTAAAAGAGAATGGTTGAAGAGATAAGAATATGGTCAAAGACTGAACTACACAGAGTCCACAAAGAGCTGCAGATGCGAAGGGACATTCTCTGACATTACTGGTAACGTTAGAAAGAGACAGTGCACACGCCGCACAACATCAAATTCTTGTCTGTTCTCATTCTTCACCTTAACTAGGTTTCAGTTAGTATGAGGGCTCTATTTTAATTAAAGAAAAATAAAAAAATAACTTGGCATCTTTATATTTTTGTCATGTAATAATGTATAGGAATTTAACCTAGAAAAAGATATTTTTAATACATTCCACTCAATTTAGCTTTTTTCAAGAACATTGTGTATAAAAATAAATTTTGTCACAAAGCTAAAAATTGCCGGGCGTGGTGGGGCACGCCTGTAATCCCCGCGCTTGGGAGGCTGAGACAGGAGGATCGCACAGGTTTGAAGCCAGCCTCAGCTAGTTAGTGAGGCTCTCAGCAACTTAGTGAGACTCTGTTTTCAAATAAAATATAAAATAGATCTGGGAATGTAAGCCTCTGGGGTCTACCCCCAGTACCACCACCAAAAAAAAAAAAAAAAAAAAAAAAAGATAAGAAGCTGTAAACTTCTAGATTAAAACTTCTTAACATTGGTCTTGGCAATATTTTTTATGACACTAAAAAATGTGACAGTAGTAAAAAGAAAATGAAATAGCAAAAAGGAATATATCAAACCAAAAAGCTCTTTCTCTACAAAAATTGAAAAGCAACTTACAGATTGGGAAAATATTTGCAAATCATATACCTGATATGAGATTAATATCCAAAATATGTGATGCATTCATGTATATGACCTGTTCAACAGAAAAAATCCAAGTCAAAAAGGCTTTTGACAAGATTCTTAACACTGCCGATCAGCAGGAAACTCCAAATCAAAAACACAAGAATATATTACCTCATAATTGTCGGGATATCTATTATCAAAAAGAAAATACATTAGCAATTATTGGTAAGGGTGTGGAAGAAAGGAAATTCTTGCACACTCTTGATAGGAATGCAAATTGGTAATGCCTTTGGGAAAACAGTATGGAGGTTTCTCAAGTACAAATAAAACTGCCATATGATTCACCATTCCCTTTTCTGGTTTTATTCCAAAAGAAATTCAGTGCCTGAAAGAAATATCTGCCTTCCTGTTTACTGTGACATTACTCACAATAGCCAAGATATGGAAACAACCTAAGTGTTCATTTGTGAATGAATGGATAAGAAAATTACGATATACGGTTAGCCCTCAGGATTCCTGCTCTCTTGGTTTCTCGACCCTTGTGAATGTTAAAAGGATCCGATGCTCAAGCCCCTTACATAAAACAGTTTAGTATTTGCATATGACCTTTGAATATCCTTCCATATATTTAGAGTTTTTCTAGATTACTTGTAAAACCTAGTACAATATAAATACAATGCAAATAGTTGTTATATTGTAATGTTTAGAGAAAGATAACTAAGAAAATATGCACATTTTAACGTATGCACAATTCTTCCCTGATGTTTTTGATACAAGTTTGGTTTAATCTACAAACATATATTATTCAGCTTTAAAAAAGGAAATCCTGCTACTTGTAAAAACATGGATGAACCTGGAGGAAATTAATGCTAAGTGAAATAAGCCAGATACAGAAAGAAATATACTGCATGATCTCACTTACTTACTGAATCTTAAAAAAGCCAAAGACATATAGAGTAGAATGTTGGTTTCAGAGGTTGCAGTTGGGGAAAATGAGGAAATAAAGGGTAGAAACTTGTAGATAAGATGAGTAAGTTCTGAAGAACAAGTGCGCAGCATGGTGGTTATAGATAGTAAAAATATGTCATATTTTTGAAATTTTCTAAAAGAGTAAATCTTAAGTATTTTCACTACCAAAAGAGAAATTCTGTGAGGTGATGTATGTTTATATACTTATGTAAATTATATTAGAGTGTATTCAGATACCTAACATGCATGCAATGTATACCTCAAATATATAAAATTTTTGTCATATTTCAACAAAGATGGGATTTTTAACAATTAAAATATAAAGAAAAGAAAATTTGGCACAGACAGGCATATATACAGAGAAAAGTATGATAATATTAGAGAAAGAAGATATAACCATCTTGAAGCCAAAGAGAGAAATCTTAGAATCCAACCAAACCTGCAGACAATTGGATCTTTGACTTTGAGTTTCTAGAATGAAGAAAGAAATATTCTGTTCTTTTAATCAAAGGAGAAAAGTTGCTAAGGAAGGAGGAAGGGAGGAACAGAGGGGAAAGGAGAGAGAAGAGACAGAGGAAGAAGGAGGTAGGGAGGAAAAGTGAACATGAAAAATAAGTTTAGTAACAAATATTACTGTAGAATGCATCATTCATACAAATGTTGCAGATTCAGAATCACCCAGTAGCTAATACTCATTAAATTTACCAAACCCTTGTATTGTTTTCTGAAATAGAAGTAGCAACGCACTGATCCTTCTCATTTTAAATTATTAATGTTAAAGACTAATATTTCATTTTCAATTAACAAATATGTATACTGGAGGTTTGGTTATACATTTAATGGAATTTGACTATTCAGGGCATCTCAAATATTATCACTTAGTAAATGTTCCTCATTTAACACCCAGGTCAGTGTTCTCAAAATATAAGACTTTTTAAATATAAATAATGTTTTAATTTACTTATATTCTTGAAATAATATAAGAAGTGATTCCTGGGGCAATTAAGGCTTAAAGAACTAGTACTATTCAACATACACGAGACTTTATTCTTTCTCTTGGCACCCTTCATTTATTACTTCCCATGCTTATTTCCCTTTTGCGCTATATTCTAGTTTATTTTTATCTGTTGTTGACACATTTCTCTTCTGTTTTATACACTGTTATCAAACCCAAGTTTTTAATTTTTGTCATTTTCATCTCTAGAAATTCTATTTCTTTAAAAAATCTGCAATGTCACTCAATTGTTTTAAATGTCACTTAAAAGTCTATTTATATGCAAGCTTGCCTTTTCTCTCTTTAGTGAGAAACACTTTTTCTGTGTGACACTACAGGAATCTGCAGATGAGTTTCACTTGTTGCCTCTGCTGGTTGTCAAATAAACTTGCTTATTTGCTTCTGGGCTTGATTTTCTCTGATGTGTGTTGGTCACTGTTGTTGAAAAATAACTGAAATATATCTGAGCATCACTACTTTTCCAGAGGCATTTTGTCAGATACTTGGAACCTCACTTCAAACTACTTTCATGACTTAAAATGCCTTTGATAAACCTGACATTGTGAATTGTGCCTCTAATTATCTGTTTCATTATAGTATTTGGTTTACAGAATCCCAGATACTGGACTTATTCCTATGTATATATTTTATTTCCCCTATCTTTCCAACATTAAGACAATTTTCCACACATTCTGGTGGGGGTAAGGGTGAGGGAATTATTTTATATTTGTTTGACACTTACTTTGAGATTTCAACTTAAGTAATAGAGTCCCCATCTTGGGCTGACCGTGAGATTTTGCCTCTATCCCTTCCCCCTCTAAGACAATGAAATGGCCTTTCTTTTTCCTGTTTTCGTAGGATGCTCACACAATAAACTTGATGAAGTACTCTCTTAATTTTCTGGACTTACTGTATTCAAAATTTGGCCTGGTGATTCCTCACTATTTTGTCATCTTCCTGAAGCTGATGAGCCCATTCCTTCTTCATCCTGTAGTTTTATGTGTTCTCAGAAAGGAGTCTGTTCCAGTAACCCAGCCTACCATTCCTGAAACAGGACTGGCTGCAGTATTTGACACTGTTGGCCTTTTTCTTGACACACTTTCTTTACTCTCTTTCAGAGCCTTGCACCAACTCCTTTTTGTGATATATTATGCTTCTCCACCAGTCTCGTCTGCATAGTCAGGCCCCTCCGAAACTTCATGAGACTCTTCCAAAAAAAAAAAAAAAAAAAAGAATAAGTAATAGGTCTGGGGGATGTAGCTCATAGGTGGAATGTCTCTGGGTTCAATCCCCAGTAACACAGTAACACACACACACACACACACACACACACACACACACACACACACACACACTAGAGAAATGAGCTTTTGAAATATCTTTTCTGTCCAGACACATTCTTTTGGATCTCAATCTCTCCCATAGTATTTGTTGCTACCCATGTGCTGCAGATGTGCATGTTTCTGTCTCCAGGTTAGACCTTTTCCCTGAATATCAATTTTTGAACCAACTTCCACCTTGACATTTCCACTTGGAGATATAATAAGTAACTTTAACATGTTCAAGGTGAAACTTACCGACTCTTGGCTCACTAAATCTACTTATCCTTTTCCTTTTCATTTAGTTTGCTTTTCTTTTTTTTTTTTTTTTTCTGTTCAAAGTTTCTAGGAGCCAGGCGTGGTGGCACATGCGTGTAATCCTAGCATTTGGGAGGCTGAGACAGAAGGATCACAGGTCAAGAACAGCCTTAGCTACTTAGTGAGGTACTCTGCAACTTAGTGAGACCCTGTTTCCAAATAAATAATAAAAAAATAGGTCTGAGGGTGTAGCTCAGTGGTAGAATAACCCTAAGTTCCACTCCCAATGCTAAAAATATATATATATATATATATATATATATATATATATATATATATATGGTTGAGTATGGCATCTCTGAGAAAAAGTGCCTTAATCAACACTGTCTCTATGGATTCAGGAATAGTGGTCACCTACTTATTACATATATTAATAATAATGATGAAAAAACTATCATGAATATGGTGTCTGATACCAGTCACAGAACATATAATTATTTCACTTCATCTAAAAACTCTGGGGAGAAATATAGAATTTGTGCCCCTTTTACTAATAAAATTGAAACTCAGAAATAAAGTAATTTCTGCAAGGCCACGGTAAACAACAGATGCAGGAGTCAGAATGTGAAATCCTGTCTATGCAGTGTCAAGTCTCTCTTCTAATTCTCTGTAAAATTGTCTGAAAAATGGAAGGCATCTAAAAACTTGACATGTGAATGAATGTCTCATAAGAACTTATGGGTACATGAAAATGCATTTATATCTTAATTAAAATAATTTCCATGTGAATAACTATTCAATGACAGTGAGAAAGAAAAGAAAACTGTTCTACTGGTGTATTTTGCATAAATAACTAAATTATTCCTTCTCTATAGCATTTCTCACTGTTGGAGAGATGAATTCCTGGTTGAAGTGTAAAGACTTTTCCAAGGATAGGTCAGCTTTGGGGCAGGCTGCTCACTCCCCTCTCTTGCACCATCTCTGCACTGGAATACAATTATGGGAAGAAGATTAGTAACATTTAAGGTAGGATTGGAAGGTCATTCTCAGAAAGACAAGGCAGTCATGAGTTCTTCAATGCCACGTCCAGCGTTAGTCTCCTCTTTCTGCAGTTTCTCCACTCTATTCCATCACCTGTCCATTAGCCACAGCTGTTAAACCATAGAGAGGCAGCTCTTCCATTGGGTACATTTACAAAGGATGAAAAGCACTGTGACTTTTCAAATCACTCTTTTAATAGGAGGACTCACTTTCCACCTGCTTATGCTTCTGAGACTACTACAAGGTGGCACCCTAGTCCGACTTGCAAATGAGTTTCCACTGACAACTTCTCTTTATGAAAGACTTCCTACCTAATTCTCTTTGAACTAACTTCCTAGTATCTGAGCAAGTGATCATATTTTTACTTTGAGCATCATTTCCCCCAAAACTGCATGAACTTTAGGAAAATACAAAACCAAATGGCTCCTTTCTTCTTCCTAATTCAGTTGTATGTTGGAGTTCAGCCAAAGAAGTGTCAGTTTTAAATCCCAGAGCTCTTTAAAATCCCCAGAATTAAGATGGGCTTTGTTGTCATGCTCGTGGATATACGTTCTGGCTTCTTAGAAGTATGTAAGTCATGGTAACCATAGAGTACATAAATGAATGTTTTGCTGTATAGAAATGAATAATACTGTATAATACTTATAGAAATAAATAAGACTGTAGCTATCTCAAACTCCAGCATTCATTTATAGTATTCCAGTAGGTATGTCCTGTAAAAAGACTATGCTTCTATTATTTTATGTTTTATTATTTATTTTAGCTCTTAGAAAAATTAAGAAATATTCTACTAAATAAGTATTTTTTTCTGAAATTTTATGGACAATTTTTTTTTGTGTGTATGTGGGAGGGATACTGGGGCCCAGGGACACTCTACTTCTGAGATACACCTCCAGCCCTATTTTATTTTATTTTTTTATTTTGAAATAGGCTCTCACTATGTTGTTGGGGGGCCTCACTAAGTAGCTGAGGCTGACCACAAACTTGGATCTTCCTGTTTCAGCCTCTTAAGAACTGGGATTACAAGGGTGTGCCACGAAGACAAGCATTTGAACAATTTTTAAGCAATGGAGTCATTTTAATTTTTTCAATAGTTTTCTGAGTTTACTTTAGCCTGAGATGTAATACACACACATGTACACACACATACACATGGAGGAAGTGCATAGTATGGAGCTACTAACAGGGGCTTGGGAGAGATGTTGGTCAGAGGATACGAGTATACAAAATTTTAGTTTAATAGGAGGAATACTTTCTAGAGATCTAATGTACAATATACTTACTATACTTAACATTACTACTTTTTGAAAATCACTGAAAGTAGATTTTAAATCTTCATTAAAAATTTATGTGAAGTAATGCATGTTAAATAGCCTGATTGAGCCATTCCAAATTGCATATGTATGTATGTACACATATACACATACATATATATTTATGAACATTTTATCTTGTTAAATAAGCATATACAATTTTATCTCAACTACAAGTAATATTATAAAATAGAAATAAAGCAAACGTCATTGTGTGTGTGTGTGTGTGTGTGTGTGTGTGTGTGTGTGTGTGTTGCTAGGGATGGAACCCAGGGACATTCTACCTCTGAGCTATATCCCCAGCCATCTTTTTTATATTTTATTTTAAAGTTGTGGAGGGCCTCACTAATTAGCTGAGGCTGTCCTTGACGCAGATCCTCCTGTCTCAGCTTCCCAAGTACTGGGATTACAAACATGCACCACCACACCTGGCTAAACATCATAAGTGATGACAATAACAATTGCACAGTCTAAAAAAAAGAAGGAGGGTATAAGGCAGAGGAAGAAGAGAAGAAAGTACAAGAAATTCCAAGAAACTCCAGGTTTAGACAAAGAAAGATTTTTTAAGTACAGTTTCAATTTATTATAAAAAGAAATATATCAAAAATATTAATTGATATATTAAAGGTGACACAGAAAGATTCATAATTTTACTAAGTTTTGATTTTATTTCATTTAGCTTATTTTTAAACTGATTTTACATATATAAGAATTTTAAATTCATTGTTAGCTGGTTGAACAAAATAAAAAATATTACCTTGAAAATCTTATAAAATCAGATTACAGTTGATAGCTGAATTATGTGTTTACTATTTACAACTTCCTCTCTAAAGTTACAGGTATTGCATTCCTTGTCTTTTAAAATGTAACCTTATACATCTGTGGAGCACACATCTGGACATGTAGCTCAAATCATCATTTCCTTCTGTATATCCAAAAACTGTCAGTTATTTCAAAAGAGATTCAACCCATGGGAGAACTGAAAAAGTTACATCCTTCTTTTTTTTTTTCTTTTTGTCTAGGTTTTATAAACTTTTTTTTTTTTTTTTTTTACCTTTTCCCCAGGATATCAGTAAGTAAAAATAAGCAGTCTGAATTCCTTCTGGCTCTCAAGAAAGCAGGATGGAAGGATGAGAGGCATGTGCTCCACCAAAATTTGCTTGTGTAGGGGGAAGAGTAAAAGTCTTCATATGAAAGAACAGACATTCACTGTCTGCAAATTATAAAACAAGTATCCTTTTTTAACAAAGTAAACACACTTTGAATAAAGGAAGTTAAACCCCAAAGGGAAAGAAGACACACACTTTCAAAGATAAAAATATTAAAATTGTAAAATGTTAAGATATTCAACACACTTGAAACTATAATTTTGAATTTTTATATACCTAATATCATAGCCTCAAATATATGAAGTCAAATGACATTACTAAATGAATTTAAAGTGTTTTGTGTAGAACTTTGGAATAACACTCGTTCGTAATTTTAAAAGGCAACAAAATAAGAGATAATATTGGGATTAAGAAATTAAGCACTGTGTGAATGTTTGTGTGCGTGTGCTTGTTTGTTTTTATAAAGACATAGAAAAAATAAAAATGAGGAAATATATAGCATAAAAAGTGATTAGCTATATAGTATGGCCATAAATCTTAGAGTTGTGAGGGATGAAGGATGTGACAGTATGTCAGAGTATAGATTTTATATGCTTTTCATTATTAGGTACAAACAAAAGTAAATAAAAACAAATGAACAAAAATGAAACAAATTAACTACATATCAAATTATTATCAAAACCAGACCAGAAATCTATGTAACACTTAAAACATTCTGACTACTTTTGTAGTGAGATATGCTGTATCAGAAAGCAAACCTAAAAAGACAACTTAAACATCTATTAGTAAACTTTCCATTGAATATTATTACTAGAAAATTTTATTTGCATATTATATGAAAAATAAAACAAAATTACTACAAAATAATGTTTTCAGTGTGAGAGAATATAAATACAAATAAGAAAATCTAAAATAAAAATGCCAAAATATTAACTTGAATTTGAAATATCATTTAAACTTATAAACACATATATATGCACATGCTTATACACATCTAGCTCTGTCCACTGCATGACAGACAAATTTTTACAACCATCTGGATGATGGCCATAGAAATCATAATAGGTTTATAAAAAATCATTTTGCAAACCCAAGTATAATAATTGATTCCAACAATTAAAAAACAATGAATCCCAAAACCATTATATACAAAATGTTTGAGTGATAGAAATAGGACAGATTCACATACCAAAATATAGGTCAGCTAGTAATATTTAAAAATTGCTAATTTTGACAACTCACTAAATTTTTTTGAGCTATACAAAGTTTATATTTTCTTAGGTTATTGAATCAGTTTGGACGTGCTACAAATTTTTATCACTTTTTTTACTTCACACATATGTAATTAAGTACATATAATTATGCATATATAATTATAAATATATGTGTAATGCATATATAATATGTACTTATATATTAAACCATACATATTATTTAATTACTATATTAACTTATAACCTAAACGAAGCAACACCTAAGCCCAGGTTCTACCCAGAAATTCTGGTGTAAGTGGTCCCATTTATAGCACAAACGTTAATATTTTTAATATATCTTAATGTGCAGCCACTGCACAAGTCAATCAACAAACACGGCAGTCTGGGCTTGAGAGGACCACAAGGTGAGCACAGTACTGTATGGGGCAAAAAGAAGGATAAGCCCTAATTTATGTCACTTAATATTTATTTTGTAAGGAATATTTTTATGTCTTAACCAAATCACTAAATTTACTTTTTATTTTGGTGGTACTAGGGCTCCTGGAAGCCCTTCTACCTCCGGGGTACACTCCCACGGGCTACACTCCCAGACCTATTTTTTTTTTTTTTACTTTTTTATGTGGAAACAGGGTCTCTTAAGCCAGTGAGGCTGGCTCCAAACCAGCGTGATCCTCCTGTCTCCGCCTCCCAAGAGCTGGGAATACAAGTGTGTGCCACCACGCCCAGCCAAATCATTAAATTTAAAAGATTGGTTTCCTTCAAAAATTATTTGGAACTTACAAATGTCAACATGACCAAAAATATAGATTAAATTGCTGTTAATATTAGTATATGATTCATCTAATAAAAATGTTTAATTTTATTAAGAGTCTAGAGAAATGGCCAAGTTTTTAGGCTCAGAGATTAGTGGTCTCAGAGCAACATGTCCAGGCTCTGGCACATCTTCTGAGCACTGAACAAGTCACTTAATTTTCTTTTTTGCAGTTTATTCTTTTGTTAAAAGTACTCTGACAGAAATTATCACTCTTTTTTTTAAGTCAGAGATGAAAATGTATAAAATGCACTTAAAATGCCATAGGACTCAGTAAATATAAATTGTTAATATGTCATAAAGTGACACATTTTAAAGCATAATAAAACAGGAAGGCTTGGTACTTTTTTGTCTTAATATAGTCAGAAATATTTTATTTCCCTATACTCAATTCTAGTGAAGAATATTACAGATTAAAGATCAGTGGCACTTCCCACTGAAACACAAGAAGAGAACATCATGTCATATATAAAACATCCTCTTTATATTTCAATTTTTTAGTGGAATTCAGTTTTACCCTTTACCCACAAGCACTGGCAAAAGCCATTAGAGTGATATTCTAATGTCCTGCCTGGTAGAGCTTTTGAGGCTTCGGCAGGTTGAAATATGCACTAAGGGTCATTAAAAACATGTTGGATGCTTGAGATCAAAGTTCTGTTTATGCTCATCCCAAGGAGTTCCAGCTCTGTGGTGCTCATGTATTTCTTTACAATTGACATATCCTATTTATCCTCATTCACATAAAATATTCATTCATCTCCTTTCTTTACAGTAATAATTGCATCTATCCTTTGTTACTTCCCAGTTTTCTCGATAATACTTAGTTAAAAAATAAAGTCACGATGATAATTTAAAGTGTCTACATTGCCATGATCTGGTTTAGTTTTAAATCTATGATTTGTATACCGTTTGCTTTTTGAAAAATCGGTTTAGATATCACTGCTATATATATGATCTATATATCACTGCCTCCACTCAAATTTCCTCTACTCAACCTCATTCACATTCTTCTTTGTTTTCTACTCCCTACTCCTTTAGTTTTGTCTTTCATATTATCTCCCTGTCCTTTTGCTTGCAGTCATTTTGTACACAATAGTACCACTAGGGTGGAACCATCAATGCCTACAGAATGACTTGTTTTCCCACTATATTACTATATTTCTAGAGAAAAAAAGGATTACTACTAATGAAACCTAGTGCTGATGAAACCCGATTTTTGTTGATTTACCACCTGTATGTTTGGTGTGTTTTTCTGGGCTTGTCTGTACCATGTGTTTAACTCGCAATAAGAACTTCACACAAGAGGACGTGTCTTCCTCGATGCTTTAAACAGCTCCAAAGCCGAGAGCTGGCATTGAGCATGAGTTTTAGAAGACGAGGTATCACCAACTTTATACTGAGATAATATACAGTTGCAGGAGTTTATGTATTATCAATATTTGTAAATTTGGAGAAGAAAAACTATATGCATACTGTGCAAATGCCTTTGCCCCAAAATTACATTTTGGAAGGCAGTCTAAGAAGTCTGAAGCTTTAAGAAAAAAAGGACAAAATCAAATTACCCATTAGTATAAAAAGAAGTAAGGACAAGTCTGTTTTAGTAATTGTTTTCCAAGTCACTTTCTAGGTTCTGTAAAAGATATTTCAAGCTAGAGAAGCATTTTCATGACAGATTAATATTTAATTAAGCTGAAAAGTCAACAGAAGAAAATTTAAAATGCAGACAAAATGTTCAAATTCTCATGTATTTTGTTCTAAAATCTTATAATATTTTTTAAATATCCAGATTTTTAAAATTTAAGTACTAGGAAAAAAGAAACATGGACAAGTCTGAGCTACCAAAAATTCAAATTATATATTTATTTGAAAAAAATGAAACAATTTAAAAATAAAAATGCACCGTAATTTTATTATATCTAAAAATATTCACCTAGAAATTGATCGTTTTTCTTATGTCATAAAAGTGCAAGCCTAGACAGTCTGTTAGTAGTCTCATCTTTTTATATCTGTGATGAGAAAGGTAATATTTATTTTTTCTATTCATGCATTTATTAAAGACAAAGATTATTTCAGTGTGTATGTGGGGTAGAAACAGGGAGTTGAATTCCGGAGCATTCTACTTCTGAAACACATTCCCAGTCCTACTTAATGTTTTATTTTGAAATAGGGTCTTGCCTAGTTACTAAGGCCTCTCACTAAGTTGCTGACACTGGCCTCAAACCACTCTTGTCTCAGTCTCTAAAGTCCTGGAATTACAGGTGTGTGCCACTGCGCTTGCTAATTTCAATAGATTTGATAGAAATACATATGATTTGCTTTATATAATCAGAGTTCTCTAACTTTATATTGTATAACACATGTACATATACTTTATGATAAAATTAAATAGTATAGATATCTTTATATGATCAGTGAGAAAAATCATTTGCATAATGATAATTATGTATTACAGTAAGATAATTGATTCTTCTTACTTTTAAGGTATATCATCTTATCATCTATCATTTAAAGAAAATATGATAATTGTTATATTATCATGTTTTATATATAATATATAATTTTATATAACATATAAAATTTTAGTAAACATAAGCAGAGGCCAAAGAACCTGATAATCAGCATTTATTTTTACTAATTATATGTCAAGAGTCTACCGTTTTCTCCATTTTAACTTATTCAAACCTGTGAGAAATATACTATTGTTACTTGTCTCTCAAAAATAAAAAAAGCCACATAATCAAGGATATCTTGGTAAATATTACACTGTGAATAAGAGGCATACAGCTCAGGTTGAAATCCAGGCAGTTTGGCTTCAGGATCCATTCTCTTACCCTATACTTATAGAATCTGTTTTTAGGAGATGGTTTAAATGTATCTTTCACTGTCTACATTTTGTTCACTTGAACTTAATTTTTCTGCTATTATTTTTATAAAGATGCTCTGAAATAGGAAACAAATTATATTTTATATAAACATTGTTGGGTCAATTCATATGGCAATCTTCCTAATCATACCAGAATGTCAAGAAATACCCTAAAAGTTGAAGTTAATATGAAAGAATCCCTTGGTTTCAAAAAAATAGGTTAGGAAACTAATAAAAGTCCAAAAATACATTTCTAATGAGTTGTACATTATAAATATATTATAATGTATATTTAAATGTTTTAGAATGAACACCCTTTTTAAAAAAATAAAATAGGGTTTGAGGTATTCAGTAGCCCAATTAGACTTAATATATTTCAAATGGACTTTTATATTTAATTTATAGTTTGGAAAAACTATCTGGCAATAATGACAAAGTTTTAGTAAAAAGGAAGCAACACACATATTTTTACTTTAATAACTTCACCAAAATAAAGGGATGGCACTCTTCTAAGTTAAAATAAGGTTCTAAACCAGTGTTATTATTTTTAAAAAAGATCATTAAATCATAGACATACAGAAAAAGACCATGTGAAGGCACAGAGGAACAATGACCAGTTATAATCCGAGGATAGAAGCTTCTAAAGAAATCAACACTGCAAACTTAAAGTATAAGAAAATAAATATCTATTTTTTTTTACATTTTTTTTTGGTGGTACTGGGTTCCTGGAAGCCCTTCTACCTCTGGGCTACACTCCCAGACCTATTTTATACTTTTTATTTGAAAACAGGGTCTCTTAAGCCAGTACGACTGGCTTCGAACCTGCGTGATCCTCCTGTGTCTGCCTCCCAAGCGTGGGGATTACAAGTGTGCACCACCACGCCTGGCCTATTCTTACTCTTTGAAGTAGAAAAATTTCCAAAAACATTGAATCAAGATAATCAATTGCACCACTCTGAAAAATGGTGTTGAAGATCCTCAGAAATGGTAATGAACTATCAAATGACCACATGACCCAGCTATACCCTCTTGTGGATATTTCCAAGAGAACTGAAACCAAGCTACTCTAGCAATGCATGTATTTCTATGTCTATAGTTACACAATTCACAATTACCAAACTATGGAACCAGCAGAGATGTCCATGAACAGATGAATGAATTACAAACTATGGGATATATGCACAATGGAATTCTACTCAATCATAAAGGAAAACAAAATTTTGGGGTGTGGTGGTGAATGCTTGTAATCCTACCATTCAAGAGGTGGAGACCAGAGGATCATGGTTCATGGACAGCCTCGGCTACTTAGAGAGGCCCTTCTCAACTCAGTGAGACCCTGTTTCAAAAAATAAAAAAGACTAAAAAATAGGGCCAGGGGTGTAGCTCGGAGGTACAATGCCTCTGGGTTCCATCCCTGGTATCACAGAAGAAAAGAACAAAATTATGTCATTTACAGGGAAATGGATGAGACTGGAAAATATTATAGAATATTATGCTAAGGGAGATTAGTCAGTCACAAAAAGTGAAAGGTCAGATGTTCTTCCTCATATACGGAAGCTATGAAGAAATTGGGACATAGGAAGGACTACAGACAAAGTAGGAGAAACTTTAATGGAATGAAAGAGGAGACATAACTGAAGGAGATAGGAAGGGGAAGGAAGACCTGAAAAGTGAAACAATTCAATGGACATGATGCACATACACAAATTATGGAAGCCAATCATGGTGCTGTGCACAGGAAAGAGAAAGCGGTTAGGGGATGGGTGGGAACTGGGGGAGGGCTCAATGAATATTGCGTATATTTATGCCTCTACCATCATGAAGTTCAGAAAGATGAATGATTACAGTGCACCAACAAAAAATAAATAAATGCGGCGGCGCACACCAGCCGGGGCCCGGGTCGTGGGACCCTGGGCCCCGGGCCAAACTGCGCGTAGCACGCCAGACCCCAGGAGAAACTGGGCCCAGTAAGACGCTGGGTTCTGGGCAGGGGTCGCGCGCGGGGCACGCCAGATGGGGCCTGGGTCGCGGGACCCTGGGCCCCAGGCCGAACTGCGAGTAGCACGCCAGACCCCTGGAGAAACCGGGCCCAGTAAGACGCTGGGTTCTGGGCGGAGGTCCCACGCGGGGCACGCCACTTGGGGCCCGGGTCGCGGGACTCTGGGCCCCGGCCGAACTGCGAGTAGCATGCCAGACCCCTGGAGAAACCGGGCCCAGAACAGAAAAAGATAAAGAAAAATATCGGAGAGGAGGTAAGAAAGCCGTTATGGATGCCAGGACACTGGATATGCAGACAAAACTTATCTAAATGCACTGGAACTTATGGAAAAATTCGCCGTGAAAGAGGACTGCTATTTCTCTATATTGTTAAGAATCTCAGACATCACCTGTAAGGAGAGAGTTTAGCGGAGACCAAGGAGAAATGCGGTGTTGAAAGAGTTCTCCGCGATGGTGGTGGAGACTTGTATTCAGGAGAAGCAGAAACCAGATCTTACCAACTTTATTTTTTTGGAGAAATTACACCAAATGTCGAATGCTACTATCACGCATGCTTAGGAACACTGGACAACATTCAGAGTGGAAAAAGAGCCTGGGAAGGATTTGAAACGGCGGAGGGAGTGGCAATGCCAGTGGCCAATACTCAGGGGAGGCAGAGATCTGATACATTACACCTGGAACCTTTGAAATAATAACCACAGAGACAGTGATCGGAACCTGCTGAGGGGTTAGGCGGGCACCGGGGCCAGTGGCCGATATCTTGCTGTGAGGCAAGAACACTACTGAGGCCTCCGTGGCCGGGATTGGAACCTGCCGAGGGGTTAGACCGATGCTGGGGCCAGCGAGGCTGGCATTGGAGCCTGCCATGAGGCAAGGCTTGTGCTGGGGCCTCCGAGGTCGGGTCCAGAACCTGCTGAGGGGTTAGGCCGGTGCTGGGGCCAGCGAGGCCGGCATCGGAGCCTGCCGTGAGGCAAGGCCGTTACTGGGGCCTCCGAGGCCAGGATAATAGCCTGCCGAGGGGTTAGGCCAGTGCTGGGGTCAGCGAGGCCGGCATCGGAGCCTGCTGTGAGGCAAGGCCAGTGCTGGGGCCTCCGAGGACGGGACCGGAGCCTGCTGAGGGGTTAGGCCGGTGCTGGGGCCAGCGAGGCCAGCATCAGAGCCTGCCATGAGGCAAGGCTGGTACTGGGGCCTCCGAGGCCAGGATAAGAGCCTGCCGAGGGGTTAGGCCGGTGCTGGGGCCAGCGAGGCCTGCATTGGAGCCTGCCGTGAGGCAAAGCCGATACTGAGGCCTCCTAGGCCAGGATAAGAGCCTGCTGAGGGGTTAGGCCGGTGCTGGAGCCAGTGAGGCCGGCATTGCAGCCTGCTGTGAGGCATGGCCGGTGCTGGGACCTCCGAGGCCAGTATCGGAGCCAGACAAGGGTTTAGGCCAGTGCTTGGGCCAGCGAGGCCGGCACCGGAGCCTGCCATGAGGCAAGGCTGGTATTGGGGCCTCCGAGGCTGGGAATGGAGCCTGCCGAGGGGTGAGGCCGATGCTGGGGCCAGCGAGGCCGGCATTGGAGCCTGCCATTAGGCAAGGCCGGTGCTGAGGCCTCCGAGGCCGGGATTGGAGCCTGCCTTGAGGCAAGGCCGGTACTGGGACCTCCGAGGCTGGGATAAGAGCCTGTCGAGGGGTTAGGCCAGTGCTGGGGCCAGCGAGGCCGGCATCGGAGCCTGCCGTGAGGCAAGGCCGGTACTGGGGCCTCCGAGGCCAGGATAACAACCTGCCAAAGGGCTAGACCGGTGCTGGGGCCAGCAAGGCAGGCATCGGAGCCTACCGTGAGGAGAGGCCAGCATCGCAGCCTGCCGTGAGACATGGCCAGTGCTGGGGCCTCCTAACCCGGGAACGGAACCTGCCGAGGGGTTAGGCCGGTGCTGGGGCCAAAGAGGCCGGCATTGGAATCCTGCCAAGGGGTTAGGCCAGTGCAGGGGCCAATGGCCAGCATCGGAGCCTGGCGTGAGGCAAGTTCACTCCTGCGGCCTCCAAGGCCGGGACCAAAGCCAGCTTAGGGGTTAGACCGGTTCAGGGGCCAGCGAGACCAGAACTGGGGCCTCCCATGAGGCAAGGCCGCTGCTTGAGCCAGCAAGGTCTGGATCAGTCCACTGAGTAGCCAGGCCACTACTGGGACCATCAAGTGTGGGATCGGTACTTGCAACGCAGCATGCACAGAGAAATATCGCAGAAAATATAAATCAAATGCTTCTCTTAATCAGCAATAACTAGGAGGAAAAGGGCAACAGGAAGAGGTTGAGCTATAGAAAGGGCCCTATAGTGAAGCAACTAATGTGACCAATCAGAGGGTATGTAATACTGGAGGACAGAGCCTCTTTAAAACGCAGGAGGTACATAAACAAATGTATCAAAGTAAATCACCAAAGAAGCATGGGATGGAGGGAGGGGGAGGGAATGGGATGGGGGCTGGAGGAGGGCTAATTGGATGATGTGTGCTTGTATATCCTCTCAAGTCTTGTACTCCAATGTGATTGATATATGACTACAATGCACCAATTTAAAAAATAAATTAATAAAAAAAAGAAAAAAAAAGAAAAATAAATAAATAAATAAATGCAAAAAAAATCTCATCCTAAATACCCTAATAGAGATGAGAAGAAACTAGTATCTTGGAAATCTGAAACATAGCCAAATAGCCAAAATGTTACGGATAGTAGACTCTATGGGGTCACCAGTGAGCCCTCCACTACAGTTCTCCCTCCTCCTCTTGTCCGTAAGGAACTTTCTTTGTTCAGAAGTTGATAAGAGATTGCTGAGCACTGTGGTGCACACCTATAATCCCAGTACTTAGAAAGGCAGCCTTCAGACAGGGGATCTGAAGTTTGAGGCCAGCCTCAGCAACTTAGTGAGAACCTCTGCAACATAGACACACCCTGTTTCAAGAGATAAAAATGAGGATTCTACCTGAAATACACAAAAAACACTGATAAGAGAATCCTCTTTCTTTTACAACCCCCACCTTTGATTTCACTATAGTTGGATTGAAATAAAACACTTAAATTTATCCACTTTGTGGCACATTACTATTTGATCCTCTTTTTATTTTCTGTAATAAGGGGTAATAAAACTGATATAACAGTCCTAAGTCTCACCCCACTCATTAATTTTAAGTAATCAGTATCCTTCTTCTGAATAGGCAACCTATACACTCAAAAATTCAGAACATTTTAAAATTTATTTTTTATTTTTATTGGTGTATTGTAGTCGTAATGGGGTACAAGATGGTAGAGTCATATATTCACACATCTTTTACTTAGCCCTTCCCTAATTCCCACCCCATTCCCTCCCCCTTCCTTCCTTATTGGCTTAGTGATTGATTTTGATGTTTGTGAATATACATCATGTACATTAGGGAACTGTTCTCTTCCCCCATCCCATCCCCTTCAGTTAGGTCTTCTTATTTGCTCATCTATAGTTTCTCCTTCTTCATCTAGAGTTCCTCCTATGACCCTTTTTCTCCCTAGCTTCCACATATTAGGGAGAGCATCCTATTTCTTACTTTCTGTGACCAATTAATCTCACTTCCATAATGTTCTCCAGTTCCACCCATTTTTCTGCAAATGATGTAATTTTGTTCTTCTTATGGCTGAGTGAAAATTCATTGTATGCATATTCCATAGTTTTGTGTACATATCCATTCATCTGTTGATGGACATCTTTCTTTTATAACCCATATCCCAAATATTAACAAAACCATGTTATTAGCCTCTAAATATATACAGAATCAGACTAATTTCTACCATGTCTATTGTTAGCATAATAATCTATTAATCTTTAAATTGGATTATGTACTACAAAAAAACCAAGGGTTATTCAACAAAATTATAGTTTTCACAAAATAAATCTCTATGTTGGTAGCTTCCTTATGTGAATGTTCTTAATGCTGATAATCTAAAAATTCTGTATATATAGTGTTATATTTTCATTTTACAAAAGAAACAGGCAGTCATGTACTGAGTGAAGTGCATTTACCTGAGGTGTGAAAACATCTAAGTTGTCAAACAAATGGTTATAATTAAATATTGATTTGGAAATCTCCTATAAAAAACATCCCTTCTTTCACCCTGTACAAAGTCACCTCAAAATGAATTAAAATCCAAAGAATAAGACCACAAACTTTGCAACTGCTAGAAAAACAAAACATGAGAAATACTTCAACTCATTGGCAAAATCAAAGACTTTTTTATTAGGATCCCTCAAACTCATGAAATAAGATCAAGAATCAATAAATGAGATGGCATCAAATTAAAAAATTATGCACAGCAAAGGAAACAACAGAGTGAAGAGGTAACCTACAAAACAGGAGAAATTTACCAGGCTTCGTGGCATATGCCTACAATACCAATATTGAGAGTCTGAGACAAGAGGACCACAGGTTTGAGGTGATGTCTACAACTAAGCAAAATCTTGTTTTAGAATAAAAAATGCAAAGTGCTCAGAGGCAGAATGTCCCATATTCCATCCCCAGTACGTGTACACACACACACACACACACACACACACACACACACACAGGATAAAATGGGAGAAAATCTTTGCCAGCTACTCTTCTATCAAATGATTAATATCCAGGAAAAAAAGGAACTAAAACACCCTCAATGCTAAAACAAATAAAACAATGGGCAAATGAACTTAACTGAACAGACATATAAGTAGCCATGGATTATGTGAAAAAAATGTTCAACAACTTTAGCCATCTGGGAAATGCAAATACAAACTACACAAATATTACTTCTTACTCTGGTTAAAATAGTAAACATCAAACACACACACACACACACACACACACACACACACACACACACACACACACACACTAAATGCTGTTGAGGATGTGAGAAAAAGATTACCCTTATACACTCTCAATGGGACTGTATATGGGTACAGCCACTATGGAAATCAGTGTGGAAGTTCCTGAAAAAGTTAAAATTAGAACTGACATGTGATCCAGCTATACCACTCCTTTGTATTTATCCAAAAAATTTAAGTCAGTATATTTAAGAGATATATGCATACCCATTTTTATCACAGTACAATTCTTAAAAGCCAACTTATAAAATCTGTCTAGATTTCCATGGAGTTTTACTCAGACATAAAGAATGAAATTATGTCATTTATAGGAAAATGGATGGAACTTTAGACCATAATGTCGAGTGAAATATGACAGACTCAAGAGAGAAAAGAATCTTATGATTCTATTGTATGTGGAAGTTAGAGGAAATAGAAAAGATGCCATAAAAGTAGACGGCATGTCATTTGGGAAAAGGAAGAGGATGATTAGAGGGAGAAGAAGAATATAGGAAAGTTATTGGATAAAAGAAACATCAAATTATAGTTTTCTTTATATACAAATATACAAAAACGAAACCTTCTATTCTATAAAAATAATTTACAGCAATTATAAAATTAACAAAATTACCTCAAAATCAATCCTCCCAATGTTTGATGTTTTAAATGCATTTCTAAAGCTAATTGTTCATGAAGTTTATATATTATATTTGAAATAAATTTTAAGTAAAATTAAATTGGTTTAAACAAATAAGAAATATATGTACTTCATATGTACATACGTATATGAGAAATATTCCTTCATGAAAGTGCACATTTGTGACAGGTAGATTGTAAATTCCTTTTCTATAGCAAATTTATACAAAATTTCAAATCCACAGAACCACAATAATGATCTAAAATCACAGCTCTCATCGTGTCTTCTCAATTCTTAACAATAATTTACCCAGTCTTCCATAATCAGTGCACGGTGCACCTTGCCCCACTTTTTTTCTAGACAAAGGTATAGTTTATTTATTTATTTATTTATTTATTTATGTTTTAACATATTGAAATGGCATACATTCAGACTGTGCTTGGTGCCCTCTACCCCCTCACTTTCCCTCCACCCCTAACAATGAGTGTCCAGGTTAACCATACTATATTTATATTTTTACACAAATTTGGATGTAGCTCCCTCATTAATCAACCTCAGCCTTCTTCCTTTCCTATATTTCCATTCTAGCTTTGGTGAAGTTTCCCCTCCATTGTCTGGAGTACCTCTGGTATCCCCAATACTCTCTAGTTTGGGCATATTAGAGAAAATATAAGTCTCTTCTCTTTCTGTGCTTAGCTGATCTCACTTAACATAATGTTCTCCAGGTCTTTCCATCTTCTTGCAAATGACATGAATTTGTTCTTCTTAATAGCTGAGTAGAATTCCATTGTGTGCATTTTCCATAATTTTACAATCTATTCATCTGTTGATAGAGATCTAGGTTGATTCCATATGTTGGCTATTACGAATTGTGCTGCTATGAACATGGGTATGCATATGTTACTGTAGTTCTCTGATTTCAACCCATTTGGACAAATACCCAGGAAAGGTATAGCGGGTCATATGGTGGAGCTATTCCCAGTTTTCTAAGGAATCTCCACACTGATCTCCATAATGGCTGAACACCAACAGCGTACTTGCTCCAGTTTGACACTGTATTTCTTTTACAACATTACTCTATTCTTACTTGGCTCTGAGCACAATGATCTCTGTATTTCCTCAGATGAGTCAATTGTATTTATGCCTTAGAGCTTTTCCACTTTCTATTCCTTTACCTGGGAATTCCTTTCCATGGAATCACAGAGCTCACTCTCTCAAAAAAGCATTAGCTGTACTCAAAGTCACCTTATGCAAGAAGCATTCCTGCCAGACGTGGTGGCGCATGCTTGTAATCCCCGTGCTTGGGAGGCGGAAACAGGAGGATTGTGCAGGTTTGAAGCCAGCCTCTCTGGCTTAAGAGACCCTGTTTCCAAATAAAAATATAAAAAATAGGTCTGGGAGTGTAGACCGGAGGTAGAAGGGCTCCCAGGAACCCCAGTACCACACACACACAAAGAGAAGCATTCTGTATCACTCTGTACAAAATTATAATTACCATACTATGCTAGTACTCTTTATTTTCATTAACCTGGTTTACTAATCTCTGCATACATCATCTGACATAGCAGGAAGCCTCACAAGACTGTTAGTGTTGAGGAGCCTCTAGCTATCCCAAATGCTGGGAATATGAATTTTAAATAGAACCCCATTTAGTTTTAAGAATTCTACTTCAAAATATTCAGAAATTTGGAAATTCCAAAATTAATGAGAGTGAGTTGATAAAGTTTCTTTCATTAATTTTACTAATGTCATCATCTTTATATTTCCCCTATCAATGTAATTCTTGACCTCTATGATCCGCAGCTGAACAATCAGTGAGTTTGTCATTAAGCAAGCTGTGTCAAGTGCCTGGTATAAGAGTGGTATAACAAAGGTTGTCTTACACATCTGTGTGAAAATATAATGCATGATTGTAGAGATATATGAATAAAGTTTATAACAATAGGAGGAAATCTCTAAGTTACTGGTGACTCAGAATTTTCATTGCTGTTTTCTCTCAGCACTTCACACAACAGTCTTTCCCACTGTGCTATTTAATGTGGAAACATTAAATTAATTCAGTCATAGTTGTTACTGTCTAGTTCCAAAGTTAAATGTGCTCTTGAAGCAATCATCATTTCAGATGTCTGACTGAAGCCTTGGAATTCCCATCAACTTGTGTGGTGGCCTAGAGAGAGTACAGGCTAGCAGTGTGGACTTGACTTTGCCTAGCCCACACAGCGGCCAGCAAGCTCACATCCTGTGCAGCCACGACTCTGTAAGATGTGACCAGGCAAAAGACTTTGCACACGATACATGCATGGGAGTGTCCATGTTGAAGTGGGGAGGCACCATTTTGACCAGACCCCAAAAATGGGACAGTCCAAGAAAAAAGCTGCTGAATGGTGACTCTATGTGTGTTCTCACTGGGGATCTCACTACCCAAAACTTCCCTGCAACCACAGCTAGTCCACAATAGGGCCCCTGAACTTGCTTACTGGGTACTCATCACTAGTTCCTACTAACAAACATGGCACTGGTGTTCACTATTTTACTCTGAGTTAATTTCAGTTAGAGGGCTCATCCCATATCTACTGATGTACTGTAAACATTTTTCCACATGACTTAGGCATATATATATGTATATATATATATATATATATATATATATACAAACATATATACATATATATATTTAAGTTGTGTGGAAATATTAAATATATGTGCTTAATATATATTTAATGTTATAATATAATATATTAAATATATAATATTTAATATATAAATATATATATTTAAGTCATGTGGAAAATACGTGTGTGTGCGTGTGTGTGTGTGTGTGTGTGTATGTGTGTGTATGCTGAAATACTGTCATTATTTCCCCTCAAAGATCTCTATTTGAGGGAACTAAGAGAAGGTGAGGAATCATGGGAAAAGACAAGAAAAATGATAGTAACTCAGACAAATACAGAGTGGACTTCACCCTCAGTGATACAATAAGAATAAGACCATTTGTTTTGTTAAAATAAAGAATGAGGCCTAATATATAGCTATAATCTGCTATCTTAAAAAACACAGGCAGACTGGCCTGGTGGCTCATGCTTGTAATCCCAGTGCCTGGGAGGCTGAGACAGGACAATTGCACAGGTTCAAAGCCAGCCTTAGCTACTTAATGAGGCTATCAACAACTTAGTGAAACTCTGTTTCCAAATAAAATATAAAAAAAAGGTATGGGAGTATAGCTTGGAGGTAGAAAAGCTGCTGGGTTCCACTCCAGTAACACACACACACACACACACACACACACACACACGCAACTGGATATAAGTAATCTATTATTCAATGCAGACCACAATCCTGGCTCCATCCATCATATGATAAAATAATTTCTATTCAATATATATGTTTCCTTTCTTTGTTTAAGCAAGGATGAAAATAAAAACAATATAAATTCAACTGTAATTAAAAGTCAGAAAAAATATATAATGTGAAATTGAAGTCATATACTGGGTCTCACATAATTATACCACATTAAAGTTGTGAAAATGAATGTTATGACTAAATTACTCAGAAATTGTGGTCACTTGCTTTGTTTAGATAAGGAAATGAGTAGAAAAGAATTAAGTACATTGCTTGTCATGTAAAAGAATTAGAGCTGGAGAGGATTTTATAGATTATGTACTATAAACATCTTACAGATAAAGGTCTGAAGCAAATGGTTTAATAGTCTAAATTTATAATCAAATCCTCAGAAAAGAATAGTACAGAAATAGTTGAGTAAAATCTAACTTAATTAAGTTATAACAGGGGGAAGTTGCCTATATCAGGGCCCAATCAGATAAATTAGTCACAATCAATCACATAAATTTAGAAGAGCCTTCCTCCAACCCCACTGAGTACATACATACCACTCTTAAATCTAAGATTTGGACATGTCTGAAGAGGTGGGACTACCATCAGAACTCCTCTAGTAAAAGAAAATTTCTGTAATGTGTAAGGTCTCTGAGGGTGTGAACTGCAGTCTTTTCTTTTGCTCCCTGGGTGGGAGAACATTTTGGCAGAGGGAGTCAGCCATGATGGATCCATGAAGTGAACAGGACCAAGTTCCTTAGATACTAATCTGCTAAGTGCCTGCCTCTGGTCTTATAGCATCTCTCTGTCCCCTTAAATTGTCAGTCTAACATCAATTCATCTGGTAAAGAAGAAAAGATTATGGAGTTTAGCACTGATAACACAAGAAAAGAGAAGAATTTGGAGAAAAGAAAAAACAAAATATAATTGACATTCTGGAACTTTCTCCATTCTTAAATATAGAAACTGATAGTGATACAGCTTAGTGATACAGTTAGGTGATACAGCTTAGTGATACAGTTTAGGCTTACAGTCACAAATAATAATTTCTGGGAAAATTATAATACTGGGAATTGAATATAGGGGCATCCTACCTCTGAGCTATACCCCTAGTCCATTTTTTATTTTGAAACAGTGTCTCGCTAAGTTGCTGAAGATATTGTTTAAGTTTCTGAGGTTGGCCTCAAACCTGAAATTCTCTTGTCTCAGTCTCCCAAGTACTCGATTAGACTGTGCACCAGTATCCCTAACTACAAATCATAATTCCTAGATTTCTACTTCTCAATTTTGTTACCTACTACACAGACAACCTGACTTTATTCACCAAGAATTAATAGTGCTGGTATTATTAACTTTTTATTGAAGGTTTTATAGACAAAATATATAAATATAATGTTTACAACTAGCTCAATGAACTTTACCAAATATATACACACATGTAACCTGGCAGGTATTGTAATCCCAGTACTTGGAAGGCTAAGACAGGAGGATAGCAAGCTTGTGGTCAGCCTCACATACACACAATTACCATCACCCAAGGCAAGGTATCTATTACCAACACTCTGGAGGACCTGTTTTCTTCCAAAGCAGTAATTATTCATCCTTTACGTGTTCCCTTAAAAATAATAACTTTTTCAATTAACATGTTTAGTATTACTAGTAGGAAGTACAAAGACAAATCTTGAAGCTTTATATAATGAAGGAAAAGCTACTTCCATCTTAAGGTCTATTTAAATGTACCATTTACTTCTTTCTGAAGTCATCAAAGCAATCTATAGAAATTATTGTTCTATCCTTACTTTGTGTAAGATGTCAATAAAATTAACAATATATTTTATTTCAGAAGAAAATGAATAAAATATAAGGAACATGTACATCTTCCTCAAAAAGTCCTCTGCTTTCTCACAGAGCTCAATGTTTTTAGAATGAACTCTTTGCCACTAATTCCAACCTGTCCCCTAAATATGAGAAAATGCTACAAGCACACAGTGCAAAGGACAACAACCCAAACCAAATCATTGCTACAGATTCAACTAACACAATAATTTTTTCCAAAATGATCACAAAGCAATGATTTGTTATTGAAAAATTAACTTAAATACAGATAAAAATTCAAGTGTATAAATACAGTTTCTTCAGAATCCATGGCATTTAACATTCTATCATGTATAGAATATTCTTTAATCACTTCATTTAAAGTACTTAAAAGAAAGTTACACATTAATTAAAAAATACATGGATAGTTATATTTTTAAAATGACATTTGGTTTCTAGAACTGTTGAAATGTTTTCAGTTGAGTAAGATTGACCAATTATTTATTTTGGTCTCAGTAATCCCAGAAGCTCACAAAATTTTACATTATAAGACTTTTATTTCTTTGAATTTCCAGGTTTCTAAAAAATCTATTTTAATAATTTTTATTATTATTTGCATGTAAAAAATTAAAATCAACTACTATCATATTGAAGGCTGATACAATGAACTTTATAATTTATTTTTCCTACTTGCTCTCCATTACAAATCAAAAGCCTTTGAACTTATGATTAGGCTCCATAGCCTGAAGGTTGTGAATGTTTTTCCAGAAGGTTTGCAATTTTTTTTATTGTCTGCCTCCTTAACTGGATTCAGTTCAAAATATTCTAATGGGAAGCATACTTTAAATAGCCTTGATTCCACATTTTTAGTATGTTATTTTATTTTATTGCTCTTCCCTAAAAGCACTTACAATCAACATATTTTTTAAAGTTTTATATTTGATAATATTTTGTTGGTTCTTAGTTTCCTTTTATAAAGGTCTTTCAAAGATTAAGCAAATTTGCAGGTTTTTTCCAAAGACATCTGCATGGGACAGTGCACTATTAGGATGTTTCTGAAATTAAATAATATAATGTAAAGTCTTTCTGCAGTATTCATTTGTTGCATAGAAAGTGAGGAAGATTGCCAATGGGTTTGTTTTATGAAGAAAACTACTGCTTTCCAATAAAATACAAATAGTTCACTACAAGGACCATATTTTAGTCTTAGTCCTGTTTGGTTGGGGAGTATTCTTTTGCAGTTTATATTCAAGAAGAAAATGATGTCAGGAGCCAACCTAATATTTTCAAAGACAAAGATTATTTAATATAAAATTAAAACCTTTTTCTACCTTATATATTTATTTCACATCGTTTCAATGAATTAATCCTCCTTATAGTTTTATTCAATGCACATGCTTAAAATGATGAGCAAAAATAATGTCCTATTTACAGTTTAGCAGCCTGAAAGCCTAACACTGGGCCACATTCCTCCTATTTCCTTGTCTTTCTTTGGGAAGCACATTTGGTTGCACGTACTCCTACACAAACACTCGGTTATCCTCCCTGATCTCGGATTTCTTCCTTCCATCTCCCACCTATTTTTATTATTATTATTATTCCAGGTTGCTTCCTCTTCCTTCCTTCCTCCCCACCCACTTGACCCACCCACCCACTGGAGTCCTGAATTCTGCACTTTAGTAGCTTTTCAAAGTTAGTACTTTTCCGCACTTGTTTTTATAACTATTTTGGCATGTGTGATATCTCCTCAGAGACTGTTGGCTCACCTTAGCTTCGCAGTCATTCTTAACCCCACATATTCCTATCAAAGTTCAGACCCAGACCCATTTCCCACTTTTTTCATTTCCCTTTCCAAATCAAAACAGATTTTTTTGGGGGGTAAGGTACACCAAAGAATTCTTAAAAGAAAATTCAGTGAACCAGTGTGGTAAGGGGAATCTGAAATTAAGTAAGAAATTTTGCAAAATCATGGTGACATTGAAATATATTTGGTCAGCGCCTGTCTGATTGCATTTTCATTTCATTTCATGTGGAAACACTGTCAAGAAATTGAATCAAGCTTACAATGACAGAATTTCAAGCTGTAACAGAGCTCTTCCAAATGACCTCTGATAATGGTGACAATTTTAACACTGTATATATGATTGCTGGTAGCTTCTACAAAGCATATCATAATAAGAATAATGGACACTTCCGGGAAGATGGCGACCGAGAAAAGCGGGGCTTAAGAGCCCCGCTAACAACAAATCTCCATTACCACAAAATCAGCGCCTTTCATAGCCAGAAAACACCATCACCAGTGAAACAAAAAATCACCAGGCTCCAGAGAGAAAGCGGACTGAGAACAGAGCCACAGAGGAGATAACCAGCCTCATGCCCGAGGACGCGGCAGACGCGGCAGCAGCGCCTACTGCCAGCGGCACCGGCAAATTCACGGGACAGCTACAGCAAGCTGAGGTGAGCCACTGTGGAACAGCCAGGTGGGATTTCTCCGCGCAGAGAGCATCTAAAGCTCCCAGTGGCCGAGCTCAGCACATGCTGCAGGGATTCAGAGTGGAAATCAAAACCAAGAAGAAAAACACCAGCCCCACAGCTGAGGGCGTAGCAGCGGCGCCATATTGCCACCGGCGGCAGCAGCAGAGAATTCACCGAATCCAGTACAGCTACATCTGCGTACTCAAGAACAGTGAGTCAAATTGCGGGCCACAGAGGAGAAATCCCAGTATTGTACTCCCTGGGACTTGACCCAATGGGGGAGGGGCGGTGGCAGAGATATCACACCATAGGAGAACGTGCAACCTGGCACCCCCCACAGTCTAAAGCAGCCTCTATCGACTCTCTGGGTTGGAGACTCTGTGATAAAACCCAGTAAAGGAGTAGTGGGGTCTGAGATACTACTGACTCGAGATCCAGAACACCTTAAGTGAAGTCATAGTGACCCAAGGGAAGAACCCAGAGAAGGCACAAACTTCTGAAATCATGGGAAAGAGGAATAATACTGGAGCAATAAATGCCCACAACCCCACAACATCAGAACCCGATAAAACAGAAAATCAGAGATTTCTAGAAGATCAAATCAGGAAAATAACTGTAGAAATAATAGAGGTGCTTCGAAAAGAACTCAGAGAGAGCCAAAAAGAGATAAAGGATGCAATTAATGAAGTAAAGGCCTCAATTCAAAGCACAAACAACCGATTAGAACACATGGAGAACAGAATCTCACTCTTAGAAGATGAGCAAACCAAAAATAAACGCATAGTTTCTAATCTAGAAAAAAATATCCGACAGCAGGAATCTGATATTGAACAAATATGGGCCCATTTTAAAAGAGCTAACCTAAGAATAATTGGAATAGAGGAGGGAAAAGAAAGTGAAACCAAAGGGATCAACAATCTCTTCAAGGAAGTAATAGAAGAAAATTTTCCAGACATAGAGCAAGAGGCCGATACACAGGTCCAGGAAACTTATAGAACTCCCTTTAGACAGGATCAGAGAAGAGGATCCCCACGCCACATAATTGTCAAAATGACCAATGTGGAAGCCAAGCAGAGAATCTTAAAGGCAACAAAAACAAAGGGCCAAGTGACATTCAGAGGCAAACCAATTAGAATCACTCCAGACTTCCCAAACCAAGTCATGAGAGCCAGAAGGGCTTGGAGTAACATATTCCAAACTCTGAAAGAAAACAACTTCCAGCCAAAAATTTCCTACCCAGCAAAACTTTCTATCAAATTAGATGGAGAAATAAGAAGCTTCCATGACAAACAGAAACTGAAGGAATTTATGTCTTCAAAACCAGCACTAGAGAAAATACTCAAAGAGATTAACTACAAAGAAGAAATAGGTAACACACTCCAGAACTAGAGAAACAAGATTTTCCATCCAACAGACAACTAAGATTGGTTATCTGTGGAGATTCATTATTTATGTTAGTCTTTTACCTATCTCTAAAGGGTATTGTTTGCCTTTATTGTTGTTAATTTCTAGGATTTCTAGTTGGAATATTAATATACCTTCAGAAATAGCATTTGGAAATATTTTATCCCATTCTATTAGTAACTGTTAACTCTGTTTACATTGTCTTTGGATATACAATATTTTTTTTTATTTTTTAGGGAGTTTGTATACTCCTCTGTTGCCTGTGCCATTGAAATCATAACCAAGAAATCACTGCCAATTTCAATGTTGTGAGGTTTAATGACCCAGATTTTCTCCTAAAAGTTTATAGTCTTAAGATTTATATTTAGGTCAATTATCTATTTTGAGTTAATATTTGTATATGGGATTAGGTAAGGGTCCAATTTTATTCTTTTCCATGTAATTATTATTTTTAACAATATTTAGTTAAAAGATTAATATTTCCACCACCAAATGTTCGTGGGAACCTTGTCAAAAATAACTTGACAATATAGGGAAGAATTTAGCTCTAGGCTTTTATTTAACTCCAATGGTTTATATATCTGCCTTTAGAACAGTACTACACTGTTTCAATTATTGTAGCTTTATATGGTTTGAAATCAGAAAATATATATCTCCTAGCTTTGTTCTTTTTCAAGATCATTTTGGGTTCCTAGAGTCCATATTCCATATTAGGATAGATTTTTTTCTGAAAAATAAATATATAAATATATGATAGTTTCACCTAAAAAATAGAAAAAAAGTTTTTCTCTGGTAAGAAAGAAAGCAAAAAGAAATATTGAAATGTTATCTTTAAGTCATCAAAAGCTTGGTATCAGACAAATGAAACTGTTATGTGAGATTATCATTTTTAATTTTAGATAAATTGCCATAATACTAGATGTCAACTACTAAGCCAAGCATGGGAGGGAGGGATAGGGAGAGAATGGGGTGGGGATTGGGTGGGGGCTGACTGGGAAAAGTGTGCATGTATGTCTACAAAAGTATGTATCCTACTATGATGTATGAATACAGTGCACCAATAAAAAATAAATAAATAAATTTAAAAAAAAATTAAGAAAAAAAAAAGAATAATGGAAGGCAATTCATTCAAAGGTAATGTCATAACCACCGTTGTATGTGTAGGTATTGGTGGAGATTAAATGTCATTCTACCTTTGAGCTATACCCCCAGAACTTTTTTTTCTTTTTTTTCTTTTTGCAGTACTGGGGATTGAACCCAGCATCATTCTACCTTTGAGCTATACCCTATGCCCTTTTTTTTATTCTTTATTTTGAAACAGGGTCTCACTGAGTTGCAAAGGCCTCACTAAGTAGCTGAAGCTGCCCACAAACCCAGATCCTCCTGTCCCAGGCTCCCTTATGCTGGGATTACAAGCCTGTGCCACCATGCCTGGATTTATCTTTTGTTTTGAAACAGGGTCTTGCTAAGTTGCTGAGGATCTAGTTTAATTGCTGAGGGTGGCCCCAAAACTGTATATTTAATGTCTCAGCCTCCCAAGAATTGGGAGTACATGCATGAGCCACCATTTCTGGCTCATAATTATCACTTTCTAAACTCTTGAAAAAATTAAAGTCATTAGGAAAATGTACACATAATAATATCACATACTGTTTTGAAAAAAAATGTTTCAACTTTTGAAGGAAGTCTTTATTTAAATTTCACGGCAAGGCCTAGTCTGGAGCCAGCAAGACCAGGCCCAGAGCCTGCCATGCAGCAAGCCTGAGTCTGGAGCCAGCGTGGCAGGGCCTTTGAGCCTGCTGTGGGGCGAGGCTGGGTCTGGAGTCAGCGAAGCCGGGCCTGGAACCTGTTGGGAGGTAAGGCTTGGACCTGGGCCTGCTCCACAGTGAAGGTTCCTGCAACTGTGTGGCCAGGAAGCACTAGAAGCTGCACCGCCTCGCCTCACTCTCAGCAGATTCCTAGATCCAAGTGATCTCTATTAAAAAGAAAATTGGTTGTGAGTGGATCTTCTTGTCAAATTTACTCACCTTCTGGCTGGCTAGGATTTCAGTAAGTGGGAATAAGTGTGAAAATTAAAAGAAGGACTTCCAAGGAAGAAAGAAACTGTAATTGATCAGATGTGGGAAAATAGAACCTCTAATACATTGTTGGTGGGATTGCAAGTTGGTGCAACCACTTTGGAAAACAGTATGAAATATCCCCAGAAGAAGGAAAATGATCTTACCATATGATCCAGCAATACAACCTCTGGGTATCTACCAGAAAGAATAAAACCCAAAATACCAAACTAATGCATGAGCAACCATATTCACAGCTGCACGGTTCACCATTGCCAAGCTGTGGAACCAGCCAAGATGTCCTTCAACAGATGAATGGATTTCAAAACTATGGGATGTGTATACAATGTAATTTTGCCCAGGCATAAGGGAGAACAAACTTATGGCATTTATAGTGAAATGTCACAAAAAATAAGAAATCAGATGCTTTTCCTAATGTGTGAAAACTAGGGAGAAATGGGTAACAGGAGGAACTCTATATGAAGAAGGGATACTTTAGAGGAACAATTAAGGTGACCTATCTGAGGGGATGGGAGAGGAAAGAAGGAAACTCTTTAATGCACATTATGTACTTAAACATTCAAAGTTAATCAGGAAACCAAACATGGGAAGGAAGGAGGAGGAGGGAAGGGGTTAGGGATTGGGTAGGGGCTGATTGTGTGATATATACATGTGTATTTCCACAATTTTTTATCCCATGAAGATGTATGGCTACAATGCAGCAATAAAAATTTATTTAAAAATAAATTTAATCAAAAATATTATTATTAATCTTTGTTTTGTAAAATATACTATTTTATTTATTTAATTATTCATTCCATAAATTTTTACCACATGCCTCCTACTTGCCAATCATATTCATCAAAAATTAACAAAATGTCTAATTTGCAACTTACCATGGGCCATGCAATGAAACCAGTAGTAGCAAAAGTCAATTCCTAAGAAGGTTATATACCAAGTCCATTGAGAATGCCAAAGAAAATTAAGTTCTCTCAGATATAAACGTAAGTGGCCACTTCAATGCTCTTGAAAAATAGATTAGAAAATAAAATTCACAAGCAATAATTATACCACATTTTCCATATACAATTATGCTAAAACACTTTATAAAACACTTCAAAATTAGCATATTTATAAGTAACAGTGCATCCTTTTCACCATTGTACTTTGCTCTTTCCTGTACTTTAATGCCTTTTACAGGATTAATATCCATGATGTCAAAGTGATAAGTGATTCTCCCAGTTCCTTTTTTTTTTTTTTATGGGCACCACTGTACCAGTTGTTTGCACTCAAAATTTCATGAAATTTGGAAGACATTCCTTTTTTGTGTCTCTTAAAATACTTCTCATGGAATGCACATGAAATAAATATGACAAAACTACAATCCACTTTCTATGATTGCCATTTCCAAATTTTAAAGATGAAAATGGTATGTATGCTTCATAAAGGAACTATAAAAGATAGAAACATATATATAGTATTTTTCTCATGGGCCTGCAAATTGCTGCTGCCTTCAAATATGTTTATTCATAAAATTTGCTTTTGGATTAAGATTACTTCTTTCACATTCTATTCTTGCTTCTCTCCTGCCTTCTTCCTGCTTCCTTTCTCTTTTCCATCTTTATAATTTTTTTAGCATCATATATTTGATTCTCACAGCCTTTCAGTATTTCATTTAAAAAATATAAACTAGAACTTTGAAGATGTTAGAGAAAATTTTCCCCTAAAAATAATGCATGAAAGCCTAATTAAAATAATTGTTTTTAAAAAGCAGAAACTAAGCCGGGCGTGGTGGCGCACGCTTGTAATCTCCTTGTCTGGCAGGCAGAGACAGGAGGATCACGCTGGTTCGAAGCCAGCCCTGCTGGCTTAAGAGACACTGTTTCCAAAAATAAAAAATATATAAAATAGTTCTAGGAATGTAGCCCGGAGGTAGAAGGGCTTCCAGAAACCCCAGTACCACCAAAAAAAAAAAAAGAATAAATAAAAATTTAAAAACCCAGAAACTAGAATATATCTTGCCCACCTATTCTATCAAATTCTTATTTCAATAACTTTCATAATTTTATAAATTATTTTTCTTTTAAACTTTCTGTGGTCAAGTTTAAAATAGGATTCAATGTAACCATGTATCACTTTTATAAACTTGAGTGAGTTGATTTTTTCTTCTATATTTATTATTAGAATGTAAAACGAATTGATCATTCTACCTAATTAAGATTTAGTTATAAGCCACCAAGTTTGGTATTTAAAAATTGAGAAAATTTTTAAATATAATTTCGGATGAAAGTTAAATGAAGTAGCTCAGATAACTATATTATTAAAATTTCTCATTCTAATACTATGTTCCTTTCTAGAGGCAGTTTTATGAATTACCATATGACTGAGTTATTTGGAGAATTGGCTTTTGACTTTGTGCTTGAATTTACTAATGAATGACTTTAATCATAATTTAATCTTTAAAATAACCTCATATATTTTTAATGCCTTGTTATTTAATTTATAAAATAAAATACAGATATTTAATATTAGCATAAATATACATAATTCACAAAATGCCAAGAAGAGGACAACATATCACAACATCTTAAAACTCAATTTTTAATTTGGAATTACATGGATGGGAGTTTTTCTTCATAATACAAGGCTTAACACAACAGAATTGCTCACTGTAGACCCTTACCACAATTTGAACCTGATTCCTGCATGCTCTGGAGACACCAGAATCCCCTACTTGTGTGGCTCTGAGCTTTGCATGGAACTTTTACTGACATAGTCTTCCTGAGGACAGACATCCACAGGTGTGCAGATGCCTATACTTAACAAGGTACTCGAGGGTTGCTGATGGGGTAAGAAAGCTTGACAAGGAGTCCAGGACATCCATATATGTGTATGAGTTTCCATGGGGCAAGACAGGCTGTCAGCCAGGGGCTGCCACATTGTTTCAGAACTGTGAGGAATCTAAGGACTGGAAATTTAATACCTGCCTTGCAGATTTTTATCAAGAATATCTGTCAAGGTAGGGGTAGAAGTTTTAATGTAAAGATGGTTAGCTTGATTAATAACTTACATGTTTAGGCCAACTTCTCAACAATAGCTACCATTTGTTTTTGGGCAGGACAATCCTTTGTTGTAGGAAGCTGTCTGTGAAATTGGAGTATTTTTCCCTATTGTCTACCCATACAAGATTCATATTATAGGCCACAAAAGGGCAAATAATGTTATATGGTTCAATCTAATATTTTCTTTATAACAGGAATTTTTTTTTTTTTTGGTGGTACAGGGGTTCCTGGAAGCCCTTCTACTTCCGGGCTACACTCCCAGACCTATTTTTATACTTTCTTATTTGGAAACAGGGTCTCTTAAGCCAGCGCGTCTGGCTTCGAACCTATGCAATCCTCCTGTCTCCCCCATCCAAGCGCGGGGATTACAATTGTGCACCACCACGCCGGGCATAACAGGGATTCTTAACATCAAAATATTGCCATTTGGGGCCAGATAGTTCCTTGATATGAGGGTCTTTCCTGAACATTATAGAAGGTAGAGCAGCATTCAATGCAACACTTCTCATGCCATTTATGACAACCAAAAAATTCCTAGATATTGCCAAATGTTTTCTGATGAGTATAATTTTCCCTGTTGATAACTACCACTTGAAAAACAAGTGATTCAGAAAGAAATTAAAACTTATAAAATGCAACAGAATAAAGCCAGGTGCGGTGGCCCACGCTTGTAATTCCAGCTGAGACAGTAGGATCACAGTTCACAGACAGCCTCAGCTACTTAGTGAGGCCCTTTAAACTCAGTGCGATCCTGTTTCAAAATAAAAAATAGGGCTGGAGGTGTAGTTCAGAGGTAGAATGGGTTCCATTCCTAGTACTGAAAAAAAAATGCAAGTGAAAATTGAAATAATCTACAAAGTTTTTTGCAAGCTTTAGTACATGGCATCAAAAGCACATTCACCTGTAAATTCATTCAGTCATTCAAGCAGCTGATATTAGGAGCCCACTGAACTCCTGGCACTGCACTGCACTCAGGGCATGTTGCTCAACAGGGCAAATAGAATCCTCTGTTTCAGAAATGTTCCATTTTCTATATATTTTTTAAAATAACTTTTTATCTTCTTTGTCATTTTCAATGAAAACTAAACTGGCATTAAGATACTAGACCTCAATCAAAGAGAGAGGGTCCCTAAAAAAGCTTCCTTTTATAAAACCAATAGAACCTGACTGCAATTGAAATACATTTTTATTTCCTGTACAGGTGCCAGGTCTCGCGCAGACACCCAATTTATTACTCTGTCAACTGACATATTAGGGTTGACACAAATCTAGCTGAAATATGCCTTACCTACTACAGTGAAGCCTTTTTTTCACACTTGAGCATGAAGCCAAACTTTCTTCAAGGTGAAAGGAAAGAGGGGAGAAGCTGTGGGAGCAGTATTCCCTGCTTTCTATCAGCAAGGTGAATGTGATCCTGTTCAGTTATACACGTGAAAGAATAACCATGCAGTGCTCACAACTAAAAACAATTCACCAAAGTGATACAGCTGGGAAATGATTATCAAGTTCTGGAAAGTCCTTGATTGCAGGAAATAGCACTTACATTAAAAAAAAATGTTCCCAGCAGACTTTGAATCATAAAGCAAACCTTCTTCCCAATTCCTCTGCCCCCCTTCTCCTCCAAAAAAAAAAAAAAAAAATCCTACACATGACTGCTCAGTCTGGAATTCAAACTTTAACTCTCTAAATGTCTTCCTGTGAGAAGAAGCATATAAAACATATGTGTATATACATAGTAAGCTTTATCACAGGAAAATGGAATATTGGATAGCATAAGGGCTTGGAGTTACTAATATTAGATTCCTTTTATCCATTAAGTTTGGCTGTGAGACTGATAATTAATCTCAATATAAAGAGACATTGTAATCCTCTGATTAAAACCCTACATACATAAGGCTTCCTTCCCATTGTCTTGTATTCTTCATGAATTTCCACAAATAAAATTTTTTTTGGTCAAAACTATGTCTTTTAGTAAGTGAACAACATCTTATATCTCTAACTACTGAGATGATTCTTTGTCTTTTATACAATATTTTCTCTCATTACTAGAAATTTGTCTTGTTAGAGTTGTTACTATAAAAAGGTGATAAGGTATAAAGTTGACATTTAGTACTAACCTGGTTTTTATTTTTAAGATAAACTTTAGTTATTGTGTTGAGATTAAAAAATCAATACATTAGAAATGAGTATTATTGGAGGATTGAAAATTACAAACATTATTCATTTTGTAAGTCATGTAGACCTGAATTTACTATTACCGAGAGTAGAAATGTGACATTGACCATATCATTCAGCCATGAACTATCTTAAGGTTTAATTTAGGATATGAAAGCTCTAGGCTTAATGGGCTCTAAAATTAACTAGCTCTAGCTCTCAAATATTATCATACTCTCATTAGTAAGAAAGCAAGTGAAATTTAATGTCATCCTCTCATTGAAAACTGTTAAAATTTCAAAGCAACTTTCAGAGTAAGAATTACATCCCCAGAATACAAATTATCTGCCAATTTATACTATTTAGTAACTAAAAATATCCTTTAAAATTATAGAAAGTCATAGGTAAATAAGTACATTGGAATACATACATGTACATATATATTTCTAAGAAAAGTCATATATATTACATATATATATATAACTTTTCTTAAAAATTTTGTTATATTCTTATCTCAAAATCACCAAAAACAACTGACCCAAGAACTTTTACTGCCTGTCTTCAAAGCTACTGCCACTTTTGCTCCATCTAGTGGAATATTGATTTTTGCTCAGTAATATATAGAAAGAGAATACAATATCTACCTTCAAACAGATAAAATATATTGTAATATCTTACTAATAAAAACTTATAAAATAATCACTTAATTTAATTTCTTTTTTATAAGAACCATAAAATCACAACTTTTACAAGCACAATAATGTAGCTTTGGGGGGAAGAAATAATTTCATTAAATCTTTAAAAGAAAGTGTATTACTCTATTGGATGAGCATGTAAGTCCAGAAAGGGTGAGTGATTAAGTTTGCATTCATTAAAGAAGGTGAGTCTCATACCAGTCTCTAAAGTTACACAATTAATCACAAAGACAAAGACATTTTTCCCAGCAAAGGTAACTAGCAAACCAACAATTTCTTAAAATTCAGTTTTCTTCATACAGTGTTTTAAAAATTACTTTCTGAGCAAGGTACATGGCACAGATCTCTAATCTCAGTACTTGGGAGGCTGAGACAGGAGGCTAGCTGCTCAAAGCCAGCCTCGGCAACTTAGCAAGGTACTCAGCAACTTAAGGGAGGTCCTGCTTCAAAATAAAATGGGAATAGAGGTATAGCAAAAAATGCCCCTGGGTTTAATCCCAAGTACAAACTTAAGTATATATATATATATATAATATACAATATATTTGTGTATATTTGTATATTTATGTATAAATATTTGAATAAAGCATTTGATATTAATAATAAAGTCTTCAAATAATTAATAATAAAGTCTTCTTCTTCTTCTTCTTCTTCCTCCTCCTCCTCCTCCTCCTCCTCTTTTTCTTTTTAATGGCAATGGGGATTGATTCCAGGGACATTCTACCTCTGAGCTACACCCCCAGCAGTTTATGTTTATTATTCTTTTTATTATTTTTTCTTAAACCAGGGTCTCACTAAGTTGATGAAGGACTTGCTACTTGCTAAGCTGAGACTGGCCTTGAATCTATGATCCTCCTCTCTCAGCCTCCCAAGTACTGTGATTACAAGCTTGTTCCACCCTGCCTGGCTTATTATTTATACCATTACATATATTCACCTGTCTCTTATTTTGGACAGTGAACAATTGCTTTTTGAAGTCTTCATCCAAAATGATATGCACTCATTTGTTAGAGTATGATGTTTCAAGTATATTAAGTATTTCCTCGATGCTGATGTGTGGTATAATAACTCAGTATACAATTTTTCTTTTCCTCCAGGCCCACCCCAAGGAGTCACAGTGTTTTAAAGAAATTCAATTTCCCCTTTTCTTTCCTCTTTCTCTCTCTCTTTCTCTCTTTCTTTCCCTCTCTCTCATTTTTTCTTCCTTACTCTCTCTCTTTTCTTTGAATTAAATGAAATGTTTTTACCAGGAATGGAAAATTCCATAGCAGGCATGTCCAGTAAAAGTGTGCATACATACCACTGAACATTGCAGAGCTAGCTCCATAGTAATAATTGGCAATAACCCATATGCATTGAAAGTGGAGTGTCCCCAACTTATTTGAAAATTTACCTACTTAAATTATTCCTCCAACAAATTGCAATTTGATTTATAATCTGCTATTTCAACAGAATAAATGAACCCATTAAAAACAAACATACTGTAGATATTTATATCGGAAATAAAACTTCTCTGGGGAGGATGCAATTTATGGAAGCAGAAACACTGGAAGGAAGTAACAAATTGAAGTCCCAGTTTTCTAATGAAGGATTTGAATCTAAAGTTCTAGTTAAACAAGCAGAAAAAATAGAGTGCGATTATTTTTCATTCATTAACATTGAAGTCAGTAGCAGAATATTTCACAAGTTTTAGATAGCATTTTTTAAATGTATATGCTACATATTTTTATAAATTAGGTTTTTATGGTCACAATATGCAAATTATTGACAAAAGCAGATTTTATGCATGATAATATATTGTTATAATATGCAAATTATTGACAAAAAGCAGATTTTCTACATGATAATACATTGTTTAACTATGATAAATAGAAATATCTGTTTATAACTTCAAGGACTAATTTTGACTAGGAAGTCTGTCTACTAAACTTCAGAAAGCAAAACAGATGCAAGACTGGCCAGAATCTGGTCCTTAGAACGGAAATACTTTTATTACAGGTCATAGTCTGTCTGAAAGGTGTGTGAACAAGATATAATCTTGTCCATCATTAATATTTTCCCCTATTTAAAGATCTGAAAGGAGCAGCATGTACCTGTTCTGTAAGGCAGCCACTTTCTTTAAGGTGCTTCAAATTTTATGTAATCACAAAATGGAGATCTTTAAAAAAATCACTGCCTTCCTTCAAAGTCTGCATACAACATTTCCATTACATGAAGTAAAAAAGCATGTTCACTTTGATTTCCACTTCTTGCATTAGAGACCACATGCCTACTTAGAATTATTATCCAAAGCAGTTCTTTACAAAAACAAAGGACATAGTATTTTTTAAAAATTGCAATCACATATTTTAAGGATGTGGCAAGCCCCTGTTGCTGGTGTAGAAAATGAAATTAGTCCCTTGGAGAGGATACGATCAATGCTGTGTTAATCTAACCTTCAGCTGTTAATGATTTGCACAGGGATTCCCCTGGATGCTGCGGCTTCAACTGAAATATTGTTTTAAGGTTTGACGGCAAATTCCCCTTTATAATATTTTTGTGAAAAGTAGACCCTCAGAACCAGCTATCTTTTTCTGTTCATATTTATTTGTTTTCTTGCTTGTTTGAGAGCAAAAATAAAAAATATATTTTTAAATTTCACTTTCTGATCATTCCCTTTGCGTGATCTTTCAGGTAAAAGCTTATGAAAGAGCTGGGCGTGGTGATGCAGGCTTGTAATCCCAGCATTTGGGAGGCTGAGAGAGGAGGATCACAATTCTTAAACGGCCTCAGCTACTTAGTGAGGGCCTTTGCAACCCAGTGAGACCCTGTTTCAAAATAAAGAATAAAACATAGGGCTGGGGTTGTAGCTTGGAGGTAAAGTGCCCTGGTAACAGAAACAAAAAGGTTATGAAAGATAAAATCCTGTGCAAAACAAAAATCTTCCCATGTTTCATAATTTAGAACTGCTCTTCACACCTACAAGGGTGGGGAAAGGGAACAATTTGCTGTTCTCATTCAAAATACAGCTATAGAAAAACTACTCTCCAAATTCAAGTTCATAACCTTTTACCTTTCTCTCAAAGGGCACCAGAGTTAACAGTTTGTGTTGGCTTAAGGATTGTTATGAGTAGTGGATGAAGGAAGAGAACTTCATGTTCTATCCCTAAAGGACTGATTTGGTTTCTCTCTCTCTCTCTCTCTCTCTCTCTCTCTCTCTCTCTCTCTCTCTCTCTCTCTCTCTCCCCCCCCCCTTTTGCTTATTCTTATATACTGGATATATTTTCCACTCATTATGGTTTCCTCTGATACATCCCAAATTTCTCTTTCTAAAGAGTCATAAAGAATGCACTCAGAAATAATGCTATGAATTTATACGAACTTGCCAATTCCAATCTCAAAGACTTGTGAGGTGAGGGCAAGGACAGGGGTTGGTGGTGAGGAGGGCAATAAAAGTTGAGTGCACATATTTTTCTGACACTCTCTATCGCATTATGATGTAAAATTATAATGCACTCAATAAAAAGAAAATAGGAAATAATTATTGTTTAGTATGTGGTCTTTCCTCTCTCTCTTTCTGTGTGTGTGTGTGTGTGTGTGTGTGTGTGTGTGTGTGTGTGTGTTTTACTGGGGATTGAACTCAGGGACATTCTCCCTTTGAGCTACACTCCCAGCCCTATTTTATTTATTTGGAAATAGGGTCTGCCTAAATTTCAGAGACTGTCAGTGAACCTGCTGTCCTTCTGTCTCAGCTTCTCATGTTCTCGGATTAGAAGTGTGTGCCATCATGCCTGGCAATTTGGTCTTTTCTCTCTGCAATTTCATCCTCAACATGACACAATGAGAATATCATTATTTTTTAACATTTACCAGGCACCATTTCAGGCATATGAAATAAAAGTCTGAGACAGGTGCACCTCTTACTCTCAAATTGCATGAAAGCTAGGGAAAAAGGCTGGAGGGAAACAGGTGAGCATCATGCCCTGCCAAGATTTTCCATCTTTGGTGAACACATGAGTCCATGGAATGGCAGTGAAGTGGAACCTTACCTAGAAAGGTGTCAGAAGTCTGTAGTGTGTTTGCTTCTACCTAGGAAATGAGTGGGAGGAAGCCCAAGAAAAGGCATTCCAGGCAGAGCAAAGCACCTAGGCCATGTGTGCAATGCCAAGAGGAAGAGCAAGATGAATAAAGACAAAGAAAGACAGGAGAGGTTAGGACCAAAGCAAAGTTAGAGAGAGAGAAAGCACTCTGTGGTGTAGGAAAGGGATTTGTACTTATTCTTTAGGGCAATATGGAATCAGTGAAGGTTTTCCACCAGATCCTCAGGAGAAAATTTTGGCTCCCAGTGGACCATACCAGATATAGAACTAGGCTACCTTTGTAATAGCCTAGAGACTTATATCACCTGCACTGGGGAAGGCCTGTGGGTCAGAAGGCTGCCTATGTGAATCTGGGTGATGCACAATATAGTTTTCAATATAAAACAAGGTTATAATTCAGGGCTGGGACTATTGTAAGGCAAGGTGAAGAACTTACTTTGGGTATAAAATTTAAGGGGGTGACAAGAAACTCAGCAATAAACTGAAATAATATCTAAGGCAGTATTTTAAGAATAAATACAGAAAATTAATGGTGAACAAAATAATAAAGTTTTAAATAGTGACATGAACTAAATACGGGAACATATGTGGGGAAAAAAACAATTCTCTATATAATAGATTTATTTCTCTTCAAGCTTGGAACATTTCATTGTAGTCCCCCCCCCCCCATTCATTGTTTCTAAACCAGTTATCTTATATTGGAAGCCAAGAAAGGATACCAGCTGATAATGATGTTAAAAAGTCACCCAACTGACCTGAAGAGTTTCCTTTGAGAATCCAGCTGAGAGCCAGTCTAAGTAGCATTGAGGGGGGGGGGGGGGGAATGTAGTTGCCTGCAAAGAAATTTGCAGAGAAGGGATAGTCTTATGTTTGATATGAAATTATTCTGCCTTTTCTGATAAGTCTGTGAAAACAAAGTAACTCCATTTTGTCTCTCTCACCATTTTGTAGAGTTGTTTGTGCAAGGTTTAAAACAGATGGTTCTGGTCAAACAGGATCTAGCTAACTGTAACATTCTGTTTGGCCTCAGTAATCACCATATATGGCTCACAGATGTGTGTTCCCGCCCTAGGCCCCTGCTAATGGCTTTTTGGCTTCTGTAATTGGCTTGCTTGCAGTAGCTTGCATCGTGATTGGGTTAATAAGAAATGTGTAAAGATCTTGGTTGGGACCTTGTTAGTATAAAAGGTTCCTGCTGCCTGGCCTCAGCACGCCCCGACTGCCAAACTTCTGTGCTGAAGGTATCACCACTGGGCAGCTAATAAAGGCTTCAATTGGCACATACCCCTGGACTCTCAAGTTCCTCATTTCTCGCTATACCTGCATACAACATTTTGGAAGCCCCAGTGAGAATTTTGAGACAGAGTTCCCAGTGGAAATCAAATTTTTCCTCCTCTCATGTTCCTCTGGGCTGGCCAAGGGGTTAGAGAGGAACCCCTGAGAAGACATTCCTGATGCCACTCTGAGTCCACGATCAGATGCCCTCCGGTGAAGCCGCCTGGATTTATGGTAGGTCGACCATCTAGGGAGTCTGGACAGGCTGGATGTGGCCACTTACTCCAATTCCAGGGATGATACGTTATCCCAGCCATCTGTCAAGACTATTTAGTCTTCCATGTTGTTCAAATATCTGTTGTATCTCTGTGTTTGTCCTAAGTCTCACTTTGTGGTTTGTTTTCATCCTAATCTGTGCTCTTGTTTTGTTCAGCTTTATACCCTTTTTCAATTATGGGTCAGACTCAGTCCATGACTTCCCAATATCCAATGGTTATTCAATGTTTTCTTGTTCATTTTCAGGACTTCTATCTTGGTCACTCATCCAAAGACCAAGGAGAAATTCTCTTCACCCATTTGTCTCCTGAAGTATTACCGTCACCTGAAGAATCATTGAACCCCTGCACTCATTCTCCCTACCCTTCCCTTCCCCCACCATATCCACCTTCTCCCCCTACTGCCCCTGTTCTACCATAAGCTTCCTCCTCATCCTTCAACTCCATGTCCTCTTCATTCACCTCTCCTACCCATACCCACATGGGATCCTCTTCCGGCCCTCAGCCTGACCCCATTTTTCCTTTACTTCAGACACCTTCACCAACCAGTCCCTTCATGTTTATGTGCCTTTTACTACCAGTGACTTATATAACTGGAAAAACAAAAACTCTTCTTTCTTCAAGTCCCCCCAGGGTCTCATCTCCCTCCTCAAGTCTGTCTTTTTTACCCACCAGCCTACTTGGGATGACTGCCAGCAGCTCCTCCAGATTCTACTCACCCATGAAGAATGCAAGGAGGTCTGTCACGAGGGGCGGTGAGCAGTCCTTGGCCCTGATGGCCATCCTACTGCTGGCCCTGCCTGATTAGAGAATGTCTTCCCAAGTGCCTGGCTCAGTTGGAACCCCAGTGAAGATAAAAGTAAGAAGTCTCTAGGCTGGTACCACCAGACTCTCTTGCAAGGGGTCCAGGAAGCTGCCCATAAGCCCACAAATTTGTCCAAGGTGAGTGAAACTGTCCAAGGCCCTTCAGAAGCACCCAGTGCTTTCTTGGAGAGCCTTCTGGAGGCCTACTACTTTTACATTCCCATAGATCCTGAGGCCCCCAAAAACAGACGGGCCATAAATCTGGCTTTCATTTCTCAGTCAGCCCCAGATATAGGGAAAAAAGTTACAAAAATTAGAAAGATTTGAGGGTAAAGTACTATCAGAATTAGTAGAAATTGTTCAGTGAATCTTCAAATCTTCAATAACCAGGAACACCCCCCCCCCCCCGCAGAAGACACAAGTAAAGTGCTTGGATAAAATTCTCCTCTCTGGCTTGGGGACAGCCCCTAGTTACAAAAAGGAAGGCTCTCCCTAAAGGAAAACAGAGGTCCCAGGAAAGACCTCAGCTGGGAAGAAATCAGTGTGCCTACTGTAAGGAGGAGGACCATTGGAAAAATGAATGTTCTAACAGAAAGAAGGGCCCAACAACTGTACTCCAGTTCCAAAATGAAGGGGACTGAGGAAGTCGAGCCTCCTTTATAATGCGCCCCTGGGAGCCCAGGGTAACTTTGGATATAAGGGGCACAACTGTCAATTTTCTGGTGGATACTGGTGCCACTGTCTCAGTTCTAATCCAGCCTTCTGGGTCTTTGTCAAAGGATAAAGTACCTATCCAGGGAGCAACAGGAAAAACTATCCATGGACAAAAGTGAGAATTTCTAACCTAGGGAAAGGGATGATCACCACTAAATTTTGGTGATTCCAAACTGTCCCTACCCTTTGCTGGGGCATGATTTGTTGCAGAAACTTCAGGCCATCATTTTCTTCCAAGGGGATGAGGCTTCTTTGAGCTGGCAAGCCCTGTCATACACCTTAGTGACTTTTCCCTTGGGGGAAGAATATTTGTTAAATGACTTTTTGAGTAAATTAGATAAACAAAAACAGACTACTCTTTTGGCTGAACTAAAACTTAAGGTCCCTCAGAGCTGGGTGGTAGACAATTCCCCAGGATTGGTAAGACCTCAACCCCCTCTTGTGGTTCAGTTAGCCAGCTATGTCACCCCAATAATAATAAGGTAATACCTGATCATTTTAAAACCTGGAAGGAAATAACTAAACATATTAATAGACTTCTCGAGGCTGGTGTTCTAACCCAGCGCAAGTCTCCATAGGACACTCCTCTACTGCCTGTACAAAAGCTGGGCACTGACAACTATTGAATGGTCCAGGATCTGAGGGAAGTAAACAAAAGAATAGAAACCTGACAACCCACTGTGCCCAATTCCTATATTCTTCTCAGCCTCCTACCACCGACCTATATCAACAATTATCTGGACTTAAAAGATGTATTCTTTAGTCTACCTTTGGCTTAGGTGAGTCAGCCTCTCTTTACCTTTGAATGGACAGATCCTGAGTGGGGATTCTCAGGACAGCTCAAATGGACAAGGCTGCCCAGGGGTTTAAAAACTCACCGATTCTGTTTGATGAGGCACTAAGCCAAAACTTACAGCCTTTTAGGCATGCCCATACAGGAGATATATTATACTCTTCTCAGCCTCCTACTACCAAGCCATGTCATCTACAGGGTCTTACCTCAGTATGTAGATGATTTGCTTTTGGTGCTATGACTGTGTCTAAGTGCCACAAGGCAACTCTGAACCTGTTGGAGACACTTCAAGAACTAGTGTATCAAGTCTCCACCAAAAAGGCCCAGGTCTGCTGCCCACAAGTCACCTATTTGGGATATTTACTTAAAGAAGGAGTCCAGAGCCTCTCCTTAGATCAGATCCAGGCTATTACAGAAATCCCGCAACCCAGCACAAAATGCCAAATCCATGAGTTTCTTAGAGCTGCTGGATATGGTAGGCTTTGGATTCTAGGGTATGCAGAAATTGAAACCATAAAAGGAAAGAGAGAGGAGATACAATGGACAAAGGCTGAAGATGAGGCCTTTCAGGTGCTAAAAAGAGCTTTGACTGAGTCACCAACCTTGGCCCTCCGAAATTTGAAGAAGCCTTTTCAAATGTATGTGGATGAAAAGGGAGGGATCATGAAAGGGGTCCTCATTCAAAGTCTGGGACCTTGGAAGAGGCCAATTGTTTACCTCTCCAAGAGACTAGAACATGTGGCTTCAGGATGGCCCAACTGCCTAAGGGCTATAGCGGCAACTTCCCTTCTGATGAAGGAAGCTCCAAAATTAGCATGGGTCAAGAACTTCAAATAATTTACCCACATGCCATGGAAGCTGTTCTCATATTCCCACCCCCTGAGTCTAGTGTCCGATGCCTGACTGACTCATTATCAGATCTTACTACTAGATGTACATAGTTAAATTTCTTGCCACTTCAGCTCTGAACCCAGCCACCTTGCTGCCGGACAGTGCCACCGATACTGCTCCAGAACAAGATTGTCTGATGACCCTGGAGACATTCCAGGAGACAATACCAGATCTGAAAGATTTGCCCTGGGATCAGCCAGATGAAAACCTCTTCACAGATGGCAGCAGCTTCATCCTGGATGATATCAGGTATGTAGGAGCAGCTGTGGTTATGACTACTAAGGTAATATGGGCACAGGCACTGGGACATGAGACTTCAGCTCAGAAAACAGAGCTCATTGTTCTGACACAAGCTCTTCAATATGCCAAAAACAAGATCATTGATGTCTATACAGACAGTTGCTTTGTGTTTGCCACTGACAATGTCTATGGGTCTATATATAAAGAACAGAAACTCCTGACTTCAGGGGGGAATGACATCAAAACTGTCTCTGAAATTCTGGCACTTCTGGACCCTCTGGGTCCCCCAAAATGTGGCCATCATCTACTGTCAATGTCACCAGAAAGATAATTCCTTTGAGGCCCAGGGAAATAATTTGGCTGATCAAACTGCAAAAGGGGCCCTAAACCTGGTGGGGCCATTACCAATTCTGCAGTTCCAGAATGCCATCTCCCAGCATGCCCACACTATTCAGAACAGAATGCCAAGGAGTTGTAAGACAAGGAATCAAAGATTGACTTGAGCTTGGGATGGGCTATGCTGCCAAATGGACAAATTTATATCCCCAAGGTCCTGAGAAGAACCCTAGTCCATTATTCTACTCACCTGGGAGAGACTAAGCTTTGTGAACTCCTAAAAAAAGACTATTACATTAGCAAGATACGGCAGCTAATTTGGGACACTGTGTCAAAATACTTGATCTGTGTTCAAATAAATTTCTGGCACCATGGGGCCACCCCCAAATTCCATCAGTTAAGAGGTACCTGTCTGGGAGAACATTGGGAGGTGGACTTCACGAAGGGAAAGCCTAGCAAATATCAGTACATGTATCTCCTCGTTTTTGTTGATACCTACTCAGGATAGGTAGAAGCCTTTCCCACTAGGACTGAGACCACCCTGGTATTAGCAAAAAAGTTAGTCTTAGAAATCATTCCTTGATTTGGCATGCCCTTTACCGTGGAGTCTGACAATGGCCTGGCCTTCATGGACAAGGTTACAAAAGACTTATCTAATTTATTTAAAATAGACTGGAAGCTCCACTGCACTTATAGACGCCAGAGTTCAGGACAAGTGGAAAGTATGAACAGAACCCTCAAGGAATTCCTCACTAAACTGATTCTGGAGACTGGTGGTAGTTGAGTAGAATTCCTCACTTTTGCCCTCCTCCGGGTATGGTGTGCTCCTTATGTAAAGGGAATCACTTCATTTGAAATCCTATTTGGATATCCGTCACTGATACTGCCTAAGTTACATCAAAACACATAAATAAATGTTAATCGGGATTTGCTTAGTTCATCACAGGCTTTGCATAAAATCATTACTGAAATCTGAAACGCAATGGCCACCAGCAGAGAAGACCAGCAGGAGGTGCCTACACAACTGCTCCATGCCTTCCAACCTGGAGACCAAGTGTTTATAAACTGCCTTCCTCTTTAGAACCTCGATGGACCAGTCCCTGGATTGAGATTCTCATCATGCCAACCTCCATTAAGGTTGCTGAAAAATCGGCCTGGGTACATTAGGCACACATAAAGCTGGCTCCAGACTTGGATCCCAGGGAGAACATGACCTGGAAGGTGCCCCGACAATCAGACCCACTAAAGATAAGACCTTTAAGATCTTGATTGTAATAGCCCTCAACAGCCTTATCAGGGCTAAATGTTGAGAGTGTAGCAAATGTCTGTACTCGGGCTACCCCTCTTTATTCACCAAACACATTTGCAATAACTTTTCCTATGCAAACATCCTCCTGCTCTGCTGGTGGTATTCTCCAAGCTCAGCTAGATTCACTTGCCGAGGTGGTTTTGCAGAATAGAAGGGGTTTGGATCTTCTTACTGAAAAGAAGGTGGGGTTTGTTTATTCTTAGGAGAAGAATGTCACTTTTATGCCAATAAGTCTGGTATTATACAGGATATGATTAAACAGTTACAAGATAATTTAGAAAAAAGGAAGGAAAACAGTCAGCTGGGTATTCTATGGACAGGGTTACATGAATGGCTCCCATAGCTTCTGCCTTTTTTGGGCCCTGTGCGAGTAATTTGCCTAATTGTACTTACAGTCCCTTGTCTCATCAATTGCCTCACTGGTTACATACAAAATTGCATATAGGCAATAAAGGTAACGGTACTCCGAACTCAATATAGTCATCTGGCCATCATGGAGGACCAGGACACAGTATAAACCAAAGATTTGCTTTATGAATAACAAAAAACAGGGGGGAATGTGAAACCAAAGTAACTCCATTTTGTCTCCCCTGCCATTTTGTAGAGTTGTTTGTGCAAGGTTTAAAACAGGTGGTTCTGGTCAAACGGGATCTGGCTAACCGTAACATTCTATTTGGTCTCAGTAATCACCATATATGGCTTGCAGCTGTGTGTTCCTGCCCTAGCCCCCAGCTAATGCCTTTTTGGCTTGTGTAATTGGCTTGCTTGCAGTAGCTTGTGTGGTGATTGGGTTAATATGAAATGTGTAAGGACTTGATTGGTCCTTTGTTAGTATAAAAGGTTCCTGCTGCTTGGCCCCAACATGCTCCTACAGCCAAACTTCTGTGCTGTGGGTACCACCTCTCTGACCAGCTAATAGAGGCTTCGATTGGCATATAACCCTGAACTCTTGAGTCTTTAATGTCTTGCTGTACCTGCATATAGCAAGTCCTCTCATAACTGGAAGGCTCAGGGAGAGATGATATATTAAACATCTATACTAGACAATTATTTCCTACCCAATGGGCAAAGAAATATATTTTGTACACTAAACATTCATTCATATTCTATCATCCAATTTGAAAATGAAATATAGCCATAATTGTGCCAGCAAATAACAAAAGTAGGAAGGACACATACCAGGTTCCAAAATATACATCTAAAATAAGTTAAATACTCAGAAGTTTATCATCTACATGTAACTATGCTAGACTCATTTTAAGAGGATTTCTTCACAAATGCATTCAATTCTAGATTTTAAATTAGAATTACTAGAAGTGCTTCTAATAATGACATTGAAACAATAAGAACAAGCCATTTTCTTATGAATGTCTTAGAGAATAAGGTAATTTTCCATGTTTGCTTAAAACACCATCCAAGTTTTATTCAGTTTTTATTTTGTTTAGCATAATAGTTACTTTTAAGGCTGTACTTTTGATGACTGAGTATTAGACTAGGTGTGATTTGCCACATAAATAATAATAATTTATGAAGAAATGAGTGGGATATTTTTTCTTTAAAAATCAAAAAACAGCAGTATCAAATCTTGAAAATAATATGGGTTTCACTCATTTAAAAGCTGACTGTGAGTTTCACTTTTCTAAACTGAATTCCCAAGAACATACTCTCTGATGTCATTAATTTCTATTTCTGGCCTGAGCTGGTAAGTGTTGTAGGAACAACTTTGACAGGGTGGGGAACTTCAGTATTCAAGTTCTAATTCTGGATATTTCCACTTCCAATCATAGTCAGAAGCCAGAAGTGAGAAGTGCCTCTGAAAACTTGAGTTTCAAAGAAAACTTGGTTCAAATTCAAACTTAGGAAGTCAGAGTTGGACTAAATTGAGCTGCATATCCCCAATTCTGCAGAACTACTCTACTACATTAAAGAAGAAATACTTGCCTGGAGGTGGTAGAAGAGTTAAACATCCTAAAAAAAAATTGTTACAAAGTTTACTGATGGGGTATAACTATTTGAAAATGAGTTCCAACAGCTAACCTTGCAATGCCATGGTATCCAAGAAAATTGGATACCAATTTTTTTTATCATATTCTAGAGTGACAGTAAAAGAGGATTTATAGGAAAAGAATGTTATATGGAAACTCAATTCAAGTAAAACTCTACTTTTGCTTCATGCCATTAAGAAATTGAATTACTTTTAGTAGAATGTAATAATTTGAAGAATAAAAGTGAACAAATCTTCAGGATATGTTGACATTACTTCTAAGAAAAGAGCCAGAGATCTTCTTTCAATATAGTTTCACCATTTTTCTGTAATCAGGCACCTCTCTTAAGTTTGGAATAAAGTTTCACTGGGCTTCATCATGTAAAACATCACCCGAAAGCGCTGGGAAACTGAAACATCCTGTTAGGCTTCTGGGTTCTGCATTTCTGCTCTTGTCTGACTCTCAGCTGGAGAATATTTGTGATTTCAGTGGTTGAGGCCAGAGTCTGAACAAAGAGAACAAGATGTGCAGCACAGAACAAGCCTTTGTCAGAGAACAGCTAGAAACAAAGCTCCATAGAGAGCACAGCCAACAGCAGATTCTGCATGGACAGACAGGAAAGCACAGGATCAAGAACAGATTCAGAGTTCAATGGGCACGGTCCCAGAAATGGTATATGGGGGGAGGAATCACCCCCAAATCAATCACACACACACACACACACACACACACACACACACACACACACACCCCATACCCCAACCACTGAAAAGGAAAACCACGGATTATGCCTTGGAAAATCAATGAAAGGGGAAAGAAAAAAAAACCCAGGTGACAATGGGTAAAAGTTTCCTCTGAAAAAGTGGGTGAAAGTTCAAGAGACAGAGCACATGAGAAAAATTAAATTTTTCTCCTCCTTTTGAGATTCACCAATGTATCTAAGTTTGTCGTATCTTTAGAAAATCCTGTTTTGTGAAGGATCATGGTGTTCTACTTAATAATGGCTTCATGTTTGCAAACCAATTTAGGGAAACTTAGCTTATTGCATAATCTACATTTATCTGAGCACATATGGGGACCCTGTGAGTAAAGAAACTTCCAGATGTTGCTAGAAAACCTTATCTCTATTTTCCAGAAAGAGCTAGAGTGATCGCACATGTTAGGTAGACTAGAGGGTACCAAATCTATTGCATCACCAAGGAATGTGAAGTGCTTACCACAATAGCCTCAGCCTTTTACTCAAAAGAAATTTAGCTACCATGTTATCTTTAAAATTTTTTATGGATTTATCTAAATTAATATGTGATTAGAGTTAATAAAAATTTATTTCACAGTATTAATAAAATTATTAATATATGATTTTAAAGAGTTAGAGAAATGGAAGCTATAGATAAGCAACAAATAAATTAGCATGCAGAAGCACTATTAATATTTTAGGATATGCATATTCCGTTTTGCCATATTGTGATATGTGTGCTCTTAAGTAATCACCATACTAGATAAAATGGTGCAATAAAAACCATAGGACATATAAGAAAATTAGGATTAGTGTACAATATTCAAAAATCGTTGGTTAGGCACAAGGGAAGAACTCAGGGCCTAATAAAAATGGTAGCACATTTGCATATATTAGATGGTTAAGACATAAATACTACTAAAAATATATTGCTTGCATTGAAATAGATCTGAAATTTATGTGTGGATATAGACTTTGGAAGAATTGCAGAAATGGTAACTGCAATCAGAAAGTTGTAACATGGGCTATGTACACGTGGTCATAACTCAAAACACATAAGTGAAATGACAATGATAGAAGTGTGAGCTGCATGTGCTTGTGTGTGCACATGCGTGAGGTCACACTCTGTGTACCCCTGAGCCCGACAGTTTCTCAGTTCAGTTGGGTGCAGATTTTAAAGTTCACCTGATGTTCTTTATTAACAAAACTGCAAATCAGCAAAGATGGCACACTCAAACTCTTAATCATGATGGAACAAACTTTCACTTCAAAGTATATATTATAAAATAACTCTTTTCTTTCAGAAAGTTCTCTTTACAGATAAATACACATAGATATAAATATATAACAAAAGCTAAGTATTACTTGCTCTTAATTTTTATTTTTGCAATTATAATGGGATTCATGACAGGAAAAAAATACAAATAACATAGATGTATGTAAAAAGAGAGATAGCACCATCCTCCTTCAATACACACACATCCTTTCCTACAGCTTCACGGGATAAGCTCTCCTCTTAGTAGGTACTTTGCCATAATGTTTATATTTTCTTCCAACAAAGAATGGTTATCAGTATTGTAATGGGCCATATTACCATAGGCTACAGCAGCCTTTCTTCTTGGAACTAGCAATTCATCAGGAATATTCTTTCCTTCTGTATACAGTCATATAATGTTTTTCTTTGCTTTTTTAAACTAGAAGCTGCTGTGAAATGTGTGTGTGTGTGTGTGTGTGTGTGTGTTTGTGTGTTTCTGTATATACATCAACCAGTAAAAAATAATTTTAAATAATTAAAATAGAGAAAATTTGACACAAAGAATTAATCACAAAAATGATAAAAGTAAAAGGCCAAGAAGGAATAAACAGATAATCCAGAGATTAATATGTACAGAAAGCCACTGGCATCTTCCAGCTATAGGGCACAGGGCAGGCTTAGTGGTGTGTACCTGTCATTCAAACTACTATGAAAGCTGAGGCAGGAGGATTGCAAGTCTGAGGCCAGCCCAGGAACGTTAAATAAGACTTTGTCACATAGTTAAAATAAAATAAAATAAAATGGCTGGAGATGAAGCTTGGTATTTTTTAATTTATTTTTATTGGTGCATTGTAATCATATATCACATTGGAATACAAGACTTGAGAGGATATACAAGCACACATCATCCAATTAGCCCTCATCCAGTCCCCATCCCATTCCCTCCCCCTCCCTTGATCCCATGCTTGTTTGGTGATTAACTTTGATACATTGGTTTATGTACCTCCTGTGTTTTAAAGAGGGTCCATCCTCCCCTATCCCATACCCTCTGATTGGTCACCTTAATTGCTTCACTATAGGGCCCTATCTATAACTCGACCTCTTCCTGTTGCCCCTTTCCTCCTAGTTATTAGCTTAGTATTTTAGAGCTTACTTAGTTTCCAGTTTCCAGTACTGCCAAATCTTCCTTTGCAGAATTTTTTTGCCATCATACTTTTGTCTACTATTTATGCTTTATTTGTATTTTTAACACTTCATCACAAATGTGATTTATCCATTTATTAGATTCTATTTGACTTCCATGCCCATCATATTGTCTCTTCTATTTTCATCTCCATTTTCTAATACACTCTGATTTCCTCAAGCCTACCTTTTGGATATCTTTCTTCTCTGTTTCATCTCTCTGATTTTGCTTCAAATTCTATAATTATATTATTTTAAAAAATTCTTCTCTTGACATTTTCTATTTTATGGCCGTTTCTTATCTTTAAACCTTACTTCTCTTTAAATTTAATTTTCATTTAAAACTCTTCATTTTATCAAACAGTTCTATCTAAAATGATTTATAGTTTTCTGGGGATAATATTCAAAACCATAATCTTCAACTACTTTGTCACCTCACCCCCATTCTCAATTTGCTTGTGTAAATACAGGTCTTTTTGTGCTTTTCTTTTTTCTCCAAGAAAAGATGTGTAGCCGGGCGTGGTGGCGCACCCTTGTAATCCCAGCATTCGAGAGGCTGAGACCAGAGGATCACGGCTCGTGGAAGGCCTCAGCTACTTAGTGAGGCCCTCTTCAACTCAGTGAGACCCTGTTTCAAAAATAAAAAAATAAAAATTAGGGCAGGGGGTGTAGCTCAGAGATTGAATGCCCCTGGGTTCCATCCCCAGACCTGCAAAAAATAAAAAAATAAATAAAAAAAAGAATAAAAAATAGGGTAGGGGATATATAGCTCGGAGGTCAAATGCCTCTGGATTCCATCTCTAGACCCGCAAAAAAAAAAAAAAAAAAACCAAAAAAAAACAACCAAAAAAAAAAAAAAACCGATGTGTATAAGCCAAGCATGGTGGTAAACATTTGTAATCTCAGCACAAGGAAGGCTGAGATAGAACAATTGCAATTCAAAGTCAGCCTCAGCAATTTAGCGAGGCCCTAAGCAACTTAATAAAACCCTGTTTCAAAATATAAATAAATAAAGTAGGGGTTGAGGTACAGTTCAGAGGTGAATGTCCCTGGGTTCAATCCTCAGTACAATAAAAAAGAAATTACATAAAAAAGAAATCTTTCACATTTCCTTGGTGCTGCCATTTCTCCTGTCTTTTCTTCTCCACATGAAGGGATATTTATTTTACCAAATTTTACTCTAGAATCGATCTAGTTCTTTTCCTCCTCTTGTGTCTTCTTCTTTAATCTTTAGAATCACATTCTGAGGATCAGACTAGACACCTATTCTTATATTACCATCTTAAGTTTATTTCTAAGATTTTAGAAATAATACGTGCCAACTCTACACACAAAAAAACAAAGATGTTTAAGAGAAAGCAAATTCTTATAACCATATTAATCAGATTACAATCCCAGTCATATTTTAATGAGCATTTTAGGCTTAAGGTCTTTTTCAGGCACACTATTTTACCGAGATGGGTACATATCCTATGTATAATTTGAGGTCCAGCATCTTGAAATTTGGCATCCACATGATAAAATGATAATGCCTTAAATTGAAATGTATCTGGGTCTCGGAAATATCTGAATCTCGATTCATTTAGAGGAAAGCATCTCCTCAATTAGGACATTATTATAAGAAAAGACTACTGGTAATATACTTTGTGTAATTATTTGATCTTTGTTCACTTAACAGCAACCAGTATTCAACTAAAATTGACAGAAAAGCATTAGACAGTTTGGAAATGAAGAGTCCCATGACCCCACCTAGATATTGCAATAATCAGTCTGTTTTCTGTGTGGAGAATAGTTTTCAGGTAGCAAGCTGGACAGTTGTGGTTGAGAAGAATTCAGGTAGGAGATTTAGGCAATTTTCACTAGGATGGTTGCGATAAAAAGAGCAAATGTGCGGAGATGATTCTGGATATATTTTCTTGGTAGACCTGACTGGGTTTGATAACAGATGAGATGAGAGCAATGAGGCAAAGAGGAAAGATATAGTTTCAAGTTTAAACAAATGATAGGATGGAGTTATTTACAATAATGGACAAACGGGGATTTGGCTTAAAATACGGCACGAGATATTCATAGATATCTAAGTTGAGATGATTCCAGCAGCTAGAAATGAAAATCTAGAGTTCAAATATCAGAAGATAAAAGAACTGGCTATGAATATAGGAAAAATACTAACAAAACCAGTTATAAGCCAAACATATGGAAGCTTTTCATTCATAGACACTTTAATGATAATACAATATTTATTTCAATATGAAGCTAAGTCTTATATTTATTTGACTTTCATAAAAATATTTTGCAGTTTGAGTGTGAATAACATAAAATATAATTTCTACATTGTTATTGTAAAAATAATTTTTAAAAATCTCATTCATTTCTGATGTAAACTATGGTTAAGTGTTTTAGTAACTGTGTTTCACAGTAGACATTCCCACAGACATGAGATTCCCAGTTGTTCTGCATGCTTTCTAGAACCTGTCCAGGTTATTTCTATTTTTTATTTTCTTTACCTAATCTAGTTAGCCACAGTACTTATAAAGAAATATCATTGTGATACAAAGTTAGTTCTTTCGCTTCTTATTATTTTAAAGACATTTGTAAGAGACTCTAGTTGTTAACAAGCCTCTAAAAGTCTCTGGACTCTTAGTATTAATACTTTCATTAGGAAATAGCATATGAAGCTTAAGTCATTCTGTCTATTTTCTTAGATCAGATTTTATTACTTTTGGCCCACATCCTTTCCACAACTTAGAAGGGAAAGATCAGGTAAAACAGGATCTTTAAAGAAATTTATGGCATACATTGGAGGTCAGAGCATAAAAAACAAATAGTATTTCAGGAGTTATTTCTTTAAAATCCCATCTAGCTAATACATCTCATTGTTATTTTAACAGTAGTCAGTGCCCAAAGATTGGCTGCAAGTGTTTCATGCATATCAGTGTCAGAATGCATGTAACTCTCTCTTTATAGGATTGATTTTGAGTCAGTGTTGGAATTAATCCAGATTCACAGTAGAGAATAAAAGAATGTGGGAGATCTCAAGGGTATTTTTTTAAACAGTCTATGATATGCTCTGCAAAGGATTTCTTTATGAAACAAGTACAGAAAATGCCAAATACTACAAATGCCTTTCCGAAATCATCTTGTGAGAAATATTTCAAAGAGCTTGAAAAGTTCAACAGAAAGTAAACTAATTTTTATTTGCTTAACATGTAGCAATTTAAATGTTAACTTGCTACAGAATTTCTGTCAATCTAACATGTAATAGCACCTCTAAAAATGTGTATTACGTGTCACATGTGTGTTATGAGGTCCACATGTCATGGTCCATGTGTACTATTTGGTCCATGATTTGAGGGTGTTGTTTTATCTTTAGTTATTTGTAGGATTATTTACCTGTTGAGAAAAAAGAGGGATACCTGTCTTTGGTTATGGTAACTAGTGTCCATAATTCTGGAGGAATGTAATTTCTGGAGGAAAGGCTTGTCTATGCTTGAAAATAATTAAGAAGTAAAGATTGGTTCATGGTATTCTCCACTTCATGCAGAGTGTGTTTTTAATAATGCCAGTGGATCACAGTCTCTTACCTGCTTTCATCTCAGGAACTGCAGTCTGTTGATGAAAGGACCTGTGAACCTTTTATGAAACCAAGTTAAAGCAGCAATTCATCACAGACATAAATCCAGTTCTTATCATCCTTTAGGACATACAGTTAGGCATTTCTCTCTAGTTTCTATGCCCGGAATAATGTTCTTCTGCTGGGCGGATTTTGTATTACTTGATTTTATGGACACCATGAATCACCTACCTAATTGTGCTTCCCACTTCAGATGGTTAAATAGGTAGCTTACTATTAAATGGATGACACAAATCTGCAAAGTGTATTGGATTTAAGTGATAAAATATTGTCGTCTTCTATACTAGCTGCTCTTCCAGAGCACTGTACAATGGCTTAAAAGAATGGTAATATATTTCTCGCAGTTCCAGAGATAGACAACCAAGATCCAAGATTGAGGTGCCCATAGATTCAGTGTCTGGTGAGAGTCTGGTTCCTGGTTTTCAATTGCCATGTTTTCCCTGTGTCCTCAGATAATGTAAGGGGCAAAGATTCCTGGGGTCTCTTTCATAAAATCATTAATTCGAATCATAAGGGTTTCATCCTCATGACCCAGTCACCTCCTAAAGATCTATTCACTAACATTATCACTTGGGAGGTTAGAATATCTAAAATCTGAGTTTGGAGGACACAAACATTCCTCAAGCACACTGTAGCACATAAAATACTCACTTCTGGGTCCAAATTGATTCTTATCAATAATTTTATACCATTAGCACCAGTTTCATTTTGCTTTATTGGGAGTATTGGTACTTTAATTTCTTTTTATATTGATATTAAATAATTTAAAAATTTAATAGATTATTTAATGAGTGAAAAAAAGTTATCTAGTTAGAGACAGTCTCATTTTGACTGGCCTTTCTCAAGAGACACCTAAGGCTTCATTATCCTCATGAGAGTACAGATTATAATTAAGAAGAGGCAGTAGTCACTGGGATAAAATTTCTGGCTATGCCAATGGAAACAGAATTGAATATTTTTAAGACCTCAATTCATGGTCTAAGAAAATTGATGTTTTTATTCTATTTAAATTTTTATTTTAAGCATCATTTTCCAAAGTGAGCATATCTGAATATAGTTGACATTTATTTCAGATTTTTTCATCGGTGAAAAGACTAATACTTATTTGATATTTTGTATGAGAAACTGCGCTACTATATGTTTCAAATTTGTGACTTCTTGCCCTCAGTGTTGTGGTCACTGTCACTTAGTCAAGAATTCTTGTGTCCCAATTGAAATCAGAAACATTTGAGTGATATCTTTTCCTTATTTTCACAGCCACTCCTGCAACATGATTCCCATCACTGTTGGCTCTTCTTCAAAGGAATAAAATAGATACCCCAACATTTTATGTCAGGGGGCTCCTCAAAGTAACAAAGGAATGCTTCGCACAAACACATATGAAGCCACAAAGGTTGTGCATTTTGACTCCTTGGGGATAACACCAAAATCACTTGTTGCTGAGAAGAGTGCAGAGAAGGCAAATGAGGTGGAAGAAGGGAAGATGGCCATGATCAAGCTAGGATGTATACAAGAGTGGAACTATCACAGCGACTCTCATTACATTTGACAGTATGTGTTCATAATAAAAACTCTTTTTCTCTTCAAAAGTCACTGATAAAAGAATTAAGATATAAATCACAGACTGGGGAAAATGTTTACAAACTCTGTATTTAATAAAAAACATGGATACAGAAAAGACAAACAACTCAGAACTGGAAAAGAAGAAACTTATAAATTTTTGTGCATTGGCAAAAGATTCAAAAAGAAACTTCACTAAAGTTCATTCCGATGGCAAATACATTCTTAAAAATGTTTAATGTTAGTAGACATTGGGGAAATGCAAATTACAACCACTACACACCTAGTAGAACAAAATTAAAAAGACTTGAAACAAGTGTTTTTGAGGATGCAAAAGAACTTAAACTTTCATAGACTGCTGATGAGAATGAAAAATGTTACAAATTACTATGGCAAACTGTGATGGTTTCTTAAAAAAAAGTAAACCTAAAATTCCTCTGTATTCAAGCCACCCCAATGCCAAGTATTTTCCCAAGAGAGATGAAGCCGTATACCTGAACAAATGCTAGCACACACGCTTTAGCAGTATGTTTATTTGTACTTATGACAAACACTTCACACTAATCAATAGGTTCACTATAGAACTGGCTATAGCTCTCCATTGTGATGCTGGGTTTCTGGAGACTGTTCAGTTCTGTCAAGTTTTTCTGTGAAGCTTATACCTGGGAGTCTTCCTGATGCTTCCATTTGTCTTACTTTCCATATCCAGTTCATCATCAATTCCTGTTAGTTCTGCTGGGAAGCCAGTACACTATCACAACCTATTAGTGTGTCTTGAAATCAGTTTAGTGGGTCATGAGTAGTATTCCAAAGGACAAGATAAAACAAAAAAATAAAATTATTCCAAATTTCCAATGTGCTTTTACCAGGCATAAAATTAGCATCATTTTATAAATTGTGTTTCACACTCAAAGACACATATATGTAAACATTTGAATTTTAAATATGTGTGTGTGTGTGTGTGTGTGTGTGTGTGTGTGTGTGTTTAAGAATTGGGTGAAAAGCAGTGCCCCAAATTAAAATCCATCTCCTCAAACATATACCTGCCATCCATCATGCCACTTACCTGTTGATCCTGGACTATTATGATTAACTTCCTTTTGCCTCCCTACTCTATGTTCAACACTCTTGGCATTCACAGGGCAACTACGGAAGGTTTGGATGCTGCATGTTAATCTTTTCAATCCTTTCTCTATCTTGCAGTTTTTCATTGGCTTCCATTACCTTTGGAACAAAGTGAGTAGAGATCCCATCCCCACTTTCCTTGGACCTGAGTACATTCTATGAGGTGGCTCCTTGCATAACCCAACCTTACTACATACTCCCAACCCTCCACTCCTGGTGACCTTACTGTCAGGATCTCAAGTACACTTCAAAACCTTCAAGCTTATTTACACCTCTAACTAGACTACATTTCTTGGGCTCTAGTATCTTTGGAGCCTCCTCATTCTTCAAATTCAGTATAAACCTGCCTTCCTTGGAGTTGTCTTCTTTTTTATTTTTATTTTTTTTACTGGAGATTGAAACAGAAGCATTATAACTACAAGCTATACCTCCATCCTGATTTTATTTCTTATTTGGAAACAGGGTCTCACTAGGTTGCTGAAAGCCTTGCTAAATGCTGACGCTGGTTTTGAATCTGCAATCCTCCTGTCTCTGCCTCCAAAGTACTGATATTTTCGGCATGCACCACCATGCAGAATGAGTTGACTTATTTGAATATAAACTAACTTCTTGATTTCCACCTGGATACTAAACCCATACGTAGAATATGATAGTTTATCTTATTCCCTTCTCAAACCACTACCACCACCAAACATATATATCTTTTCTATATCCCTATTTTGAGAATTTTACCACATTTTAGAATTTAGATGTTTCCATAATCTAAATAAATCTTTATTCCCCCATTCTTTCCATTATCAGACCTATTCTATCTCAATGTCATGTAGATTCTACGTTAGCTACTACCAGGTAAATATCTAGTCTCAGTAAAAGGACTTATTAAATCAACTTTCCATATATGAAAAAAAAAACTGAGAAGGCTAGAAGCACAATTTCTTCCTAGATTTTTTCAACTTAATAAAATTTTACTACTATACTATGTAATGAAAATAATATTGAACATGAATCATAGCATCATGCCTGTGTCTAGGGTAGTACAATACCCAGTTGCTGTGTGTATTCTTGGAGGCTGGATCATGAGCCTAAAGTATACATACTTTAGGGAAAAACCCTCTATACCTGATAGCAGCAGAAGAATATTTGGAAAGTCCAGCTTCATATCAGTCCCAACATTCTTTTATTAATCCATCAGTAAATTTATGATTTTTTCTGAAATTTTTTCTTGTTTACATCTTTATTTTTCTCAATATTTTTGAGTAGGAAATGTTCAGCAGCTTTATTCAAGCTACCAGTACATTTAAATAGAGTCTTCATCCAGTATTTTTGTAATCCTTGAAAAATTGTAATTTTTCTTAAAATGTATCTTTCTCAGAAAGCATATTTGCCATTTCATGCATGAACACTTTATCTCTGAAAACCTGAATATGTCTAAAAGAGTTGCCAAATACATAGATATGTGGTGTCATTTTGGTAACTTAATGTTTATAAAGTATTTCAAATTTAACAAATCTTCAGAGGTATACTGTGTTTTCCATTATATTAACAACAATATTTTACAAGTAGTAAAACAAGGACTTATATCTTCTTCCTCTTTCATGTAGCCAGCTATGGCCATGGTTTTTACTTCATGTAAATACTAATATCTCTAGATAAGTAAGATTAGTTTCTCAGCAAAGCATCTATTATTTGTTATAACTGGTTCAATGTTACATTTGAATTTTTTTGCAAACTAAAATAAAAATAAGATTTTTGTAATATCATAGTCTCAGCTGAATAGAATAAAATATATGTTGTGAGACTATAATGTACCAATAAAAGTATAAACAAAATTAAAAATACTTGATCCCTCAAAGGAGGAGTTTCTTTCTTATTAAGAAATGAAGCCCTCACTTCCAAACTGCTGATGTAAAAAAAATTTGATAACAAGGCAAAGAAATATTTATATTGTCAAATGAGTGATATTTTCAATGTGTAGAAAAGAATTGGGGGTCACTTGTGTTATGTTTAGAAAAGGTGGTGGAAAGGAAGCAGAAATTAGTTTAAAAATTTGTTTGTTGTTTGTTTTTTTGCAGTACTGGGTATTGAACCCAGGGGCATTCTACCTCTGAGCTACACCCTCAATCCTATTTTTTATTCATTATTTTGAAACATGATCTCACTCAGTTGAGGAGGGCCTCACTAAGTTGGCTGCAAACTTGTGATCCTCCTCTCAGCCTCCCAAGCATGGGATTATGAGCTTGTGCCACTATGCCTGGCAAGTTTAATGTATTAAGAAAAATTTCCAAAAATTTACATATATTATTGAGAATAACACGGTAATTTGTCTCATATTAACATACTTAAACAAATTTATATAAAAGGACTTTTTGTATCATCAATGGAAATGGGATGTATGGTAATGAGGTACCAATTTGTTATATATGAAATAAAAGAAACAATATGTTAAGCTATTAACATTGTATATCTCTGGATTAGAACTGGCATACAATGATAGTTGGAAACTACCACATTTCACATTAGACAAAGATCCCTCGAACTTTTCTGTAAAGGCTCAGTTAATAAATACTTTTTGGCTTTGCAGTCATCCATTCAGTTGCTATCACGTAATATTTGCATTGTAGTGAGAAAGCAGCCAGGAACAAAGTGTAAACAAGACATGCAACTGTGTTCCAAGTAAAGGTTATTTACAAAAAATGAGCATCTCCAGTTCACCAACCCTGCTTTTCACATTAATGAGTCATTTGATGATTTTGACAATAACTATATATTACTTTCAGTTTAAATGAGAAGATGCAGCAATTGAATATTATGCAATTTTTGAATCATCGCATAGAAAAATAAGCGAATAAGATAGTAAGGGTTTATTTCAGATATTACTACCATGGCAAGGCAAGAAAAATAGGTAAGACTTAATGTATCCATTAGTTCAATATTTATCTAGTGCCACTATTGCAGGACCATTGTATGAAAAGGAGATGATCTTGAAGATATGAGGACTAATACAAGTTGGGGCTTCTCACTGAAGCCACTGAGACAACTACCGGTCCGGCTGGTGTGGCCACAGCACTGGTGGAAACAGCTTAGTACAAGCTGATGCCTAAACCCTATCCACAAAAATGGAGCAGAGGACACAGTGATCATGGTATTCGTGATCCAACTGAAATGGCAACAGCAAGGTGGCACTGTGGAGGAGAGGACTACGCCAGGCTCCTCCCTCTCTTCTGCCCTCTTCCCGCCCCAGGGCTGACGCAACCCGGGTTTTCTAGGGCACTGGAGGAAGAGGTGGTCAGAAGTGGGGTTGGAGACATTTTTGTCTTTTATGTTGCTTAGAATTCCTTTTTCTGAAGTGAAGGGTGAAGTAGGCCTACATCCAGGGTGGATGGACATTAGGAAGTTGAGTGGTCACTTTGCATTACTCCCTCCCTTACAGGGAAGTGCTAATATTAAGTGATGAGCCCGGCTTGGTGGCGCACATTTATAATCCCCGCGCTTGGGAGGCGGAGACAGGAGGATCGCGCAGGTTCGAAGCCAGCCGTGCTGGCTTAAGAGACCCTGTTTCCAAATAAAAATATAAAAATAGGTCTGGGAGTGTAGCCCGGAGGTAGAAGGGTTTCCAGGAACTCCAGTACCACAATAATGATAATAATAATAATAATAATAATAATAATAATAATAATAATAATGATCTGAGTGTGGTATAGTGTTTGGTCCCTGTGCTGATTGACATCAAAGGAAAAGCTGAAAAATCTTACAAAAAAATTTTTTTTGTACTCAGGTTTGAACCCAGTGGCATTTTACCTCCTAGCTATACCCCCACCCCTATTTTTTATTTTTATTTTTGAAACAGTATGAAACAGTATCTCACTAAATTGTGGAGGGCATCATTAAGTAGCTGCTGCTGGCTGTGAACCTTCAATCCTCCTGTCTCAGCCTCCCAAGTACTGGGATTACAATCATGTGCCACCACTCCTGGCCTTCATCTATATTTATTTTTTATTTATATATTTTTTTATTTTTTTATTTTTTGGTGGGTCTGGGGATGGAACCCAGGGGCATTCTACCTCCAAGCTACATGCTCTGCCCTATTTTTTATTCTTTATTTTGAAACAGGATCTCACTAAGTTGCAGAGGGCCTCACTAAGTAGCTGAGGCTGTCCACGAGCCATGATCCTTCCCGTCTTAGCATCCTGAATGCTGGAATTATAAGCCTGTACCACCAGGCCTGGCTCATCTATATTTAAAAGAAGGGAATACTGAGCTGGGTGTGGTGCACATTCCTGTAAAATCCTAGTACTTGGGAGGCTAAGTAAGAAAGGTCACAGCTTCAGCAACCTAACCAGAACTTGTTTCAAACTCAAAAAATAAAATAAAATAAAATAAAATAAGGCTGAAAGTGTAGCTTAGAGATAGAATGCCCCTGGGTTCAGTCCCCAAGTATTCAGTACCAAAAAGCAAACAAAAAAATTCTGAGTGTCAGATGTTGAGTTCATTACCAAGTCATATTTGATAGTTGCATTTATTCATTCAGGTACTTTTTCTGTTATGCACTTTATAAATTAACTAGATTTAATCATGTAGATTTGAAATTTTATTTTTATTTTTAAAGTACTTGATGACATTTATGTTGTATTGCTTTTAAATTGGTGCATATTCACAAATGTAATGCTGAGTATTCATTTGTTTTTAATAAAAAATAAATTCTTTACAAAATGTATTGCATTATCTCATGATAATGTTTTTGATTGAGTTAAAGTTTACTAATAATGATTTGTATTATTTATTTTAATTTTTTTATTTTTTTATTTTTTGCAGTACTGGTGAAGGAACCCAGAGGCATTCTACCTCTGAGCAACAACCCCAGCCAGCCCTATTTTTTTTATTCTTTATTTTGAAACAGGATCTCACTGAGTTACAAAGGGCCAAGGGCCTCACTAAGTAGCTAAGACTGTTCAAAAACCTGCACAATCCTGCCTTAGCCTCCCAAATGCTGGGATTACAAGCGTTTGCCACCATGCCTGGCTAATTTTTTTCTTTTCTGATGCATATATTATTCCATTTTACAAATGAGAGAACTGGAGGTCATAATGAGAATCAAAATAATTCAAAATCATATTTAAAGTATTTTAAGTGGCAAAAATAAAATTAACTATGCCTGAGTTTTAAAAATAATTATTGCTGGGTGTGGTGGCGCACACTTGTAATCCCCGTGCTTGGGAGGCCAAGACAGGAGGATCGTGCAGGTTCGAAGGCAACAGGGGCTTCCTTAAGAGACCCTGTTTCCAAATAAAAATATAAAAAATAGGTGCCTAGGAGTATAACCCGGAGGTAGATGGGTTTCCAGGAACCCCAGTACCACCACTACTACTACTACTAATAATAATAATAATAAATAGTTATTATAATAATACATAGTAATAATATATAATAGTTATTATAATAATAAATAGTTATTATTATTATTATTATTAACCACCACTGGCTTTTAAAAGTTAATGAAAAATAGAAGCTACTTGGAGATCCTGTAGAACTACCAAACTAGTGAGCTCATCCTTGAAATACAATGTGCTCAGTGCTTTAGCAGGACAGCCTGCAAAGGGAATGTGGTCATACTCACCTGCCTCAGAGGTGAACATTGAAATAATGAAATTGGGTTCAAATATAGACGTACATTCTTCTTGATGAAAATTGCTGAGTCAGGGAGATCGCAGTTTCATAGCCAGCCTCTGCTACTTAGTGAGAGTCTGTTTCAAAAATAAAGAAAAAAATAGGGCTAGGGGTATAGTGTGAAGGTAGAATGCCCCTGAGTTCCACCTCAGTACTGCAAAAAGATTTTTTTTTTGAAAAATTTAAAGGAATTAGCTATTTCTTACACATTTCAGTGAGACCAGAAAAGGAGCCACTCCCTATCCTCCTAGAGATTCCTGACCCATCCAGCCTTCAAAACAGACTCCCCAGATGCTTCCTGTTTGATTCTCAGAGTCCTGGACCTGCACTAAACACAACTCATAAAGTACAAGCTGGAAAGAGATTGGACAGAACAATGAAATAAGCAGCCACTTATTGGATTTGAAATGAAATTCGGAACCGAGCCAGCACAATTTATTTCTATCATTTAACAAGATCTTGAAATATTAAAACAAGTGAACAAAAAAAAAGAGAACATCCTTGAAAATGTGACTTTTTATTGTTTTTCTTAGGCTGGCTATATCAAAACTGGCACTGCTCTATTTTTAGGAATTTATATGACATTTGTTATTAGTCTGGTTACCAAATGTAGCCAGACTCTTGGCACAGTGCATGCCAAACCAAAAGTTGCATTTGTGCCAGCAACTGCAGGATAGATGTGGTTTCTGTTCTTTTTTTTTGGCGGGGGGGGGTGTTATGTATGTGAATGTGTATGTTAAAAAGACATTGACATAAAACTGAAAATGGAATGTGTTTGGATTAGGTCTTTACCAATTGCTTCATAAAGTTTCAAAGTCAATCAGAAAGTCCCATTTAATCTTATTCCTTTACATGCTACATGACAATATTAATTCAGTTGGATTCATGTAGGTTTTAAGAATATTAAACATAACAGCTGCTGTTGCTTATACCTGGACTTCCTGAAAGCTTCTTTATGGAAGAGCTAGACAGTCACAGTCAATCGCGGGGCACTAGGGGCTCTAGCAAGAACTAGGAGTGTAGGTGCAAAGAATCAGCCTACTCTTCAAATATGGAAAGGCATTGTGGTGATTATTCTGAAAGATTGTTCAAGGGTCAGACATAAAACCACTTCCTTAAAGTCACATACACTAGATTAATTTAGAAAATAAAGCCTACAATAATGAACTGTCACACAAAAAGAAGGGGTTGATTCTAAGTGCCACACTAGGAATAACCCAGGCCCCAGACATAGCAAGATCGACAGTTCATACTAGTGCTGGTACAAGTCTAAAAAGTTGTCTACATTTCTGATATTTTAATCCCTCTAGCTTTCAATTAAGATAATTCAAGATTTTTTTATTCAATAACTACACAATGAGATGCTTCCATTTGTGTGGCAATCTAAAAGCAGGAGATACAAAAGCACTGCAGTGATCTACATAATTCATCTGTACAGTTATAAAATTAAATAAAGTAACTGGGCATGGTGGTGTATGCTTGTAATTCCAGTACTTGGGAGGCTGAGCCAGGAGGATCACAGGCTCAAAGCCAGCCTCAACTACTTGGTGAGGTCCTTTGCAACTTAGTGAGACCCTGTTTCAAAATAATGAACAAAAAAATAGGGTTGAAGTTGTAGCTTGAAGGAAGAATGCCCCTGGGTTCAATCCTTAGGAAAGAAAGAAAGAAAGAAAGAAAGAAAGAAAGAAAGAAAGAAAGAAAGAAAGAAAGAAAGCAGGCAGGCAAACTGGGAGCAAAGAGTAGGCAGTCCAAAAATATGATCTTCCTTCTTTCGTTCTTAGAAACAGAAACTTATACCAGATTATAATTCTTTATATACTAGAATTCCCTAGAATTAAAGGTGCAAATAGGGAAAGTTATATTAGATGAAATTACTTAAAGGATGTCATAGCATTCCTTGGTGCTGCACCATTGGAGCCATACATTTACTCATTATTTATTAAGTACCTGTCATATGATAGACATTATTCTTAGGATTACAATATAAAAACTAAATAAAGCCTATAAACTAGAAGCTATGGAAGACTTGAGGTATCATTATTATGACAACAAATTGTGTGGATTAATCCCCCAAACCATTGAAAGTTATTGATTGCATATATTTTATCAATTTTAGTTAAGTCACTTATATAGGTTTTGCTTTTAATTATATGCACAAACATATGACATATGAAAAACCTAAATTATAAATTTATACAATTAGTATATAATACATGTTTTAGTTCATTTTTCTGTCACTGTGACCAAAATACCTAACAAGAACAAAAAGTAGGAGAGGAAGAGTTTATGTGGCTGATGGAATCAGAGGTTCAGTCCATAGTCACCTGGCTCAATGGCAGTTATGGCAGAGTGGCCTGGTGGAGGAAATCTGAGCTCAACTCAATGGCAGAGAGAGAAGTAGGGAGCCATGACCAGGCATAGTCCCCAAGGTCACAGGCCCAGTAGTACAATTCCTCTAGCCAAGCTCCACCTGCCTAATTTATTACCCAGAAAACACATTTAAATTATTAATCATTCAGTGAATATATTCATTGATGAAATTAGAACACTTATTCAATTATTTTGCCTATGAAATTTGTTGCATTGGGAACATGCTGTCAACATATGAGTGTTTTGAGGGACATTCCAAACCAAAAGCATAATAATTTACAACTATTCTATGGATGTCTATGTTATCTAACATATATTATTCATATAATTATTTTTAAATAACTGTATCTATTTGGAAAGAAAACACTATAGAAGACATATTGTTGAAAAGCATCATTTTTCTTTCTTACCTCAAGCCTATATTTTAGAAACAAAAATTTACCTTCTTATAATATTTTTTTTATTCTGTTAGTGTCTATTCCAGAACTGTGATATTCTAATCTTGGCTTGTCAGTTTGAGCAGTGAATCACTGACACCTTGTGCTTAGAACCTGAAGAATCAGCTCACAGGATCATGCACGGTTTTCCTCTGCATCTCCTTTTAAGGTTGCTGCTTATGTTACTACTACTATTATTAATACAATGACATGATTGCATAATTTATTTAAATCTACATTCTTGTTTAGTCAACTTTTAATGAATTCTTGTCTCTTCCATTTTATCAGCCTTATTTTTCTTCCACCTTTCCCACTGATTTCTCTTGCTATGTCCTACAGTAAACACTTCTTCCACCCAGCCAGTGTTAATAAATGACTTTCTTTTGCAATTCAAACTAAGGCTTACTTGATTTTTTCACTCTAAAGACTGAAAATAAGTAAATAGGTTATGTATTGGGTGACTATATAAATATTGTTCACTGCTGGCCAAATATAAAAGGATTATATTTCTTTTTCTGTGTTACAATATCAAGAAACCCGTGATATGCACAGAGACTATTACTGGCATCCTTATTTAAGACATTCTCTCAATTGTTTAAAATCATGTTACATTCTGTTTGCTAATATTTGGGACATAATTTACTTGTACGGCTTTTAGAATCCCCCCCCAGGTGTTTTAAATACCTCTTCTTTATTTCTTGTTACTATTTGCCTTATCATACTCTCATTTTCCTCTCTTTCAATTGTATCATATTTCCAGTGGTTCTCAAAATGTAGTCTGCAAAACCCTATGATTTTCCATGGGGAAAGAGAGTTGAAAGATATAAACTATTTTCATAATAATTTTAGCACATTTGCCTTTTTCACTGTGTGCAAGAGCAATGAAAAAAAAAAAAAAGCCTGAGAATTAGCACACTCTTCATGACTACACAGGCGGAGGAAACAATGTTAGAAAAGAACAGTAACATTTAGGAATGTCCTTCCTGAAAGGTAGAAATGTTAATCTTATTAAATCTCAACCTTTAAGTACACATCTTTTTGAAATTCTGTGTAACAAAACTGGAAAAGCTTTAATAAAGCACTGCTGTTGTATGTTGAATTGTAATAGATTGATCAAGAAAAAATACTTTTGTGGTTGATAATCTTGGAAAAATACCTAGTCGTAAAAGGACTGAATCATACGGTAAAAGATTATTTAACTTTTATAAACTTCAAAATTACCTTCCAAGGTAGTCATACTATTTTACAGTAGGTGTGTTCTTAATTCACATTTTCATAATGATACTGATACTGAGGATTTTTATGTCCTTATTTAAGCTAAGTGTTTAAATCTTTTGGCCATCCTTTTATTGGGTTTTGAGTTTTTTATTTGTTTGTTTGACAAATTAGACATAGAAGAAATTTATCTCAATATCATTAAGAAAAGATATTATAAACCAAAGCCAACAGCAAACTGAATGAAGTAAACCTGAAAGTATCCCGTTTAAATAAAGAACAACACAAGAAGAGGAAGAGGAAGAGTGATGAAAGAGACAGAATTATGTTATACCTATGTAGGAAAGTAATGCTACCAATCTCACTCTTCTCTATGGGGAGAGGTGGGTAGCAGGGTAGAACCTGAAGGGAAACTCACCAAGACCTGTGGACATGTTTATTTGTATAACTTTGAACCTCACTTTGATGCATAGTTACAATGCGCTATTCTAGGTCACCCAGATTTCAAAATAAGTTTTAGAATTGGTGTTTTAATATCTACCAAAGAGAACCAATATGCTTTTAATTGGAATTATATTACATTTATAAATTAATTTGGAAAGAAGTAACTCCATAGCAGCATTAAATCTTCTGACCTCATGAACTTGATACATCTTTTCATTTAAGGCTTCTTTTTATTGTAGCATATAGTTTTCTATGTATGTACTTTCTGTGAAAAGCTTTTGTCAGATATTTCTATAATGTCCCATAATTTTCCATTATTTTGTGATAGTATTATAAATTATATTATTTTTAGTTTCATTTTTTTAATTTAATTTTTATTTTTTTATAAGTGGAACATATTGAGTGGTGTACATTTACATTGTGCTTCGTGCCCTCCCCCCCCCCAATAGAGAGTGTCCAGGTTAATCGTGTTGTATTTATGCTATTACACATATTCGTATGTAGCTCCTCCATTGAGCAACCTCAGCTTTCTTCCTCTCCTATCCTTCCATTCAAGCTTTGCTGAGATTTTCCCTCCATCATCTGGAATCCCTCTGGTATTACCACTACTCCTTAGCTTAAACATATTAGAGAAAACATATGTCCCTTCTCTTTCTGTACTTGACTAATCTCACTTAACATAATATTCTCTAGTTCCTTCCATCTTCTTGCAAATGCTATTATTTTATTTTTCTTTATAGCTGAATAGAATTTCATTGTGTGTATTTCCCATAATTTTGCAATCCACTCATCTGTTGATGGAGATCTAGGTTGCTTCCATATTTTGGCTATTACAAACTGTGCTGCTATGAACATGGGATGCATATGTTAATGTAGTTCTCTAATTTCAACCCCTTTGGAAAGATACCCAGGAGTTGTAGAGGCGGATCAAACAGTGGATCTATTCCCAGTTTTCTAATGAATCTCCATACTGATCTCTATAGTGGCTAAACTACTTTGCACTCTCACCAACAGTGTAAAAGAGTTCCTCTTTCCCCACATCCTTGCCAGCAATTGTTGTTGTTTGATTTCTTTATGCTTGCCACTCTGATTGGGGTTAGATGAAATCTCAGCATAGTTTTAATTTGCATCTCCCTGATGACTAGTGATGTAGAACATCTTTTCATGTATCTATTGGCCATTTGCCTCTCTTCTTTTGTGAAATGTCTATTCATTTCAGTTGCCCATTTCTTGATTGGGTTGTTTGTTTTGCTAGTGTAGAGTCTTTTGAGCTCTTTGTATATTCTGGATATTAGCCCCCTATCAGAATGGTGGCTGGTAAAGATCTCCCGTTCTGTAGGCTTCCTCTTTAGGTTATTGATAGTTTCCTTTGAAGAGAAGAAACTTTTTAGTTTGAAGAGATTCCACTTATTAGTTCTTGCTTTAATTTCCTGCGCTTTGGAAGTCTTATTGAGAAAGTTATTCCCTGTACCTATATGTTGAAGTGTAGATCCTATGCCTTTCTCTAATAACTTCACAGTCTCTGGTCTAATTTCTAAGTCTTTGATTCATTTCAAGTTGATTCCTGTGCATGGTGAGAAGTAAGGATTCAGATCCAACTTTCTACAAATGGATAGCCAGTTCTCCTAGCACCGTTTGTTGAAAAGGCTGTCTTATCTCCAGCATATGAGTTTGGCCCCTTTGTCAAAGATCATTTAACTATAAATGTGTGGGTTTGTTTCTGTGTCTTCTATTCTGTCCCACTGGTAAGTCTGCCTATTGTTATGCCAATACCATGCTGTTTTTACTACTATTGCTCTATAGTATTATTTGAAGTCCGGGATTGTGATGCCTCCTGCCTGTTTCTTGTTGCTGAGAATTGCTTTGGCTATTCTGGGTCTTTTCTTCCTCCACACAAAATTCATAACTGATTTTTCCAGGTCTATGAGAAATGTGTTGGTATTTTAATGGGGATTGCATTGAATCTATAGATCACGTTTGGCAGAATGGCCTTTTTTTTTTTTTTTTTTTTTTTTTTTGATGGTACTGGGGTTCCTGGAAGCCCTTCTACCTCTGGGCTACACTCCCAGACCTATTTTTACATTTTTATTTGGAAACAGGGTCTCCTAAGCCAGCACACATGGCTGGCTTCGAACCTGGGCGATCCTCCTGTCTCTGCCTCCCAAGTGCAGGGATTACAAGTGTGCGACACCATGCCCGGCCTCAGAATGGCCATTTTGATGATATTAATTCTGCCTATCCATGAGCAAGGGAGATCTTTCCATCTTCCAAGGTCTTCTTCAATTTCTTTCTTTAGTGTTTTGTAGTTTTCTCTGTAGAGGTCTTTTACATCTTTGGTTAGGTTTATTCCTAGGTATTTTATTGGTTTAGAAGTTATAGTAAATGGAATAGTTTTCTTTATTTCTTTCATTGTGGATTCATCGTTGGAATAAAGAAAAGCAACTTATTTCTTTAGGTTGATTTTGTATCTTGCAACTTTGCTGAATTGGTTAATCAGCACCAGAAGTCTTTTGGTTGAGTTCATTGGATCTTCTAGATAAAGAATCATATCATCTTCAAATAAGGATAGTTTTAGCTCCTCTCTTCCTATTTGAATTCCTTTGATTTCCTTCTCTTGTCTTATTGCTGTGGCAAGAGTCTCAAGGACTATATTGAAAAGGAGAAGTGATAATGGGCATCCTTGTCTTGTGCCTGACTTTAAAGAGAATTCATGCAGTTTTTCTCCATTCAATATGATGTTTGCTTTGGGTTTATTGTATATAACCTTAATGATGTTGAAATATGTTCCTTCTATTCCAATTTTTTTGCAGTGTTTTTAATATAAATTGGTGTTGGATTTTGTTGAATGCTTTTTCAGCATCTATTGAAATGATCATGTGGTTTTTGTTCTTAGTTCTATTTATGTGGTGAATAAAATGTATTGATTTGCGTATGTTGAACCAGCCTTGCTTTTCTGGGATGAAACCAACTTGGTCATGGTGTACAATTCTCTTGATATGGTTTTGAATGTGTATATCTAGTACTTTGCTTAGAATTTTTGTGTCTATGTTCATTAAGGATATTGGTCTGTAATTTTCCTTTCTTGAAGTATCTTTATTTAGTTTGGGGATTAATGTGATACTGGCCTTATAGAAGGAATTAGGAAGAATTCCATCTCTTTCAATTTCCCGGAACAATTTGTGAAGTATTGGTATTAGTTCTTCACTGAAAGTTTTGTAGAATTCAGCTGGGAACCCGTCGGGGCCTGGACTTTTCTTTATTGGCAGAATTTTGATTGCTGTTTCTATTTCTTTGTTTTCTATTGGTTGGTTTAGGTTTGCTATGTCCTCTTGGTTCAGTTTAGGTAGATTATATGTGCTTAGAAATCTATCAATTTCTTCCATGTTTTCCAGTCTGTTGGAGTATAAATTCTCAAAATAGTTTCTAATAATCCTTTGAATTTGCCCTCTCTCTGTGGTGAGGTCTCCTTTTTCATTTCTAATATTAATAATTTGAGTTGATTCTCTCTTTCTTTTGATTAGGTTGGCCAGAAGTTTGTCAATCCTATTAATCTTCTCAAAGAACCAGCTTTTTGTTTTGTTGATTCTTTGAATTGTTTTTGTTGTTGTTGTTGTTGTTGTTGTTGTTGTTCTCTATTTCATTTATTTCTGCTCTGATTTTAATAACTTCTTGCCTTCTGCTGGCTTTGGGATTAGACTGTTGCAGTCTTTCTAGGTAGGTCCTTGAGTTGTGTCATTAGGTTGTTTGCTTGTTGGCTTTCTGTTCTTTTTATGTGGGCACTCAATGCTATGAACTTTCCTCTCAACACTGCCTTCAAAGTGTCCCATAGATTTTGGTAAGTTGTTTCTCTATTTTCATTTAATTCCATAAATTTCTTTATTTCTCCCCTAATTTCTGCTCTTACCCACTCATCATTCAGTCTCCGTGTATTTAAATAGTTTATTTTGGGTTTCCTGTTGTTGATTTCTACTTTCATTCTATTATGGTCTGAAAAGATGAAGGGAATTATATTACATCTTTTGAATTTTCTGGTGCTTTCTTTGTGCCCCAAAATGCAATCTATTTTGGAGAAGATTCCATGGGCTGCTGAGAAAAATGTGTATTCTGTTTTTCCTGGCTGAAATATTATGTATATGCTTATTAAGTCCATTTTATTTATAGTTCTCATCAGTTCTGCAGAGTCTTTACTCATCTTTTGCCTTGAATGTCTATCTAGTGGCATGAGAGCTGTATTGAAGTCTCCCACTATTATTGTATTTGGGTCTATTTGAGATCCTATGTCCAAGAGGGCTTGTTTTACAAATGTGGCTGCACCCACATTCAGGGCATAAACATTTACTATCATTATATCTTCTTGGTGTATTGTTCCTTTTAATAAAAGGAAGTGCCCTTCTTTGTGTCTTTTGATGGGTTTTAGCTTAAAGTCTGCTTTGTTGAATATCAGTGTTGCTACTCCTACCCATTTTTGGTTCCCATTGGCATGATATATCTTTTTCCATCTTTTCACTTTAAGTCTGTGAATGTCTTTTGCTGTAAGGTGTGTTTCTTGCAAACAGCATATATTTAGATTATATTTTTTAATCCACATTGCCAGTCTGTGCCTTTTGATTGGAGAGTTAAGTCCTTTGACATTCAGTGTTATTATAGAAATGTGTTGTTTATTTCCTGTCATTTTGTGTTCTATCTTCTGTTGCATATAGTATTGTTTCTTCATATTTATATGCCCTGCTGATCAACTTCATGTCTTCTCTGGTTCTGGAGTCTGCTTCTTTTTCTTCTTTATGGTTAATTTCTTTAAGTATTTTCCCTAGCGTTGGCTTAGAATTCATGAAATCTTTGAGGTTCTGCTTATCCTGAAATACTTTTGTTTCTCCATCTATGATGAATAATGGTTTTTCTGGATATAGCAGTTTTGGTTGGAAGTTGTTTTCTTCCAGAGTCTGGATCACATCATACCAGTCTCTCCTGGCATTCATGACCTGGGAAGTGTAGTATGGAGTGATTCTTATTGTTTTGCCTCTATATGTTACTCGTCCTTTTGTTCTCGCTGCTTTTAAGATTCTTTCCTTGACGTCTATGTTGGTCATTTTGATTATTGTATGACGTGGGGATGTTCTTCTTTGATCTTGTCTTAGTGGTGTTCTGTATGTCTCCTGAATATGAAGATCCAAGTCGCTTTCCATGTTTGGAAATTTCTCTGAAATTATTTCTTTGAAGAGATTATGGATGCCCTTGGTCTGTAATTCTATCCCTTCTTCAATACCTTTTATCCATAGGTTGGGATGCTTCGTATTGTCCCAAAGTTGCTGGATGCTTAGGTTTTGTTGCTGTACTGACATCTGTATGCTGTTGACTGTGTTTTTGGTTTTGAATGAATTATCTTCTAACAGTGATATTCTACTTTCCATTTCATCTAATCTTCCAGAATTTCTTTCTATTGCTGTCTTCATTTCATTTATTGACTCTTTCATTTCATTCCAGACCTCTTTCTGATTCTTTCTTAGTGTTTTAATTTCTTCTTTCATTTTCTGTAGACTTGTTTTAAAGCCTTTCATCATATTGTAGATCAAGATTCTGAATTCCCCTTCTTGCATTTCTTGTAGGACAGTATTTGTGAATTCTGTTGTCTCTTCATTATTCTTGGCTTTCACATTTTCAGCATTCTCCGCCCTGTTTTTCTGATTTCTACCCATTGTTTGTGAGTATTATGTTTAGTCCAATCTTAGTATTAGGAGTTTAGAGGTATCGGCAGGTCAACAGTGCTTTTCTGATGTTGAGGGTTGGATGATGGTGGAGGAGTTGGCTTCCTTGATCCCAGCATCTGCGCAGGACTCACTATGCTGCTGTGGTCCCATCTTTGGTGAGCACCCAGGATTCTGGCGTGGGCGCCACTAGCTGCTTAAGATGAGGCTCTATGACCGTTTTCAGTCTCTTGGGTTATTTTGCCACTGTAGTATCAGTCAGGACTAGGGAATGCAGTTTGGGCCAGCAGCCCACGCTGGTGCCAGCAGGCAGCCCAGTTGTGTCTGCAGCAGGTCTTTTTAGTTTCAATTTTAATACTCCTTATTTTATTGTTTTCTAGAGACCTATAATTGATTCTAATTTAGCCCATTGTGTTAACAGTTGTATTTTGTATGACATTTTACATTAATTGAGATTTGTTTTATGACCCTGAAGATGGTTTCTTTAAATGTTTCCTGTGCTCAGGGGGAAAAATATTGTATTTTGCTATTTCTGGGTGCAAGGTTTTGAAAGTACTATATAAATTAAGTTGGCAGAGCCGGGCATGGTGTGACAAGCTTGTAGTCCCAGTACTTGGAAGGCTGAGATAGGAGGATTCTGGTTCCAGGACAGCCTCAGCTACTTAGGCCCTTCACCACTTAGTGAGACCCTCTTTCAAAGTAAAGAATAAAAAATTAGGGCTGGGGGTGTAGCTCAAAGGTAGAATGTCCCTGGGTTCCATTCCTAGTACCAAAGAATAAAGAATATTTGTGTGTGGGGGAGGGGATTCTGAGCTATACTCCCAGACCTATTTTATATTTTTACTTGGAAACGGTCTCTTAAGCCAGCGTGGCTGGCTTCGAACCTGCGTGATCCTCCTGTCTCCGCCTCCCAAGCAAGAGGATTACAAGTGTGTGCCACCATGCCCGACTAAATAAATATTTTTAAATGAATAAATAAAGTTGGTCAATGGCATTTCAGTTTCTATACCAATACTAATTTGAATCTGGATAATTTTTTTTGAGATAATGGTATTGAAATATCTGACTATAACTGGATATCTTTATTCTTCTTGTAATTCTATAAGATTTTCTTTTATGTATTTTGAAGCTATATTACTTAGTGATAAATATTTATAATTACCATTGCATTTTAGTGCATATCCTATTTACTGCTATACCTTTTTATCACTTGTTATGCTTTTAATCTGAAATCCAATGATTTATTCTTTCTTTTGGTTAGTGGTAGCATTTATATACTTATATAAAACACTCTATCACTTTATTTTCAACATATTTGTGTCTTATAACTGTGCTGCTTTTAGATAGGGTAGATTTAATATGATTAGTGATATTGTTTTACATCTAGCATCTTTCTATATGGTTTCCATTTGTTCTATCTATTTTTTGGTATTTTCTTCTTTTTATTATTGGCTCTCTACTACTGGAGAATTATTTTTATAAACATAGCATCAAAAGTAATTAAAAGTTTTTGACATAATTTTATTTCTAATTACTAGCAGAGGTTGATATTAACATCCTTGCAATTATTTAATTATGAAAGGTTTCAATTAATTTATTCTAATCTTTTTAATCCTTGTTAAAATGCCAGAGTGCAGGTTGTTGGTATTAAAAAAAATGTGAGATGAACTTGTTTCTAACCCCCAGTATGAATCTAAAGGGCATGCTTTTTATAACTCCTTCCACAAATAACTATCACATAAGAGGTTTCTTATTGAGTCAAATGTAAAAATCCCAAGAAACTTTGGATGAACTGAGATAAAATTAATGAGTTTACAGATCTCAGTGATTTTAGACGTCATCACAAAGTGCAAACCTATTTCAAAGCAAGTGAGAGGAAGCTGAAAGGGAAATCTGACTTTATGAACTCTAAAAATGGAGATGTGTGGATGACTTGTCCTCGTGGCTTATGAGTTCTTAAAATAGGAAAGCCTGTTCTCTAGGTTTCACTGAGGCAAAATTGGCTTAGACCATAACCTTCCTGGAAAATCTTTATGGTGTTGATGTATAAAGCAGAAATAAAGACCTGTCTCCTCGGCTTAATATGGCCACAGAGAGAAGGACACATATGGCTCTAGTTTAAACAGTTATTTTCCTCAATGAATGTTCATGCTGCTTTGAGGTATGAGGATTTTTCACTTACCTTTGTAATTATTTTTTCTGTTATAACTGATAAAGAAAATTTTAAAGGCATAGGCCCTAGAAAAGTGAGAAGTCACAATGAAATATATCCAGAACAATGATTAAAAACTCTAATCTGTTTTATTTTTTTGCTGGTTATCTCAGGGTCTGGTCCAGCTTCTCATATAGGGTAAGCTATCAGTAAGAATTCTTAAATAAAATAAATGTCAAGCCATGTCATCTTTAGGGAAAAAAAATTCATGGCATTTTCTCTTAATGAGCTTTTTTTTTTTTTTTTTTTTTCTGCAAGATCACCATTCAGTTATAGAAATCATTGAACCCCAGCATTTAAATTGTGGTCACTAAATGGGTCAGGAACAGAAAATTCCCTTTATCACCTCTAATAAGAACTTTTGATAGTGATGTGGAACAAGACTTATAAACGATGAGACACAATAAAATGTAGCAGTAGAATTAGGTGGAGCCACAGAAGTTGAGATGAGTAAGCAATTAGGGAAGGATTCAGAGAGAACATATAACATGAGCAGGATGCTGGAATCTGGGTCAGAATGAGCACGGCTAGAAGTTTATTAGGAATGTTTGTCTAAAGTCCTGGAGGCAAGTCCTGTGAACAAATCAATACTTTTGTTTTGCTAAAGTCTGCAGGTGCTTTCCTGCAGTGAGAAAGAAATCTAAAGATGTCTTTAATAACAAAATTATGAACAAAAAATATGAACACCAATCTATGGCAGTTGGAACTCTGTGTAATGAGGTAAAATTGACTTGTGAAAAATAGCAGAAGACAATCAGTCTAGCAGAATTAGATAGGACGAATTGGAAGAAATAAAAAGTAGGAGCAGAGTGAGAATTAGTAGGCCCCAGAAATAGCCTCAAGTATAAGGTGTTCAGAACATGGTAATGATGTTGGGATGAGCTAAAAGGAGAGGATAAAATATCTATTAAAATAGAATGTTGGACATAGATAAGAAAGAAATTTAAAATACTGTAATTATTTCAAGACCACATTTTTATAGTAATGAGATAACATTTCTCCAGAACTAGAAGAATTTCATTCTAAAACAATGATCAATTTAGTTTTAGGAATGTTTAGTTTTGAGATAAAGGGTGCAATGGGAAGAATTTTGGAAGGTTTTGGGAATCTGAGTCAGAAATTTAAATATAAAACAATGATAAAGATAATAGCTCAACTACATAGGATTGCTCATGTCACATAAATAGGGATAGAGATGGAAAAGTCGCTTCTCTTGGAGGACCACTATGCAAGTCCCACAGTCTGAAGGGAAAAGTCCCTGGAGTATGATGTCCAAGGACAAACATGATGGCTAGGATAAAGACAGAGATAAGTGTCTTGGCCAACATTCTTACTGCAATAACCCAAAATGGCTAACTTCATAATTTAGAGGAAAAAATACTTATTTGCTTACAGTTTTCAAAGATTTTATAGTTTCAGTCCATGTTAGGCCAGTCTTCAGAGCTCAGGGCCTGGCAGTGGGAAGTACAGAGCGGGAGAGCACTAGGCTCTGCTCTCACACTGTGGAGGCCAAAAGCAGAGCAAGAGCAGGGGAAGGAAGAAGCATATAATCCTCAGGCTACACCCCAAGCACACCTCCTCAGCAACCAAGCCCCACTTTCCACATTGTTACCTTGCTTCTTTGAGGGCTAGGTGAACATTCTAAATTACCACAATCTGATATAAAATTCTTCCCATTTGACCCTTCATCTCAAAACTAAACATTCCTAAAACTAAACTGATTATTGTTTTAGAATGAAAATCTTCCAGTTCTGGAGAAATGTTATCTCATTATTATAAAAACGTGGTTTTGAAATAATTACAGTATTCTAAACATCATTACAGCAAGAGTTTTCCTCTTCTTTTACTTCCTATTTCCTATGCCCTGTTCTAGCTGGCATCAGCCTATTGTTGGCCACCCACATTCAGCTTGGGCTTTCTTGTGTGCTGACCTACATCCCAATCTATAATCATCCTCACAGACACACCCAGAAGAATGCTTTACCTATTCTCTGGACATCCCTCAATCTAGGCAGGTTGATCCACAAATTTACCATCACAGACACTATGCTTAGAGCAGCAATATCCTTAATAATGAAAAGGTGGGAACAATTTAAATGCCTATAAATATGTTAAATAGGTTAACAAAGTGCATACATACAATGAATTATTTACCATAAAAAATGAAGTTCTGATACATGCTACAATGTAAGTGAACTGTGAAAATATTGTATTAAGTAAATGAAGCCAGACACAAAAGTCAAATATTGTATGATTCCATTCACATGTGATATGCAGAATTGGTAAATTTGCAAAACCAGAAAGCAGAGTGGTACTTTTCAGGGGTAGGAGTTGAAAATGAATGAGGAGTAATAACTCTGAATAAAAGGCTTTCTTTGGAATGATAGAATGTTGTGGTATTAAAGATAGTTGTTGAACTACATTGTAAATGTAATAAATGACAATGAATCATCTACTTTTTTTTTTAAAGAGGGAATTGTACCTAGGGACCTTCTACCTGCAAGCACTGCTTTATGACAAAATCTTGTTAAGTTGCTGAGGACCTTGCTACATTTCTGAGGCTGGCTCTCAAACCTACAATTCTCCTTTATCAGTTTCCCAGATACTGGGATTACCTGTGTGTGACATCAGGCCCTGCTGAATTATTAAATTAAAAAATAATAATTTACCAAGGTATAGTGGAACATGCCTATATTCCCAGTTTTTGGACAGGATAATTACAAGTTCTAGGCCAGGGCATGATAAATTAGCAAGACCCTTAAATGAAAATAAAATTTGCCTGGGAGTATAACTCAGAAGTTGAATGACACTGTACTAAAACTCCATTATCATAAAAATTAAGTATTTATTTTATGTTCTGTGAGATTTATGTTAATTTTAAAGGCATCTCTATCTATGAATATTAAAGTACAATTTATGCAGGTAGGTCTTGATAAACCAATATCCTGAGGAGAATAAAAGTGATCTAGCCATTTACTAACTTATCTATAAAAAACTGAATGCAGCCCGAAGCATCAAGTCAGAAACTACAGGACTGAGCTGAAAGAAATAATGAAAGAAAGAAAGAGAGAGAGTCTGAAACACAGCAGAACGTCCAATAATAGAGCAAAAGTTAGACTTCTGTTTTCAATAAAGAGGCCCAAATAGTTACATGCTGAAATAAGGAGAAACTAGAAGTACATCAGAGCCCAAATAAACTAGTACTCAGGTTCACATTTCTTCATTTCAATTGGATTAAGATTATATAACCTTCATCCTAAAAGAAAGTCAGAGGGAATTTAAATCCTTTCTGAAGTAAGATGAAATCATTCTGAAACTCCAATAACAATAAATGACTTGGGCATGATTGTCAGACTACAGATGGAGTCTAAAGACAAACTTAAAGTGAAATACCTGGGAGCAGCATGAGCATGAGGGCAGAGACTGAGGCAGCAGGAAGAGGCAATTTAGGTCCAAAAGTCTAACTTGGGCATCTAGAAGGATGGTAATGGCATAAACCAAATAGGATATAACATAGGTGGGAAGAGTGGGTTTAGGAAATGAAAGAGCTAATAAGTTTGGGTAGGGATTTATTAAACTTTGAAGTATCTATGGATTTATTCCAGGTGGAGATGTGTCCTGTTACAGAAAAAGTGTGTAGGAAAGTAATATTTTTTTATATGTCTGGACCTGCCTCTTTGCATTTGCCATCACTGGCAGCTTGAATACTTATAGTGTGAGTGTTTTGCCTCCTGTTACAGCTCAAATGACACAATTTTGTGGTGAAAGTCTAAAATACACAAATTGTCATGTTAGCAATAAGCTCTTCTAAGTGCAAAAAAGGCAAATTTATAAAAACAAAATGGAAGTATTGCTTCACATATCTGAAATAGAACTCATAAAATTTATAGTCAAGTTTCTAAAGCTCACAATAGCTTTCCCACTCAACTGGAAATTTGATGCTACTGAATCATCAGTATATCCTAGAAATATATTTGCCTATTTAGTTTATAATTGTACAGTAGACATTTCTATTTCATTTGTAGGCTACATACAATTATTTTAAATATTTAAAAACTAGATAACTATTGAGACATTTTCATTTGCTTGCTATCTTTAATCTAATTTATGAATATATTTATCTGAACATGCTAAATTCTATGCTATACTTCTCTCAGAATATTTATGTGAAGCTCTCCAAAAAATTTTATTATTTTCATGGAGAAAAAATAGTTTGTAAATTAGTCCTGGAACATATAAGAAAAAATTATGGAAAATGATTAATCTACTTAGAAATTGATTATCCAAGGTTAAATAGGCATATTTGTATTTAACACAAGTACATATCTTCTAAATATATTATTTTCTTGATTATAGTAAAGAAAGTATGACATAAATATAAAATAGTTTCTTTATTGAATCTACCCTTGAAGACTGAATTAAATGGGAAAAAGGAGTATATAAGTCATTCTATTACAGGATAAGTTTTCATTGTGGTTTTTGATAGAAAAACCAAATGTTCAATTTGTACATTCATTTTTTTCTTTATTGAATTATACCCACTTTTAGAAAAGTGGTGAAAGAGGATAAGAACCAATCCTATAACTATCCCAGCATCTGTTTTGTTCCTTGGACTTCATCTCCTGCTGAATACAGTATTGACTGCATTAATATATATAAATAATACATATTTTTTGACTTTAGTTGAGTATATTTATATAATGATAAAATACAGAATTTCTTTGCTTGGTGTGTTCTATATTTAGTGACTTGATTTTTACTGGCACCATGCTTAAATGTGAATTATTATTTGTACAACAATATTATTTCTTTTTATATTTCTAGAATTTGTGCTTCTGAAATGGCTATAAAACTTTAACTCATTAATCACAGCAGATATTTTAAATAATTATATAAGAATCTGAAAGCCTATAGTTGTGGATATGCATGTGTGAACATGATTACATGCGTTTTCTGCTAGCAAACGTAGTATTACCTGTTTCAAACTAAAATTTATTTTTGTTATATATAAATATATTTCCTCCACAGCTTTTAAAGCAATATATGCCTACTTCAGGCAAATATAGCTTTCTTGTGTCAGTTAAATGTAGTTATTAATTAAATGATCACCTAAATATACTATTTCCATTTTTAATTAATTTTATAGGTTTATTATAGTTATATATAATAGTGGAATATATACTCATATATTTATATATCTACAAATCATAATTTGTTCTATTTTATTCCCTGAACCTCCCTTTTCTTTCCCACCTTGTTTATTTTTTTCTAGTCTACTGGTCTCGATTTATTTTCATGAAGACCTCTTTATTTATTTATGTTTTCTCTGTAGCTAGCTTCCATATATGAGAGAAAATACATGACACTTGACTTCTTGACTCTTGCTAATCTCACTTAGCAGGATGTTTCTCAGTTCCATCCATTTCCCTATAAATTACATAATTTTGTTCTTCATGGAGTAAAACTCCATTATGTGTTTATGTCACATTTTTTTATCCATTCATTTGTTAATAGAAACCTTGGTTGGTTCCATAATTTGGCTATTGTGAATTGCGCTGCAATAAACATAGGTCTGCATGTGTCACTATAGTATACTGACACCAATTAGTGTTTTGGATAAATACTAATGAATGCTATAGCTGGGTGATATAATGGTTTTATTTCTATGCTTTTGAGAAACCTCCATGCTGACCTAATGCTTGTACAAATTTACAATCCTACTAAAAAGTATATAAGCATTCCTTTTTTTGCTGCATCCTTACCAACAATTATTATTTTTTATATTCTTAGTCATTGCCATTATATATGAAGTAAAATGGAATATCAGTAAAGTTTTCATTTGTATTTCCCTCATAGCTAAAATGTTGAGCAATTTTCATGTATTTTTTTTTTTTTTTTTTTTTTGCTTTGAGGTTTAGACCAACATTTTCAGTTATTTATTTACTTCTCTTTGCACTCATACTAACATATTTTATGACAGGTTTTTTAGTACCAAAATTCACATTTTAGAAATTCTCTCTTGGATATCTTAATGTTTTAATATAATATTCAATCACAATTCAAACTCAGTCAAGAATGCGAGCTAATACCAGCAAAAAATTTTTTTTAATTTTTTTTTCTTTTGTGTGTGTGTGTGTGTGTGTGTGTGTGTGTGTGTGTGTGTGTGAATCTGGGGATGGAACCCGGAGGCATTTGACCTCTGAACTACACCCCCTGCCCAAATTGTTATTCTTTATTTTGTTTTTTTTTTTTTGTTTTTTTTTAATTTATTTTTTATTGGTGCAATGTATTCATACATCATAGTGGTATAAAGAAAATACTTTTGTAGACATACATGCACATCTCGCCCAGTTAGCCCCTACCACGATCCCCACCCCATTCCCTCCCCATCCCTCCTTCCCACGCTTGGCTTACTGGTTGACATCTAGTATTATAGCAATTTATACAATATTAACATTGATAATCTCACATAACAGTTTCATTTGTCTGGTACCAAACTTTTGAAGACTTAAAGATAACATTTCAATATTTCTTTTTGCTTTCTTTCTTACCAGAGAATATTTTTTTCTTTTTTTTTTAGGTGAAACTATCATACATTTATTTATTTATTTTTCATAAAAAAATCTATCCTGATATGGAATATGGACTCTAGATACCCAAAACAGTCTCAAAGAAGAACAAAGCTAGAAGATGTATGTTTTCTGATTTCAAACCATATAAAGCTACAATAATTGAAACAGTGTAGTACTGTTCTAAAGGCAGATACATAAACCATTGGAGCTAAATAAAAGCCTAGAGATAAATTCTTCCATACATTGTCAAGTTATTTTTGACAAGGTTTCCATGAACTTTTGGTGGAGGAAATACTAGTCTTTTAACTAAATATTGTTGAAAAATAATAATAAATGAAAAAGAATAAAATTGGACCCTTACCTAACACATATACAAATATTAACTCAAAATAGATAAAAGACCTAAATATAAATCTTAATACTATAAGCTTTTAGAAGAAAATCTGGGTCATAAAACCTCACAACATTGAAATTGGAAGTGATTTCTTGGATATGATTTCAATGGCACAGGCAACAAAAGAGTAAATAAACTCCCTAAAAAATAAAAAAAATATTGTATATCCAAAGACAATGTAAACAGAGTTAAAAGTTACTGATCCTCTTCCAAGAGTTCCTCCTATGACCCATTTCTCCCTAACTCTCACATATTAGGGAAAGCATCTGATTTCTTATTTTTTGTGCCTGACTAATCTCACTTAGCATAATGTCCTCCAGTTCCATCCATTTCCCTGAAAATGATGTAATTGAGTTTTTTTTTTGATGGCTGAGTAAAATTCCATTGTGTACATATCCCACAGTTTTGTAATCCATTCATCTGTTGATGGACATCTTGGCTGGTTCCATAGTTTGGCTATGGTGAATTGTGCAGCTATGAACATAGATACACATGCATTAGTTTGGTAGTTTGGTTTCTTTTCTTTTGGGTAGATACCCAACAGTGGTATTGCTGGATCAAATGGAAGATTTGTTCCCATTCTTCTGAGGATTCTCCATACTGTTTTCCAAACTGGTTGCACTAATTTGCAATCCCACCAACAATGTCTTAGAGTTCCCACTTCTCCACATCCTCGCCAGCATCTGTTGTTGTTTGTGTTTTGAATGATGGCCATTCTAGTTGGAGTTAGGTGAAATCTCAGGGTAGTTTTGATTTGCATCTCTCTGATTGCCAGTGATGTTGAGCATTTTTTCATGCATTTATTGGCCATTTGAATTTCTTCTTTTGTGAAGTGTCTATTTAGTTCATTTGCCCATCTTGTTATTGGATGCTTTGTTTTCTTAGTGTTGAGTTTCTTGAGTTCTCTGTATATTCTAGATATTAGTCCTCTATCAGTGGTGTAGGTGGCAAAAATCTTCTCCCATTCTGTTGGCTCTCGATTGAGGTTCTTGATAGTTTCCTTTGCTGAACAGAAGCTCTTCAGTTTCATGCAATCCCATGTATTAATTCTCCTTTTAATTTGTTGTGCCTTTGGGGTCTTGTTGAGGAAATGTTTGTCTGTGCCTATGTGTTGTAGTGTTGGACCTATGCCCTCTTCAAGGAGCTTCAAGGTCTCTGGTTTAATTTCCAAGTCTTTGATCCATCGTGAGTTGACTTTTGTACAGGGTGAAAAAGTGGGATTAACATCCAATTTTCTGCATATGGTTAACCAGTTTTGCCAACACCATTTGTTGAAGAGGCTATCTTTTTTCCAGTGTATGTTTTTGGCCCCTTTGTCAAAAATCAATTGGCTGAAAGTGTGTGGACTTGTTTCTGGGTCTTCTATTCTGCTCCATTGGTCTATATATATATCTGTTCTTTTGCCAGTACCATGCTGTTTTTATTACAATGGCTTTGTAGTATAGTTTAAAGTCAGGTATTGTGATTCCTCCTGTGTGGTTTTTGTTGCTGAGAACTACCTTGGCTATTCTGGGCTTTTTGTTATTCCAGATAAATTTAAGGACCGATTTTTCTATGTCTGTGAGGAATGATCTTGGTAGTTTAATGGGCATTGCATTAAATCTATAGATCACTTTTGGGAGGATGGCCATTTTAATGATATTAATTCTGCCAATCCATGAACATGGAAGGTCTTTCCATCTTCTAAGATCTTCTTCGATTTCTTTTTTCAGTGTTTTATAATTTTCTTTGTAGAGATCTTTTACTTCCTTGGTCAAGTTTATTCCTAGGTATTTTATTTTTTTGTGGGAGATCCTGAGTGGAAGTGTTTTCTGAATTTCTTTTTCAGTGGATTTATGGTTGGTGTACAGGAAAGCTTCTGACTTTTTAAGATTGATTTTGTATCCAGATACCTTGCTGAATTTGTTGATCAGTTCTATAAGCCTTTTGGTTGAGTTTGTTGGGTTTTCTAAATATAGTATCATGTCATCTGCAAATAGTGAAAGCTTAAGTTCTTCTTTTCCTATTTGTACTCCTTTGATTTCCTTTTCTTGCCTTATTGCTCTGGCTAGAGTCTCTAGTACTATATTGAAGAGAAGTGGTGATAGTGGACATCCTTGTCTCGTTCCAGTTTTTAGGGGAAATTCTTGAAGTTTTTCCCCATTTAATATGATGTTGGCAGTGGGCTTATTGTAGATTGCCTTAATAATGTTGAGATATGTTCCTTCTATTCCAATTCTCTGCAGTGTTTTTATCATAAATGGATGTTGAATTTTATCAAATGCTTTTTCAGCATCTATTGAGATGATCATGTGGTTTTTGTCTTTGATTCTGTTTATATGATGAATTACATGGATTGTTTTTCGTATATTGAACCAGCCTTGCATCCCTGGGATGAACCCTACCTGGTCATGGTGAATGATTTTCTTGATGTGGTTTTGAATGCGTGTTGCTAGTATTTTGTTTAATAGTTTTGCATCCAAGTTCATCAGAGATATAGGCCTGTAGTTTTCCTTCCTTGAACTTTCTTTATTCGGTTTGGGTATTAGTGTGATGTTGGCTTCATAGAATGTATTTGGGAGAGTCCCGGTTTTTTCTATTTCCCGAAATAGTTTGAGTAGTATTGGGATTAGTTCTCCTATAAAGGTTTTATAGAATTCACTTGGGAAACCATCTGGTCCTGGGCTTTTCTTTGATGGTAAGCTCTTTATTGCTATTTCAATCTCTTTGATTGTTATTGGTTGGTTTAAGTGTTCTATATCTTCTTGACTCAGTTTAGGAAGGTTGTATTTATCTAGGAAGTTGTCAATTTCCTCCAGATTTTCCATTTTGTTGGAGTATAGTTTTTCAAAGTAGTTTCTGATAATCCTCTGGATTTCTACGCTGTCAGTAGTAATGTCTCCTTTTTCATCCCTTATCTTCATAATTTGGGTTGATTCTCTCTTTTTTTTTAGTTAGGTTGGCTAGTGGTTTATCAATCTTGTTAATTTTTTCAAGAAACCAGCTTTTGGTTTTGTTGATTTTCTAAAATTGTTTTTTTATTCTCTATTTCGTTAATTTCTGCTCTAATTTTAATAATTTCCCGTCTTCTGCTGGCTTTGGGGTTCAATTGTTCCTGCTTTTCAAGGGCTTTGAGGTGTGTCATAAGGCTATTTATTTGAAGATTTTTCTGTTTTTCTTATGTGAGCACTCAGTGCTATAAATTTTCCTCTTAATACTGCCTTCAAAGTGTCCCAGAGGTTTTGATACGTTGTTTCTTTATTTTCATTTGTTTCTAGAAATTTCTTGATTTCACCTCTTACATCTTCTATGACCCATTCTTCATTCAGAAGTGTGGTGTTCAGTCTCCACATGTTTATGTTGTTTCTCTGGGTCTTCTTATAGTTGATTTCTAGTTTCATTCCATTATGGTCTGAAATGACACAGGGAAGTATGTAACATTTTTTAAATTTGCTAGTGCTCATTTTGTGTCCCAGGATGTGATCTATTTTGGAGAAGGTTCCATGAGCAGCTGAGAAAAATGTAAACTCTGCTGTAGTTGGGTGAAATATTCTATATGTGTCCAACAGGTCCATTTGGCTAATGGTGTTCTTTAGTTCTGAGACATCTTTACTGACCCTTTGTCTGGAAGATCGGTCTAGTATTGTGAGAGGTGTGTTGAAGTCTCCCAGTATCATTGTGTTGGGATTTATGTGTGGCTTCATGTCACAAAGAGTTTGATTTATGAAAGTAGCTGCCCCTATGTTTGGGGCATAGATGTTGATTATTGTTATTTCCTCTTGCTGGACTATTCCTTTTACCAGTAAAATGTGACCTTCTTTGTCTCTTCTAATAAGTTTGGGTTTGAAGTCTAACTTGTCTGATATCATAGTTGCTACTCCTGCTTGTCTTCGAGTACCATTAGCATGGATTACCTTGCTCCAGCCCTTTACCTTGAGTTTGTTCCTATCTTTACTTGTGAGGTGTGTTGCTTGTAAGCAGCAGATGGATGGATTCTGGCTTTTAATCCATTTTGCCACTTTATGTCTTTTTATTGGGGAGTTGAGGTGTTTACATTCAGTGTGATTATAGAGAGATAATTTTTAATTCCCAACATGTTAAGATCTTATTTCTGTTTGAGATACTGTTTATTCTTCTTTGCTTAGTTGTCTGCTAGATGGGAATTCTTGTTTCTTTGGTTCTGGCATGAATTACCCATTTCCTCTTTGCAGTTAATCTCCTTGAGTATTTTCTCTAGCGCTGGTTTTGAAGACATAAATTCCTTCAGTTGCTGTTTGTCATGGAAGCTTCTTATTTCCCCATCTAATTTGATGGATAGTTTTGCTGGGTAGGAAATTTTTGGCTGGAAGTTGTTTTCTTTCAGAGTTTGGAATATGTTACTCCAAGCCCTTCTGGCTTTCATAACTTGGTTTGGGAAGTCTGGAGTGATTCTAATTGGTTTGCCTCTGTATGTCACATGGCCTTTTGTTTTTGTTGCCTTTAAGATTCTCTCCTTGGCTTCCACATTAGTCATTTTGACAATTATGTGGCGTGGGGATCCTCTTCTCTGATCCTGTCTAAAGGGAGTTCTATAAGTTTCCTGGACCTGTGTATCGACCTCTTGCTCTATGTTTGGAAAATTTTCTGCTATTACTTCCTTGAAGAGATTGTTGATCCCTTTGGTTTCACCTTCTTTTCCCTCCTCTATTCCAATTATTCTTAGGTTAGCTCTCTTGAAATGGGCCCATATTTCTTCAATGTCAGATTCCTGCTGTCGGGTATTTTTTTCTAAATTAGAAACTATTCGTTCATTTTTAGAATGATCATCTTCAAGAAGCGAGATTCTATTCTCCATGTGGTCTAATCTGTTGTTTATACTTTGAATTGAGGCCTTTACTTCATTAATTGCATCCTTTATCTCTTTTTGACTCTCTCTAAATTCTTTTCGAAAGTCCTCTATTATTTCTAAAGTTATTTTCCTAATTTGATCTTCTAGAGATCTTTGGGTTTCTGTGTTATCAGATTCTGATGTTGTGGTGTTGTTGGCATTCACTGCTCCATTGTTATTTCTCTTTCCCATGATTTTGGAAGTTTGTGCCTTCTCTGGGTTCTTCCCTGAGTCACTACGAGTTCACTTAAGATGCTCTGGATCTCTAGTCTATGGTATCTCAGTCACCACTACTCCTTTACTGTGTTGTATCACAAAGTCTCAGACCCAGGGAGTCAATCAAGGCTGCTTAGACCGTGGGGGGTGCCATGTTGGGCGTTCTCCAGTGGGGAGTTGTGACTATGGTATGATATCTCTGCCACTGCCACTCCCCCACTGGGCTGCACTGCTAAAATCTCCGACCCAGGGAGACTATCTGCGCAAGTCCCTGGGAGTGCAGTACTGGGATTTCTCCCCTAGGGGCCGCAATTTGACTCACAGTTGCTGAGTGCGCTGATGGAGCTGTAGTGAACTCGGTGGATTCGCTGCTGCCGCCACTGGCAATATGGCACCACTGCCACGCCCTCGGCCGTGATGCGGCGTATTTCTTCTCTGGTTTTGATCTCTGCTCTGAGTCCTTGCCAGTTGTGCTGCGCCCAGCCCTTGGGAGTTTTAGATGTTCCCTGCACCAACAAAACTGCTGACTGCCACCCGGCTGTTCAGCACCTGCTCACCTCGGCTTGCTGTCCACCCCTCCTCTCAGGCGCCTGGTGGCTGGTTGAGTGGGTTGGTCTAGGGCCGTCCGGTGAACTCGCCGCTGCCGCCAGCAGTAAGATGCTGCTTCTGCATCCTAGGCCGCGAGGCCAGAGTACCTCCTCTCTGGATTTGAGCTCTGTTTTGAGTCTCCCTCCTCTCTGGAGCCTGGTGTTGCTAGGGGAGATGTAGGCCGCGCCGCTCCGGCCGCTCTGCGCCGCGGCTCTGGCTGTTCCGCACCACGGTTCTGGCCGCTCTGGCTGCTCCGGCCGCTCTGCACCGCGGCTCTGGCTGCTCTGCACCGTGGGTCTGGCCACTCCGGCCGCTCCAGCCGTTCCGCGACGCGGCTCTGGCTGCTCCGGCTGTTCTGGCCGCTCCGCTCAGCTGTTCTGGCCACTCTGCTCCGGCTGCTCCGGCCGCTCCACTCTGCGGCTCCAGCCACTCCGCGCCGCCGCTCCAGCCAATCCGCGCTGCAGCTCTGACTGCTCCGGCTGTTCTGGCCACTCCGCTCGGCTGCTCTGGCTGCTCTGCTCAGCTGCTCGGAACCACGACTCCAGCTGCTCTGTACCGCGGGTCTGGCCACTCTGGCCGCTCCGGCCGTTCCGCACCGCGGCTCTGGCTGCTCCGGCTGCTCAGGCCGCTCCGCTCCGCGGCTCTCCCCAATCCGCGCTGCGGCTCTGGCCACTCCAGCTGCTCCGGCCACTCCGCGCCGCGTGGGCGCGGCACTTCGGGCTGGTTTTTTTCCGGTGACTTGTTTTTCCAGCCCTTTTTCTCTGTCCCTTGTATTTACCGTTTTTATTTCTTTGCTGTGGTGTTTTCTGGCTCTGAAAGGCGCTGGTTTTGAGGTAGTAGAGTTGGATTGTTAGCGGGACTTGTAAGTGCCGCTTTCCTCCATCGCCATCTTCCCGGAAGTCTATTTTTTTTTCTAATAGCAGTATTGGGAATTGAACCCAGGGGTGTCCTACTTCTGAGCTACACTCTCAGCCCTAATTTTTTTTTTTAATTCTTTACTTTGAAATGGGGTCTCACTTAGCTGTGGAGGGCCTCACTAAGTACTTGAGACTGGCCACAGGCCTGTAATCCTCTTGTCTCTGACTCCCAAGTACTGGGGTTTCCAGCGTGTGCTATGACACCCAGCTTTCATGTGTTTCTTGGTCATTTCTATTTCTTCTTTGAGAAGTATGTATTTAGTTCACTTACCATTAATTGGTTTTGTTATTTGGTCTTCTGGATGGTTTTATGAGTTCTTTTTTCTTGATATTCTCTGTCAAACGAGTGGCAGGCATGCTGGAGCCAGCCGGCAAGAGTACGGGTTCTGAAGAGAGGTGTGAGAATGAAGAATTTTTAATTCTAACGTGAGGGAGCCACCAGCCTACTATCTCTACTGGTCAACCCCTGTTCATGAGTCAATATTTTCTACTGGTCGACAACTACACCTGGATCAATATTCTCTATTGCGCCGATGCCGACTTTGTTTTTCCAGAGGTATTTATACACAGCTATAGGTCAATCAACATTCTCGTGCTACCACCACCAGAATACAATAAAGACCAATACAAAACACATACATTACAGATAGGCCTATCACTACCCTCTTGCCATCACCATCTGATCTTCTCCCCAAACCTTGTTGACTCTGGGCGAAGGACAGTCAGCTGAGTCAGAGACACTAATCTAGGGGAAAGCCTTAATGGCTCCCCACACAGGCAAAGACTTTCTCTCACTCTGTAGACTCTTTTTTCATGTCATTGATTGTTTCCTTTGCTGGGTAGAAGCTTTTCGATTTGATGCCTTGCCAATTTATTGATTCTTGGTTTATTTCTTAAGTTTCAGCAGTCTTATTAAGAAATTCGATGCCTGTGCCTATACGTTGGAACATTTACCCTGTGCTTTTTATTCTAGAAGTTATAAGGTTTCTAGGCTAATTCCTAGATCTTTTTAAAGTTTTTATTGATGCACTGTAGTCATACATTTTAATGGATTACAAGATGGTGGAGGCTTTTTGATTCACTTTGAGTTGACTTTTGTGCAGGGTTAAAGATAGACTTTTAGTTTTATTCTTCTACACATGGATATATCGTTTTACCAGCATCAATTATTCTTTATCATATCCTTTTAGAATGTTGCTCAAGATTCAAATGCCTATCTGTTTTTTTGTATCTCTAATTTCTTCCATATCCCATTGGTCTGCCTGTCTACTTTTATGCTATTGCCATAATGTTTTTGATACTTTAGCTTTGTAGTATAATTTGAAATCAGAAATTTTGATGCCTCTGCATTATTCTTATTTCTCAGATGTGTGCTGTCTATTCTGGGCCTTTTATTTCTCCATATGAATTTTAGGCTTTTTTCTAGTTCTGGGAAGAATTTTATTGGTATCTTTATGGGTATTGCATTGAATCTTTATATTGCTTTTGGTAATAAAGACATTTTAATAATATTAAATTTGCTTATCCAAGAACATGGAAGATCTTTCCATCATATTCTTCAAATTTTTCTTCAGTGTTCTATAATTTTTATTGTAGAGGTCTGTTTTAGTTTAAAATAAAATGTCCCTCAGAGTAGCTCATGCATTAGGTTATGCAGCCAGATTCAGAGCTTGGGTGTGGCTTGAAGCAGTGAATCAGTGCAGGTGTGGCCTTTGGGACTTTATCTGAAATTTTGAGAACTATGAACAAATAAATCCTTCTTTCTCTAAGTAATGATCATCAAGTATTTTAGGTCACAGTGTTATAAAGTCATATTAGGCCTTAGCTTGAGAAAGACTATGATGGTACTTTAGATTACCCCAAAGCCTGAGAACTAATGTTCCTCACCAGGTACCTTGCTAGTCACACCTAACTGCCTATTTGACTTCAGTAACTCTTGCTTAGCTTGCACCTGCAGAAAAACAAAGGCCATTAGGAACTTTTTTATTCTTAACACAATCAAAAGGTGAACAAGAGAAGGGATCAATGTGGGTTTTTGAGCTCCACCACAATGCTCTTCCTGGTTACTGTACTTTTCACTTGACTTGCACACATACACACACTGAAAGAAACTTTTTTGGAATTGTTCATATCTGTGAAAACCTAAACTCCTCACTTTTGACCTTGTGATTTTGATGTATAAAAGGAACCCTGAGAAATGGCTCGGGGCTGCACTCAGGGCTAAACACCCTGCAGTGTAGTTGTCTGCTGGCTAGTAAAGACTTTCTATTTGGCTTAAAATAAGTCTGAGTGGTCTTTTATTGTGGTTTCTCTGTAACAACAGAGTGAAAATGCTGACTAAAACAGATAGATTTGGTGATTATAGCAATCTTGGTTGACAGTTATTTTCATTTAGAATTTGGATTACATCCTTTCAAGATCTCCTGAGTATTTTAGTTTGTGCTAAGAAATCGGAAGTTATTTTTACTGGACTACATCTAAATGTGACTTGATGGTCTTCCCTTGAAGCCTTTAAGATTCTAACTATCCTCTCTATGTCAGGCATTTTAATTATATTGTGCTGAGCAGAGGTTCTCTTTTGCTCTTGTCTACTTGGGTTCCTAAACATTTCCTGTATCTATATGGCCATTTTATTCTCAAGGTTTGGAAAATATTTTGATAGTTTTTCAATGACAGGAGTTCCCATACCCTTAGCTTGTATCTCAAATTACTCTTCAGTTCTCATTACTCTAATTTTTATTTTATTGATGTTGTCCATTCTTTAAATATTGTGATTAGAGTCCCTCCTTTCCTCCTCCTTCTTCCATTAATGACAGTGTTCAGGATCATGTATCCTGTGTCTGAGGCCTGAAATCTGTTCTCTATATGGTCTAATTGATTGGTGATACTTTCTACAGAACTTATTATTGTATTTATTATCTTTTATTTCCAGGAGTTCTATTTGGTCCATTTTCCAAATCTCCATCCCATTGTTTATATGATTTATCCTCCAGTATTTTCTGTCTTGGTTCATTTCTTAAGTCTTTTGTATTCTTATTCATTTTAAACATCAAGATTTTTACTTCTTTGTTCATGATTTAATCCCTAGCAACATATGTGGGTTCAGTTATTGGGTGTGTTATAGATTTTTTGAGACATTTGGCTTGTTTTTTGAGGTTCTGTTTTTGCCCATCTATTGAACTTAATTCTTCTTTTCCTTTTATGTGGGAAACTTTTAGTGAGTTGTTATCTCTTTATAATAAGCCCTGATCTTAGAGTATGTCTTCCTGTGGCTTAGTGTCATCATGTCCAATCAGTTTATTTGCAGTGCCAAGTTCAGCTTTCAGAGCCACTTTGAGGCGAAGTATCTACCTGCCATTTACAGTGATAATGTAAACAAAACCATAAATCAACATATATTTAAAACACTTATTGTGACAGAACTTGGGATTAAGTCAAGTGTTGTAATTTAGTGAGAATCTGTTTTGAAATAAAATGAAAAAGATAAAACAGGGCTGGAGGCTTATCTCAGAGGTAGAATGCTCATGGGTTCAGTCCTCAGTGCCAAAAAAAAGGCAAACAAAACAAAAATTTATTGTTAGTATTCTCTATAAGCCCACTAACTAATGAAAAATAATATGGAAGAGGCTGAACAGTTGATCATTAATGATAATATACTTATTACTAAATTATACTGGAAGAAGTAGCAAAAATATAGAAAAGGAAAAAAGAAGGTGAGTGAGATGGAAGAAAATTGGGAGAAAAGAAAAAGGGAGGAAAATGGAGGTGAGGAAGAAGAAAAGTGGTATTAAGAAACTGAATTAATTATATTATATAAAATTAGTTGGACCCATGAGAAGCAAAAAAAAAAAACCTTATTATGAGGAAGAACAATAAAAATTTCATTACACAAAATAATTATTCCAAAAGAATTATAAAAAAGATTGTTTCTCCTTGCGGTGATATTTTCAAGTGGGGCTCAGAGTTGTGTTGGGGGGCACAATGGCATCAAGGGCGTGGCAGCTACTGATGCTGGTGGCAGATAGGCATGCTACTCCCCAAGCTTTGCCCTCCCTGTCATAAGAAGCCCATGGCAGGTGCATGCAGCTACCTGGGCTCTCTCTCCATTTCTTAGGTGCTCAAGGTATTGAAGGTATCAGAGGTATGAGCTACCTATTTTGTTGCCCACTTCCTTTGGCATGTGTGACATTTTTCATGCTCTACCCTATCTGAAAGAGACTGCAGGCAGTCAAGATGCAAGCTATCCTTAATCTCCACCCTCCATAGTAAGGCACTCTGTGTGTGTGTGGGGGGGGGGGGGGCTGGTCTCCAGCAGTGGCATATGCAGATTACTAGGTTTGGAACTCAGTGTAAAACAAACTCCCATTGACTGATGTTGGTCCGGGACTATGTAGGGATAAAGAGAGCCATGCACCAACAGGATATTAAAAAAATATATTAAAAGAATTTAGCATAGCCGGGCATTGTGTCGCACACTTGTAATCCCAGAGCTTGAGAGGCTGAGACAGGAGGATCGCACAGGTTCGAAGCCAGCCTCAGCTACTTAGTGAGACTCTCAGCAACTTAGTGAGACCCTGTTTACAAATAAAGTATAAAATAGGTCTGGGAGGATAGCCCAGAAGTAGAAAATTCCTGGGTTCCACCCCCAGTACCACCCCCCCAAAAAAAATTAGCATAAAACAAAAAGTACCAGCTAGCTGGGACTACAGACTCTTGAGCCAATTGTTAGAGCTGTGCATCCTTCCAGTCAGCCAAGCCCTTTTTTTATAAAGGAAAAACCATAAAACCCTTAACTATATTTGATATTTTTCCTTATTGGCTAAGCCCCCTTAAATGAGACAGCTATCAGTTTTTGGTTGGCTAGCCACCTCTTATGACCATATCTGGAAACCAGTCTGTCTTCTTTAGGTTTCCCCAGGGGAGGGTGGAACTTTGTACTGAGCAGTTTACCTGCAGAAGAGGAAGAGGGGTGATTACATTCAAGGGGTGGGCAAAGCATAGGTTAAATGGTTACAATTTTAGGAATACAGTGCAGAGGTTAAACAGGATTCCAGAGTAACAGCACTGAGTTGTAACAAAATGGAGTCTATACAAGATGGAGTCATGTTGGCCCTTCAACTGCCAGCATCAGAGGTGCATGCTGCTTTCTCTGCATCTCCCTCCTTGTCAGAGGTGCTAGTGGAGGTGCTCTTTAGTTCTAACACTCAACCATTCCTGCCACAGGTGCTGAGCAGTAGCAGCAGACATGCCTGCTGCTCCCTGGCTGCCATCCTTCCTGGAAGTGTCATGCATTTTCTGCCCCACGCCTCTCTCACAGCAGGTCATGGAAGGGGGCAGAGCTTGTCAGTGTCCATCCAGCTCAGATTTCTGGACCAGCCCACTTCAAAAGCATTACCTATAATAATAACTGGTATCTCCTGCAGAGATGAAACTGTAGAGATTTAACTGCTTCCTGAACAATAAGCTTAGGCAGGGTTTACTCTGAGATGGCTGACCAGCACAGTTATATACCAGGAAATTAAGAAAAGCAGAACATTCTCAGTCAGCACGTGGTATAGCAGCTTCTGTGTCCCAGCTTAATTCAATTTGATTTTCTCTTCCACGGCAGTGGCTGAAGTAAGCCTCTTCGTGCAGGTGTTGGTTCTGGGTTATTATGGTCTGGATTTAAGAGGTCCTGCAGATTCCTGTAGTAGAGAAGGCAGCCATGTTGGAGGTGGGACTTACTTTCTGAGGAGGGGTTCTTGGGGGCATGGCCAGGAACAGTGTTTCCTAGGCTGGCTGCTGAGGCTTCCAGCACTTTCCTCCATAAGCTGACACAAGCTCTTTCTTCCTCCTTCTGGTCCCCTATTGTGATGCTCTAAGGATCTTCAGCCTTGGCTCCCTAAAATGGATTAAAACATGTTTTGTGGTACTGAGGACTGAACCCAGGAGCATTCTACCTCCCAGCTACATCCCAGCTTGATTTTTTTTTAAGGGTCTCACTAGATTGATAAGAGTCTCACTACTTGCTGAGGCTATCCTTAACCTGTAATCTTCCTGTCTCAGGCTCCCAGATACTGAGATCACAGGCATACACCACCAGTCAGGCTAATTATAACCTCTGAAGTCTCCAGAATCATTAGCAAATAATTTTTTCTTTCTCTAAATTGTGGCTGTCTTGTATTCTGGGTCATAGTGGTATGCAAGGTAAGACACTGGTTAACAAATTCTTTCCTATTGTGTTTTCTGGTAACCAAAATTACTGAGTCCCTCCAAATTTCTGAGTTTCCAGTATTGTATGTGCTACCTTCTGTCACCCACCTCTTTGATCAGCTGTTCTCTCTTTTATTCCAACCTGAGAAGAAATTGAGATTTGTCCCCAACCTCCTCTCTACTATCTTGTATCTTTTTTCTAAATTTCAACTATGTGACTTCAGATAATTAAAGCATATGAGAAAGCTGGCCTCAATATATTAATATTTTAGAAATAGGCTTTTTCACTACCTAAATTAAGAAGGCTACCTTATGGGAGCTCTCAAAATTAATTATAAATTTAACATTTGTTTCTTTTTTTTGTTTGTTTTGGTTTTTTTTTTTTGGTGGTGGTATTGGGGTTCCTGGAAGCCCTTCTACATCCGGGCTACACTTCCAGACCTATTTTATTTTTGGAAATAGGGTCTCTTAAGCCAGCACGGCTTACTTCGAACCTGTGAGATCCTCCTGTCTCTGCCTCCCAAGAGTGGGTATTACAAGCGTGCGGCAATACACCCGGCTAAAGTTATTTTTAATATTGAACAATGCTCAAAATTTATTATTATGTCTTGACAATTTAAAAAAACAACAACTTGGTTTTGGAAAATCACTATTTTTTTTAGTAGTATCAGATTTTGAACTCATTTCCAGGGCTTTAGATTGAGGTCTGGGGTGAAGCCTGAGAATTTGCATCTCTAAAAACTTTCCACTGCAGTCAATTATTCAATCTATACATCATAATAAAACAAATCATCTTACACTGCTGTAATACAGATAATTTTTATGTCAATGCGAGTAGCTAAAATTATTTTCATTATTGTTCTCTATTCCCCATGGATATTTAATCTGCCAGTTCTTCTGTTCATATTCCTGTGCTCAACAGCAAAACCTTCCCACTTCTTATCTGGTATCTCTATTCACTTCAAAAATAAGCCTCCTCATTTGAGGAAGGTCATGTGGTACTTTTTCTTTTTTGGTGGTGGTACTGGGGTTCCTGGAAACACTTTAAACTCCAGGCTACACTCCCAGACCTAATTTTTATACTTTTTTATTTGGAAACAGGGTCTCTTAAGCCAGCACGGCTGACTCTGAACCTGTGTGATCCTCCTGTCTCTGCCTCCCAAGCACGGGGATTACAAGCATGCACCACCACACCCGGCTGTGATGGACTCATTTTATTTAACCTAATAGTCTCCAGTTTTATTCATGCTGACACAAATAGTAGGATTTCATTTGTCTATATGACTGAATAGCATTCCATTGTGTATATATACTAATTTAAAAAATGCATACACATATTAGTGGGCACTTTAGAGTGGGCTGATTTCATGTCTTTATTATCACAATTAATGTTACAAGAAACCTGGAAGTGCAGGTATCTCTTTGACATACTGACTTAGTTTCTTAGTGTTCATTTAGATTGTTTTAGTTTTCCATAATTATAAGTAAAATTTCTGTTGCAATTAACTTGTAAGAATAAAAGGCTATTTTGGCTCACAGCTTTGAAGGTTCCAGTGCATGACTGAGTTGACCTGTAGCCAGGGATCTGTGATGAAGCACCACACCATGGCAGGAGCTCGTGGTGGAGCAAAACTGCTCCCCTACTGACCAAAAAACAAAGGAAAGAATGAAGAGTCGGCCAGAGTCCCACAGCCCCTTTGAGGGTATGCCCCATGACCCAAGCACCTCTCATGGGACCCCACCTCGCAAAGGTTCAACTACCTCCTCCTACCACCTCTCTAAGGACCAAGATTTAACACATGGACCAATAGGAGATGTCCAACAACTGACCTATAGCAGGTATATACCCAGAAATGGAATCTACGGATCATATTGTAGTACTATTTTTAATTTTTTGAGGAGGTGGTAAAAGGGGAAATTAGTCAAGAGGTATAAAATTATAGTTATATAAAAGGATCCATTTCTGATGTTTGTTACACGGGAGAGTGACCAGAGTTAATAATAATGGATTATGTATTTCACAAAAAGCAAGAAGAAGGAATTTTTAATTTTTTTCATCTCAGATAATGATGTTTGAAGTGAGAGTTACACTGATTGACTAGACTTAATTATTATACAATGTATACAATGTATAGAGACATCACACTCTACCTCTAATCTTGCACAGTTACTACAGGTCCAGTAAAAAATAAATTCAACTTAACCAGAAAAAACAAGACTCTTAATGTAAGTCTCTCACATGCACGATGAAAGAGGGGATTTTAAATTTCCTGTCAGGGCCAGGTGTGGTGGTGCACACTTGTTATTCCCATGCTTGGGAGGTGGAGACAGGAGGATCGCGCAGGTTCGAAGTCAAGAGACCCTGTTTCCAAATAAAAAAAACGTATAAAAATAGGTCTGGGAGTGTAACCCGCAGATAGAAGGGTTTCCAGGAACCCCAGTACCACCAAAAATAAATAAATAAATAAATAAATAAATAAATAAATAAATGTCCTATCTGTCATTATCTGCCTTTCCAAAAGTGGCTGAATTATTGAATATAAGAAAGTGATAAGTAAATTATAATCATTTATTATGATAATGACTTTTCCTTTGAGATTAGATGAACTAGTAAGGAAAATACTTCACCTTATTTGCTTGTTTGGGGAAGAAGATTTTTCTGCATTAATCAGACACAAACTTTAAGGGTCACTAAATATAGAGATATAGCGCTGTCATTTACTGGTATATGTAAGATGCTTCAATTTAATAAACTTCAAAAATATTGCCGGGCATGGTGGCGCACGTTTGTAATCCCCGCACTTGGGAGGCAGAGACAGGAGAATCACGCAGGTTCAAAGCCAGCCTTGCTGGCTTAAGAAACCCTGTTTCCAAATAAAAATATAAAAATATGTCTGGGAGTGTAGCCCTAAAGTAGAAGGGCTTCCAGGAACCCCAGTACCCCCCCACACCATATATATATATCACCCGAAGCCTGGGGCAATACTGAAACCTAATTTACAGAGTTGCTGAAAGGATTAAATAATGTATTAACCATATTGCAAATAACAAATAGGTTGCACATAATGAACAATATTAAATTTAAATTCTCATAATAATGAGAACCTTTTATTATAATAGCTATATGTATACATATAGAGATATACATATATATGTATACACACACATACACACATATATTCTTTGATAGTGCATGGTAACACACTTGTAATACCAGAACTTGGGAGGCTGAGACAGGAGAATCACATGTTCCAGGCTACCCTCCTCAACTTAGCAAGACCTTCTTTCAAAATAAAAAATAAAAGGAGCTGGAGGTTTAGCTCAGAAGCAAAATGCCCTTGGGTTCAATCTGTAGTGCCATAAAACAAAAACAGAAAAGCATACTTTGAAATTTTTCTACAATACATTTTATGAATTACTTTATCAATTAGAAGTATCAAATAAATTATGATATGTATCTTGTAAAATTGAGATAGAATATTACATTCTAATAATTAAAATCAATTAGAAATGTCAAATAAATCATCATATGTATCTTGTAAAATTGAGATAGAATATTACATTCTAATAATTAAAATATTTAAAGAAATAAATTGGTCAGTTTTGCTCTGCAAGGAACTAAGAAATTCTATTGGTGTCTATTCTACTATATAATGCATTCCAATTAATAACTATGGAAGATTAATTTTGACTATTTAAAATGAATTCACACCTTTTAAAATGGATCATCATACTTTTCGGCTCACTGTTTCTTCATCAGCTTTTTAAAAATATGAAGATATGATTGTGAATATATTTTAGTGAAGAAGTATATAACTTTGGTCTAGCCTACCGCCTTGATTCCAAGTAAAGTTTTCCTTTCTTGATGGTGGGAGTAGTTTGAAAGTTTTACAGTTTGCTATGCAATCTGACCTTCACAGCACCCCCAGAAATGGAAATGTTTACATGCTATGCTTAAGTTCTACTTTAGAATATGGTATAGCATTCTTTCTCAGCCTAACATAGTCATTTCAGGCAATTGTAAGCTTGACACCTGATTTCACTTTAACAGCGCCTGCCCAGAACATAATTAGCAGTCCATTTAAAAAAAAAAAAAAAGGACTTCCATACTGTACAGATGGTATTCACCATCCCAGACAAGCAACAATATATGTTGGAAACCAGCCAACCTGTCTGCAAAACATTGTGAGAATTTCAAGACAGGCACCTGAATGGAAGAAATTTTTCCCTTTGCCTCCAACCATATATGAACATCTGTTAAAACCTGGTCTTAGCTTTTGTATCTACCTTTTCTCTTCTGACTTTAGCACAATTTCAAAATCAAGAACCAGATTTTTATTTGGGTTTGTGATAGATATACTTAAAAAAGATGTTTAGGGACCTTTTTCAGCTATAGTAATTTAGATTTACAGATATGTGTTTGGATGTAGCTCGTATCATTCCTTTCATGCAATTATTCAAAATATGTATTAATTACTGTAAACTGTCCAATTTTTTTTTTTTTTTGCGGGTTTGAGGAGGGGACCCAGGGGCATTTGACTTCCAAGCTACACCATCTGCCCTATCTTTTACTCTTTATTTTGAAACAGGGTCTCACTTAGTTGCGGAGCGCCTCACTAAGTAGCTGAGGCTGTCTACGAACCGCGATCCTCTAGTCTCAGCCTCCCGAATGCTGGGATTACAAGTGTGCGCCACCACACCCGGCTTAAACTGTCCAATTTAGTTAGTACAAATTATGCACTGCACACCTCCAAGAAGTGGAATTTGCTTGACAATCACCATTTATGATGATGATATCCAGGCCATGATAATTCAGTATTTTGAGGCAATACTGTGCCCTTTCCTAATTCGTACAAATTCAGATTGTTGATAGGTGCTGGGAAAATTAGGGTCCTTTAAAAGTGTTAGAGATATAGAAATGAAAATAACAGACAAAGTTCTTGCTCTCATGGAACCTATATTCAATAAGGGAAAGAAATCAGTAGATACCTATTTAATGATCAAGATGAAAGCCAATAGGACTTTTAAAAGGGTAGAATATGACAGTTGGTGCCCTTTTATTTAAGAAGATAAAGGCTTGTCTCTAATAATGAGGAAACTCGAAAGAAATGAGAAAATAAGTCAACACAGATGTGATGGGAGAGAACTCCAGGCACCCAGAATAAGGAATTCCAGGCCTGCAAGTAAGGAGTGAATTCAGTGTAGAGAAGCTAAGCAGGAGGCCAGGAGTGTAGAGGGCTGAGGACATTCAAGCAAAGTGTCCCCATATTGTATGACCAGTGTGTGGGCAGATTCTAGAGTGTCTTAGGGAATTCTACGTCATTGAAGTATTTTGTGTAGAGAAGGGATATGGTTTCATATTTCTAAATATATACACATTTTTCATTGTTAGCCTGTCACTTAGAATTTTAGAATTTTACATTTGCAAAAGCTACCAGAAACCATTTATTAATTAATCTGACTTTTAGAATGACCACTCTGGCTGTAGTGGGTGTAGAGAATGGATTATGTACTGCAGCAGATGAAATGAAGACAGGGAAAACATCTTTTTTATGTATTAAATTTTCTTAGTTTGCAAAGTATAGTACAAGGTCAGTGCATTCTTTTGTCCTGCTCAGGGAACCACTTACAACTTCCATTACCACTTGAAAAACAATCATAGTCTTACACACTTTAATAATAAAATCCTTTTATAAATTGCTATGGAATTTTTAAAAAATTTTGAACATTTTCATTAAAATATTGAATATATTTGCCATGTTTGCATAATTGAATATAATCAGATTATTGATTTGATGGATCAATACAGGGAGCTATTATATGCTAATTCCTAAAGCAACTTATGAGAAACAAACTTTTTGTGTGCTCTAATAACATTTTAAATATTAATCCAAAGGACTTTTAGTATATAAATATATATTCAAAGAAAGCAATGTCAAAAAATAGAAAACTAATAATCAAAATTAATTTAAAATATGGATCAGAAGTCATCACAATCCTATTCTGTTTTGCCACAGTATCTTGATAATTTGTTAAAAGAAATGTAATGATAGTTGTCGGGCATGGTGGCGCACGCTTGTAATCCCCGCACTTGGAGGTGGAGACAGGAGGATCGCTCAGATTCGAAGCCAGCTGCACTGGCTTAAGAGACCCTGTTTCCAAATAAAAAAGTATAAAAATTGGTCTGGTAGTGTAGCCCATAGGTAGAAGGGTTTCCAGGAACCCCAGTACCACAAAAAATAAAAATAAAAAAGAAGAAGAAATGTAATGATAGTTGCACATGCATAAAAGATGAGACAAATGTCAGCCAGCCTATGTCAACTGCTCCTTTACTGAAAGGTGCCCAACTATTGTTCCCACACTGAAAGGTGCCCCACTATGACTACCCAGCACTCAGAGGGATTAAATGGTTTTGTGTATTAACCAAAAGAATTAGACTAAAGAACATTCATAGAAATGTTTAATAAACAATTATTTTAAAAGTACTCCAGTATTAAGAAATATGTTAATATAAATCAATAACAGCAAATACAGTGTTGGTTGAGCAGATCATTACACTTACTCAGAAGATATTTATAGAATGAGCTTAATTAACTATTCCCCAAATATTGACCAAGATAACCTAAAATATCTTAAGCAAATTTATGGTAAATTTATTTTGAACAAATTCCTTGGTTTATTAATTTTGTAACATCTCACTGTTATGTATGCTTTTCTATAAAGATAATTTTTAATAATTTAGATTGTGTTATTGGAATGAAGGTATATGTTTTAAAAGTTTACAAACCAAAGTATAGAGGATTCAAAATGGCGACTGAGGGACACAGCACTTCTCAGTAGCTGAAACAAATAGAGCTCAACTACTTAGAAAGCAGTGTCTTAATCAACAAAATAAATACATCTCAGGAACCAAAACAGATTCAGGTACCTCGGTGGAAACCCTGAACTCGAAGAAGAAGAAGAACAAAGATCGGGCACCAGACCGGCTGCAGATACAATCGGGCCGCCCACCCTGGTGGCGGGCTGCGCGGGCTGCCTGTATGTCCAAACTGCACTCCCGAGCCCTGACTGATACCACCGTGGCAAGATAATCTGAGACTGAAAACGGTCATAGAGCCTCATCTTAAGCAGCAAGCAGCACCCACGTCAGAACCCTGTGTGCGCAGCAGAGACGGGATCACAGCAGCACAGGGACTCCCACGGACACCTGGACCAAGGAAGCCAAGTACCTGAGTGTGTCCAGGGAAAGTGCGGGTCCTAGCATGCGCCCCAGGCCCAGCACTGGCCTGGGGCATTTGTCCCATGCCTCAGAACCCAGCACTGTCCTCGTGCACCCTGTCTGTGCCCCGGACCCCCGCTAGTAGCCAGTGCCTGCGCCATCCCCACCCCTAAACTCAGAGCTTACCTTGTGCGCCTATTTCCCGCTCCCCACTGGAGCCCAGGCCCCTACCTTGCCGGCGGCCTGCTTTCCAGGTGGCGAAAGCTCTGTGCGCCCGTGAGATCTCCTCAGGCCCCCAGCTTCTACACCCTGTGGGAGTCAGAGATCATTGCTGGACACCACACAGCGCCTGTGCCCCCGGACCCTGTGCACCTATCCTGCACCCCTGGCCCACCGCTGGGAGTTGCCGCCTGCCCAGCAGCCTGAGACTCAGTTCTAGTCTAGAGCACAGCCCAGTGCACCTTGGAGGAGCATAGAAGCAGGCACTAGGCATCTGCACCCACTCACTCCTGGGTCCAGTAATAGCAGTGCACCCAGCCTGCACTCTTGGAACTGGCAGAGCTCTGGCAGTAGGTGTGTGCGTCCAGGAACCAGCAACCCTTTGCCCAGAGTACATCTTGGGACCACACCGGCTACCGGCTAGCCCAGTTAGAATTTCCAGAGAGACAGAAAAATCCATCGAGACACAATATCTGCACAGGACCTCAGGGGGAGGTTCCAAGTCTACTTTGGACATCCTCCACTCCTGCTGTAAGGAAGCACAGGCCGGAGTCTAGAGTGGTGAGTGCAGAGGTGCTGATTACAGGTGGGAATTATGCAGACCCTGAGAATTGTACAGAATCTAATAATAGCAATACCAGACATCCTGACACATAAACCCAAAGCAGTTAAAGAAAAGAAAGGTGTCCAAACACCCAGAGTGACTTAAGAAGATAAAAATAGAGTGCAAAGAAAACTATGAGACATTGGATAATATTCTGAAAGCTACCAAAGCAATCAGATATTCAAATATTGTATGGACCTGACCCGATATTCGTAAATAAGTAGGACTGTTTTTTTTACTTTTACTGTTGATGTTTTGTTTTGTTTTGTTTTGCTTTTACAGTGCTTTTGTTTTGTTATGGTTATTGCTGTTTTATTTTTTCTCCATCCTTCTTTTACTTTCACTTGTTGCTTTTTTATATATATATTTGATAGTTTGCCTTGTTTTCTGGTTTCATACAGCTGCTAGTACCTTTTATTTTATTCTTGTCCTCTTTTCCTCTTTCTTTCTCTTTCCTTCCTTTCTTTGTTTTCCTCTTTTGATTGTTTTTTCTTTTCTTTTTCTTTGATTACATAATAGTCTTGGTATCTTGTGTGGATTTTTTTTTTTATGTTTTTCTGCTCCTTCCATCACCCCTCTTACAAACTTCCCCACACTAACCTATATACTCTTTTCCCCCAAAACTTTCCCCATAATATACCTCCTTGTTTAATACTCAAAGTATTTCATATCTCCATACTTACTCTACTAACTACAGGAGTCCTACTAGTTAACTCTCTCTCATTCTCAGCAAGATATTACCTTATCATACTTTCTCAACCTAAACATATCCTCTACCTAATCTGACTCCTTTACCCATCACCCCAGCTCCTCCCCCATCACCCACCCTTAACATTGGAAAAGCTCTGCTGATTTGCCGATACCTCTAAACTCCTAATACTAAGATTGGACTAAACATAATACTCACAAATGATGGGTAGAAATCAGAAAAACAGGACAGAGAATGCTATAATTATGAGAACCAGGAATAATGAAGAGACAACAGAAATCATGAGTACTGACCTACAAGAAATGGAAGAAGGGAAGTTCAGAATCTTGATTTACAATATGATGAAAGGCTTTAAATCAAGTCTAAAAAATGAAGAGGAAATTGAAACACTAAGAAAGAATCAAAAAGAGGTCTTGAATGAAATGAAAGAGTCAATAAGTAAAATGAAGACAGCAATAGAAAGAAATTTTGGAAGATTAGATGAAATGGAAAACAGAATATCAATGTTAGAAGACATTACATCCAAAACCGAAAACACAGTCAGCGATATACAGAAATCTTTACAGCAACATACCCTAAACTTCCAGAAAATATGGGATAATATGAAGCGTCCTAACTTATGGATAATAGGCATTGAAGAAGGGATAGAGGTACAGACCAAGGGCATCCATAATCTCTTCAAAGAAATAATCTCAGAGAATTTTTCAAACATGGAAAGAGACTTGGATCTTCATGTCCAGGAGGCATACAGAACACCATTGAGACAGGACCAAAGAAGGACCTACCCATGCCACATAATAGCCAAAATGACCAATACAGAGGCCAAGGACGGAGTCTTAAAAGCAGTGAGAACAAAAGGATGGGTGACATATAGAGGCAAAAAAATAAGAGTCACCCCAGACTATACAACCCAGGTCATGAATGCTAGGAGAGACTGGTACGACGTGATTCAGACCCTGGAAGAAAATAACTTCCAACCAAAGCTTATTTATCCAGCAAAACTACTATTCAAGATCAATGGAGAAACAAGTCTTTCAGAATAAACAGAATCTTAAAAATTTCATGAATTCAAAGCTAACACTAGAGAAAGTTCTTAAAGAAATAAACCATAAGGAAGAAAAAAGAAGCAGACTTCAGAACCAGAGAAGAAAGGAAGTTAATAAGTGGGCCATTTAAGTAAAGAAGAAAGACAAAACCACCCAAGAGTAGACAGAACACAAAATGGCAGAAAACAAAAAAAAAATTTTCAATAATATCTCTTAACGTCAAAGGACTTAACTCATCAATCAAAAGACATAGACTGTCAATGTGGATTAGGAAACATAATCCAAATATATGCTGTCTGCAAGAAACTCACCTTACAGCCAAAGACATTCACAGACTGAAAGTGAAAGGATGGAAAAAGATACACCATATTATTGGTGACCAAAAAGAGCAGGGGTAGCAACTCTGATATCCAACAAAACAGACTTTAAACTAAATCACATCAAAAGAGACAAATTGCGGCACTTCCTTTTATTAAAAGGAACAATACACCAAGAAGATGTAATGATAGTAAATATTTATGCCCCAAATGTGGGTACAACCACATTTGTAAAACAAATCCTTCTGGACATCAGATCCCAAATAGACCCAAATACAATAATTCTGGGAGATTTTAATACACCTCTCACACCACTGGATCAATCTTCAAGGCAAAAGATGAGTAAAAATGCTTTAGAACTAAAGGAAACCATAAACCAGATGGACCTAATAGACATTTTCAGAATATTTCAACCAGGAACTACAGAATACACATTCTTTTCAGCAGCCCATGGAACCTTCTCCAAAATAGACCACATCTTAGGACACAAAGAAAATACCAGCAAATTCAAAAGATGTAATAAAATTCCTTGCATCTTTTCAGACCACAATGGAATAAAAGTAGAAATCAACAACATGAAACTCGAAAGAAAGTATTCAAATACATGGAGAATGAATGATACACTATTGAATGATGAATGGGTAAGAGCAGAAATTAGGGAAGAAATAAAGAAATTTATGCAAACAAATGAAAACAGAGACACAACCTACCAAAATCTATGGGACACTATGAAGGCAGTATTAAGAGGAAAGTTTATTGCATTGAGTGCCCACATAAGACGGACAGAGAACCACCAAGTAAAGAACCTAATGACACAACTCAAAGACCTAGAAACTCTGCAACAGTCTATTCCCAAAGCCAGCAGAAGGCAAGAAATCATCAAAATTAGCACAGAAATAAATGAAATAGAGAACAAAAAACAATTAAAATAAAATAATTCAATAAAACAAAAAGTTGGTTCTTTGAAAAGATTAATAGAATTGATAAACCCCTGGCCAAAAGAAAAAGAGAATCAACTCAAATTATCAAAATTAGAAATGAAAAAGGAGATATCACCACAGATACTGAAGAAATTCAAAAGATTATCAAAAACTACTTTAAAAATTTATACTCCAATAGACTTGAAAACATGGAAGAAATTGATAGATTTCTAAGCACAGTTAACCTTCCTACACTCAGCCAAGAGGATATAGCAAGCCTAAACCAACCAATAGCAACCAAAGAAATAGAAACATCAATAAAAGTTCTTTCACCAAAGAAAAGCCCAGGCCAAGATGGGTTTCCAGCTGAATTTAACAAAACCTTCAGTGGACAACTAATACCAATACTTCATAACTTGTTCCAGGAAATTGAAAGAGATGGAACTCTCCCAAATTCCTTCTATGAAGCCAGTATCACATTAATCCCCAAACCAAATAAAGATACCTCAAGAAAGGAAAACTACAGACCAATATCCTTAATGAACATACATGCAAAAATTCTAAAAAAAAGTACTAGTTATACACATTCAAAACTATATCAAGAGAATAATACATCATGACCAAGTCGGTTTCATCCCAGAAAAACAAGGCTGGTTCAACATACACAAATCAATACATGTTATTCACCACATAAATAGAACCAAGAACAAAAACCACATCATCATAGCAATAGATGCTGAAAAAGCATTCGACAAAATCCAACACCCATTTATGTTAAAAACACTGCAAAAAATTGGGATAGAAGGGAAGTACTTCAACATCATTAAAGCAATACACTGCAAACCCAAAGCCAACATTATATTGAATGGGGAAAAACTGCAAGAATTTCCGCTAAAGTCAGGAACAAGACAAGGATGCCCACTATCACCACTCCTTTACAATATAGTTCTTGAGACTCTTGCTGCAGCAAAAAGGCAAGAAAAGGAAATCAAAGGAATTCACATAGGAAGAGAGGAAGTAAAATTATCCTTATTTGCAGATGACATGATCCTTTATCTGGAAGACCTAAAGAACTCAACCAAGAGACTGCTGGAGTTGATTGACAAATTCAGCAAAGTTGCAGGATACAAAATCAACCTAAAGAAATCAGTGGCTTTTCTTTATGCCAACAATGAGCCCACAATGAAAGAAACAAAGAAAACAATTCCATTCACTATAACCTCAAAACCAATAAAATATCTAGGAATAAACCTAACCCAAGATGTAAAAGACCTCTACAACAAAAACTATAAAACATTAAAGAAAGAAATTGAAGAAGACCTTGGAAGATGAAAATATCTCCCATGCTCATGGATAGGCAGAATAAATATCATCAAAATGGCCATTCTGCCAAAACTGATCTATAGATTCAATGCAATTCCCATTAAAATATCAGCGAAATTCTTCAGAGACCTAGAAAAATCAATCATGAACTTTATATGGAGAAAGAAAAGACCCAGAATAGCCAAAGCAATTCTCAGCAATAAGAAACATGCAGAAGGCATTACAATCCCAGACTTCAAACTATACTATATAGAAATAGTAGTAAAAACAGCATGGTACTGGCATAATAACAGATATACTGACCAGTGGATTAGAATAGAAGATAAAGAAACAAATCCACACATCTTTAGTCAATTAATCTTTGACAAAGGGGCCAAACTCATGCTGGAGAAGACAGCCTTTTCAACAAATGGTGCTGGGAGAACTGGCTAACCATTTGTAAAAAGATGAATCTAAACCCCTATATCTCACCAAGCACAGGAATCAACTCAAGATGGATCAAAGACTTAGACATTAGACCTGAGACTGTGAAGTTAGTAGAGGAGAGCATAGGTTCAACACTACAACATATTGGCACAGGCAGTAACTTTCTCAACAAAACCTCCAAAGCTCAGGAAATTAAAGCAAGAATAAACAAGTGGGATAGCATCAAACTAAAAAGTTTCTTCTCGTCAAAGGAAACTTTCAACAACCTAAAGAGGAAGCCTACAGAATGGGAAAGGATCTTTACCAGCCACCATTCTGATAGGGGGCTAATATCCAGAATATACAAAGAGCTCAAAAGACTCTACACTAGCAAAACAAACAACCCAATTAAGAAATGGGCAAATGAACTGAATAGACACTTCACAAAAGAAGAGATACAAAGGGCCAATAGATACATGAAAAGATGTTCTTCATCACTGGCCATCAGGGAACTGCAAATCAAAACTACACTGAGATTCCATCTAACCCCAGTCAGAGTGGCAAGCATAAAGAAATCAAATAACAAAAAATGCTGGCGAGGATGTGGGGAAAGAGGAACTCTTTTACACTGTTGGTGGGAATGAAAACTGGTTCAGCTACTATGGAGATCTTTGTGGAGATTCCTAAGAAAGGTGGGAATAGATCCACCATATGATCCAGCTATACCACTCCTGGGTATCTTTCCAAAGGAGCTGAATTCAGAGAACTACAGCAACATATGCATACCTATGTTCATAGCAGCACAATTTGTAATAGCCAAAATATGGAACCAACCCAGATCAGAATCAACAGATGAATGGATAGCAAAACTGGGAAATACACACAATGGAATTCTATTCAGCCATAAAGAAGAACAAAATTATATCATTTGCAAGAAGATGGAAAGCCCTGGAGAACATTATGTTAAGTGAGATTAGCCAAGCACAGAAGGAGTACATATGTTTCCTCTAATATGCCTAAACTAGGAAACACAAAGGATACCAGTGGGACTCCAGATAATGGAGGGGAAATACCAGCAAAGTTTGAGTGGAAAGATAGGAGAGGAGGAAGGCTGATCTTGATTAATGATGGTCTACATCTGAACATGTGTAAAATTATGAATATGACATGGTTAACCTGGACAACCATTGGTGTGAGGGGGGAAAGGAAAATGGGGGTTGGGGGAGAGGGCACCAAATATAGTTTAAATGTATATCATTTATGTTCAATAAAAAAATTTGTTTAAAAAAAAACCAAATTGTAAGGAATATAAAATAATGTGTTATATATTATACTTGTTTTTCTTTATAGCACCTTTTAATGGTTTTCAAACATTGGAAATTTTTAAATAGACACTGGATTTTGCTGTCACCAGTAATCTCATTAATAACACTTGGACTTATACAAAATCTTTAATATTTCTGGAGTCCATCTTCATTGTTTTTTTTAAAACAAATGAAAGATGAAAATTTTTCCTCAGAATATTTCTTTCTCTTTTGTTAAAAATACAGGATTTCTACCCCCATACCTGTCCTCTTTATCTGTTCCTACTGAAATCATGGGAAGGGTACTACCAAGGGCATGTTTTTAGATGTAGATTTTTATTTTTGCACCTCTTTCATTTAATGTTTTCTCAATTGCAGATGTGACGTGATTAGAAGGCATGGATGATTATTTCTAGAGAAAATTTAGATTATAAAGATATGTAATCATTAGAGAATATTTGTCATTATGAAAGGTAGTTTTATTCTTCCTGTTTTTATTATAAAAACTGGTGCTAATTTTACATTTTCAGGAATATACTACTTCCAGCAAAAGGAGATAATATGTTTTAAGAGACACATCAAAGTTTGTATTATTGTCGTTATCCCCAAACCAAAGAACTTAAAATTTTTAATAATTATTATATTTTTATAATAAAAATGTAATAATAATAAATTTATTTATAATAAATTAAAATAGCTACATGGCCTACCATTAGTTCAATTAATAGTTTTTTATTTTATGTCTTAATTAAAACACAAACTATTGACTGAATTAAACATTTTCAATCTATTGTTTACATGTGTAAGAAATGAGTTATAAAACTGTAGGTTTTTATTTGTTCAATTTCTAATTATTAACTATTTAATTAAATAATTAATCATCTACTGCTTTTTAAAGTAATCTATGCTGGAAAATAGTTCTATAGAGAAGTAAAAGCTATATTATTTGTACCTTTATACTGACCGGCAACAAAGTGCTGTCATAGATTTTTCATCAGCTGCAAAATCGTTAATTTCTAACTTTATAATGTTATAAACATGTAATATATTAGAGACAAATGGTTAATATTGTGCTAATGTGAAAAGTTCTTATCAATGCATGATATACACAAATAAAAATACTGATGATAGGATCAATGGTTTTTAAAACACAATTATTAATAAGCACATCAATATGATAATTTTGTTAGAAATTAAACAATACAAATTAAATGTGCCTTTAATTAGATTTAAAATAATTGAAAAGGAGTTAGGCACAGTAGCACATACCTGTAATCCCAGGATTTGGGAGGCTGAGGCAGGAGGATAAAAGTTTCCAGGCCAGCACATGGTAACTTAGTGAGACCTCATTTAAAAATTAAAAGGATGAAATAGAAGAAGCTGGGCATAGTGGTATACACTTGTAGTATCAATACTCAAGAGGCTCAGAGGCTGAGACAGGAGGATGGCAGGTTGACTGCCACCTCAGCTACTTAGTGAGGCCTTCCATAACTTAGTAAGACCCTATTTTAAAACAAACAATAAAAAATAATGTTGGGTAGGTCTAGCTTGGGTAGAATGCCCCTGTGTTCAATCCTCAGTTCTGAAAAAAAATTGAATATTCTAAAAAGTCACAATGTATTTTTATTTTGATTTCATAAATTGTACAGTAATTAGATATATTATTTCAGAATCAAATGAAAACTATTTCTCTCCTCTGTCATTTTTAAGATATGGATAATTTACAAACTTATTCTATTTTTACAAGTGTTTCTGAAAATTTTTCTTAAGAAGAGTAAACATGATCCGGGTGTGGTGACACATGCTTGTTATCCTAGCTTTTGGGAGGCTGAGACAGGAGAATTGTGGTTCTTGGAAGGCCTCAGCTAGTTAGTGAGGCCCTCTGCAACTTAGACCCTTTTTCAAAAGAAAAAAGAATAAAAAATAGGGCTGAGTGTGTATCTCAGAGGTAAAATGTCCCTGGGTTCCATCCCCAGTACTGCAAAACAATTTAAAAAAGAGTCAACATTATTTTAATAAAGGACAGTTGAGCTGGCTAAATACAGTATGAATAAAAATTTTTCTGAAATTTTTTACTGTGGTTTGAAGTTGGATTTGAATAAAAATTAGCTTACTAAGGGAAAAACAAGACATAAAAATTATCTCTTAATTGTATTTAAGTATATATAAACATTTTAAATATCAAGGTGAAATAATTTAAACCTTCCTAATTACTAAGTTATGATACTCTACTGTCTTGTAACTGATTTGTTTTAGCTCTATACTTCCTCAAAATATTTCTAAGAGGAAAAATTAGTATTTATCATCATAAATATCCCATTAACTTAAAAAATGTCTTTGAACTGAACTGAATAGACACTTCTCAAAAGAAGAAATGCAAATGGCCAACAAATATATATAAAAAAAACATATACAACATCATTAGCAATCAGGGAATGAAAATCAAAACAACACTGTGGTTTCATCTAACTCCAGTTAGAATGAAAACCATCAGGAATAGAATAATAAACAATAATAAATTCTGGCAAGCATGTGGGGAAATAGGAGCCCTTATACACTGCTGGTGTGATTATAAGTTAGTATAATCTCTATAGCAATCAGTGTGAAGGTTCCTCAAAAGACTGGGAATGAAGCCATCATATGACTTAGGTATACCACTGTTAGGGATCTTTCCGAAGAAACTGAAGTCAGAATATTATAGGGATACATGCATACGCATGTTTAGAGCAGCACAATTCACAATAAACTATGGGATCAGCCGAGGTATCTATCAACAGATGAAAGGATCAAGAAAATGGTATGTAGACACCATGCAATTTTATTCAGCCTTAAAGAGCAAAATTATCTGCAAGAAAATTGATGGAAATAGAGAATAATATGCAAAATGAGGTAAGCCACTTTCAGAAAGTCAAGGGTCATATGTTTTTACTCAAATGTGAAAGCTAGAGGGAAATTAGGAAACTAAAGGTACTTTACATGTATGGAGATGCTTATAGAATAATGAATAGTGATTTAAGTAGGGAGGTGAAAGGGGAAATTTAATGATGGAAACAATTCAAAGAATATTATGTGCATATATGAAGTATCAATACCAATTTTAATATTATGTACAAGCACACGAGGAAGCAAGGTGGGATCCAGAAGGAAACACACCAAGTGCTGTGTGCATGTATGTTTCTATCATGTTCAATCTCATTATGATGTATAATTACAATGATCAATATAAAAAGTTCTTAAAGAATAGTGTCATTAAAAATGTCAGATATTTAGTTTTATAATTTGCTTTTCTCTCTGCTATGTCCTAAGGAAGGCCCTTATTGACTTCCTTGTCATTCCCACTTTTTAAAATAATGTGATTTACTAAGGTATTAGAGCCATGGTTGGCACTATTTTAATGCATTCAGTTCATTTTTAAAAACAGAATTGCAAACCCAGGTCTCATATATGATCTCTGAAGAAGGAATATAGGTTGAAAACTCGAGGTAAACATGGAAAATAAAGTGTAATTAGGATCATATTAATAAGAGGTTAAAAATATGTGGACTAGCTTTCAGGGAACTTTCTAGTGCTCATCCTTCTGAGTCTTGCTGAAAAGAATCACCCTACATTTCCATACTATTTTCAGAAGAAGGATGTTTCCATGCGATTATGAGTTTCCACAGAGTAACAAGATCTGAAAAGTATTATGTGAAAAGTTCATCAAACAATAAGTTACTAAGGGCATGTCAGAATTCCATTAAAAATAAAACAAGTAGATTAGATTTTTTTCTTAGATTCTTGGCACTTCCAGAACAAATTAAACTTAGATAGAATTTTATGTAGCATTTTGAAGGTAGAAGAAAACTAAAATACTGCAAAAAGATGATTGCTAATTAGCATTACCCTGCCTATTTATTGTCAATGCATTGGCAATGTGTTAATATACCCAGCATCTTACAAGGTAGATCATTTTAATTTTTCCTAAATCAAATCACGTCCTTTTTGGTCTTCACATGGCCTTTTCTATTTCTCTGTGATGGCTAGTACCTAAGTTCATTTTAGGTTAGGTCACAATTTTGTACTAAAAGCAGAATCTATGCTACATATGCCTCGCATTTCCTAACCATCATATTCATTCAAAATCACTTTCCCTAATTTATTTATCAAGTAAGTTGTAATTCTTAATGTGTTTCTATTTAACTGAAAGCCTTAGCTCTCTCTTTAGCTACTCCTAAGCAGTCCTTTCCTGTTATTTCTGGAAATTATTTTCCTGCCCAAATGAATTATACTCTACTTTGTGCCTATTGAACTTAATTTGATTTATATCTTTCCACTTCTCCAATTTGTCAAGATGTTTTGAATTTAAATACTATTCTGTAATAAAAAGTCAGTCCACACAAGTAGATGTCATCGGTACAAATGTAGTTTATATACATTCAAGTGATTAATAGACAAATATATGTTTTATGTAGCTCTGAATGGTATCTCCCACTGTTAATTTAGAAATATTGTTAACTATTGAGGTGATACTTATTTCACAAAAGAGAAATGTGATACAAATAAAATTGTTCATTTCTTGAATACTCTATCATGTTAGACTAAGTTAAATCAATTTTTGTTAATCATTCTAAAACAAATTGAAGCAAATAATGGGGTTTGGGAATATTTTTACTGATTGGTTTTATTTCTATTTGTAATTAATTAGCGAAGGAGGTGATGTTGGTGTTGTTTCCAAGTACTTTTCCTTAAAACATTTAATGAAAGCTGGGCGTGATGGCGCATGTTTGTAATCCCAGAATTTGGGAAGCTGAGACAGGAGGATCGCTGTTTGTGGACAGCCTCAGCTACTTATTAAGGTCCTTTGTAACTCAGTGAGACCCTGTTTCAAAATAAAGAATAAAAATAGGGCTGGGGTTATAGCTCAGAGGTAGAATGCCCTTGGGTTCCATCTCTAGTACCACAAAAAATTTAATAAATGAAATATAATCTGATAAATGTATAAGTATGAATTAAGCATCCAGTCACACATGACACAAAATGCATTATTTTTTTTTTCTGGTGGTACTGGGGTTCCTGGAAACCCTTCTACGTCCGGGCTACACTCCCAGACCTTTTTTTAATGTTTTTATTTGGAAACAGGGTCTCGTAAACCAGCACGGCTGGCTTAGAACCTGCGTGTTCCTCCCTAATCCACCTCTCAAGCGCGGGGATTTCAAGCGTGCACCCCCACGCCCGGCAAAATGCATTAATTTAATAACCCTTGGCTTAACGCAGTAATATCCACTAGGAACAAAAAATTCTCATTAGTTTATTTTGCCTATATTTCAGATAGACTCTGGTTATTCTGGCTTGATGGACTGGGAATGTAGCTTAGCCGTAGAGCACTTGTCTAGCATGTGTGAGGCCTTGGGGTGGACTCCAAACATTGGAAAAGTAAAATGAAAAAAAAAACTATTGAAGTAATTTATGTAGATAATACATAATTATTAAATATATAACTACTTTATTTCACTGGACTGAATATTACAGTTCCCTCATTTTACTTTTGATTTGTAAAGTACAGAAAGAAATGAATTTGACATATCCTTTAAAATAGAGAAATGGCTTATTATAAATGCTTATTGTTAGATGCTTTTTGGTTATCTAAGCACTGATCATCTTTGCTATAATAAAATATTTCAGAATTAAAATAATGGGGCTCAGTCACTTTGATCATTTGGATTGATGATCAAACATGAATTTGAAACTTTCTTAAGCACTGATATGAAAATATATAGGTATTGAGGAAAGCACAGTATGGAAACCAACATTATTTACAAAGGATCATTTATTAAACACTTTTTGTACAAAATACAATGATTGTTGTTCTGTATGAATACATCACATATGAAAAATAATGCATTTTTTACTGAATTTAAGTTGAAGACATTCAGAATTTTGTCATCTGTCCACTTGAAAAACCAACTTTGTTCTGCACCTTGTTTAACATTTTCAATAAAAAGAACCCTTTTCCTTATTAATTAAATCATATTCATAACAGCCATCATGTTATAGAAATAAAGTCAAGACAATTCTGACATACAAAAGCTCTTTCTGCAAGGTAACTGGTTTGCCTATGATCCTATTTTTTTTCAAGCTATAAGATAGGAAGAATTGAGGAGCAAGGTAAGTTTTATAATAATGTATTAGCAGCAGTTGATAGTAAATGCAACATAAGATTTGTTTTGTCTGTGGTACAAGAGTATGTCCTATCAGACTCTACTGTTTATTTTTCTCTACTTGAACACAATTAAGCACATACTGATTGTCTCTGAATGACAAAATGTATAAAAATACAACAAGAAGCTGTTTCTGGTTTCATGTGAGTGCCTATTTTTATCAGCTAATATGAATGCTTTGCTAAAATTAGTGAAGACAGGAAATGACTTCGGGGTAATATATACAGAGTAAAAATACATTTCTTAAATCCACTTGGTGATTTCAGGCACTGTGGCTGTTCAGAATAAAATAATTCATGATTTATTCTTGATAGCAATTTAATTTTCAGTGCAAGCAAAGCAAATACCTGCCAAATGTCATACGCATGACCTTGTACATTTGGATTCTTCAAAGCAAGTTCATTTTTTGCATCTTCACTCTGGAGGCATCTTGAATAGAAACACCTTAGAGTTTGCTCTTGGTAGCAATTTAATTTTCAGTGCAAGCAAAAGCAAACACACACCTGCATGCTGCCATGCATGTGACCGAACATGTCAGAAATATTCAAAGCAAGTTCATTTTCTCCATCATCATCATGGAAGCATCTTCAATAAGTGGCACTTAGTGTATACCCTCCATACATCGTAAGAAACAGGAGATGCCCGGATTTAATAGTGTGAAACAGCACTGCCAACACTGCCTCTCTGTGTAAACTCCGTTTGGGTAAGGCTTGCCATCGATCGTTTCTTTCCTGAGAATGGAGCTGGTCCTCTCGGCGTGGATCATAAGTGTGCGTGCTCTGAGCTGTGGTCACTGTCGTGACTGTCTTCATTTGCTAGAGAGTCCCCTGTCTGCTGGAGGGTGGCTGCGCCAATTCCTGACAGCTCTGAGGGGAGAAGCGTGCCCTTTTTCACATTCACCAGTTCCTTCTCTCGAGCCGCGGCTCCTTGCTGTCCCCCTTTTACTCTCTTCCACTTCATCCGCCTGTTCTGGAACCACACTTTCACCTAGAAGGAAAAGAATGAAAGAGCAGAACGACAACAGTGAGAAGAAAAATTACACTCTTATTCTGTTCTCCTTTATTACACTAGTGAAAAAATAATTCCTCAAAGACCAACGGACGGCCACCGTAAAGGAATGATTATAAAAATAATTCAACATTTAATCTAAAGTTTGTTAATAATTCATGATAGTGTTAAAATTAATAATATGTTTATTATAATAAATTTTAAATTTGATAATACTTCATATTTTAAATATTTAAGTGTTCAAAATATGCATAACATTATTATATTTTATTTTTGACATATATAAAGATAGAGGCATATGAGTGGGAATTCTATCATTTAAGGCTGCTTAAAGATTCTGACCCTACAAAGAGTTCCTATGAATTAGGTATAACCTATTTGTTTGGGTTAAAATTTTTCCACCCTCCTGAGTTTGTTTTTCACTTGAGAACGGTCAATCCCTGAGCCAATTTAAACATGCTCAGGGAGATACTGACAAAGCTATATCCAAAAGGCCCTTCTGTGTCATTAAGTGTCTTCCTCCACTCATGATGGAGTTATATCCAAATCAACCCATCTAAGTAAGTTGGAACATCATAATTCAAATTTCTTCCCTTTACATGGGATCACAGATCATATGCTGGTAAACACATTATAATACTGAAAAGCAGTAAACTGAACTGTCCTAAGCCAAGGACCATTTCTACCATCAGTGTAGCCCACTGAGTATACTCACAAAGATTTTATATAAACATTACATCTCATAAAGAACTATTCTTTCTTTTTTTTTTTTTTGCCCTTAGCACTTTCCTTTTACCTTGCAAACAGTGCTCAAATAATTTTCTAAAAAGATGGTCATAATAAAAATGTTATCAAGTACTAATACTGATATTCTATACTATACAATTGAAATCAACTTTATAGATGTTTTCCTTTTAAAAGCTTAATAAAAATTGCCAAATATTTTTATATATACACATATATACATGTTAAGTATATATACACATATATACATGTATGTATATATACACACATATACATATATAAACTCAAATTTAATGACCACCTATTATCAGAACAAGAATAATATTTACATCACTGCATCTTAATATTTAGGAGAAAATCTGTTCTTCCCATAGTGCCTTTCTCATTGTAAGCTAAATGTTGTTCCTTTAACTTTATATTTCTGTGTCCATCCCACCCATAATTACCACAAGCCTGAATTTTATATATTAACATCAAGCTATATTTATGTAAGAAAATAAAAGCTCTTTTGAATAGCATAAACCCTTAAAATACAGTATTTAATTTTGATGTGTTTCATACTTCTCAAAATAAAATATTCTTAGCTCTGGTTAAGGGCATTTTGCCCTATCCATGTTTCATTATTGTTTGTTTGCTTGTTTTTTATTGGTGCACTGTAATTATATACCTTGATGAACTTCAGGGTGCAGATGACATGATCCTATACTTAGAAGACCTACTAAATTTAATAAAAAGAAGTTTAGAAATGATTAACATATTTAGTAAAGTTTCTGGATATGAATCCATCCAAAAAAATCAGTTTATCTATATGACAACCATTAATCCAATGAAAAAATCCATAAAACATTTCTACTCGCAATAACTTCAAAAACAATAATATACTTAGAAATAAATCTAATGGAGGAGGTAAAAGACTTACACAATGAAAATTATAAAACTCAAAATAAAAAAATTGAAGATTCTAAAAGGCAGAAGGACCTCTCATGCTCTTGGATACACAGACTAAATGTCATCAAAATGGCCATCCTTCCAAAACGTGATCTACAGATTAAATTCAATCTTTATTAAAATACCATGGTTATTCTTCACAGATCTAGAAAAATGAGTCCTTAAATTAATTTGAAACAGCAAAAAAAAACCCCAGAATACCCAAAATAATTTTCAGAAATAAGAACTATGCAGGAGGCAGCAAAATACCTGACTTGAATTACAGAGCCAAAGTAATTAAATAGCAATGATATTGTCACAAAAGCAGATATGTAGACCAATGGAGTAGAATAGAAGATTGAGAAACAAATCCACACACTTATAGGCAATTAAGTTTTGATTGAGGGGCCAAAAAAAATACCCTGGAAAAAAAAATAGCCCCTTCAAGAAATGATGTTGGCAAAACTGATTATCCATATGCATAAACCAGAAAATCCCACTTTCTCACCCTGCTTCAGAGGCAACTCAAGATGAATCAAACACCTGGAAATTAGGCCAGAATCTCTCCAGTTACTTGAAGAGGACATAGGATCAACACTTCAATATATAGTCATGGGTAGAAACTTCCTCAACAAGATGCCCTACTCATGTTGATTAAAGAGATTGCATTCATTTATTTCTTACTATTGCATACTATTCCAAAGTGAATTTATTAATTTTACTGTCCATGGACTTTTGAAATGCTTCCCCCCTTTTATAAATGATGGTGTTATAGACATTTCTGTACTTGTGTTTTTCTAACTGTGTGATAGAACTTCTTCGTATGTATAATCAGTAGATGCATCAATGGGTCAAACAATACATGAACATTCATCTTAACACTATTGATACAGCAAATGTGTTTTCCAAGATTATAGCAATTTAATTCCCCTGTCAGTTTTAGTGCAATGGAGTTCTGACTAATCAAATCTTCACTCACACTTGGAATTATCTGTCTTGATATTTTCTAATGTAATAATCAAATTGTTTTCTTACCATGTCTTTTATTTTGAATTTCCTTATTGCTAATGAAATAAACTATCTTTAAAATGTTTACATTGTGCTTTGTATTTCTTACTTTGTGGAAAATATCTACATGTCTAATCAGCATTGAATGATTTTAAAATTTAATCTTATTCTTATAAGTTTTAATTTTTAATCTTATTATTCATAGGTTTGCCTTTCCAAATTATTAATCAAATTAACACTGGTTTTTCAAAAAAAAGCTTGAATTTATTTTTTATCAAAAATAAATTTTCAAAGATATTTCTGTCATTGATCTTCAAATCACAATGCTTCTTCAATATTAGTGCAGTTTTCTCAAATGCTTGCACAATATAATATTGAATTGAGATATAAACTGCACTTTTATTTATATCACTTTGACTCATAATTGTATATAATGCAAAGAGAAAATTGAAATTTATTTTATTAGATAACAAGTTATCCTAAACCATTAAATAAATTGGATACCACTTTTTTTGTGGTGGTACTGGGGTTCCTGGAAGCCCTTCTAACTCCAGGCTACACTCCCAGACCTATTTTATATTTTTATTTGGAAACAGAGTCTCCTAAGCCAGCGCGGCTGGCTTCGAACCTGCGGGATCCTCCTGTCTCCGCCTCCCAAGCGCCACCACGCCCAGCTGTATACCACTTTTCTAGTGGTCACTGTTTCACTTGGCCATAAACTAAGTTTCCATATATGCTTTTACCATTTTTCTACACCTGTGACAAAATTTCTCTATCAAATTACAATAATGTTATGAGTCTACATACTGATATAGTTCTGCTTCCTTTTTCTACAGCAGAAAGATTTTGAATATTCTCCGTTCTCATTTTAAAAACAATTTCAGTTTCTATAAACATAAAGTGCCAAGGAGAAAGTAAAGAGAATTATATTAAAATTTCAAAGATATTTATATCATTGATCTTCAAATCACAATGCTTCATCAATATCAGTACAGTTTTCTCCAACACTTGCACAGTATAATATTGAACTGAGATATTTTTCAACTTTGCACTTTTATTAATATCACTTTGACACATAATTGAAATAATATGTCACATATTACCCACCTATATGCTAATCCATTTGACAAGAAAGAATAAAAATATAGTTAAACATACTGATTAGAAGCTATTTGATGGAGGAGTTTGGTGGAAGTAGCACAGTGGTAGCATATGCTTAGCATGTGGGGGGCTCTCAGTTCATTCCCCAACACTGTAAAAACTAGAACCAAAACAAACACAACTAGCTGATGAGTGTTCACATGTTATTACTATTCACTAACCAAAAGGATCAGTAGTCGAATTTTATTTTATACATCCTTGCAGAGAGGTAGCTACATAATATTGTCACCATTTATGCATTATTTCTGAAATACATAGTTTTTATTTTTGTTTCTTTTTATTTTTTATTGGTACATTGTAGTCATACATCTTAATGGAGTACAGGATGGTAGAGGCATACAAGCACCCATCATTCATTTTGCCTTTCCCCAATTCCCACCCCATTCCCTCCCACTCCTTCCTCCTCATGTTTGATTTAGTGATTAACTTCGATATGCTTGTGAATGTACATCAGGTACATTAGGTATAGTTCTTATAAATATTATTGACATTATTTTTGTACATAATGAAGTTGAGACAAAGGTTAAGTGACTGGCCTAAGATTACACGGATGGAAGATATGGTGCCAGAACATAACATTGGATTTGTTTGATTTCATAATCTGTTTTTAATTTTATTTTCCTTTTATTTTTTAATTCCTGTTGTACTTCAAACTCCTGTTTTTAAAGCATTTAGACTTTTATTTTTAAAACAGAAAACATGTAAAGTATGTGAACTCAATCCATATGATTACTATCATTCAGGTAATTCTCCTGCTTGATATAATTAGGTTTGTAAATATGACACTATTTTCCTGTACTGTAATTTAGGTAATTATACTACTCAGTTTAATTACCTTTGCAAGCTTGACATTGCATGTTATATTAGATCTATTCCACATGAGCTGGGCTCTACTCTTGGCTTCACTTCTGAGTTTTTGCATGAATTTGAGAAAATTACACTCCATTCTGCCTCAATTTTCATATTTGTCGTATTGGAAAAATGAGCCCTTTACAATTCTTTGTAGGGATGTTTTCCCTGTAGACAATTCCAGATGGAAGAAACACATAAATCAGCAGAAACATCATCATTGTCACCAAAGGCTAAAACCGTCTATCAAATTAATCTTTGCAAAAAAATGGGAGGAGTAGATCTCTTAAAATCTACACCCAGTTCCTTTTCAGGAGAAAGGGTATAGAAATTCTATAACAATATAAAATGTTTAATTCTAAATGAAAAAAGTTTCAGAATATGGTATTAATATTAAGAATAACAGATTATTTTGTACTTTACCATTTTATTATTTTAATTTTTTTAATTGGTGCATTGTAGGCATACATCTTAGATGGGATACACCTACAAGATGGTGTAGGCATACATGCAGACATCACCCACTTAGTCCTTACCCAGTTCCCACTCCATTTCCTTTCCCATCCCTCCTTCTCAGGTTTGGCTTAGAGATTGATTTTGATATGTCTGTTAATGTACATCATCTACACTAGGAAATTTCCCTCTTTCCCCTCTCATGGTCCTCAGTTAGGTTGCCTTATTTGCTCATCTATGGTATCTCTTTCTTCGTTTCGAGTTCCTCCTATTTATTTTTTAAGCAGACTCAAAAAAGATTTTACATTGGTCAACAGCATAAGATATATGTATGTATACACATATACATACATACATACATTTAAAGATATACATATGTAAATATGTAGATATAAACATACACATATGTAAGTATAACATTTAATTATTATATAATTCTAATGCCTGATTCTATTTTAAATGTTAGATTTCATATTTAATTCTAGACTCCATAAAGTTAATAATCGAACAAACAAACAACAAAAAAAGCAATAGACACATAGTGGGCTTGTTTTTTAGACATGGGAAGGAAAAGTGCAAATCTCCAAAAGCCAATGATCCTGGATTTACTTCCAAATAATATGCTATAAACTATTCAGGTGAACAAAATCAGGGAAAGAATTTTGTGCAAAACAAATTTACTTACTAGCAATTTATTTAAGTTTTACTTAAATAAATTACAAATGCAATCCAGATTATACATCGATATTGCTTTATAATAATAACAACACAGTATATTTATAAAGAAACTCTACAGTTTAGTATCACCTCATCAGTCCAGCTCCAATAGCTCAAATAAAACGTGTTTTTTATTTTTTTAAGATGGCTAAAAGTATAATTTTCTAAATAGCTAACACTGATGATTTTTATAAAAATTTACAAACACATTTCATGTAATGATTGAAATTTATAAACTATGCAAAGTGAAAATAATCTCACATCTTGATGACTTGAGCTCTATTTATGTATTCATACATTTAAAAATACTACAAAATGTGCAGTAACTGGTCCTGTGTTAGATCAGAGATGAAAGTAGTTGGAGGACACAAATAAATAAAACACAGTGCCACCCTTAAGGCATTCGCAGTCAAGAAAAGGGCAACTTGTAAATAACTGGCACTTTATTTGCTGTCTCTGAGGCTTTTGGTCTATAGTGGAGCATGTAAAGGTTAGCTTCATATTTTATAGAATATCCTTAAAGTATATGCTCTTCTAGTAGGCATAACTGATACTCCCTGTGAACAGAATCTCCCAAAAGTCCCAGACATAGTCCAGAACTCCACCCAGTTCTTAGCACTGTGCATGTTTCTGTTACTAGACAATTCTTACAGTCAATGACTTTTTTCTCTGAGAATCTCACACTTCTGTTACTGACATTTTGTAAGCCTTCTGAGTGTTTTCGCTAGTAATCCAGGTGGAATGCTAGGTTCTAGGAAATTAAAGTATCAGATATTTTGCATACAATTGAAACTTGAAATTGATATACTTTGTAAACTTTAGTTTATTTGTGCTTCAGGTCAATTGTATGGTCTGCTGTACAACTTTTCTGGAAAATGCTGGAAAGTTAGGCTTTTATTAATATTTCTTTTTTTAAAGCTTTGATCTAGTTCAATATTCCATATAAATTTTTTTACATAGTATATTAACCATTCAGATAAAATCAAAGTTTTATCCCAAGCATCTGAATAATGGAAAATTCTATTTTCTTTCTTTTTTATTTTTTGTGGTACTGGATGTGGAACCCAGGGGGATTCTATGTCTGAGCTTCACCCCCCAGCCCTATTTTTTATTCTTTATTTTAAAACCAGGTCTCACTGGGGTGCAAAGGACCTCATTAAGTAGCTGAGGCTGTCCTTGATCCACGATCCTCCGGTCTCAACCTCCCAAATGCTGAGATTAAAAACGTGCACCACCACGTCCTACTGAAAAATTCTATGTTCATGAAACCAAAACAATGTAAAGTGAGCTTAGGTTTTCTATCTGCATGAAGATATTTTTCAACAAAATCTTCATAACAAAAATAAAGTGTTTAATACCTTGATATAGTGGTTGCTAATATCTAAAATATCCAGTTATAGACTTTAATTTTCAGAGCATTTTAATGATGTTTTAATTTTTCTCCCTTAGTCAACAAAAACTTACTATTTTCATTTCTGTATGATTAAACTACTCTTTAAATAAATGTAAATACATTTATTCCCATCTTAACTATTTTTACAAAAGAAATTAGTCAAAAGAGTTTTCTGCAACAAATCTGTTTGGATGATGTATGTCAGAATTCAGAACTCTTATTTTTGACCTTTATAAAAATATAGTAAAGGCTGGGCATGGTGGCGCACGCTTGTAATCTCTGCACTTGGGAGGCAGAGACAGGAGGATCGCGCAGACTCGAAGCCAGCCTCACTGGCTTAAGAGACTCTGTTTCCAAATAAAATATAAAAAATGATCTGGGAGTGTAGCCCGGAGGTAGAAGGGTTCCATGCCCAGTACCACCAAAAAAATAACTATAAATATAATATATATATATATATATATATATATATATATATATATATATAGTAAAGAAGGAATATTGTTGCCAATGAATAAATACTGATTTTAGCACATTGTTCAACCTATTTGGTCATTCAGATTAAAGTCTGCATGTATAAATTTACAATATCTATCCTCTCAAAGCTTTCAGCACAGCACAAGAGGACAAAAATTAAATATGAATCAGTGTTGTTTCTAAGGTATTCAGAGACAAATAGGTTTTTAAAATTTTCAATCTATGTAATGCTGTAACCCATATTTATATAATACCATAAATGTCTGTCTTTTGCGAGAACAGACATAACACCAAACATCTGGATGCAAACTGAAAATTTCAGTGACATATCCAGATGTCTCCAAACATCTGGAAATGTAGACTTAATATTCCAACTGTTTCCATTTTTATCTGGGCAGTTGAAATATTGTAGACACTGTCTAACAAATATTTATTCACATCTTTAAGATGTGAAAACATGCAAAGGATAATTATACAAATGCCTTTTTTTAGAATTTAATCATCACAACTCCAGTGACTTAAATTTAGTCATGGCAGTTATCTAGTAAACCCAAAGTAAATAGGAACTAGAAAGATACAACAAAGTAATTCAGTGACAAAGACAATAGTTGAACTGAACAATTAGAACCAGGAATTCTGTAAGGTATGGATGAAAACTTAGGAAAAAGAAATCATTGGTACTCTTCCCCTCTAAATAAACTCATATTTGATTAAAAGAAGGAAGCCTTCACCTTTTTCCAAGAAGCATGGTGGAACCACTAATTGACAGTGCTGATTCCATAGCAGTATGTTGGGGTTCAGAGATGTTTGCGTGCATACTGGAGATTGTGGGGTTTAGAATGTATTTCATGCTGAAGACTGAATTCCTGTTTTGGGGGCTGCCTTTTGCCTTTATCTTCCATTTTAGTTCAGTGTTCATGACCTGAGAACACTCTTCCTGACTCTGTAATGTTCAGTTCTGAAGTCTCTTTTTTATTTTTAAGTCTTTTGAATCAGGTTCATTAATATAGTCATAAAAATTAATATTTCTGGCTTATAAACAAATTGAATACACATTACCTATTGTTAGCCATAGGCAAAAATTTGTTCAATAGAAATAATTTTTTCGGGCGCAACAAATAAAGTCCCCCATTGTAATAGTTTAGTATTATGGACACCATTGCATACATTATAAGTCTCATTCTTTTTTCCAAAAAAATAATGCCAAGGTAAAAGTCACATGATGAACAAAGTTTTTAGAGGACTGATTCCATTTAACTTGCCTTTTAAAAATGTCACATTGATAGAAAATGGTAGTAATTATTCCCTCTTTTGTCATGTCTGCTGAAATTAAACTCCTATGGATTATTTCATTAATATAAATTTATATTGAAAACTCATTACCTCCAATCTTAACATTTTATACATGATTTTAGAAATACACATATTTTATGCTGGGTGTGGTGGCGCATACTTGTAAACCCTGCGCTTGCAAGGCAGAGACAGGAGGATCACGCAGGTTTGAAGCCAGCCATGCTGGCTTAAGAGACCCTGTTTCCAAATAAAAATATAAAAATAGGTCTGGGAGTGTAGCCCGGAGGTAGAAGGGTTTCCAGGAACCCCAGTAACACCAAAAAAAAAATATATAGATAGATAGATAGATAGATAGATAGATAGATAGATAGATAGATAGAGATAGATAGATATAAATATAGATATAGATATATAAACATACATACATATTTTTCAGTTACTTTAAGTAAAATATTATTTACTTAAGTATGTCATAAATAAATAACTTTAGAAAATTGAGAAAAAATATCAAAACCAAATCAGGCACTTATCTCTGTTATTGTGTTACAAAATTCCTAAATAGCAATTCTTGAAGACATAAACTTTGGATATTCTGAGCCTATACTTGGTATTTATCATATTAAAACTACTGAGACCAACTAGAATTATGGCCTTTGTTCTCTATCTCCAGCTAATCTCTGACATGATGCTAAGAAATAATTAGCAACATATTATCATCAATATAATATTTGATTCACAGCTTCTTCTAATCACTAAGTAAAATCTAAATATATTTATGTTACTTGAAACAAAGGATCTTGCTACTTAAATAAGTTAAAAAACACATAGAATACTGGCAATTTACTATGATTCAATCTAATTAATTAATATTTTGATTGTTTAATTCTTTATGAAACTATATACGAGCCTTTTCTACCTAGTCATTTCATTTATTACATTTAGAGACCATTGCCTTATATTCAAAATTATTATAGGAACTTATAAAAATGTTACCATCATTTAAATACATATTTGCCCTCAATAAGGTTGATTTCAATAACCAGAATTAGCTAAACTATTTAAAATATTATGATAAAAATTGGAACTGATAAAAGAATTAAGAGTTCAAAATGTATCCTAAGTCGAATGCATCTCTGATTTTTCATAAGGAGGTATGGGAATATGGAGAAAAACTGATACAAAGTCTTCTAGAGCCAAATCTCCAGAAACTGTCATTTCCATTGGAGCTGGGTTTATTATTTTATCAATACTATAGGACATTGCACGTATTGCTCTATATGTATAGAGATAATAGAAAATCTTCTTAAAACTAAAGATGCCAACAGAAAACTTGTATCAGATTCTCAAAATTTTCGAAGCTTCTCAGATTATAAATCTTAAAGAGTATGGAAGGATGGTGTAAAAATAAGAGTGCATAAAGTGATTATTTCAAAGCAGAAGATCTGTAGCTGTATACTTCAAGTGATGATTCTGAGATGCAATCCAGAATATGTTTCAGAGCATTATTGTTGATTTTTCAGTTAAATATAAATCAATACATATGAAGAAATTGGGGAATATAATATAGCAAATTGCTAGACTAGTGGGAGAAGCTGTCCTTATTCCTTTTCTTATACCAGTTTTATGAATGCTTATAGCAACCATCAGTAGAGCAAATTTCAATGTTTTTCAAATAAAGACTCATTTTACATATACATACATATATTAAGTACATATGTAAGTATATGTGTATGTGTGCAGAAAGAGATAAATATATCTCTAGTTATCAATATCTCTAGCTATCTATATGTGTCTATCTATGGAGAAAAACAGAATTTTAAAATAAATTGATTATAGATTCACAAAGTGAGGCCTTATTTATCTAAGAATCAGGTTTATGTTATTTCCAATTTGAATATTAGCATTTATAAATAATTAAAAGTCAGTTGCTCCTTTCGCAGTCTTTACACAGATAATATTTCTGAAAAGTAATCTAGGAAAGGGTTGAAACTTTGATTCGCTCTGAATAGGTTTTGTTTTATTATTGATCTTTCTCACATTACTTTTCATATAGCCTGTTTTTATGAATCTAAGGTAGTTTTGAGTCAGGCTCTTAGATCTCACAACACATCACAAATATGCCATTCATTCTCTCTTTCCTTCCTCCAAAAGAATGTAAGTGACAGCTTTATTCCTGCTGTCCTTTCCCTAAAGGAAGAACACAGATGCTATTTACATTCTAAAGAATCACCATAATGGAACTTGGTGGCTCATGCTTAGTAATCCCAGCATTTGGGAGGCTGAGACCAGAGAATTGCGGTTCACGGACAGCCTCAGCTACTTAGTGAGGCCCTCTGCAACTCAGTGAGACCCAGATTCAAAATAAAGATTAAAAAATAGGGCAGGGGGTATAGCTCAGAGGCCAAATGACTCTGGGTTCCATCCCCAGACCTACAAAACAAACAAACAAACAAACAAACAAACACAAATATGCCTTTTGAATATTAACAGAATTATCTGGAATTTCTTTTCATTTCAAACTAATATTCTTTCTTTTACATCATTAGCCTCTCCTCCCTATGCTGGCTACATTTTTTTCATTTTCAGCCAAATGATATTTAATCTCTCAAAATTACTGGCAAACCAATAATTAAGAAAACATCTTACCATTACTATAAGTAACTGCCAAATACTGTTATAAAGAAGGAAATATTCTAAAATCATAGTATTTAATCAACATGAATAGACAATATTTCCAGTCATAGGACAACTTGTTAACTAATAATTAAATGCATTCATGTCAATATATATAAATAAACCTTCAGCAGAGAGAGAGATCGTGAAAAAAAAAAAAAGCACAGTAAAAGACAAACCACCTCATATTTGGCACACAAAAATTTCTCCTTTATAGTCGTCCAAAAAGCAAGTCGCTATTTTGAAAATACCTGGCACTGGTCCATCTGATGACTTATGAGTAACAAGCAAATATAATCTCTCTCATTTCCACTAATGGAGTATGATCGAACTAGGTGGGATTTTCCATTTATTTTGGTAATTTTAGCTAGTTCACAAATTTGCAACATTGCACCTTTGATTAGCTCTGTGAAAAAGCTTCTATAAAGTGGAAGGATCTCCTACTCCTATATTTGGCAGCCTTAACTCTATAAAAATGTCCATTTTGCTACTGGTCTTATATTCTCACGCAGCTGCTTTCTCCCCTCTTCCTACTGTGAGATCTTAAAAATCTGGTGGGAGCTTTCTTCAAATTCATCTGGATGGAGAAAAATAGCCAGGATAATTTTGTCCAACCTAAAATACCTTGTCATTGGGGGAGTTTTACGTTTTACACTGGCTCTGCAAAGTTTTCTAAGGGTATCTGACCATGAAAAATTGCTAGCTGTTGGTTTTGAAGAGTATATGAGAATGTGTTGCAAATTGAAAGCTGTAAGTTGAAAGCCGAAAGATTTCTGGAGTGATAACTGACCTACAAAACAGCAATATACAATTAAAAGCTTAACTCTGTTCTAAGGTCTCCATTTTTATTTAGTGTAAAATACTTTTATTTAATACCTACTTGCTCACATGAAGTTACTTTGCAGGATAAGCCTTTTTCCTTCTTTTTGGCCAGATGAGATTCAAAGAGAATAACAGACTATAAAGAAAATTATGGACTCCCCTAGCATTGCATTATGAAAGACACAAATGTGTCTCTCTTTGTGAAATTTTATGACTGGGCTTTGAGTAAGAATTGGAGAATTCAAATCTTGAGTGATATGTAAGGATTTAATATATCTTACTCTTCTTTAAAAGGACTCCTGATCATTATTGTGAATCTTCATAATTATATACAGATGGCCTGTAATGAAATGCATCGCATGTGTACCAATCATGATATGAAGGAGAAGTGACTACAAATAACTTATCAGTTTAGGAATGCACATTTTAGAGGAAATAACATAAAACTTTTAGATAAAAGTGTGTTAAAATATAGTTCTGATTATAAGATATATTTACAAATAGGAGAAAAATATTTAAAACAATTCTATTAATTTAGATAATTTAATATTTGTTTTTTCCTTTTATAATACACATATATATATGTGTGTATGTATATACTCATATATATGCATATAATATATATTATATATATGTACATTTGGATTTTGAAAGTTCTATCAGTCAAGAAAAACGTTTTAGATTTAGAGAATACCATGAGTGGTGGTGCATGCTTATAATCCCAATACTTAGGAGGTTGAGACAGGAGGATCACAGGTTCAAGACCAGCCTCAGCAAAAAAGTGAGACTTTGAGCAAGTGAACAAGACCCTCTTTCAAAACAAAAAAATAAAATGGGGCTGAGTGTGTAGCTCAGAAGTAGAATGCCCCTGAGTTCAATCGTCAGTACAACACACACATACAAAAGAAAAAGAAAAGAATGATGATTCATAAATACAGTATTCTCTGATAAGTTCAGCACAGTAAAATTTATCCCAGAGAATATTAAAGTCTTAAGATTTTTAATTTATAGTGAACACAGAAGTAAAGGAATAAAATTCACATTTGGCACACCCAGCAGCATTCTCCTGTACAGCTCTTTCTGTGATTCAGCAGTCATCACAATTGTTATCAGTTCCTCGATTTTTACCTCTTTGGTGAGTTCTAGCAATGACTTCTCTAGCTTATTGTGATAGAATTTTATTTCTAGCAACTAGCTAGTCAAGTAGTTGTTTTACAAATGAATTATTTCAAGGTGCATTTCAGAGCAAAGTTATTTCCCCTTCGGGTGATAGTTGTGTTTTAAAGTTTATGCTAAAAATTTTTTCATATTCATGACGACATAAAAATATGAGTAGAAGAGAGAATAGGTAGTTTCTATTTTGCACTTCAAGGAGATGTTCACTTTTTCAAAATATGCAATCGTAAGTGGCAAATTTTTTATTTTTATTTTTATTTTTTTATTTTAATACAGTTCTTTCTGACATAAACATAGTAATCCTCTAAAGACTCTGTCTTTATTAATAACTTAGATTTCACATGCATGCATCCCCTTTTCCTATTAACTTGCAAAACTGAGAATAACTTATGGACTAAAGCAATAATTTTTATACCACATGAAATTTTCAATATTTTCAAAACCTAATTGTCTTTCAAGTTCTCTTGTTGGTATTTTTCCTTATAAGGCTGTTGTTAGGTTATTTCAGAAATGGCTTCCAGTGGCTCTCAGAGTGACACAGCATGCTCACATGATTTTCTTTGGAATATTAGTAAATATCATACAAGCAGAAGCTTAAAAGGCCCTTGCACATTGGGGTTTTTCTTTCTAGTGCTCCTAGGGATATTTCTATCATGCACTGAAGAATCCTAAGAGAGATGATAAGAATCCCAGGCTAACCTAGTAGAAACCAAAACTATACTCTACATAAACTAACTGTTCTAGTTGAGACTCAAGAAGCTTTAAGTTTTGGGATCTGCTTGCTGTGTTCCCGTGATGGATCTAGGAAAGACTGACAAGACCATCCAAAACTCAGTCATATGAGCAAACTGTTGGATTTGCTTGAATCTACTAATATTTGGGATGGTTTGTAACACAGCAAACCCTGGTTTAATGAGTAAATAATGAAAGATAACTATAGACTGTCCTATAATTTTTTATGAATTTGAAGTAAACCTTAGTTTCTTATTTCCATCACATTTTATATAAAACATGTTTGCATTTCCTGGATTTCACTATCTCCATATAGGGACATTAATATGTAATTTCATCCCCCTTCCTATTTTTTGTTCTCAGTGAAAAATAAACAAACAAACAAACAAAAATGAAACAAATGTATGATGATGGAGAATTTGGATCCTGCTTTCCAATATGTGAACTGCTGTACAATTATAGAGAAAACTTTGTGTGTGAAATTGAAGAGGAGGAAATGCACTCCATAACTTAAGTACTAGTCAAAATATTTAACAAGATATGAGCTGCCAATAAATAAAACCACATAAGAAGTATTCCTCTGTAGATTTCCATGACCCAGAAATAACATACCGAAGCTTAAATCTAAAAAGTGACCAAAATAAGATGATTTAAGAAATTGGATAAAATAACTTGCTGTCATGAGATATGTATTCATTTGTCCACACCCTGTTAATATTCCCTCAGTTCCAGTGGGACCCCTGGAGGAAGTATGTGTGGTGAAAGAGGACATGGAAAGTGCCATTCTCCACTGCACTGTCCAGACATGTTTGCCTTTGCCTTTCAGGAATGTTTTTCTAAAGATGAGCAACTGTTAACTATCAGGAGGCTAGATTCTCTCAGAGAATTCTCTCTAGATTCTCTCAGTTTTTACTTTGTGAGCGCTAATGGAGCAAATCACTTGTCTTTCAAAAAAGATCCAATAAAGGGACCTAAAAGCAATTAATTGAGAGACTGAGATGGGAAGATCATACATTCACAGCCAACCTCAGCCACTTAGTTAGGCCCTCTGCAACTTAATGTAACCCTGTTTCAAAATAAAAAATAGAGCTAGGGATATGCCTCAGAGGCAGAATGCCTCTGGGTTCAATCCCCAGTACCACAAAAAATGATTAATTGTGGTCCTCATTAATAATTTCAAAGTGTCCTCTGAGTACTAGCAGTTTGAGCTACTGAGATCAACATAATTTCAAAAATATTCTGGGTAATGAGGAATATTTCCCAATGATCTGTGTGCCCTTCCCTCCCATCATTTCCCAGAATCTAGTACCCACATTGCACCACTTGACTCTTTCTGAATGTGAGAGTGTAAATGCAAGTGACAGGGGTCACTTCCAGGTGAAAACATTTAGAGGTCAGTGCATGAACTTCCAATTCTTTTATACCTCCTGGGGCTACAAAGGATACCACATGTGGAGATGCCAGGGCATCCGATTGGGCCTATGAGTGATTATTTGGAATGCTGGACATTAGAGTTCTTATGGAGAGTAACTAAACAATGAAGAGTTCTTTTCTTAATGTTATGATATTAAAGTTTGGTGGTTAATGTGTTACTGCTACATAAACATCCTGACCTGAGTAGTATAGAAAAATAATCTGGGGTCACTCACTTTTTATTTCACCAAATTGTAGAAATGTAGTTTTCTTTAAAACATCATTATCTTATCTTTCACCTGGTCATTTTTCTGGACAGAAACTGCACCACAGAATGATATATCCAGACTCACAATTAGTAGTTAAGAACCCTAGATCTAGACATTTCAAAAATGGCAAAATAAGGTTGTTGACCCAAAGCAATGACAGCGATCAGCTTTACCTGTCTCTCAGTGAGGTCTAGATTCACTGCTATCTCGTATCGCCTCAGCCTCGTCAAATAATTGTGATGGGCAAACTCTGCTTCAAGCTCTCTGATCTGCTCTTTGGTAAAAGCTGTCCTTTCCTTTCTGGGCTTGCTGTTGACTTCTGATTTGTAATTTCCTTCTTGAGAGTCTGAAAGAAAAAGTAAAAGAGTACTACTCTTAAAATGTTCATTCAAACACATGCAATTGCATCATTTCTAGCTATTGAGGAACTCCTTTTCCAGGCACCGTGCTGAACAGGTGAAAAAGAGAACAAAGAGGGTAACACAGATCTCACCTCAAAGGAGGAACATCCATTTCTCATTTTTTCAGTCTCGCTTCCACTAACTGCCTAATTAGGGAAGTGCTTAATTTGTTTTCTTAGAATATATAAGCAAATATTTTGAATGCTAATATGATATTATAATAATGAGGAAACCAAACCCTCACTAGAAAACAATTTTAGGTTTGAAAAGTTGTCATAAAAGATAGATTTGAAGTTTAAATATGATTGAATACAGAATTTTTTTTAAAAACTAGCAACCCAGACTGGGACTATTTTAGCAACCAAATCATTAGCAACTGATCCATGAAAAAGAAAGCTCATACTGAGTGCATGTAAAAGTATGTGTGATACTTACTGGCCATTTAATTTCTACTTAAGTATAAAAACAGCTATACTCTTATTGTACATCATATTTAGTTTAATGTGAAATATATTAATAAAATTTTGTCCATATGACTTAAAATATAAGCAGTTTTAAAGTTTTTATATTTTGACTTTATATATATATATATATATATATGGCACCAAACATCAAATATCTACAACAACATTAAGAATATAAAGCTTTTCAGTCCATCTTTTTCTTCAGGAATTCAGTAGGTTAGAAGACATTCTTAATACACAGAATTAAGATATAGTTAACATATAATTTGTTGTGGTATTGGGAATTGAAACCCAAAGCTTTTTACCTCTTAGCTACCCTACCAGCCCTTTTTTAAAAATTTTTTAACTTTTTTTTAAACAGTCTTGCTAATTTGTTGAACCGGCAATCCTCTTGCCTCTTGTCTAATTCTCCAATTACTGGGATTACAAGCATGTGCCACCACACCCAACAACATAAATTTTTTATTTATCTTTATTTTATATATCCCTGAGATGTGAGTCAAAATTCTTCTTAATACACTGAAGAACAGAATGTTTATCTTTAATAGGGGAAAAATCTACATATACCAATTAGTAAGTCATCATGCCCAGCTCTAGTAAATCATGCTACATTTATCTTAAGTAAAATATCAACATAATTAAGGTAAAGGGCATTCTAGTGGTCTCCTAAAAAATTATTTTTGTTTTCTATTTCTTTTATTTCTTTTTTTTCTTTTTTTTTGTGCTACTGGAGATTGAACCCAAGGATATTCTACCTCCAATCTATACCTTCAGCCCCATTTTTTATTCTTTACTTTGAAACAGGGTCTCACTAAGTTTCAGAGGCTTCACTAAGTAGCTGAGGCTGGCTGTGAACCTGTGATCCTTCTCTTTCAACCTCCCCAGTACTGGGATTACAGGCTTGCGCCACCATACCTGGACTATTTTTGTTTTCTAATTACTGTTGAGCTATAATATCTTTCTCAGATGAAACGACTATTAGTTTTCTATGAGCCCAACTGAGAGAAGAGATTCAGGAAAACTTACAATTAAGCAAATGTTACAAAGAATGACATTTAACTTATTTTTAATTGATACATATAATGTGGTATGTCTTATAATGGCACTTTAAACTACATTTGTTTTTTCATCCAGTGATGTTAAATTATGCCCCAGAGCACAAAAGTGATGTGTGTGTGTGTGTGTGTGTGTGTGTGTGTGTTCTTTTCTGTCTGCCCAGAGGAAGTCTAAGTAAAAAGAACCATGCATAATGGAAATCCACTAAACAAGACACTTTAATGTAAACACATTTGTTTTGACTTGTACTAGCATCTATGCTGACCAGATGTAAAGTTGTCTAGGTCCTGCGGCAGCAGCTGCATCATCAGCAATAGTTTACATCAACATCTTGGCACACTGACCATTCCTTTTCCTCCGATAGATCACAAAGTACATTTCCCTGACTGGTACCCTGGCACAGTCTAAAATTCTTCATCATTCACTGAACACACTTCTGGGCTTGCCACTCAACTGCATGGTCACTGGCTCCCCACTTTGGCAAAGCAGGTGGGGGGAGATTCCAGTGCAGAGAGTATTTTGTGATATATCTCACATAGGTTGATTATGCCCCATAAGACACAACCAAGACCAGGTGAATTCCATAACAGGTGAAGTGTGAGCCAGCCTCCACATTCAGGATTCCTAGCATTGTGTGAACAGAAATTTCCAATGAATGATTTAAATTTTTTTTTTCTCTATAGGCTGTTCTGGCAGACTAGGAAACTCAGTCACATTACAGAAATTCTGATAACAAGTCTCGCATAAGCATACATGTTCTTGTATGAATTGAAATTTTTTTGCCAATTTGGAGTCACTATGTGCCTGAAATCTGTGGCTGATTATCCTTTCTCTGGAGACAATTCTCTTTTGCCTTCAGTCAAGCAGCTTTGGAAACTGACAGCAAAGCCAGCATACTTTTTCTCATGAGCAATTCAAGTTGAATGATTCATGGTTAGCACATTCCCTTATGTAAGCATGAATGAACGAATTCACATTGAGAAAAGCCTATTAACTTGTATTTATTTTTGTTTCTTTGAAACTGAACTCCTCCAGCTTTTGCAATATTCAAAAGTCTTCCATAAATACCCAACATAACGCACAAACATACAAAACATGGACTACTGCTTGGAAAGACGGTCACATGTAATATATGAGTATCCATTATCAATAGAAATATACATCAAGAGGTTTAGATAGCCAGTGGCTGGATTTAAACAAATATCTGGCTATAAATCAAAACTTAAATCCAAAAACAATTTCCTAAATGCCTGAAGTCCAAACCAGAATTGCTCAAGAAATGAAATCCAGTGTCTAAAGTGAAATGAGCTAACACACACTCACATTTACAATAGTCACAGAGAGAATCACACTACATTGCAATTAATATGACGAGAAATGGTTATGTGTTTCTTCACACCATCACCGGAGACAAATGTCACTGCAGCTGAGGCAGCACAAGTGAGGATTAGTTCAGAGGAGACTTTTATCATGGCGTACAGATTTCCATTGTGGATTTTACCCAAAATGCGCTCTCTCTCTCTCTCTCTCTCTCTCTCTCTCTCTCTCTCTCCTCTCTCTCTTCCTCCTCCTCCTCCTCCTCCTCTCCTCCCTCTCTTTTCTGTTTTCTCATAGAGTTTCCAAAGTTTATCATTTACTGACTTTAAGGTCTTTACTGTTATCACCCTCTCAGCTATTCTTTGGTGGACAGATGCTAGGATTGAACAAGGTTTTTGGCCCATTTCTTATCAGCATTCATCTGTCTCCCAGCTGTTTCAACTGAGGCAAAGGGCTCAGTGGTTTCTCCAACTTCCCATACCCTGTGCCAAATGGTAGGTGTTGAGGGGAGGGGGAGTCTAGAAACTGCCTTCTTTGCTTCCCCACAACCACAAACAAAATGCCACCATATGTACAGTACATTCTAGCATAAAATAGTGCAATTGTTGCTTTTGTTTCAGATACTTTAATGCACTTGTGGGTGCAGACTCCCGCTCTTGCCGCGTGGAGGAAATGCTGACTTATGTGCTCATGTATGGCTGGTAGTCCCAGTTCCCTGACCTTTGGCTCCCAGGGACCATGCTAATGGAAGAAGTCTGCAACACTTCCGTGGAGGATAAAAATTACCCTCCAAGGATCACTTCTGTCTAGTGCTTCGAACTTCTCCACATGTGACTTTTTATTTCCCCTAGTGCAAGAGGAAGCCAAAAGACAATAATGTTTTATTAAAGACAAGTGATGTGAGGGCTGGATCTGTTCATTCATGGCACAGAATGTTTTTAAACAAAAAAGAAAAAGAATGATTAAGGCTGTTTTTGGCTACTCTGGGCAAACTTATTAACTTGTTTAAATGAAGAACATAATTTACATATGTCTGCAAAATATTAAAATGTAATGGAACATCTATATAGCTTGTTCCAAAATGAAGTTTTATTTTATATACTGAAGAACAAATAAATTATAAGGCTCAACATATTTGAGTCCTTGGTAATTTCATATATCAATGTTTTATAAATGATTCAAAATGAGAGGTATTTTGTTATTTATTAACAAACCACACAACTTTGTAGGTGCAGGAAGCTAATAACCTCCTGTATATAGGCATGGGTATTGTGGATGGAGGCAAGGAAATGTATAAAATAATCTTATTTATGATGGTGATTTTTCACATTTAAACAGGAAATTACCCTCCTTATGGGCATTTATCCAACTTGCTACTCCAGCTTCTTAATGAGTAGGCATTCCAGCCACTCTTCTTTTCTGTTTTGTTTTGATTTCAAAGTAAGCGGTCTTCCCCAAGGTTCCTAAATCCTCTTGTCAATCCATTTCCCAGATTTGAGAACTGTGATCATAGCAAGCTACTATTACTAATGAATGTGTCTCTTTTATGTTGAGGTATATACTGTGGGAAAAAATAGGATTGAAAGCCACTATGCTAGCTCTAAAATAGAATAGCACCCACAACATCCATTATTTCCTGTACCTCTGATTTTAAAAATGTGAAGCAAACACAAAACTGCATATGGCAAAAAATTTTAAAATACACAGACAGGTATGGGGGCCCACTCCTGTAATCCTAGTACTTGGGAGGATTGCAGGTTTGAGGACAGCCTCAGCTACTAGTGAGACTCTCATCAATTTAGTGAAACCGTTTCAAAAAATAAAATAGGAATGTGGGTGTAACTTGAAAATATAATGCGCATGAATTCAATTCCCAGTGCCATAGAATAAATAAATAAGTATATATAAAAATAAATAAATAAATACATATAAAATATACTATCATGATAACAGCTGTCTTCCAGATGCAAACACTCTCTACCATTCCAGTCCTGGACCAGTGATTGTCACTCGGTGGCTGTGCGTGTTTTTACCATCCAGCCTCATTGTTCATCACCTTTATGATTATGTGTAGAACTGTCTTACATGCTTTTAGAGGGAAAATAACTCAGATAAATTCCAGTTTAGTGGAACTGAAAATTGATTAGTTTTATTACATTTATGCAGGAGATCGTATGCCCGAACAAAGAATTTATGAAGAATGTAGAGAATTCCTATTTATTTCTATTAAGAACATTTAAGTTCTTACTTGTTCAATTGTATTGAAAGATTAACTGTGCATAGCTAAAAATGTATGTAATAGTGCTACATTTTTAATTTATAGACTTGACTTTTTTCCAAAACACTTTGGCTTATTTTTATACAAGTGATTCTAAACCTGATATTAGTCAAACTTTAATGTACATGATTGTGTCGATACTACTTATATAGGAAAATATTATGTTTGCTAACTTATAAAACAATTATTTAAAATAGTGATTTAAAGCAGGGGCATGGTGGCTCATCTCTGTCGTCCCAGTACTTGGACGGTTGACACAGGAGGATGAAGACCAGACTCAAGGATGTAGGAGACCTTCAGTTACCTATCAAGGCCTTATTGCAGAGTAATTTTTTTTTTAAAGAAGGGCTGAAGGTTGCCAGGCATGGTGGTGCACACTTGTAATCCCAGCATTTGGGAGGCCGAAACAGGAGGATTATAGTTCTCAGCCAGTGTCAGCTACTCAGTGAGGCCTTTGTAACTGTGCGAGATCCTGTTTCAAAAATAAAGAATAAAAAATAGGGCTGGGTGTATAGCTCAGAGGTAGAATGCCCCTGGGTTCCATCCCCAGTACCACAAAAAAAGGGGGGCTGAAGGTATAACTCAAAGTTCCCTGAATTTAATCCTCAGTACACAACACACACACACACACACACACACACACACACAATTTTTTTTTTTTGTGGTACTGGAGATGGAACCCAGAAGCATTGTACCTCTGAGCTATACCTTCAGCCCTATTTTTTAGTCTTTTTAGTTTTGAAATAGGGTCTCATTGAGTTGCAAAGAGCCTCACTAAGTAGCTGAGGCTGTCTGTGAATCATGATCCTCTGGTCTCTGCCTCCCAAATGCTGGGATTACAAGTGTGTGCTGCCACACCCAGCTCACAAGAATGATTTAAATGATAAGACTATGAAGATTTGAGATGACTTATAAAATTTATAGAGCTTTACATTGCATTTTATTTTTTTTTTCATTTCTTTTTTTTATTGGTGGACTGTATTCATACATCATAGTAGGATACATACTTTTGTAGACATACTTGCACACTTTTCTCAGTCAGCCCCCACCCAATCCCCACCCCATTCTCTCCCTATCCCTCCCTCCCATGCTTGGCTTAGTAGTTGACATCTAGTATTATGGCAATTTATCTAAAATTAAAAATGGTAATCTCACATAACAGTTTCATTTGTCTGATACCAAGCTTTTTATGACTTAAAGATGACATTTCAATATTTCTTTTTGCTTTCTTTCTTACCAGAGAATATTTTTTTCTATTTTTTAGGTGAAACTATCATATATTTATATATTTATTTTTCAGAAAAAAATCTATCCTAATATGGAATATGGACTCTAGGTACCCAAAACGATCTTGAAAAAGAACAAAGCTAGAAGATATATATTTTCTGATTTCAAACCATATAAAGCTACAATAATTGAAACGGTGTACTACTGTTCTAAAGGCAGATATATAAACCATTGGAGTTAAATACAAGCCTAGAGCTAAATTCTTCCCTATATTGTCAAGTTATTTTTGACAAGGTTTCCACGAACATTTGGTGGTGGAAATATTAATCTTTTAACTAAATATTGTTATAAAATAATAATTACATGGAAAAGAATAAAATTGGACCCTTACCTAATCCCATATACAAATATTAACTCAAAATAGATAAAAGACCTAAATATAAATCTTAAGACTATAAACTTTTAAGAGAAAATCTGGGTCATAAAACCTCACAACACTGAAATTGGCAGTGATTTCTTGGTTATGATTTCAATGGCACAGGCAACAGAAGCGTATACAAACTCCCTAAAAAATAAAAAAAATTATTGTATATCCAAAGACAATGTAAACAGAGTTAACAGTTACTAATAGAATGGGATAAAATATTTCCAATTGCTATATCTGAAGGTATATTAATATTCCAACTAGAAATCCTAAAAATTAACAACAATAAAGGCAAACAATACCATTTAGAGATAGGTAAAAGACTAACAAAAATAATGAATCTCCACAGATAACCAATCTTAGTTGTCTGTTGGATGGAAAATCTTGTTTCTCTAGTTCTGGTGTGTGTTACCTATTTCTTCTTTGTAGTTAATCTCTTTGAGTATTTTCTCTAGCGCTGGTTTTGAAGACATAAATTCCTTCAGTTTCTGTTTGTCATGGAAGCTTCTTATTTCTCCATCTAATTTGATAGAAAGTTTTGCTGGGTAGGAAATTTTTGGCTGGAAGTTTTTTCCTTTCAGAGTTTGGAATATGTTACTCCAAGCCCTTCTGGCTCTCATAACTTGGTTTGGGAAGTCTGGAGTGATTCTAATTGGTTTGCCTCTGAATGTCACTTGGCCCTTTGTTTTTGTTGCCTTTAAGATTCTCTGCTTGGCTTCCACATTGGTCATTTTGACAATTATGTGGCGTGGGGATCCTCTTCTCTGATCCTGTCTAAAGGGAGTTCTATAAGTTTGCTGGACCTGTGTATCGGCCTCTTGCTCTATGTCTGGAAAATTTTCTTCTATTACTTCCTTGAAGAGATTGTTGATCCCTTTGGTTTCACTTTCTTTTCCCTCCTCTATTCCAATTATTCTTAGGTTAGCTCTCTTAAAATGGGCCCATATTTCTTCAATATCAGATTCCTGCTGTCGGATATTTTTTTCTAGATTAGAAACTATGCGTTCATTTTTGGATTGCTCATCTTCTAAGAGTGAGATTCTGTTCTCAATGTGTTCTAATCGGTTGTTTGTGCTTTGAATTGAGGCCTTTACTTCATTAATTGCATCTTTTATCTTTTTTTGGCTCTCTCTGAGTTCTTTTCGAAACACCTCTATTATTTCTATAGTTATTTTCCTGATTTGATCTTCTAGAAATCTCTGATTTTCAGTTTTATCGGGTTCTGATGTTGTGGGGTTGTGTGCATTCATTGCTCCAGTATTATTCCTCTTTCCCATGATTTCGGAAGTTTGTGCCTTCTCTGGGTTCTTCCCTTGGGTCACTATGACTTCACTTAAGGTGTTCTGGATCTCGAGTCAGTAGTATCTCAGACCCCACTACTCCTTTACTGGGTTTTATCACAGAGTCTCCGACCCAGAGAGTCGATAGAGGCTGCTTTAGACTGTGGGGGGTGCCAGGTTGCACGTTCTCCTATGGTGTGATATCTCTGCCACCGCCCCTCCCCCACTGGGTCAAGTCCCAGGGAGTACAGTACTGGGATTTCTCCTCTGTGGCCCGCAATTTGACTCACAGTTCTTGAGTGCGCAGATGTAGCTGTACTGGCCTCGCTGAATTTGCTGCTGCTGCCGCAGGTGGCAATATGGCGCCGCTGCTACACCCTAGGCTATGGGGCTGGCGTATTCTTCTTGGTTTTGATTTCCACTCTGAATCCCTGCAGCGTGTGCTGAGCTCAGCCACTGGGAGCTTTAGACGCTCTCTGCTTGGAGAAATCCCGCCTGGCTGTTCTGCAGTGGCTCACCTCGGCTTGCTGTAGCCGTCCCGTGAATTCGCCGGTGCCGCCGGCAGTATGGCGCTGCTGCCGCGTCTGCCGCGTCCTTGGGCGCGAGGCCAGTTATCTCCTCTGTGGCTCTGTTCTCAGTCCACTTTCTCTCTGGAGCCTGGTGATTTTTTTTTCACTGGTGATGGTGTTTTCTGGCTATGAAAGGCGCTGATTTTGTGGTAATGGAGATTTGTTGTTAGCGGGGCTCTTAAGCCCTGCTTTTCTCGGTCGCCATCTTCCCGGAAGTCCCATAAGTCATGTTTTTATCGATCCTACTTGAACCTGTGATCCTCTTGTCTCAGCCTCCCAAATATTGGGGTCACAGGCACACACCACCATGACAGGCAGGACTTTCTGTCAGACGCTTTCACACTCCGATGTTGCCAGAAGGTCTATAAAAATGTCATTGTCTCTCAGCTGCCGGTGATTATATTACCCTTTACATTGGCTTCATCCTAGCTTCTAAATCTTTCCAGCGTGGTCATTCGTGTTTTGAGTTACTTTAGGGGACAGAACATGTTTGGTCCAGTAAAAAAAAGAGGGACTCAACCACGGGTGCCCTCCTTGGGAATCCATGCCTCAATACACATGCCCAAGAGTGGAGCGTTTCCCAGCTGAGATTGCACTGCTGGTGGATGCAAGACGACCAAAAGGCTTTGACTTAAAGGGCTCCAAGACCTAGAACCTACATTGCATTTTAGAATGAAAAAAATTCTGATTTCCAGAAATATCTTAGCATTTATTCAGCAAAGGCTATGAAATTTTATCAAAAGAAAAGAATGAGCTAAGTTCAAATACGGTTCTGGGAGTGGGGGCCCAAGGTGAATCAGAGACAAAGAGAATGCCAAACATAGCACAAGATTATTATTTTGTTTGTTTGTTTGTTTGCTTGCTTGCTTGCTTGCTTTTGGTACAGGTGATTGAATCCAGGGGCTTTCTATCTCCAAACTACATCTATATCCCTTATACTATTTTTTTTATTTTGAAACAGAATCTCACTAAATTGCTGGTTGAGGTTGGCCTCAAACCTGTATACCAGAAACTGTGTCAGCTTCCCAAGTACTGGGATTAAAGACATGTGCCACCATGCCTAGCAAGATTATTCTTCAATAGGTAGAAGATATAATGCTTTAGCATCAATTGTATATAAAAAATTAGAAGCCAGGTGTGGTGGCGCACACTTGTAATCCCAGCATTGGGGAGACTGAGACAGGAGAATTGTGTTTTACAGACAGCCTCAGCTACTTAGTTGCCCTTTGCAACTCAGGTGAGACCCAGTTTCAAAATAAAGAATAAAAGATAGGGCTGGGAGTGTAGCTCACAGGTAGAATGTCTCTGGGTTCCATCCCCAGTACTGAAAAAAAAAAAAGTAGAAATCATACATCTTAGAATTTATATAACAATAAAATATGCAGGCCTCTGAAGCCACTTGGACCTTGAATTGTTTCTGACAACAGGGATTTTAAGTGGGACCAGGAACCCCTGGTGGAGTTTTCTGGCATGCAGAATTCCATTCCATTTTCTTTTATTCCATTCAAGAAGACATCCCTCCTGTGAACTCTCATCAAATTCTTAATGCATTCCTGTAATCCCAGTACATGGAAGGCTGAGACAGAAGGATCTTGGGTTCAAGACCAGCCTCGACAAAGTAGTGAGAACAGCCTTAACAATTTTAGTGAAACCTTGTTTCAAAATAAAAAACAAAATAGGGATGTAAGTGTAGTTTGGAGGAAGAATGTCCCTGGGTTCAATTTCTAGTATTACCAAAAAAAAAAAAAAATCTTGTTTTGTTATTAAATTTTGGCCACATTTTGGCACTTTGTGGATGCTTTCTACCTTCTACTCAAATGAAATTATTGATGCCAGCTATTGTTCTAGGTTATTCAGACATGAGGTGTAACTAAAAAAAAAAAAAATGTTCTTGTATACACTTACTAAAACAGGGGGAGGTACTGGGTAATGTGGTAAAGAGGATTCAAACCTCTGCATAGGATCACTTCAACTTATAGTCACCTCTTATATCAGTAAATAGCTCAGAGTTACTTGGCATTAGTGTGTCTTTGGGGAGGTGAAGATGGAAAGAAACCATTTTCACAAATTAGGGACAACGGGCAATTTGGCAATGGCCAGCTGTCACCAGAGATAGAAAGACTACTGTTTTATGACAAAAAAAGAACATACAGATTTGCAGTAAGGTACCAAACAAATCAGTACCGATGCTGATAGGTAGTAGCTTAGAAAAATCTCTTGGACAGGTAGCAAAATTTTTGTAGTTTTTTTTTTTTTTTTTTTTTTTTTTTTGCGGATCTGAGAATGGAACTCAGAGGCATTCGACCTCCGAGCTACACCCCCTGGCCTATTTTTTATTCTTTACTTTGAAACAGGGTCTCACTGTGTTCCGGAGGGCCTCTGTGAACCGCGATCCTCCTGTCTCAGCCTCCGAATGCTGGGATTACAAATGCGCTCCATCACGCCCAACTAGAGATTTCTTTGGATGTCCTAGCAGAGAAGTTCTACTACATCTTTTCAGAGTAGGAAGGTTTTTCTTTACACCATGATTCTGAGTCTACTTTTCAGCAAGTTATCATAGTGACCTTAATATGTTTTTATAATAGTTAATTCTAAGTTGCTGAGCTTTTTCTATTTTCATGTTTCTCTTACTTATATGTACTATAAATTCAAGGAAAATTAAGATTATGAATTCTGCATAGTTCACTTTTTAATTAACAATGCTACAATACTATTGAAACTCTGTTGGATTTTTGTGTGTGTGCCTTGGTCATGGATTAGAATTTCAAAGATAACCCTAAAAGCTGGGTATGGTGACACTCTAATTCCAGTATTTGAGAGATTGAGATAGGAGGGTCACAAGTTCAAGTACACCCTCAGAAACATAGCAAAGCCCTCAGCAAATCAGTCTGTTTCAAAATAAAAAACAATATAGGCTGGGGTATAGCTCAGAGGCAGATTATACCTAGGAAAAATCCCTAGTACCACAAAAATAAAATTAAATAAAATAAAAAGATAAAGCCTAAGAGATTTTATTCTGTCATTAGAATTTAAAGTGAACATCAACTTATTTTTTCTTTTTTTTTTTGTGTGTGTGTGTGGTACTGGGGCTCCTGGAAGCCCTTCTACCTCCGGGCTACACTCCCAGACCTATTTTTACATTTTTATTTGGAAACAGGGTCTCCTAAACCAGCATGTGCGGCTGGCTTCGAACCTGCGCGATCCTCCTGTCTCCGCCTCCCAAGCGTGGGGATTACAAGCGTGCGCCACCACGCCCGGCTAAAGTGAACATCATCTTAAAAATCAGAAGCATCACTCAATATTGTGTTAGATAGCCTTTTTATCTTTTTTTTTTTTATTTTGAAACAGGGTCTTGTTAAGTTACTGAGGGTCTCCCTAAATTGCTGAGGCTGGCCTTGAATCTGAAATCCTTCTTTCTCAGCCTCCCAAAAACTAGAATTACAGGCATGTGCCACTACACCTGGCTAAGATTAACTTTCAAAGTGCTTTTACAAACTTCTTATATACTTTATGGAAGATGAAGACAAGTAACCTTTCTTTCATTTTTACATGTATAATGATAGTTTTAAATGTGTTCAAAGAGAAAAGTGTCCGTTAAAGGCACTAAGGTAAAATTTAAAACCCAAAGGACTAAATGTTATTAACAAGTGAAAGAATAGGATACACACATACCAGACTTCCTAACCTGAGCACTGTTGACATTTTGGGCTGGATAATTCTTTTTACATTTCTATTTGATGAAATACAAGTACATTCAAGAAGGTAGTAGTGGGCAGGACTGTCCTGAGCATCATAGGTTGCTTAGCAACATCGGTAGCTTCTCTTCACTATACATCTGTAGCAATCCTCAAATCCAATTTTAGTGTTGAGAGATAAAATATTGGACTTTCAGTTCAATATAAATTTCTCATAAACAAAAATAATATTTTATTATAAATATTGCATAGGTAATATTTGTATTGGATCATTGGTTGGAAATCCAAATTTAACTGGGCATTGCATCTCTTAATTGGCTAAATCTGGCAAGCCTATCCTAGCTATGACATTAAGAAAGGGCTCTGAACACTGCAAATGTACCTGAAAGAGAAAAGTCACTCCAAGCTGAAAATCACTGCATACGACTAGGACTCAGGACAAGACATAAATAATCCCAAATTACACATTTCTCTATGCGAATGACCAACCTGATCCTTAAAGTAGTATGGGTCACTTACAAGTGAGTAATACCACCTTTACACCACAGTCAAGTCTAATCTCCACAAAACAGTGACTGTTGTTTACTGATAAAATTGCTCAAGGAGAAAGTTCGTCAACACTAATTTAACTAAATATACAACTACAGAGTAAGTGCCTCTAATGACCTCAGAAAATTAGCCACACAGGGAATAGTTGCTGTTCACTTGTTTTTAAGGACAGGAAATTTTCCTCCTTAAAATACAATTCAGGTGCTGGGTGTGGTGGCGCACGCTTGTAATCCTCGTGCTTGGGAGGCTGAGACAGGAGGATCGCACAGGTTCGAAGCCAGCCTCAGCTACTTAGTGAGGCTCTCAGCAACTTAGTGAGACCCTGTTTCCAAATAAAATAGAAAATAGGTCTGGGAGTATAGCCCGGTGGCACTGGGTTCCACCCCCAGTGCCACCAAAAAAAAAAAAAAAAAAAAAAATACAATTCAGTCTAACGTCTAATCAGTGTATAAAGTAGTGACTGTGTTCCACTTTGTATTTAAAGATGCACGAGCCCCCTAACAGATCTCTATGCTATGTTAACAAGTCTACAAATAAAGCTGAAAAATAAATTATGATTTTCCATTGAAACTGGCAAAGTGGTACCCTAGGAGGCCCTGTAGAATCAATGTATGAATTTTGTTTCCCCTCAAGCCTTATTAGAAAATTTGATGGAACTTATTCAGACCTGGCACATACAATAAATTGGAGCCAAGTGTGTGTCTATGTATGTGTGTGAGTTTCTCTGTGTGCGTGTGTGCCCACATGCATGCTCACGTGTGTGTGTGTGTGTGTGTGTGTGTGTGTGTATTTCTTTTCCTGTAAAGAATCCTGGAAAATAGATACATGGATTTAAGAAGATAGGAGTCACTTTCTGCCTAGATGTTAGAAGATACAAAATGTTTTGCTATCACTGCTTGTTTTTGTTTACGTGCATGATGCACTGGGGATTCCAGCCAGGGCTTCACTACTAGGCAAGCGCTTTACCACTGAGTCATACCTGCAGCTTTAACTGACACTCTAAAGTGGATTTCTGAAAAAAATTAAAATAAGAACTATTTGCTAAAAGACATTTATAATATTGTTAGGAATAACTTTTGTGGTATTAAGAAAAGGCACGTGTTTGAAAATTGCTTTGCAAGGTGATTTTAATTTTTGCAAAAAACGGTGCTACCAAGTACTCCAGAGAGGAGAGAGCACACCTGACAAAGAACCAGGTGAGTCTTCTGTCTCTGACTCTGAGCTCCTCCTGCACTGAACTCCTATTGGTGGAAGTTACAGCTTCATGTTCTTCTTGGTCAGCTAGAAGAAGATCAGGGAGAGTCAACACCTGCAATCTCTCTTTTTAAATTTATTTATATATTGTTTTTGTGGTTCTAGGGTTGGAACTCAGAGGCTTTCTACCTCCCGGCTATACTCCCAGATCTATTTTATATTTTTTTGGAAACAAGCTTTCACTAAATTGCTGAGAGCCTCACTAAGTAGCTGAGGCTGGCTTCGAACCTGCGCGATCCTCCTGTCTCAGCCTCCCAAACACCGGGATTACAAGTGTGTGCCACCAAGTCTGGCTCTGCAATCTCTTATGAGATGCTAATTTTACAAAGAAATGTAAGTTCCTACCAAATTACAAAATAGTGATTTAAGTTTAAACTATTTCTTTGACAGAAAAGACACAAGTATATTCTCACAGTGTTGTGGTCATATTTGTTTACATGAAAATATCTATAATTTTCTTCATAAGAAGGATTTGAGAAAGAAATGACTTAGATATCTTTTAACTTCTGATAATCATATGGAAAGATTATTGGCTGATGATTTATTTATTTATTTATTTATTTGCGGGTCTGGGGATGAAACCCAGGGACATTCGACCTCCGAGCTACACCCCCTGCCCTATTTTTTATTCTTTATTTTGAAACCAGGTCTCACTGAGTTGCAGAGGGCCTCACTAAGTAGCTGAGGCTGTCCGCGAACCGCGATCCTCCAGTCTCAGCCTCCCAAATGCTGGGATTACAAGTGTGCGCCACCACACCCGGCTTGGCTGATGATTTATAAGTTGATTTTGCTTTAATTTTATAGTACCAAAGATGAATTATAGAAATGATTAGAAGTAATAAAATAAAAATATCTTAAAAATTTTAAACAGGTTGGGGTTCTGACCCTTGTAGCAAGCAGCCCTCTGGTAGCCTGCTGCTGGTTAAGGTCAATGCTTCATAATCTATTTCTCTTTTGGCAGCTGAACTGGCAAAAAGGAAAAGAAACTTCAGAGTAACTGGTCTGCATTAAAGTGAATTTGTGATTGCTTTCCTAAAAAGATTTCCCTGGTTATGAGAAGCTTAACATTTTTAAACTTACCTTTATAAAATAATACTATTTAAATATCTTCTCACAACAGAATTCTGCTCACATTGACTAAGTGGTACTTATTGTTTCAAAAAGTCAAATCAATAAAAAAATCAGCACTTTACATTAAATTAACTTAGTTCATGATTTAATAATTTCCTGGTGTGATATAAATATGTGTGAAATAAGTAAGTTTGAATATGTGTGCAAAAGACAAAAATCACTGACCTCTCAAAATATACAAGTCTCTTCCTCCTCTTCTTCCTTCCTCTCCTCCTCCTCCTTTTCCTCCTCCTCTTCCTCCTCCTCCTTCTCCCCCTCCTCCTCCCCCTCCTTCTTCTCCCCTTCCTCCTCCTCCTTCTCCTCTTCCTCCTCCTCGTCCTCCTCCTCCTCCTTCTCCTCCTTCTCTTCCTCCTCCTTTTCTTCCTCCTCCTTTTCTTCCTCCTCCTCCTCCTCCTCCTCCTCCTCCTTCTTCTCTTCCTCCTCCTTTTTTTCCTTCTCCTCCTCCTCCTCCTCCTCCTCCTCATCCTCCTCCTTCTCTTCCTCCTCCTCCTCCTCCTCCTCCTCCTTTTCTTCCTTCTCCTCCTCCTCCTCCTCCTCCTCCTCGTCCTCCTCCTCGTCCTCCTCCTTCTCTTCCTCCTCCTTCTCCTCCTCCTCCTCCTCCTCCTCCTCCTCCTCCTTCTCCTCCTTCTCTTCCTCCTCCTTTTCTTCCTTCTCCTCCTCCTCCTCCTCCTCCTCCTCCTCCTTCTCTTCCTCCTCCTTTTCTTCCTTCTCCTCCTCCTCCTCCTCCTCCTCCTCCTCCTTCTCTTCCTCCTCCTTTTTTTCCTTCTCCTCCTCCTCCTCCTCCTTCTCCTCTTCCTCCTCCTTTTCTTCCTTCTCCTCCTCCTCCTCCTCCTCCTCCTCGTCCTCCTCCTCCTCGTCCTCCTCCTTCTCTTCCTCCTCCTTCTCCTCCTCCTCCTCCTCCTCCTCCTCCTCCTCCTCCTCCTTCTCCTCCTTCTCTTCCTCCTCCTTTTCTTCCTTCTCCTCCTCCTCCTCCTCCTTCTCTTCCTCCTCCTTTTCTTCCTTCTCCTCCTCCTCCTCCTTCTCCTCCTCCTCCTTCTCCTCCTCCTCCTCCATCTTCTCCTCCTCCTCCTCTTCCTCCTCCTTTTCTTCCTTCTCCTCCTCCTCCTCCTCATCATCATCATCATCACCATTTCTTACCACTTTTATGCATATTCAGTTGGGAAAAGCTTCAGTGACATTAATGAGGAAAAACCTTTAACTTTTAAGTTCCAAGCAAAAATGATAATCCAAAAGGACTTTTGACTATAAAGTGTTAATTAAGAATGAGTGGCTTACCCCAAACAGAATGTGCAGAGACCAGTGAGGTCAAAAAAGTGGCAGTGGTCTGGAAGATTATGAACAAGAGAGGGAAAGACAAGGCTTTAGAGTACACATGCTACTATGGAAGATGAAGAAAGGAGTTTAAGTTGGAAAGACTGATTCTGTTGTTCCACTTCTTGGACAAAGGAGGTTATGAAGAATGATAAGATTTGGGAATTGCTTGTCTGCGAAAAAGGAGGTAATGGGAACTGACTATATTGTGGTGCTGTGGAGCTACAAGGCTCAGAATTAAAGTATCTTTTCCATAAAATATCGATACTCTAATCCATTTTAGAACCATGTAAACATAGCCTATACTCTAGTGAAAATGTGATATGTGACATACAGATATGAATAATTTCTGTGTAATTGCTGTGAAATAGATTAATATAACCTAGTATCTAACCTATGGTAGTTTGTTTATAATCAACTTGAGGGGAGAGGCTGCTTGAGGTGAATACATATAATTTAAATAATTATCATAAATGTTAGTTTTAAAGGTAGTAATGGCAGTTTTGTGTTAAAAGTTGATATATTTGAATTTTTAGTCTTTGTTTTTGCTAGATAGCTTTATGCAAAATACCTAGATAATAGCACTATTATTTTCTCCCATGCAGGGCAGTTATAGAAAAACACATTTATATTTGCATATGTATTAGACTCTAACCATCTATCCATGAAGACTGCTTTTAATCTCACATATAGTATGAGAGTTTTTGTAATGCCTTAAGAATTGCTAGGTATATGGTATAGGAAGAGTCTAAAATAATTTTTTATAATTTCAAATATAATTATTCATTAAATATTTAAGATGGAGAATTTAAGTAAAGTTTTTATCCATGCATGCATACTTTAGAAGGTAACTTGAATGTTATACTCATTGAATTTCATAAAATAATATTCACTGGTGACTAAAATAACCATTTGCTCCTAGAATATAATTTTCTTACACACATACACCCAAAGTCTAAGTCTATTACTTACTAATCTTACAATAATTCTCAATTAGTGAAAAAATTCATGACAGCAGTAAACTTTTTGTGTATATGTGGTACTGGGGTTTCTGGAAGCCCTTCTACTTCCGGGCTATACTCCCACACCATTTTTATATTTTTATTTGGAAACAGGGTCTCTTAAGTCAGCAAGGCTGGCTTTGAACCTGTGTGATCCTCCTGTCTCCGCCTCCGAAGGTGGGGATTACAAGCCTGCGCCACCACACCCGACAGCAGTAAACATTTTTAAAGTGATATATTGGTGAAACAAAATTTGTAGCCAGGCATGGTAGCAAGCCTAAAACAGGAATATTACAGTGTTGTAGCCAGCCTCATCAACTTAGGCACTCTGAATTTAAATCCTCTTTCAAAACAAACAAACAAACAAAAAAAAACCAAGAAAACAAAAAAAAACAACAACAAAATATAGGGCTGAGGGTATAGCTCAGTGGTAGAATGCCCCTGGGTTAAATCCCCAGTATCATATTTATAAATAGATATGCAAATGTTGCAAGCAAATATATACAACTTATATATCTTAATTATATCTACAGTTCTGCTGATTTTGATTTTTAATACCAGGGAATCAACCCAGGGACATTTTACATCCGAGCTACACTGCCAGCACTAGTTTATTATTACTTTTTAAAATTTTTGAAACAGGGTCTCCCTAAATTGCTGAGAGGCTCACTACACTAAGTTGCTGAGTCTAGCTGAAACATTTGCATATCTAGAAGGAAAGAAAGGCTTCCGATAGCAGATGGTGGGAGAATGCTCATTCCAAACAATGCACTCCAACTTGGGCAGGCTGCTGGGGATGACACTCAGAGCTGCTGCACATGCTCAAGTCCGCGGAGCCTCTAAGCTCCAAGGTGGATGAAGCTGTGGGGGTGCTGTAGCTGCTACCGCTGTTGCTACCTCACAGACAAGGGAAAACCCATCCAAGCGCCAAATAACCCCTTACCGGACTCAGCTTAAAGTTTGAAGAATTCCTAGTTTGCCCTATGAACCTCAATATCAAGAACCACAAGTTGTAAATTTAATAGGTTATTTTGTATCAAAAGGTCAATTATGAAGTGCCCAGAATTTTTCAATTAAAATAATATATTTTCTGGGTTCTGGTACGACCCAGACAGTGTTGACTTTTATTGTATTGTGGGTTTTGATCCCCCCCCCAAAAAATTGGTTTTATTTGATATACCCAAGTCTTAAGCTTCTCAATAAAGAAAAATCTCCATAACAAAAAAAAAATGGCTTAGGAAAAATTACAGGAGCTTTGAAGCCAGGGGAGTTAAGTTGGATCTGTTGTTCCTATTTCCTAACTGTGTGGTCTTCTAAGCCTGTTAAAACTTTTGAAATTCAGATTCCCCATCAACAGAACCCTCAGGATTGTTGTAAAGAGGAAAATTAGGGAATTTAACGTATGTATATTTAAAATATGGTACCACTCAATAATACTCATCTATTATTAATAATACTAAACTAAATGTGCCATGAGTAAGAGTTAATTAACTGAAATATTTACTGTCACATTTACTGTTCTTTTAATTTTATTTGAATCACCTGTCATTTGACACCTAGCATTTGGTGAAATGCATTTTTATTTTTTTAAGAAATTTATATTAGAAATGAGTTGATTTTATTTTCTAGATCTTTATATCAATATGTAATTTAAAAGACCTGGCTGTTCTCATAATTTCCTTGGCAATCAAAAAGAATTAAATATATTTGCTTTTAGAAAATAAATGGGTTTTACAGGACTGTGTTATGTCTCTTATATTTTTTTATAGATTTGCCACTAAAAAGTAGAGTCAAAATTAAAACATGAGCTGCTTTTTTGAATCTAACTAATAACATGGTATATTATTTTCAAAGTCAAAATAAAATGAGAAAATTTAAAAGCATAATATATCTGCATTGCAATATAGAAACTGAGTAATTAAACAGAAGTTTAGCAATCTTAAAAATGAAATGTGAATATATGTTTGTCTATCTATAGTTTAAACATTTAAAATATATTGTCTCATTGAATCATCATGGATCACACATGCATTTAGTCAAATTCTAGCAAAGTTGTTGTATCTGTATACACATTAAGAATTCCAGGTTTGGGGGGCTTTCTTCCTTTTAATTTTATTTATATGATTATCAATGCCAATCTCAATATCATGTATGGGGAGGGGAGGGAATGGGGAAGGAGCCAGGAGGAAGCTCACTAAGTGCTGTGTCCATGTATGTCTCTATTTTTAATATACTTTATTGGTACATCATAATTATACATCATTAGGGCTCAATGTGATACACACATCCATGTCAGCAGCATTCAGTGTGAACCACATCGGCACTGTTTGAATCTCTTTTTAATAACAGAATGAATTATGCACAGTGTGCTGGTAGGATGGGGAAGTGCTTTGATTTGTATACTTTGCTACTTTAATTGATGCAAAAACACTCACCATAGTGAACTCCAACCCAGTTTGCTAAAGTAATTTCAACCAGCTCCAAAACTTTTTGAAAATCGAACAATGAGCACCTTAAAGCACCTAGTAACTGATCCCAAGACTACGTCATACAGTACCCCTGGTGTTCAGTTATTATTAAGTAATCAGCACTAAAGTCTTAAATTTTAGTGATAGCCATAAAACTCAGCGGCAATAGACTTAGGATAAGAGCTTGACTTCTGTTGCCTGTTCATTTCTCTAATATCTGTAGCTTCTGTACTTTCAGCTTACAGCCATACTTATAGATTTCTTACATGGACAAATGGGATAATATATGTGAAAGTATTTTATAAACTGCCCTGTACATAAATACAGCACTATGAAAATATGTTGATGATATTATTTTTTTGCTCCAAACTTCATATTAAGTCACATTGGCTTTCTATATTTATACACACCAAATTCTTTCTACTCTGGAAAATACAATTTCTTAAGAGAAAAAGAGAGACCCTCTGCATAAGAAATGAAATTTGGGGGCTTGAATTGAAAAAGTATGTGAAAATTTAGTAAAACCCATGGTATTAAAACTGTAGAATACTGAAAATAGTTAATTACATTTTAAGGGCTTAGTTTTATCTATCACATGCTTAGCTTCAAAGCAATACTTTTTTTTTTTTTTTTTTTTTTTTTTTTTGGTGGTACTGGGGATCCTGGAAACCCTTCTACCTCCAGGCTACACTCCTAGACCTATTTTATACTTTTTTTTTTTTTTTTTAATTTGGAAACAGGGTCGCTTAAGCCAGCGTGGCTGGCTTCAAACCTGCGTGATCCTCCTGTCTCCGCCTCCCGAGAGCGGGGTTTACAAGCGTGCCCCACCACGCCAGATATTATTCAGTTTTAAAAAGTCACATTGACATAAAACTAATATCAAGAGCATGAAACACATATATATATAAATTAGCAAATTATGTACGCTTTCTCTCTGAGCTAATAACTGATTTAACAAATGTTTTCTTTTTATTGATATCCTATTATTCTCAGGGTACTATATTAAATGTGTTGCGATGCTTATGTCAGAAGATACTTACCATATTAAACAAAATTTGTATAGATTATTATCCACATGTTCAATGTGTTTTCTTAGATGGCCACACATATTGAGAAAAAAATATAGCAAATATACTCATTATGTTAAACCATATCTACAGCTTAAACTTGGGCTAATATTCATGAATAAGACTAAAATATTAGAAAATATTATTAACTTAGATATTTAATCGCTAATTGGAATAACGTTTTATGAATTTAATTAAGGTCATTTCTTGTCTATATCATTTTCTAAAAATACTGAAGTTTCCAGTGAGAAAAAGAAATCATCATCCAATTTCTACAAATCTATAATACTCATTGCTGATTTTTAGTAGTAATCTAGATTTGCCTCAAGAACCCACTATCACAGCATTTTAGGGAGGTCCCATTGCTTTCCACATTAAATAGTAAGATGTTTCCAGAAATGTAGCTCAAGAATACATTTTAATCAGTTCTGTAACCAAGCTCAACAAGGATTATGTGGATAGCTGAATTTGCTCTTTTCTTTTTACACCATCTCATTACTTCAGCATGTTATGCATTAACACAGAAGTTCTCAAGAATCACAATCTAGGCTCTATGTTGTGAAGATGATGTCCAGACAAGAAGCTCAATCTCATGGGACTTGAAACTAAAGCAGCTGTAAATACTCACTACATTTCAGTGACAATGCTCTGTGACTGGAACTATATTATTGTAGGACCAATAAGAGCACACCATGAAAAAGTTTTACGACTGCAATTTTTTGGAAGTTGATTGCATATATTTTTCTCATTTTAAAAGATAACCATTTAATAAAATAATAGGTCTTCCAAAATTAATTAAATTTGAAAAAAAACTATATTCATTTCAGGTTATCATGAATGCTTTAGCTCACTATATAAAGAAATGACTTGAGAACTTTTCTCTGGTGCTGAGGATGGAACCCAGGGACATTTTACCTCCAAGCTATACCGTCAGCTCTTTTTTTGTTGTTTTGTTTTGTTTTGAAATGGTCTTCCTAGGTTGTTGTTCACCATGGTGCTGAGGCTGTCCTCACACCTATGATCCTCCTATCTCAGACTCCCAAGTACTGAGATGACAGCAGTGTGTCACAACTGGCTACATTTATAAATTTTTAAATTTATAATCCATGCTTTTTGAGAGTTCATAAGATGAAATCAAATAATGGAAATCTAATAATGTCAGAAATTTCTCCTTTACCATTCATTGAAGTAATAAAATCTGAATTCAATTTTTCTACTATTCATTTATTGATCCTATCAGGTGAGAGATATTCTCATACCATTCAAAGTCATCTTTAGTGACAAGTTTTTAATTAAATTAACCCAAATTAAATTAATATATGAGCAAGCTTTGTCTTTTTTGTCTTTAAAAGTCATTAAGATGTAATATTTAATGTAACATTTGCTTTTCTGAATTACCAACAGCATGAATAATGGGTTTACAAAGAAAACACAGCTACTTAAAATAAAACTTTAGTAGCATAATTTAGTAGAATAAAGTCACAAAGTTTGAACCACATAATTGAGAGAGACAGCTTTTTTCTTAAAAAATATGAACAATCATACATGAAAATAATTCTATGCTATTTTTGATGATGGTTATAAAATGGGCAGCACACATTACATAAATGAAAAATTGTATTTGGAAGTTTCAAGATGGCTCCTCTTTGTAAACTGTATAATCATTACTCGATACAGAGAAAAGAATAGCAGGCCAGAGAAAAAGATCTGGGTCCTTTATTGTTACCATTAAAGTCTTACATAAAACTGTCTCCATATTCCATAAAAATGCCATAGTACTTCAGGAAAAATACAGACCTGAGACAATAGTTTATTTTGGCTGGAACTAAAGTTCCAGAATTGAAGAGTTACTGCCAGAAACAGGAACCAGCTTTGAGAAAAAATCCACTGACCTAGGACACCACATGAGCCTCAGCATTCATAAGGGGCTTTGGATCGAATCAAGGGTCCTTTGTTAAGAACCTTGCAGCATAATTAATTACCTAGAGGAAGCCAAGAGGCTTGAGGTTGTAGTCTAGTTACCCAGGGAATTCCCTCTTCCTCTGGCACCCACTTGCCAGCACAGCTCTAAAAGAGGAGCAGAAATGTTTCACTCTTTAAATGATTAATAATAGCTGATTTACATGAAACCACATTGCTTCTAGCTAAGACACAGTAGACCCAGAATTTGGGAAGCCCTCCTACCAGCCTCTGAATGACCAAAGCAAGTCACCATCTCTGCGATTCCTCATCTCGGTTACCCCACAAAGCTTTTTAAATTCTTTTCTTCAAAAATAGTTAACTTTCTAAGGGCTTTGATAACTTGGATCTTTTTTATAGTGTTGATATCTTAAACAGCTCACCGTTTTAAGATGTTAACTACAATACCGATCTCTTCTACAAATATTTACTGAATAACTACAAGATATTATGTTAACTACTAGGAAACAAACTGGTAAGTAATATGTAACTTCATCACAGAGTTTGTAAAAGTAGTGTGGGGAGGGGAGAGGAGGGAAAGGCATCAGGCAAAGGAATAAAAATAAATTCCCAAATAGCTAAAAACCTCAAAGAACATACTTGGTGGCAGAGCTTCTTATATTCATAATTAAAGGATGAGAACGATCTAAAACGGGAGAATCATGAAAAGTTTCAGGAATAAATCACATGTCAGAAGGCTCTTGGAAAAACAAAATAAAGGCAGAACTTCTTCAAAGGAAGAAGAGTTTTCCAGGTAACAGGAAATTAGGAAAATAGAGCAGAAGCTTCAGGTAAGCGACCGGTGGGTACGGGAAACAGTGAGTCCTGGAGTGTGGAGTGCAGATGGGGAGGTGGTGGGGTCATTTCATAAAGAGAGGTCAAGGTCACATGGTGCCTTGAATGAAAAACAGGTTGAGGGAGGTGGTTAGACAGTCTGAGCAGAAAGTGTCCTTCCTCCACAGCTGCAAGGAAGGGGAGTGGTCAGAGTACAGGTGCCTGGCCTGGGGGTCAGGCAGCCATTAAGCGTAGATCAGGACACTGGGCTGCTAACAAACCATCAAAGAGCTCAGGAAAGGACAGAGTCTGGTATTTCTGGTTAAGGCCAAGGTTCTCACCGAGCCAACACTGCAGACTTGAATCCACATGTTTGAACTGTTGCAAAATATTCATTCTAAAATCTCAACATGGGTGACTGTGTAAGCCTTAACCTTCAGATTAAAGATTTTTGAGGATCTGCAGCTAAGTAAGATTGGACATCGCCAGAGTTCTCACTATCTCTTCAAAGTGCCTATTTGGGATTCCCACTAGTATGTTTTGCCATCCCCTACCTTTCCAGAGGTTGTTAATTCAAATTTTCTTTAAAAAAAAATCTCTCACTTGCTTCCTTCTCCAACCTATATCATAGGCATAAGGTTTTGTTTGTTTGTTTTTCTTTTTTGTGGTACTGGGGATGGAACCTTGGGCATTCTACCTCTAAGCTACATCCCCTATTTTTTATTCTTTATTTTTAAATAGGGTTTCACTAAGTTGTGAGGGCCTCACTAAGTAGCTGAGGCTAAGCTTGAACCTGTGATCCTTCCTTCTGTCTCACCCTCACAAGTACTGGGATTACAAGTGTGTACTATCACACCCAACTAAAAATTTTTCCATTTTGAAACTCAAAACCTTCACAAACTTTAAATTTATATCACTTCTCTCTGTCCATCATAAACTACTAGTTGTAATGAATGACCTGTGTAATATTTTTGGAAATGGCTAATAGGGGCATTCTACCTCCACGCTACACCTCCAACCCTATTTTTTAGTCTTTTTATTTATTTTTTATTTAATTTAATCATATTTTTGCGGCACTGTAGATGGAACCCAGGGGGATTTACCTCCAAGCTACGCCCCCCCCATTTTTTAGTCTATTTATTTATGTGTTTATTTATTTATTTGGTGGTACTAGGGGTAGAACCCAGAGGCTTTCTACCTCTGGGTTATACTCCCAGACCTATTTATTTATTTATTAATTTATTGGAAACAGGGTCTCACTAAGTTGCTGAAAGCCTCACTACGTAGCTATGGCTGGCTTCGGACCCGTGCGATCCTCCTGTCTCAGCCTCCCAAGCGGGGTGATTACAAGCCTGTGCCACAACGCCCAGCTAGTCTTTTTATTTTTGAAACGGGGTCTCAATGAGTTGCAAAGGGCCTCACCAAGTAGCTGAGGCGGTCTGGGAACTGCAATCCTCTAGTCTCAGCCTCCCTAATGCTTGGATTAAAAGTGTGCGCCACCAGGCCCAGCCCTATTCAACTTTTTATAAAGTTGTTTTCTAGTTTATTTTTATTCTACCTCTTAAAAATATCTCTACAGTATCATAGTAAATATCATCTGTGCAAATTATGATATCTCACTACCAAATCTCGAGAACATTTCAAATCATTCCCATGTCCTGTGAGTCTATCATTTATAAAATGTTAACTGGGTGCTTCCTCTATGCAAATAACTACGTAGAGCAAACGGGGGTTATAAAGAAAAACAAAAAATGATTATATTTTGAGTATTTTAAATTAGAATAAGAAGAATGAGGCAAAGTAAAAGGGGGAAATATTGGCACCTATTATTCTCTTCTTTACACTTTTTATATTTTAAAAATTTAACTTATTGCACCGGGCATGGTGGCACACGCTTGCAATCCCTGCGCTTGGGAGGCAGAGACAGGAGGATCGCGCAAAGCAGCCACGCTGGCTTAAGAGACCCTGTTTCCAAAAAAAAAAAAAAAAAAAATTTGGTCTGGGAGTGTAGCCCGGAGGTAGAAGGGTTTCCAGGAACCCCAGTACCACACACACACACACACACACACACACACACACACACACACATTAACTTATTAAAAAATTGAAAAAGGCAGTAGAATGAAGAGGAGGTGAAAGAGTCGAGGAATTTCTAGTCATCATTTGGTATTACTGCTAAATTTTTTAGTTCAGCCTTCATGATAAGTGTGTAGAGAGGTCTCAGTGTGGTTTTCGTTTTCCCCTCCCCAATAGCGTATCACACTTAATACTGTGTTTATTGACCATCTCCACATCCTCTGTCATGTAATATCACTTCCTGTTCTTTGAACAATTTCAAATCTATTTTTATTGTTGATATTTGAGAGCTCTTTCTATATGTAAATATTAGCCCATTAGCTATGTAGTTTGATACTAATGTTCTTCCATTTTTGTGGTTTGTCTTTTCATCCTTTCAACAGGGTCTTTCACAGAGAAAAAGGTTGTCACCTTGAAGAAGTCCAATTTCTCAAATTTTTCTTCTATGGATCATGCTTCTGGTGTTGAGTCTAAAAACTCTACCTAGCTCTAGAGACTCAAATGACTTTCCCAGATGTTTTAAGTTTCGTAGATTTATATTTTACATCTAGAGTTTTGAGTTTTTAAAATAAAATTTATAGTTTTTTTATATAAGTAGACATGTCTCCCGCAAAAATGATTTTTTAAAAAATCCTATATAATTATAAACATCTTATTTCTTTTTCCTGATTTATTGTATTAGCTCTAACTTTTACTATTGTATTGAATAAGAGTGATAAAAGAGAACATCATTGCCCTTTTTTAATTTAAAGAAAAAGCATTGAGTTAGCCAGGCGTGGTGAAGCCCACCTGTAATCCCAGTACTTAGGAGGCTAAAAGAGAGGGATTGCTTATTTAGTATATCTGTTTTGTATGGAGTGAGTTGCAGTAGTCCAGGCTTTTCGTGCAACTGGTTTATTTCATCTACGTTGTCAAATATATGTGTGTGTGGACAAATGCACATTATTCTTTTTGTCATTTTAATGTCTGCAGGACCTGTAGTTATAGCTCTTGTATAATACCCGATATTTGTATTTTGTGTCTTTGTTTTTCATTGTGTATCTTGCCATAAGATCCTCAGTTTTATGGACCATTTTGAAGAACCAGTTTTTATTTCAAACATTCTTCTCTATTGCTTTCCTATTTTCAGTTTTATTGATTTCTGCTCACTCTTTCTTTCTTCATTCTGATTGGAGTTTATTTTGACCACCTTATTCTAGATGGTGAGGTGGGGGTTTAGATTATTGTTTGGGAACTTTTTATTTTTTTAACATGCATTTAGTGCTATAAATTTTATTCTCAGAATTGCTTAGATGAATCCCAAAGTGATATTTGTGTTTTTATTTTCATTCAGGTTCATGTATTTTTAAATTTCCATCAAGACTTCTTTTCGGCACATAAAGTACTGTGCCACTTATTTTTTAAGTGTATGGAGATTTTTCTGTTATGTTCTTGTTGGACTTCATTGTGTGTAACACATTCTGTAGGATTTCAACTATTTTAAAGTTTAGTTAGGAGTGTTTTATGGCCCAGGTTATGTTCTAGACTGATGTATGTTTAGCATGTTCTGAAAAATAGACATTGTACTGTTTCAGAGAGGATATTATATAAGTGTTTATTAGATCTCCTTGGCTTGTGGCTTAAATTAACCTTTCTCTATCCTTGATAATTTTTGGTTGATTGCTCTACCAGCTATCGAGAAAGTATATTAAAGGCTTTGAATATAATTATGAATTCATCTATTTCTCCTTTCAGTTCCATAAATTTTTATTTTACGTACTTTTAAACTTTATTTTGGGAAAGTATAATGGGATTAAACTCAGAGGCATTTTATCTCCAAACTAAACCTCCACTCCTTTTATCTTTTACTTTGAAATACGGTTTCAGTATGTTGTTAAGGGTCTTGCTAGGTTGCTGAGGCTGTCCTTAAACCTGCAATTCTCCTGTCTCAGCCTTCTAAGAACTGAGATTACAGTCATGTGCCACCGGGCCTCGCTGAACTCTATTTTTTTAATGAATATAAATTTAAGACAGCTAATTTTGGTGTGTTGATCCTTTATCATTATATATCTCTGTCTTTGGTAATTTTTTGCTCTAAAATCTATTTTATGGTGATAGTGATCTCTTCTTTTTAAAAATTTTATATATGTGTACTTATAAATTTATGTATAGTATTTTACAGATATGCATATAAAGTTTTTATTATCAATCTACATTTATTTTTGTATTCAAAGTAAGTTTTTTAAAGACACAAAGCAGGTATTTTTTGTTTAGTGGTACTAGGGATTGAACCCAGGGAGCATTCTACCTCCTAGCTACAAGAACCGTGGCCTATTTCATTGTTTTTGTTTTTGAAACAGGATATTGCTAGGTTGCTGAGAGTCTCTTTAAATTACTGAAGCTATCCTTGAACCTGCGATCCTCTTATCTCAGCCTCCCAAATTCTGGGATTACAGGAATGTTCCTACAGTCCTGACTTAGTGTTTCTGTCAAATTTGGAAAATATTCAGTCATTATTTCTTCAGTACTTAACCCCCCCTCCTTTAATTTTAGAATTCCAATCACAAAAAGATTTGATTTATTTTTGTCATAGGTCTACAGACTCTTGGGGCACCTTTCTCCTCTGGAGAAAGGAGGCCACAGCTAGAGTAGAGAGGTTTTGTCTTACATCGTTATACTTTAAGTGGATGTGGTGGCACACACCTGTAATCCCAGTTGAGGCCAGCCTCGGCAACTTAGTGGAGCTCTCCTCAACTTAGTAAGACAGTGTTTCAAAATAAAAGAATAAAATAGGACTGTGGGTGAATTTTAGAGGTAGAATGCCTTGCATACAATCCCCAATACCAAAAAAAAAGTGTTTTTCTTTATCATTTCTATGCTTTATGAAGCTACCCTTATCCTGGGCCTTTACCTAAAGACCACAGACCTTGGTTAGAGGGTTTTTTGTTGTATTTTTTCTCTGACAATTTGTATTTGGTAATTGCTGAACTCTACTTCAAGTCTGGGATAGATGCGTCAAAAAGCAAACAGGAAACCCACCACCAGATCATTTATTGGGTCACCATGTTCCTAACCTCTCTGGAAAAAAGGTTTACTTCTTTCAAATTCATTTGTTGACTCTCTGATCCCTTATTTGAGTATCTGGAGACAAGCCTGTAGAGAGGTAGTTAGATCATGCCAGTACATCCTTCTGGAATGGGATTTATGTCCTTCTCAGACAAGACTCTAGAGACAGGATCGCTCTGGACCATCACGGTGAGAAGATGAACCTTGGCAAACCAGGAAGAAGGTTCTTGCCAGTTACTGAATCTGTTAGTATGCTGATGTGGGGCTTCCCTGCCCCCAAAGGTGGGAAAAATAAATGTTTATTGTCCAAGTTACTCGGATTGTGCTGTTTTCCTGTTTGCCTGAACTAAGACACTAGCCATTCTGTCTCTCTCTCTACACATTACAGAGTCTCTTTATGTTTGTTTTACATAGAATGCCTAGCAGTTTTAGTTACCCTTAGTGGAAGGAATTGAGAAAGTACATTTACTCCACCTTTCTGGAAACAGAAGATCAAAGATTTACTTTTAATAAATAAACTTATTTATTAAGGAGTCATTGTTATTTTAAGATGAGTGGTGTGAAATTATAATATTGTGTTTGTTTTATTGAAAGAAATTTTTACGTATTTATTTGTAAGTACAGAGATTAAATGTAGAATAGTGAAGTCTAGTGTGGTTGCGCACACTTGTAATCCCAGCATTTGGGAGGCTGAAACAGGAGGATCGCAGTTCACAGGCAACCTCAGTTACTTAGTGAAGCCCTTTGCAACTCAGTGAGACCCTGTTTCAAAATAAAGAATTAAAAAAAAGCAAGACTCCGTTTTCATATTATGGAGTCTGGGAGCCAGAGAGAAAGAGAGAGCAAGAGGAGGAGAGAAGCTGATATAATCCCCAAGGCCACACAGTCAACAGACCCCTTCTTAGCAACCAAGCCCTGTTTCCAACATTGCTAGCATGTTCCTATGAGGGCTAGGAAGACATTCTAAATCTAATCATTATAATATCAAAGGATGTCTTATGATTAAACCCTGAATTTTAAACATTTGAGAGTAAAAAGTATCATTTATTTATTTTTGAAAGTTCCATGCAGCATACAGAAACATTATATATATATATATATATATATATATATATATATATACACACACACAAACATATGTGTGTAAAGCATATATATATATATATATATATATATATCTCATTTTCTTTCTGCAATTATATAGGTACTTCTATTTATTTTAATAAAATATTTGAGTAGAAACTCTATACCAGTCATTGTCTTCAGGTCTTAGAGCTAAAGACTCAAATCTGTGATACAATTTAGGAGATACCAGTTAAAAAATAATTTTAATACAAAATGACATATTTCAAAGTAGAAAAATGCACAACAAATCACAAGATCAGTGAGAGGAAAGACTGAATACCTTTCTTCCACTAAGTTAGGAATGACTTCAAGAAGGATTGACACCTGGTCTGGGTCAAAAAGAATAAATAGAATTTCTGTAGATATGGAAAGATACTCCAGACAAAGGAAATAAGAGGAGAACATAATTCTGCTCTCCTAGGATTGAAACCTGAAATATGAAAGATGATGGAAAACAGGAGAAAAAGTAGCAAAAGAGTGTGAATCATGACTACAAATACATTCTCTCAAAGATTTTAGTAGGGCAGAGATGGATCTGGCTGAAGAACAAGAATCTGAGATTATTCTTTAGGTATTCTCCATCTCCACCTCTCCAGATTTCCTCAACTGTAGTACAATTGATGAAGCAGAAATTTCCTTGTTGTGGGAGACTGTGCTGTATATTGCAAGATGTTTAGCAGCATCCTTCATTTCTAATCACTAGACACCAATACCACTCCCCACACCTCCAATTTATGATAATAAATTGCATCTTAGTGTTACCAAATGTCTCCTGGGGGACGAAAATCACTGGCTTTGAGAATCACTAGCCCTATCTTAAAGTTCTGGTATGTGTGTGGCACATAGTGTTCAACAAGTAATAGGTAAACTTATGTTTGTGATGATTTTAAATAATGAGAAAACATTGAGGTAAACTGAGGATAAACTGTTATAATAAGTAAAAAGCTTCATTTCTATACTAAACAATTTTCATACTAAACAGTTGTTCAAATTGTAAAACTGGTAGAATTTGATAACTATAAGCAGATGGGCTACTTTTCTATTGTGACTATTATCTTTTCTTCCCAAATTTACCATGGTCTATACCTGAGATAATTCACACATTACACTAAGGAGGGAATGCACCCTTATTTCTGAGTTTTCCTAGAACTAAGTTAATGGTTTGAGAGAGAGATATTCAGATATTCTCATTTCCTCTCAACTGATTAATATACTAATACATATACCAAGTTAAGTTGGTCAAATAGGCACTTTTATTTTAAAAATGGGGTTTGAGCTTTCAGAATCCTTTTTTTTTAAATCAACTACACATTTTTTTTTAGAAGTACATAACTTTGCCAGTAGGAGGCATTCAATACACACTTTATAAACATTTGAATATCTTAAGTAGTGGGACATGGATTGATCATCCTACAAGTATGATCAGCTATTTCAAAGTGGCATTCTTGAATGAGCTCTCCATTTATAGCTAGCTAAATGCACACAGTTTACCACGTAACACAGAATTCATCCACTATATACCTGCTATGGCAGTGCTCACTACAAAGAAAGTTCTCTGTAAGAAACTAACACCACAAAACCTAAGCCTATGGTTTTGACATTCTTAGAACCACTCTACCTGTTTCAGCTAACTGAAAAATTTCCCAGTAACAGATCATGACTGGTAGGGGTAGCAGATGTAGGTGCTACAGGCACCATAGTTTTATAATCACATGATATGAGAGAGCATTGTGCATTGAAAGAGTCAAGTTAAATAGAAAAAGTAAACCAGGTGTAGTGACACGTGCTTGTAATCCCAGCATTCAAGAGGCTAAAACAGGAAAATTGAGGTTCGCAGACAGCCTCATCTACTTAGGCCCTTTGCAACTCAGTGAGACCCTATTTCAAATTAAAGAATAATGCTCAACATCATTAGCAAACAGACAGATGCAAATCAAAACTACTCTGAGATTTCACCTAACTTCAACTAAAATGGCAATCATTCATAACACAAACAACAAATGCTTGCGAGCATGTGGAGAAGTAGGAACTCTAAAACATTGTTGGTGGGATTGCAAATTAGTGCAACCACTTTGGAAAATTGTATGGATAATCCTCAGAAGAATGGGAACAAACTTAACATTTGATCCAGGAATACTACTTCTGGGTATCTACCCCCCAAAAAAGGAAACCAAACTACAAAACTAATGCATGCATATCTATGTTCATTAGCTACACAATTCACCATTGCTAAACTGTGGAACCAGCTAAAATGTCCATCAACAGGTGAATGGATTACAAAACTGTGGGATGTGTACACAATGGAATTTTACTCAGTCATAAAGAAAAACACAATTACATTATTTACAGGGAAATGGATGGAACTGGGGGACATTATGCTAAGTGAGATTAGTCAATCACAAAAAATAAGAAATTGGATGTTTTCCCTAAAATGTGAAAGCTAGGAAGAAATGGGTAACAGGAGGAACTCTAGATGAAGAAGGAGATTTGAACGAATAAGGCAGCCTAACTGAGGGGATGGAAGGGGGGAAAGTCTCTAAAGCACATGGTATACTTAAACATATCAAAGTCAATCACTAAGCATGGAAAGGAGGGAGGGGAAGGGAATGAGGCAGGAATTGGGTAAGGGCTAATTGGGTGATATGTGCATGTATGCCTCCACCATCTTTTATCCCATTAATATATATGACTACAATGCACCAACAAAAAATAAAAAAATATATATAGTAATATTTCAATATATTTCAGTATAATCTTAAAAAAAAAGAATTAAAAAATAGGGCTATGGGTGTAGCTCGAAGGTGGAATGCCCCTGGGTTTCATCCCCAGTACTGAAAAAAAAAAAAAGAAAGGAAGAAAGAAAGAAAAAAGAAAATTATTTTTAAAGCTAGATATAATTATGCAATGTTTACTATCCCATTTTTATTTTTAGCAAGAACATTCATGTGCCCTGGAATGAAAACAAGGAAAAATCAGTGCCCTCCCTCTTCTCATACCACATGCTGCCATTTATTCATTCTCTCTCTCTCTCTCTCTCTCTCTCTCTCTCTCTCTCTCTCTCAATCTCTCTCTCTCTCTCTCTCTCTCTCTCTCTCTCTCTCTCTCTCTCTCAGGTAAAGAAGTCTGGAACAGAAAATCAGCATCATTACTGTTCTTTGTCTTCTGGTTAATTTTTTGAAAAGGAAAATTGAAAACATTATTTTCAGATAATTCTAAATTTAGCAACTTTGAGGTCTTTGAACAAATGTATCCCACTAAGATAATATGCAATACACTTTAGGGATATGTGTGAGTTTTAGTGGATTTTAGTTCTCTGGTTTTTTACACTCCAGTTTTTTAAGCACAGTTAGGTAGATATGTAAAAACTCACCAAACATCTTTCCTTATAATCGAAAAAATAGCATATAGACTAAACTGCTACAAAACCAAGAATATCAGGTACATTATAATCCAATAAGATTTGAACCATCAGCAAATCAGAACCTTCTAATGATAATAGATTCAAAATAAGGAATAAAGACAGAAAGGCTGGGAAAATTGAACATATTTTGTAGTTGCCAGGCAATATTATTTTCAAGGTTGAGTAATGCATTAATCTCCTATAGAAATAAGCAGACTTTTAGTTTCCATAGTGTTATAAGCCAAATTTTGATGTTTTGGGCTTAGAACAATGGAAGGCCCCCATTCCTTCAAAGTTTTTCCACATCCTCTTTAATATCCACACAGTGCAGTAACTGAGAGTACTTGTGGTAATTTATTTGTATTTCATCCTGAGATTTATAAAGAATGAAATCACTCCAAAAGATTTATGATTGAGTGCAGTGCATATGAAAATTTAAAAACTAAGTTCCGTTAAACCAATCAATGTTTTTTATAGTTAGAAAGCAAAAACCTAACATATGATGCACGGTTCATGTTCTGAAATCCAAAGCATAAGGTGTTATCAATATTACGAGAGCAAAAGTCCCAGAATAAAAGTTCTTCATACCTTTTTATTAATAACTCAGAGCTATAAATATCTCAAGCCCCACCCATTTTAATCTATTGCTCATTTACACATTTGTAAATAATACATCAGCAAATCTATTCTATGAATAGAATGTCAACATTCCTATTGTGGTTCTCAGTGACTGAGACCACACAGAACTGACTCTGTAGCATGACATTTTCTCATAGCCACAAACCATGTCTTGTTTATAAAAATATCAGGATCCTCTAAAAACCAATATAATTATAAATTATTGATGAAAGTTGATGAGTAGAAGGATTCAATGATAATAATTCAGACTCAACTTGTGGCCAAGTATGTTAAAGTCAAGCAAGAGAAATAACCCTTAAAACAAGTGATTCAACACTAAATTTATTTATTTATTCATTCATGCATTCATTCAATTATTCATACTTTCATTCATTTTTTTGTGGTGCTAAGGATAGAACCCACGACCCTGTGCAGGCTAGGCAAATGCTTTACCACTAAGCAGCCTACCCAAGCTTTTTTTTTTTTTTTTTTTTTCTTTTTCTTTTTTCTTTTGTGGGACTGCGTCATTCTACCTCTAAGAATTCTACCTCTGAGGATAACCCAGGGGCATTCTACTTCTGAGCTACCCCTCCCCAAGCCTGATTTTATTCTTTATTTTGAAACAGCGTCTCACTGAGTTGCAGAGGGCCTCACTAAGTAGCTGAGGCTGGCTGCAAACCTGTGATCCTCCTGACTGAGCTTCCCAAGTACTGGGATTATAAGCATGCACCACCATCCCTGGCTCTAAGCTTATTTTTGAAAGGAAAAAAAATTGAATGTCCAGGCATGTTGAATTTTGGAACTATTATAAATAATGGCACGTGACTGGGATACTGAGAAAAGAATTTTCACAGCACACGCAGTAAGAAGCAGAGGAGCCCAGGACTTACAGCAGCAGCATCTCTTCAGTTCCTGAGCCACTGGCAGAGACAAAATAACTCACTATTTGATCTTCTTTGTCTTTTCAATACCTCTATTTGAAAAGAATAATATACGTATGTATATTTATATATTTATACATATGTACATATACATGTTCTCAGATATATATCTATCTACATATATACATACATATATGTGTGTTAAGAAGTTTATCAAATCCTGAGGCCAAAAAAATTTCAGTTTAAACACAAATTTTACTCCTGTTCAAGCATATTTTGTTTTTATGTCTGTTTTTGTTTAGTGCTGTGATTGAGAACATTTAAATGACAGTTCATTTGCTCAAAGAGGCAATGATTACATGTGAAGGGGTCGGTTAAGAGACATTTTCTCTGATGGTAAGATAAATAAGTTCTTTAATCAAAAGTAAGAAATTAATATAAAATGGGAAATAGCCAAATATTTTGCTTTTAGGTTTAATTTGGGGATATGCTTCAGTTTTCCTTTTAACGGGTATTTCTTTAATATCGTCCTTGTTTTTATTTGTTGTTGTTGGGTTATTTGTTTGTTTGTTTGTTTGTTTTGCGGTACTGAGGATGGAACCCAGGGGCATTCTACCTCCGAGCTACACCCCCAAACTTATTTTTTTTTTATTCTTTGTTTTGTTTGGTTTTGTTCATGTTTTTTGTTTGTTTTGTTTTGTTTTTGGTGGTACTGGGGTTCCTGGAAACCCTTCTACCTCTGGGCTACACTCCCAGACCTATTTTATATTTTTATTTGGAAACAGGGTCTCTAAAGCCAGAGAGGCTGGCTTCGAACCTGTGTGATCCTCCTGTCTCTGCCTCCCCAGCACAGAGATTACAAGTGTGTGCCACCACGCCCAGCTTTTTATTCTTTATTTTGAAACCAGGTGTCGCTGAGTTGCAGAAGGCCTCACCAAGTAGTTGAGGCTGTCCGCAAACTGCAGTCCTCCTGTCTCAGCCTCCAGAATGCTGGAATCACAAGCCTGTACCAGCTTCTTCCTTGTTTTTTGATCTTCCTGGGTGTGGTGGAACTTGGTTTCTCATTTTCTCTTGCCTCTTATCTGGCCTTGTGTTCTATAGAGAATTGCTGGCTAGAATGTACCTACATTGACTTCAAAGGAATTCATTTCTTTAAATTGAGATAAAATAATAATGAAATAAAATTCTGGAACTTTCTGAAATCAAACTTTCAGCCAACAACAAAAACCTCCCAAACCACGGATGCTTGATGTTTACTCCTTAATGAAAACCCTACTTTTCTAACCAAAGTTTTTATATATGAGGACCAATTATTATTTTACTTAAAGTAGAATATAAAATGATTTAAAGGTAAAGTTAATTCACGGCTAACTCAGTTGAGGACCACAGACCTCCAGAGAAAATTCCTGTTGATTCCTCTTCCAAATCCCTGTGCTCCTACAAATCAAGTTTCTTACTTAAGAAGTTCCCAAGGGCTATGCCTACTTGTTTTGCTCTCAGCTTAGTCTCCACACTTCTGCTGAACATGGGAGTCTGAAGTGTGTTTGAAATCCTGCTCTCTGGTATCTGCTGGGCTTTCTAGCAGGTGTGAAGACCCCCCCATACACACACTCCTTCTGGCTCATCTCACTTTCACTTATGAAGTACTTTATCTTGGAGGATGAAGCAAAAGTGACTTTCGTTTTCCTGGCAGTCTTCTGTTTCAAAGAACTCAATGGTGATTTGTTTATTTCAGAGGAAATGGAGACCAGTTAGTGCTGACAGATTTATTAGTTAAGTGGACATCACCAGAAAGAATAAAAAAAAAAGGACTTTTCTTACAGTTCAGGCTTCCTTTTAACCACACTCTAAATATTTAAGACAATGTTATACATTTTGGTAAATCAAATCTATGTGATTCAATACAGTGAAATTTGTGTGTGATCTCTTTTACATATACTTAAAGGTAACCTAAGGGTAAAAAAAAAAGGCAAAAAGATCCAAGGTTACCCCACATTAAGAGGAAAAAATTTTCCACCCTAATGAATTGGTAACACTGAATATATTTGCAAATAATTGAAGAGTTTAACCCAGAGCTATTTTACCTGTGACCGATAGCCCCAACCCTTTTTATTATTTTTATTTTGAAATGAGGTCTTGCAAGTTGCTGAGACTGGCCTCATCCTCCAATTCTTCAGTCTTAGCCTCCCTAATTGAAAGAATATATATATGTATGTATGTATGTATGTATGTATGTATGTATGTATTTTACAGAGCTGGGGATTGAACCCAGGGACATTCTACCGTCAACCTTTTTGTTTTTATTCTTTATTTTGAAACAGGGTCTCACTAAGTTGCAAAGAGCTTCATAAGTTGCCAAGGCGGGCAGCAAACCTGTGATCCTCCTGTCTCAGCCTCCCAAGTACTGGGATTATGTGTGCCACCACACCTGGCCTGAAAGAATATTTTTTAAAAATATGAATCATAAGGATTCAAGAAGATATCTGGTATGTATAAAAAGAAGAGAGGAAACTTCTCATATTTCAGATCATAGAGTAATGTCAAGCCTAACAGTACTATAGGTTTAAATGTCCTATTAACTTTTGATAAAATATTGTTTGATGTTCATTCCAGTTTTCACAGTAAATTTGAAGAATTTAGATGGTCCAAGTTATTCCTTCTAAGTGAATAATCAGTTTTAGCAGGGAGGAAGTGTCATACAAGGCAGACATTAAGAGCTCATCAATGAAAATTTTATTACTTCCAGATTCAACTAAAAATATACTGGCAAAGTGATGCTTAGTATTCACTCAAATCAAGGGACACAGTGATTACATAATAATACTGCTGGATTGGGAAAATAGATTTGTATGCTATCATTACCCTTAATGCTAAAATCCTCAAAAGTGAAAGTTCAGCTGTCTGACATCTGAGTAAATAAACAGGATAAAACTCTCAACAGCAAATCTTAGAAATAAGAGAATTGTACAGGTTACAGCTCTGTATGCTGATCTTAAAGGTACCACTCTCTTAGCCTCAATTTTCTCTTCTTTAAGACCGAATGGATGATTTTGATAGATTCTAGAATCCTTTCCAATTCTAACATTCTATGAATGTGCTCATAGAATCTGAACACAAATCATTTGTGAACATTAAGTCATTTGTTTACCATATTTTGTTTATCTAAATTTTACCTTCAGGAAAGTCTAACAGCTCTCAAAATAAAGATGGAGGAGGAAATGTCAAGGGGATCAAAGAAGGAAAAACTAGGAAGTGCTGAAAGTCACATCACTTGCTTCATGATTTGTACCTAGAGTTTGCCTTCGACAGATCATACCTATGCCTAAAGATATACTCACCAGCACTTTCATGGACCTAATCCTTAGTTGCTGTATCTAGATGACATTGGTTTCATGCCAAAAGTAATAGAGCACATATTTAATCAGTGAGAAAAATCTCATACTTTTTACTATGATTTTTATAAAATATGTCTTAGAAATTTATCATTATTATTAATTATTAGAATTCAACCCAGGACTCTGCACATATCAGCCAGTGCTCTACCACGAACTAAATCCCCATTCTTGAAATAATACTTTTGAATTGCAAAGTTCAATTATCTTGGTTCAATTCGTTTGGTGAATGGATGAAGAAATGTTTACATAATAAAAAATTGAGGATATTAAGGATAGCCTGGAAATGAAGTTTATGTATGATTCTAGGAACCTAAAACCTATTCTGTACTTGGTATCCTCATTTGACCAGGCTCCTTTTACTTTTCTCTAAGGGCCACAATCTAAGGATTTTCATGGACTGGTCACTTCAGAAGTATAAGAGGTGAGAGCAACGGAGACAGGCATCATCCATTGCAGGAGACCTCCTTTCACTTCTCTGGATCTTTTCAATACCTTTGCTGTGTTGTATTCATTATCACATTGTTGCAAATATCTTTTCCATTTTCATCTTGCCTATCTATCCCACCATTGACCCTTCCAGGAACATCAAATCATTTGTTTATCTTATTTTGTCCTCAGCAGAATGTCATAATAGACACATAAGGCATTTAGAGGATTATGTATGGGTTTGTGAATTATAATGCTACTGAAATGGCTACTGCATTGGTAAGAGGGTAGGTGAGCTGTGGTGAGACAGGCTATAATTTGACATCAGTATACCACTTATCAAAATAACTCTTTTTGGGCTACCTTTTTAAGTAATTCAGCTTGATCTATATTACCAATGCTGCTTCTTGAGGTTAATAAGTGATTTGAAATGAAGTATTTCCATTAGAAAATGTAAGATGAGAAAGTTAAAAAATATTTAGAGAAGTGTAGTGAAAATGTGAGAAGATATTTATGTCTGACCTGAGAATAACACAACTACTTCATGAGGAAATCCTTTAATAATATTCTGCTTGTGCCTCTTGTGGTAAGTAGCCCCTCCCTAGCTCAGCACCTCCTTAGGACACAGTTAAATTATGGATCCACTTATTCCATCCTCTTCAAATAACATATTTAAATTTCCTACTGGTTTAGTTTGGCTTTCTCACATCCTGGGTTTCGAGGCAAGCCATTCAATGTGGAAATAGCCTACTTGTACTGTATACTAGCACGTCTTTAACTATGCACTGCTTTTAACAAGCGTACTTTAATTGGCGTCTCTAGTAGAGCTGCTTCACATATGAAGATTAATTCTAAGATTTTTCCCTTAAGAAAAATATCGTCTTTACTCATTAGGTCTATGGAAAAATCAATAACATTTTTTTTAAAATGGGAGAAATTCACATTTATTAATATTAAGTAAAAAGCAACGGGCATAACTTACAAAGATTAACATATGTACACATTTACACACTGATGGCCACCAATAACATATGCTCTAAATTTCAACATAAAAGTAAACCCATAAATTTTACTCACCAAAAACGAAAAATGTTTTCTCTACTCCTCTTTCTCTTTATTTGGCCAAGACTTATTCTGTTCCCCAAACTCCTCATAAGCAATGATAGTAGGCTACACACTTATTTATGTTTATCTCAGTGCCGTTATATATCTATATTTTTTTTCTCATTGTTTCTAAGATATCCAGAATGGAATCATTAAATTTTTTCTACATCCTCATACTTTAATGCATACGCTCAACTCATAAATCTAACATGAATGTATCCAGGGATATCTTTGCTAATGTGCAATGTTAATATTCCCTTTTATACCACAAATTGCTAGCAATTTAATCCTCACTTAATTCCCAGTTAATCTCTATTTAAAATCGAATTTACTGGCAAATAGTCTCCAGCTTCTCACAGACGCAAAAGTCTGTGGTTGTGGCCACCTAATCACATAATGTATGGCCACAGCCAGACAGGCCCAGGTGTTTCCCAGTATTCACGTGAGGCTCCCTCTGCTTCATTCTTCCACTTGTGCTTTTCTAATTTCAAGATGAATACTCTATCCCTATCTTCATTCTAAAACAACTAAAACTTTCCAGTCACTTCTGTTTGTCAACTACCTGCTTTGCAATGCTGGAATTCGGACCCAAGCTTACAAAGACCAGATATTTTGAAAAACTCTGAAAGTTAATAATTCAACGTCATTAATTGCCACTGTCTGATTCTATTAAGTTTTCATACTTTCCCCCTGGAAAATCTAGCCTAGTTCCTGGCACGTTCCCCACTCTTTCCCAGAAAAATGTTCTCCTCCCTATTCCTCAAGAGGCCTGGAAGAATCTCCCTAGTTGACCTTAACATTTTTTAATATGCTTTTATTGTTTGCCTTGCCATTTCCAAATCTTTATTTTTAATAGTCATATCCATTGTTGTGTTCCACTTTATTTTAATTTTCTATCTATATTATTATTATTATTATTATTATTATTATTATTATTTGCGGTACCAGGGATGGAACCCAGGGGCATTCTATCTTCAAGCTACACCCCCAGCCCTATTTTTTATTCTTTATTTTGAAACAGGTCTCACTAAATTGCAAAGGGCCTCACTAAATAGTAGCTGAGGCTGTCTGCAAACCACAATCCTCCAGTCTCAGCCTCCCAAAGGCTGGGATTACAAGTGTGCACCACTACGCCCGGCTCAATTTAATTATTTAATATCTCTGATTCTTGTTTTTATTTTGATAATTGCCCAAATCCCAGGTTTATACATTATGTTCAATTAATAATTGTTTTAGGATGTACTTTAGCTGCTTCAAAGCCATAAATACAATTTATTCCAATGAATATTTGGTTTATAAAATAAGCATTTATACAAAAATTATTTAGTAAAGTAGTACTCTTTAAGCTGGACGTGGTGGTACACGCTTGTAATCCCAGTATTTGGGAGGCTGAGACAGGAGGATCACAGTTGACGGACTACCTCAGCTACTTACTGAGGCTCTTTGCAACTCAGTGAGACCCTGTTTCAAAATAAGGGACAGAAAATATGGCTAGGGGTGTAGCTCGAAGGTAAAATGCCCCTGGATTCCATCCCCATTACAAAAAAAAAAAAAAATAGTAATTTATATTTTAGTTTCAAATATGCTTCAATTTTATTTTTGGCTTTCTGTGGCATTTGATTTATCATAATACTTTTCTCTGTTCATTAGATTTCCATTCTCAGTGCCTCTTATAGTAGCTAAATAGTTGGTCTTTCTGTTTAGAAATGCTTTCCAATTGGATTTTTTACTAGATGAAAATGTTCTATATTTTTACATCCCAATACATTAGTTAGCATTTACATGTAACTATTAAATACTTAGAATGCGGCCAGTGGAATCTTGCAACTAAATGCTTAATTGTACTTAAATTTAAATAGCCATACACAGCTAGTGGCTACTGAACTACACAGCATAAGCAAGAATTATGATTATTGCTAATAACCACAGATCTACAAAAGGCTATTTCTAGTGAATCTGTAATGCCTTTTTGAGCAACCATGTGCACCATTAACCTCCATGTGCTGGGGAAAAAACACAATTTTTAGAACAAAAGGTCTCTGCCTCAGAATTTTCAGCTAAAAAACAGGACTGTTCTAAACTTTGTAGTTCTCAACTCTGGATACACATTGGATCCATTGATAACGTTTATAAAAATATCAGTGTCTGGATGAAATGCTGTCCAGATAAATCCAGATGATCTTAACTATAGTCCATGGGACAGTTTAATCATAATCTATGAAACATCAATATTTTCATAAAAATGCCCATAGCATTCCAATGTAATATCAGTGTTAAGAACTAATGGTCTGAATAAAAGTAATGTTAAGTACATTATATTAGGCAATATAATAATTTACTAATATAATATAATTCATTAATATAATATAATAATATATTGTTTATATTATATATCCAATATAATAATAAAGTAATATAATGATATGTTAATGAAAAAGGCCAGAAGCATGGAAAAGCTTATGATTATCTTTATTTTTCAGGTTTGGGGATGGAACCCAGGGGCATTTGACCTCCGAGCCACACCCCTGCCCTATTTTTTATTCTTTATTTTGAAACCAGGTCTCACTGAGTTGCAGAGGGCCTCACTAAGTAGCTGAGGCTGTCGGCGAACGCTATCCTCAGGTCTCAGCCTCCCGAATGCTGGGATTACAAGGGTGCACTACCACACCCGGCTTATTTTTTTTACAAATGGAAAAAAATGGTGAAATAGAATCGACCTCAAAGTTATAGATAATAGAATTCTAAAATAAAAAAGCTTGCCAAAATGCCTTGTAATATGGATTGACTGTAGCTTCCTATAGAAAGAAATGCTGACTCATTTGAACAGGTAGACTTACTTCAAACTTTCCTCTCACCACTTTGTGACTCCGGTAAGAACTACAGGTGAGGGATGAATTTTAGCTAGTTCAGCCCTCGCCATCCCTGTCCTACACCATCTTGGACATAAGTGTTAATACATGTCAAAGTCTTAAATGCACAGTTTCTAATCCAGCAGTGTAGTTTGGCTTTAGCCAGTCACACTTGAAGCAGCATGATACAATACAAGCATTACAAATTAAATCAGCATCATTGTATTACAGTTCTCAGAGAATTTTTTTTTTAATTTCTCATTTTAAAAGTATTTGAGAATAACCTGTTTTTTATTTTCAAAACAGCAACTATTGCCGGGCGTGGTGGCGCACGCTTGTAATCCCCGCGCTTGGGAGGCAGAGACAGGAGGATCGCGCAGGTTCGAAGTCAGCCGCGCTGGCTTAAGAGACCCTGTTTCCAAATACGAAAATAGGTCTTCGAGAGTAGCCCGGAGATAAAGGGCTTCCAGGAACTCCAGTACCACAAAAAAAAAAAAAAAAAAAAAAAAAACAACAACAAAACAGCAACTATTTGTGCCACTGTCAAAAATCATAATGTGAGTAGGTGGAAATCTAGAATCACAGATTCATAGTCAGCCTCAGCAACTTAGAAGGGTCCTTTGCAAATTAGTGAGACCCTGTTTCAAAAATGAAAAGAAAAAAAAAGAGAGACCTGGGGATACAGCTCAGAGGTAGAACACAAGAATACACTTGGGTTCAATCTCCAGTACCACAAATATACACACAAAAAATAATAGACATTAAACTTAAAGAATTAAGTAGCAGAGAGCATAGGACTAAACACAAATAAACACACACACACACACACACACACACACAGGAATGTGAATGCATGCAAAACTAGTGCAATTGAGTAATTTTGGTGGGTTGTATCAATATCAATTTCCTGGTTGTGTTATTGTGCTATAATTAATAAACTATTTCTTCTTGGTGAAAACTGGGTAAAAGATGCACAGGTCTCTTCATGTTATTTCTTATAACTGCATATGAATTTACAATGCTCTTGAAATAGTTTTAAAAAAGGAATAAGCACTAATGAGTCTGTTGAAAATGATTGGTTGAAACAAAACTTATAATCGATTAAAACAAAACTTAATATCTGCAAAAACCTACCCAACGGGTCAATAAAAGCTTTAATGACTGGGTTGAGACATTATAGATGAAAGTCTATTTATTAACAAAATTCTATTAAAGGAAATGAAGTACTAAGATATGGCATGTAATCGAGGGCTCTTGATTAAAGGAAGGCAGAAAATCTTATGAAAAACTTCTTGAACGCAGCTACAACTACCAATAGTTAGGTAGCCACATTAGAAATATCAGAACATTGACTTAATCTCCTAACATTTAGAATTGTATCCCAAAGACTAAGTGAAAAGATCACTTTGCTTAAAAAAAAACACCACTCTAAATAAAGATATCAAATTTTAAATAAAATTTATTTGCACACAAAAAATTAGTACAAGTAAAATCTAGACATTAGCCATGTTATGTGTCAGCTGTATCAAAGCCTATAATTGAACATTAATATTATAAGCATACAAAAAATTACGTTAATATAATAATATAACATTCAAGAAGAGGAGTGGTACCTGGGCGTGTTAGTGCATGCTTGTAATCCCAGCATTTGGGAGACTGAGACAGGATTATCACAGTTTGTGGCCAGCCTCAGCTACTGAGTGAGGCCCTTTGCAACTCAATGAGACCCTATTTCAAAATAAAGAATGAAAACAGGGCTGGGGGTGTAGCTCAGAGGTAGATTGACCCTGGGTTCCATCCCTAGTTCTGCAAAAAAAAAAAAAAAAAAGATAAAAAAGAGGAGGAGTGATAGAGTCAAGTATTAGCCTGTGCTGTAGTAAAGGAATTAATAGTGGGAAGGAGAGGCACCAAGAGCATGTACACGTATGTCATCGTCAACATGATTTACATTATGATGTGAGACTATAATGCACCAATAAAAGCACAAAAGAGAAATAATAATAAATAAATAAATTTAAAAAGAGTAATGCAGAACAGCTTCCTAAATGAATCAAGGAAGAGCTCATGGATTCTCTGTTCTGTCTCTTCATTTTTTATAAAATATGATGTCGTACATTTTAAAAGATCATATTATTAAACTAACCCAAAAAGAAATTGATAGGATTCCATTAGGGAAAAAGGAAAAAGATGTTCAGTACAGTTACTTCAAAGTCCTGGGAAGAACAAAGTGAATCAAATCCAAGGGTATAAAAGGAGTTGAAATATAGAGATGATAAGCTGGGTGTGGTGGTGCACGCCTGTAATCCCAGCATTCGGGAGGCTGAGACCAGAGGATCTCAGTTCGAGGACAACCTCAGCTACTTAGTGAGGCCCTTCACAACTTAGTGAGACCCTTTTTTCAAAATAAAGAATAAAATAACAGGGCAGGGGGTGTAGCTCAGAGGTTGAATGCCCTTGTGTTCCATCCCCAGACCCGCAAAAAAATATATAGAGGATTGATAGGTAATAGATGGTGATGATGAGAGATAGATAAATAGATAGATAGACAGACCAACAGACAAAGAGAATGTGTTTGGACCATTAAGACCATTCTGTGAAGGATGAATCATTGTGATTGAGACTTGAATGTATGTTTACAGGAAAAGCAGAAAACATCTTAGACAAAAAAGGAAAAAATTTATGAAATAATCAGCTGTATCTTTTCTGTTTAGTTTTGTGTGTTTTTTGTTTTGTTTTTGTTTTTTTTGTTTTTTGTTTTTTGGTTTTTTTTGGTGGTACTGGGGTTCCTGGAAGCCCGTCTATCTCCGGACTACACTCCCAGACCTATTTTATTTTTGGAAACAGGGTCTCCTAAGCCAGCACGGCTGGCTTCGAACCTGTGCGATTCTCCTGTCTCTGCCTCCCAAGCGCGGGGATTACAAGCGTGCGCCACCACGCCCGGCTAGTTTTGTGTTTTGAGAGTGTGGAAGTACTCAGGGCCTAGAACAAGTGTGCATGGGTTATTTAAACCTGTTCCAGAGGCTGTGTAGTTCCTTATATTGGGGAGGAGCCAATGAATCTAGTGTTTGCAGATTGTGGGGATTGTGGGGAAGATGGTTGTGAACAAGAGAGAGAGAGAGAGAGAGAGAAGAGGAAAGTATTTCTGGTCAATATAAATAAAATGTCCAGTTGTTTTGAATATCTGTGCAGTAAGGCTATAATTAATTTTAAAATTAATAGTTATCTAAATATGGAGAATTAAAAGCTTGAGACACAGCAGAGTTGCTTAGTGTCTATTTGTAGCTGTTTTTTTTTTTCTTGTTCTGAACACTAAGAGCCATATATGCTATAGATAAAATATATTCTCCAAAAATTTAAGCATCTTAAAACAGGGAACAGATTCTTCAATTGATGCATGTTTACTAGGAATAATACTGTTATTTATAACAAAGCCATCTGCACATTGCCAGGTATTAAACTTCAAAATGCTATTTTATACTTCGGAGATGTAAAATATATCCAGGCATTTTGGTCATTGATAACAGTAGCAAACTCATTAGACAATTAGAAAATTGAGGCTAAAAATGTGCATCAGTGTCTATATTCATTAATCAAGAATGAAAAGCGAGTGAGGAACTGGGCATGGTGGTGCACGCTTATAATCACAGTACTTGAGAAGCTGAGACAGGAAGATCACAGGTTTGTGGCCAGATTCAGCTACTTAGTGAGGCCCTCCACAACTTAGTGAGAACCGCTTTCAAAACAAAAGAATAAAAAAGAATACAGCTGGGGTGTAGCTTGTAGGTAGAATACTCCTGGATTCGATCCTCCTTACCACACACACACACACACACACACACACACACACACACACAAAAGAAAAAAAAAAGACTGAGGGAATCATAAAAATCAAAATTAGCAAAGGTAGTTTACACCCAAGTACAGTATTTTGTCAAAGTGCATTTGTTCACTCAAAATCAGTAGCCAACATTTTAAACGATGCTGAAAATTATTTTTACTGGGAAGAATACAAACTTAAGGTTTTGAAAATTTTTATGAGATTTTACTTTTAAGGACACTCGGCTGAAGTCAGGATATGGAAGTTCAGCTACCACTACTTGGCAGAATGGGTAGACGTTACTTAACTTCCCTGGGCCTGCTTCCTCATCTAGAAAGTATATTCACTGAACTCAGTGATGTCTTTAGTCCCCTCTAGCGTCATGATCTTATGGAATTTGATGATCAGTTTAAACATTATAGATTATTACTCATTGAGAAAACTTTGACAAATGGAGCCTGTTTTGAAATCAAAGAGTTAATGAGCTGGGCATGATGCCACATGTCTGTAACCCCATTCATTACCTAGGAGGCTGAGACAGGAGGCTAATTGATTCAAGGTCAGCCTCAACAACTGAGTGAGACCCTATTTTGAAATGAAAAATAATATGGATGAAGGTGTAGCTCAGAGGTAGAATGCCTCTGGGTTCAATCCCAGGGACCAATTAAATAATCAAGGAGTTAATGAGTTAGTTGATGCAGTTGGGCATTTCTTGCTACTTCTGTGCATCACTAAACATTTAGCCTTCTGTCCTCCTGTACCCTTCTCTCTGCCTCCCTCCTAGCTCTTCTATTATCAAGCAGAGAAGTTATCACTAGTTCTTTGAACTTCTCTCATTTTTAGGGGTCAAATTGCTATAACTCTGTAAGAGTTTAATTCTACATTTGGGATTTTAATACAGTGTTTGATTCTTTGTCGATTCAAAAGCAACTGCTAAAGAGCACTACATATAATCCTTTAAATTGTTCTCAATTGGATTTCCACGTTCTCCATAGAATACAGTGGGAATAAAAGTAGGAGCAGAAACTAAGCTGAATAAAGTGAAAGCGACGAGTCCCCCAAAATTTGCAGCTCCGGGAAATTTTGCCATTCTGTGTTGCCGCCACCTAAGTCATTATTTCTCAAGAATTTATTAACCATTCACAAATAAGCAAATGAACTATTTGCCTTGCAAAAAGAAGTTGTCACCGAAAGGAAACTTTTCTTAGGCGATTTATGTAGGATATGCTTTACTTTTTAGTTACATTTGCATGGAAGTCATTAATGAGGGTCTTCAAATGAAACTGCAAAAAAACAACAAAGAATGACGACACATAAATTTTTCTGGAATAAACTATAACACAACAGGAAAATATCCCTTCTATCCTCCTTGTTAAGGATTATAGCAGAAAGAGAAAGTTTCATTTTGATATTTGAATCCACTCAAATGTTGCTTCCTTTTGACTAAATGCCCCCACTGTGTAGATTTTTTTATAAGAATTTTACGCTTTCTTTTATTCAATATAGACTCACTGAAATCAGGGTTTGATGGGGAAGTGGCCAGAAACACCTGGGAACGGGAGATAAAAAGGTCCCTAAGTAAATGAAGTTACAAAGTGGGGATTTTGAGGGTCCCGAAGGCAAGTTGATCTTGTTATGTTACCTGATTAAAATTCATCGGACATTTCAGGAAAATCTCACGCAACCTACAATTCTAGGGACAGTGCAGATCACTTTTAAAACCATAGAATCACTCAGGCAATCAACACTTTTTTAAAATCTCAATATTTGTGGTAAAATAAAAACAAGTACCGTACCATAAGACAGAGATTGTTTTGGAGCACTCATACCCACATACTTTAGCTGATAAACATGACAACTAACATTTACTGCACCAGATGCTGTTCTAAGTGTTTGGGGAACTAAGGTACAGAGAAGTTATATTGCTAGCCAATGGTTAGCAGCTAGTAAGAGAGAGAGGGAGGGTTTAGCCCTAGCTGTTGCGTTCCCCAGATCTGCTCTCCGCATGGCCTGTGGAGATCTGTTCTTCGTAGCCTGTGTTTCTTAGGTTGACGTTTCTGCATTTCACCCGTGAGACCCCTATGCACTGGCTTCTGATTAGGTTTGGCATATGGGAGGCAGCAGAAGGAGACTGGAGGACAGGAGGACAGGTTAAAGGACTATATTGAGATGAGCTTCATTCATTCACCTGAGGCCTCAACGTGGCCAGAAGACTTTTGTCCTATTGCTATCACTGGATTCTCATGACAGCTCCCTCTATTTGACCCTTCAGGTTTAGGGGACCGAGTATTTTCCAACTGTGGAGAGGGATCCTAGGTGATTTGTAATTTCTGGTTCTTTCCCCACATGCCAACCACCATCAAAGTATCATATCAAATTATCTTGAATTATCCCATCAAGCGTGCTCCCCCAATGTCTTTGGCTGATTTGCTGACCAAATTATAAAACAAGTTATTTATTTTTTATCAATTAGTGGCTAAACATGTGAGCAAAAAAAGCAGTGTTGCTCCCGTTGCTCCTTTATATTTTCCCAAACATTTGGGTATCTAAAAAAATTACTTAAAGCTCCACTTATAGAAAAAAGAATGATCCTGGAAGAAAGAGTATCTATTATTGCTTGAAATTTGAGCATGAATGTCCACAAAATGTTAATCCTGAAAACGTGGGCAGCAGCAGGCCCCCAGATTTGGATGCCTGAAATCTGACTTTTCCTGTCATTTCCAACTGTCTCAAAAGTTTACATCTACATGCCATCTAGTTTAATACATCCAGACCCGTTTATATTTCAAATAAAAGAAAGAGTTCCCATGTAAACATACCATATAGTTTGGGAGATTTTAATTGTTCAAGATGGTAAACATACTATGATTCCATTTTATTTTGGAAAAATATTAAATAAGAACAGATATCACTTGATTTCATTCTACCCAGTTAGTAGAAATATATGATTTCCATGCTTCTTAAAATGTAAAAACCATTTGCTATGTCGCTGATGTCCTACAAAATCAAAGCTGAGTTTTCCACTAGTTGCCACTGTGTTTTGGATTACACGATCTTATTTCCCTGAACCCTTTGTTTTAGTTATGAATATAAATCAATTATTTCCAAAATTCATTTTGTATTCCTTTTTCGTTTGATGAGAGTCACAGCCCATTTTAGTTTATTTTTTCATTTAATGAGAATATACTTCAGTTTAGTTTGCTAGTTTTTCAGGAGGCTAAATCATAATCATCCAAATGTTGATTGTCCAGTCCAGAAAATGCAGTAAGCCATCTTTGTGGACATTGAATACATTTCACCACTGTATTTGCAAATAACCATCACTTCACAAAAATAAGTTTTTATTTGGGTGTCATGTCTGGCAATGCTTTAAAGCCATATTTTCAAATAGTAAAATGCCCGGCCTTTTAAATTCAACTGAGATTTTCCAACCTGAGTTGGACCCTCCTGTATGTTTCCACAGAGCCTGAAAGATGACTTCATCTTAATTATTTCCTTGCCCACAGTCATGTAAGATAACCAGAGGGGTTTTTTTGTTTTGTTTTGTTTTTTGGGTTTTTTACATATATCATTACGGGAATCTCTTGAAGTGTGTGAAGAATAATGAGCTAGAAAAAGAGAAAAACAAAAGAAAACAAAACCGCAGGGGACTTGGCAGGTTTGACTTTTACGACTATCATTGATTACCAGTTCCAGCCTGCTGGGCTCTCCACACAGCTGTACATGTTGCAAGCCTAATATTTTATTCTGTAATTGGAGCATTTAACATCATATTACAGCATTTAATGTGAATGCCCTAATTCATATTTACTATTAGAAATCCTGTTTTGAATTTTATTAATATGCACATATCTATGTATTAAAACCAGATATAAGTACATTATTTTAACATGTGCCTTAAATACATATTCCACATCATAGCTAATTCAGGACTTTCTCTGCTATTTTTTTTCTTTGCAATTAACCTGTATACTAAAATACATCAAAAATGAAAAACTATAAAAATTAAGCACTTCATAATTTCAATCAATATAACCTAAGCAAGCTCTGATTAACAAATTTATATCATCTTAGAAAGTTCATGTTTACAAATAGCATGGTATTTAAACATATTTGTGACATATCAAACAAATTGATTTTTATATTTTGAGGAGTGACGGCTTTTGAATATAAACCCTTAATCAACAGTCTAAAGTTTCCACAGAGTTTTTAACCTAGTAAAAATGTCTTTTTTAAAATAAAAGTAAAAATTTCAAATATTTAAGTAGGTTACCAACATACACAAATATCTTAGAATCATTGAACTTCTAAGTAAATGTTAAATTTAAAAAGTGCCACAGTAGTAATATCATAGCAGTAAGTTAAATGTATGATTTATTAGTTTTTAAATCTATCTAGTATAGGAAAAACAAAATGGTTATTTCAACGATTATTTTCTCTCTCTAACACAAATCCTTTCCAAAAATGAGTAGCTTGAACAGACACGTTACTTGATCATTCTTGTTAATATGCAGATGTAAAAGACCAACAAATATACAAAATATGTTCAGAGCTGTGTAAAAGTCAAAACACCAATACAAAGCACACAATTTATGGATAATAAAATGTATAATTTCAGAAATATTATGTTGCGGTAGAAAATATAACATTAAAATGAACATTTCATGGATAATGTAATAGTTTTATTGTATTAAAATTTTCAAATGTAGAAGAATATTCATTATTAACTATATGCTTACCAAATTACTTTGTTAATTCTATAATACATATGTCAAAAACTTTAAAATATAAACACTTATTCTGAAATATAAAAATACCTGAGGTTTTCACAGTTAGATCAATAGATGTGTCATTGATCAGTATGTATGACAAAATACTATGTAACAAAACTTTCTTAAAGGGAAAGCAAATTCACCACACTTTTAGGAAGTAAAGAAAATAAAAGGGCACACAATTTAGATTAATTCTGCCTTTAAAGAGCTAATGCAAATTGAAGGCTGATACCTCAATGACCTCTGCCATTGTGAGTTTTAATCTATAAGAGCAGAGTGTTCCGTAAGATTTTCTCCAATTGGATTTTAAACCTCATTGATGGCAATGATTTACAAGTAAGGTTTTCCAACCAACTATTTTTGATGCTATTACTCCTCTTTGACTTGGGGGGTGGAGGTGGTTAGTGTAATATAGCCATTCAAAGTTGCAATAAAATGAGTTGTCAGGTAAGCAAGTTAAATAGGAAATACATCCTCCCTACCTTAATTACTAATGTGCGAACCTTGGTCTTGGTGTGTGTTTCTTTCTTAATTACTTTCTTATCTTCTTAGTTTTAATCATTAGAGTCAGTTGCCAATACCATCAGCAAGGAAAGGTAATTTAACTGGTTAGTCTAGAAAGAGTCATTCTTATTTTATAATTACAATCAAAGGGGGAGGAAATGCTACTGTTGACAGTCTCACTTCATATAATAACCCCCTTCACAAAATTTGACACTATTATAAAAAACAATATGGCAAATTGAAAACATTTGAGACATTGAAATTTGGGAGCAAGCCAGGCATGCTGGCGCACACTTATAATTCCAGCATTTGGGAGAATGAGACTGGAAGGTCACAGTTCACGGACAGCCTCAGCTACTTAGTGAGGCCCTTTGCAACTTAGTGAGACCCGGTTTCAAAATAAAGAATAAAAAATAATAGGGCGGGGGGTGTAGCTCGGAGGTCGAATGCCACTGGGTTCCATCCCCAGACCCGCAAAAAAAAAAAAAAAAAAAAGAAAAGAAAGAAAAGAAATTTGGGAGCAATAAACCATCATGGCTATTAGCTCAACAAATACTAGGAAACGCTGATATATAATTTATTTCATAAATTTTTCTGGGTTTACCATTTACTGATCATAGAAATCAGAGAGAGGCTGACTGAACATAGAGATCACGTAGCAATGCCTAGAAAAGATACAGATTCTAAAATTTTAGATATAATGAAGTGAGTTGGGCCTATAACTAAAATATATAGTATTATATTGTTTTTCTCACTTGAAATGAAAATCTAAAAGGTCTGCATATCTTTGTTTTGTGTCAAGCTGCAATTGTAAATATACTAAAGAACAAAATTGCCTGAGCGAAACGGCATGACTATGCCAAGTGTGTGTAGTAGAATTATATACGGGAACTTCTTGCATAAATCAGGTATTCAGCCATAGGTTGACATTTTTCAGATGAAACAAGTTAATCTTTTCATTACATATGGAATTAGTTTTCTGAATTTTCCTAAGTCTAGGAGAAACAATTGAACCTTGCTGTTATTTTTACATAAAGTTAATTCCGAGTGATTAGGTCTTATAACAAATTTTATAAGATATATATTCCACTTTTAGATGAAGGGTCTATATTTTCCAACAGAGAAGGAAAATGCGGTAATTAATGAAACACATTTAGTTAATTAGTGAAAATAAGCTTACAGGGTGTCAACATAATTGTTTCTATAGATAATTACTAAAATTATTAAATTCTTAAGTACTTGGTATGGGCTTTAATCTAAATAAAAGTGTGTATGTTGTACTGCCTTGCCTTCATGCTTTTCCTCTTCAAATAAACTATAAATGAAGAGATTTACACAGAACAGGAAACTATTTGTTTTTATTTGTATTCTTTCCATTCATTGCTCACTTAAAACCTTCAATAATTAATTCTGAAGGATTGCTGCTCTTGATTTTTTTAAGTGTAATCATTTAAGAACACTCATGTTAGGTCAATGATACTTAGCATTATTAGTTTTTATGTTAGGTCATCACTTTAAAATGTTCATGCCTAAAACTAAGCTACCATACAAGTTAAATAACAAAAAATGATATTTTATATTCCATAGCTTTGAGGCAATTAATATTATTCAATATTGTCTTATAATCCTCAGGATCTAGTAAACTATTTTTATTCTAAAGCAAATATTGAAAAGCCATAATGCAATAATACAGAAATAAATAATAAAAACCACCATTTTTCTTTATAGAAAACATGATGGTTGAAATATCTTGAAAAAACTTAATATAGCGCCCAAAATAGTTTAATGAGACATTACTCTGGGTTTAACTTTCAGCATATTAAGCATAATACTTGGTTGCCATTCTGTATAGACTATATACAGAATAGACTATAGATTCTATAGACTGACAAAAGTTTGTCTATAGACTGACAAAGTTTGGAAACAAATGTTTTATGATCTTATAACTATAAATAAAATATTTACCATTTTACTGCTATCTATTATTATTCAAAACCTAGTAAAATCTACCTCCCCAAATCACTACCCTCCCTTTTTGGTGATATATTTTATTTTTAAATATAATATATACTTGTTTTCATTTAACTAATTTGAATAGGAAATATTTGCATATTTATATTGTATATTACCTACATAAAATCTAAAGTTAGACTGATAAATTTTATGTATTTTAACTAAAAGTAGGCAATTTATACCTACTACTACATTGCTTGAAGAACAATCTAATGTAATTGAAGCCAAGTAATTCACACCATTTATAGACATTTTTTTAGAATCACCTGCTTGGTACTGATTGTTTTTAGTAAAGTTGTAAAGTTTTGATTTTAAGAGGCCCTTTGAAGATGTAGCAGATGTTGGCTTTACTAATAATGCTGGAAAGCATAGCAGGCTAAAAGTTACAAAAACATTTAACGTATAAAAAATAATGGCGTACTTTTCTATTAAACTTGGTTATTCTTGATTGTCAATAAACTATAATGGAAGCCTAAAGTCCATAAATATTTGCGTCTAACCCTTAAGCTAGTGTTCCTGTATGTTTGTGGCAGGTAAATGTATAGAAATATATGCTGAATATGTAACATATTGTAGTTTTAGCATCATTACTATTGATAAAAATGTAAGTTTTATAAATAGTTCAGTTGCATCAATATTTGATTTAAGTAAAATTCTATTGAAATTTAAAACTTTCATGAACACATACACATAGAAACTGGGTGTGAGTTGCAGAAATACAAAGAGTTGGTTCCAATGTTGCCTTAGATTTATATATTTTATTTACTCTCAACTCTAAAGACTTGGTAATTATAAACTGCCTAATAAAATGCAAATGATTTCTACTATGGATGACTTGGTTTTCATCTAGTATAATATTTAATTGCAAGAGTTAATATATCAAGTTAATTTTATTTTTTAGAAATATTGATTTTTAACTGTTCTATAAGCAATAAGGAATATTTTTAATATATTAGTATCATAATCAATTTATGTTGTTTTATTTTCTGTTAGATCCAGATGTCCTTACAATGAATATTATGGCATGAAGTAATGTTTAAAATATACTATGGAATATAAAATGTAATATCGCTACAGGAGAAAGATATCTTGAATTTAAACCTAGCGAAAGATCTAGCAAATAGTAACTCAGACTGTGAAATTGTCAAATTGAACTTTAATTTAAATAAGTATATATTGTGCAAGGATTTTACAAGAAACTATATTGACATTTGCTTTCAGTTAGTCAAACTTTTAAAAAAAAATCCATAAAAGAAAAAGCTCATTCTAACAATGTGTAGTAATTTTACTTCCTACTTAACTTGTAAATTATTGATATGTTATGCAACTGATACAACTTTTTGTTTTTTCAGCACCCTAATTATCAGATGAATGTGTAAAACTTATCATCTTCAATATGTAAAATATTAGCAGCTTCAATATGTAAAACTAAGCTTTATTTTCTTGTTTTGTTATTTTTCACTGTTGAAGGCGATAAGTACTGTGGAATTAATCAGTTTTTAAAAGAAAGTTTTATTAACATAATTTAAAGGAGTCGGTGTTTGAATTCTACTTTCTATGTTTTCCCCAGCAAAAAATAAATGTCTGTATCAAAATCTCTTTTGCTCTAAGAAAATAAGGGTATTGGTTCAGTTCGGAAAACATAAGGAACAATCCATCACATGGGTTTCTCAATGCAAAAAGTAGAGTGCACAGTAAGACCTTCTGGTAATTACCAAAGAACTCTGACCAACTTGCACTGAGATCTGCTTCCAAAAGTTATTCATCTTTAATGCCCAGTTCCTGAAACGCATTCTAAATTTGACTTCCCCACCCCTACCACCACCACCAATGAAGATGGAAACTTTGCCAGAATTAACTTTTCAGTTCATTGTCTTAATGGAAGTTCATGTTTAGTTAGTAAAATCCATTAAAAAAAAAAGAGTGAGAACACTGATAATTTTCTTCGATATAAACTATCTTGTGAAGTTCACTCCTGACCTTTGAAAGTAAAAGTTAGATATGTTGAGACAGTGGCAGAAGAACCCAATCTGTCCTGCACATCAATGCTGAAAAACGATTGATACCTTTGCTGCAAAATAATATCAAATACAAAGGTAAATTATTGTAATGTATGAAACATCTTGCCTAAAGTTGTATGTAGGAGACCTTTTTCAATTACTCAAAAGAAAAATATTCAAGAATTTTATTATCAATATACCTTTATTGGCGCAGTGTAGTCTCACATCATAATGTAGTTTAAAGTAATAGAGACACACATGCACACAGCACTTGGTGAGCTTCCCCTTCAAGTATTATATTCAATAACACCTTCCAAAAAGACAAAACCCAAGTTGCACTATAGCTCTAGAGGAAAACTGAAGACTTCCTTCATTGTAACTTTTAACAATTTATAATGATACCAATAGCTAAATGCCTTGAAGAGCTGCCTGGACATTTTTCAATGTCTCTATGTTGTTATAATGTATTCCGTAAAGTGCACCTTCCAACACCAGAGTTCAGGAAGGGTCTCAGTAAGGGAGGCCGCTTCTTGAGTTATATGAGCAGGGATCAGTGCCTCCTGTGTGCATGCACCTTCAAGCAAGAAACCACCTCTACCCCAGGGGCTCTTTGCTCCTCAGGACTTGTCTGGATATTACCTAATAGAATGATAATTTTATTTTCCACTTTTTAACTTAGATTCTCTCATTAGATTAGCATTGCATCAATAGCAACTATGACTAAGAAGGCTTCTTCAAAAGTCTCAGCATCTATTTATTAACATTTCTCTGGCAGATTCCTTGAAAATTTCTAAACTCCTTGACAATGTCTTCTTCCTCACGAAAGGGAAAATTTTGCCTTTTAGAATAGGGTGCTATTTAAGGAAGTCTGAAATCAGAATGTTATAAAAAAAAAAAAAACTAAAACTTTTTTTTCTCATGCTCTCTGCCAAGTTCCACTACAAGTTCCAAATATTGTGCAATAATTTGGAAATCCGGTTAACGATGGGAAAAATCGAGCCACCGAGAGTCGGGAATTTGCGAGGGAAAAGTCAAGGAGCGGCACCCGCACGCACGCAAAAGTGCCCCAAAGTCGCTGGTGCATCCCAGCGCTCACACCCCTGCGGGCTCTCGCTCACTTGGAGGGACTGTCAAACTTCCCAATCGATTTCACATACTGTCACTTACTTGCCCTTTTCCACAACCTTCTGGTAAACTAGTTTGGGATCTTGGAGAGCCTAGGGTTGCTGGCTGTCTATGTGTTACCCTCGGAAAAACACGTGCCCCCCAATAACAGGACCAAAGTTACACCGCCGAATTTGGCCACGGGGAGCCAGAGAGGGCAACCCATTTCTCACCATCCCCGTCGCCTTCCGCAGGGCGAGAATCTTTCCTGGCATCTCCCCGCCCCCTTTGCCACGGGCGCGCACTCTCCCCGCGGGTGCCCTGCACTCCCTTACCTGAGCTGTCGCTTTTTCTCTTGCCGCCGCTTCTCTTCTCGGCCTCCGCGGGTGACAGCGCTTGGCGGCCATAGTCCCCAGGCGCGCACGCTGCCCCCGTCGGGGTGCTGGAGCCCAGGCTGGAGGAGTTGGAACACAACACCGGCGGGCTGCTCCCCAGCTCCGGGGGCCCTCCCGAGTCCGGCTGGAGGCAGAGGCTGTGCCGAGCGGCGCTCGGTGGGGAGGACATCTGCGGGAGGTGCCAGTTGGTTTGCAGAGCCTGGTGCTGCTGCTGCTGATGGTGGTGGTGGTGGTGATGGTGGTGGTGGTGGTGCCCCCTGTGATGCTGGCTGGCAAACATGCCCTCCTCGTTGGGGTATCCCGCGATTATGCAAGACGAGGAAGAAGTAGACAGGTCGGGGTAGGACATATGGTCAGATCTTCCATGCAGGGCGAGAGAGGACTGGGAGAAGGCGTGTAAGCCCTGCGCGGTGGCGTGGGGGCTGCGCAGGCAGCCAAACAGCGGGTGTTCCATAGCCTGCAAGTCTCGGGTTCCGGGCAGAAGACTTCGCGACGGCTCCAAATGCCACCACCCGCTGTCACTTTTCACTGGAAATCGTGTGGCTTTGCCCCCCTCCAGAAGTGCCAGCCGCGCGCGTTTCCGCGGAGCTCGGATAATCCCGGTCCTGAGCCCTAGAGGACAGTCTCCTTTACATATAAACACTCGGACCTGGAGGAGCTTCCTTGGCTGCTCAGATGTCAAGAGTGGGAGCGATTGAAGCCAAAAGAAGGTGGTCCTAGAGAACTGCTTTCAGGGGGAAATGGCTCTGAGAGGTTATAAATAGAGTGTAATGTGAGCTGGGGGCTGGCTTAGAAGCCCAGCGCTGACCACAGGCAAACTCCCTCCAAAACTCCCGCTCAGTCTGCGCCACCACGCGCTCTCAGTTCCACTTCCCGTAGCTGGCTGGACAGACGCAGCGTCCACGCCCGCTGGACCCTGGCATCCGCCAGGGCTGCGAGCGGCGCGCCCGGCGCCTGCCCTGGGCCGGGGTGGGCGGCTCCGCGCCCCGGCTCCGAGACCCCGGAGCCCGGCTCGCCGCGCTCCAACTCGCACACAGTCCGCTGCCCGGCTCACTTGGCCCCGGAAATGCAATTTGCTGGTGCCAGTTGTGGGCACTGTTACCTGCAGGAAAGCTAGCATGGGGGGGAAGTAAGAAGACTGAAGGAAGGGATAGGAACTAGTTTGATGCGCGCTCCGGGAAGTTTTACAAACTTTGTTCCCAGCGCTCAGGGGCGCGCCTAAGCTTTTTCATTGCTGGCGTCTGTGGGTAGACTTCGGACGCCGGGTCGGAGGATGGAGGGCCATGCACCATGAAAAACAAATGGCAGGTCTAGGAGTGGAAAGGAGAGGACCCGGTTCGCTGAGTTTGGGGAAAGCGTGAGGCGGAGATTGCGGTGACAGCGGGCGCTCTGGCATCCCTAAAGGCATCGCGATGCCCAGTGGCATTCCTTCCTCCGCTTCCCCCCGCGCGGGTCGTGCTCAGTTCCCTAGCCATTTGTCCACCAAGACGTTTTCCCTGGTCAGGAATACTCGGAAGCACCTCGGTCCCCATCACATGAAATGTGTAGGCTGCGCGCAGATTTCTAGCCTACCTCTTCAGGAGCCCATTCGGGTCTCTACATTTCCTTCCAGTAGTCCACCCTCTCCTTCCCTCTAAAACCAGCAAATCACGCCCATCCCCACTGTCACATTTACTGAGTCCCATTTACTTAGGAAGATGACACTTCAATCCCCCCCCCCCCCAAAAAAAAAATCACTCGGCTGGAGTGCTTCAGGTCACCCTCGTTACAATTTACATCCCTGAAAACTGTGAGAAAACTTGCCACCGGTGAATTCCTGAGAGCCAGCCGCTGGCCTGGGGAGCGACGCGGCGGGGCAGAGTCCTTTGCGCAGGACCAGCCAGCAGCAGGTAATGAGCTGCAGAAAGCCTGGTCCTGTTTGGGAAGTGCGGCATCAGGAGAATATCTGCAGTCACCTATCCCGCCTGCCCCAAAGTGCCACCAGCACTGTCGCCCCGTTATTTACATTGTCTCGGGTGTCCAGAGGATGGTGACCAGGTCTTTGAAGTTGCTAATGGGATTAATGGGTATAGCAAACTGGGCTAGACATCTGGTTTGAATTAGGGGAAAGTATTGATTAACCTTGAAGGGATGTCCCCAAGGCAGAACCCCCCACCCCCTTGCTCCTTTCTCCCTCTGGCTTCAGCCAGAGTCCCTTTTCTTTTAGAGGAGTGCTCCAGAATAGTGGCTTCAAAATAAACTTTCATATCCCTCTGAAAGATCGAATTGTTTTCCATTTCTGAGAGGTGGGGCGGAGTGAAGGGGGGTGATCAGGAATTCTGAGATTTGTAAGCGTAGCTTTCTTTAACGGAAATTGAGCCTTATTTTTTGAGGGAAATTAGTTTTGCAGACATCGTTAAAAAAAAAAAAAAAAAAAAAAACTAAAACTTTTGTTCACCAGCTGCTCCACTTCTCAGTCTGGGGCTGAGCTGGAACCTGCTGCAAGCCTTTGACGGTAAGACTTTCTTTGCCGATATTTCGGGAATCTAATATTGTTTTAGCTTTTGGAAGGGGGTGTTCTTCAGTTTGCACGTTCCTGGGGGGGGGGGGTTACGCACTGGCAGGATGGCGTCCAGGACTTAGATCTTAAGAATATTTCTTCTTGCCACTCCCCCTGCCCTTGGCTCTTTACGAATAAGGGAGTGGGGGTACCCTAGTCCAATATTTTCGGAATAGTTTTTGAATTTTCATTGTGTTTATGGTTTCAATATGTGTTCTGATATTAAAAGTCCAAGTACAAAGAGCAACACTCCACTTCCCTAACTACCGTTGCTCCTCCACAGATTCTGGGTGAAGGCACTAAGATTTTATTCCAGCTCAAAAGAAGGCAGCCACCTCCATAAACACAACCAGAAATAGGAGGGAGGGAAACCCTGTCAAGGAGAAGCATTGCAGAAAACGCCAGACCACATCCAATAAGAACGTACTGCATCTGGAAACATCACTAAAATCACACCCAGACTGGTCCTTTTTGTTCACATTACGGGGATTAAAAGGTAGCTAAGCAGTTAGGAAATGAATGGATGCAAGTTAACCAGTGCTTTGTAGGCAGCTAGCAACCTGCAAACACAATTTTCCTCTTCTGGAGCTGTCAGCTCTGAACCTTCCCAGTAACTGGCTGGCTTTTCTTTTTCGCTTTCTTCCTCCCCCCCCCCCTCCCTTCCCTCATTCATGCATCAGATGTTAAACAACATGTCCAGAAAGTTCCCTACAACCTGCCTCAGTCAGTCACCATCACTGAGGTCAGCAATATAGTGGGGGAAAAATGATTAAAAAAAAAAGAGAGAGAGAGAAAGAGAAAGGTTGGAAAGAGAAGGAGCTGCTTTGATTCCAAAGGCAATTAAAACCAAGCTAGCAAGAGAGGTCTTTTTGATTAAAAATGCAAAGCACAAAACTTTTAATATCAGTAAAAAGTATGAAGTCCAGATTTCTAATAGAAAGCATAATATAAGCAAAATACTACGTGGAAAGGAAAATAATTTATAGAAGAAATAAATAAATGGGAAGTCGTTTTGCATTCCAGGTTTAAAAATGACTTCAATTTTTCTGTCTTTCTAAATATATATTAAGTATCCCATACATTTTTAAAGTTCTCATTTATTAGAATATTTGGAATAAAATAGAATGTTGACTTTTATTTTAGAGGGTACACAAAATGTTTTTAGTGTAATAACATCAGAATAAACTCTCCTACTTCCTATAATAGCTATTTAGGTGTTTACATCTACAAAATCTAATGTTCAATGATGTCTTTTAAGTATTAATTGTATTAAGATGAATGGTAAAAATTGCATTTATTATAAAATTTCTAGTGGCACTCATTTTAAACTATATATGGCAAAGTATTACTCCTACACCAATAATATACATGAGTTTTTCTGAATATAACACTAATATCAATATATTATGCAAGTTTTTCTATCCAGTAGCACATCATACAGAGATTGATTATATAAAAATGTCACTGCTTGGTTCTAGAAGTGAGTAATGAAATTATTTTAAACATATGCTAAATTCTTTAAACTAAATATGCAAACCTATTGTTCCTTCTTCTTAAGTGGAATCATATTCAATAATAAGGACAGGAATTTATTTTTGATATGGGACTTTTTAAAATGGAATAGATCTTACATTAAACCCCCCAAAATTTAATATTAAATTACATTTAAAGATCTTATGATAGTTGTTTTTAAAGCTGCCCTTCTTCTATTCATTTGTAACTTAAGGAATGATGAGAATAAAATATTTAAATTAAAATATGTTAAAACTTCTATTTGCACTTTATTGGATAGATGCACTTGCCTTAGTTACACATATTCAAAACATGTGAATTTAATTGTGGATATTGAATTGAAATTGGAATTTTTCTCTGAAAGTTTTATTCCATACAGAAGTATTTCAACTAAGAAATACAGGTATATCCATCATTTGGCGGTTTTAAATTAATTACTTTGAAATGTATTCAAATATATTAAATAGCCAATGGTAATGTATGTGATTTATAATGTACTCCATTTTATACAACTAAGGAATTAATTGCCTTACTCCAGGAATTATGCATTATAAAATTTCAGGAAGAGATCTTTTATTGCAAACAAATGCTATTTAGTGATTTTGTATGCATCCCCAGATTTTCAAAATGTTAATATTTTTATATAACACTAATTGCTAATCGGTGCTTTCATGACAAAATTGTTATGTTTCTGTAATATTCAAAGTAAATATTTAAACTTTCCATTTGAAATGTTAAACATTATTTAACATGATTTGTTTTCTGATTTCTATTTAGATTTATGTTTTATTTCAGAAATTGGTGGTTATCCTCAAGTAAATTCAAGCACCTTATAGTAAAAGATATTGTTCTAAACAGTAAATGAGAGTTCTGCCTTAAGCAATAAGTCAAAACAAAATATACAAAAATTAGAACATTTTAATAGGAAACATTCAAAAAACATAGTTATTATAAATAAAATTAAATGTAAAAGATTGAACTAGAAGTTCAAAATATATTTGATCATCCATAATTCTAATTTTCTTCCACATAAAATCATAAAATTTATAAAATTATAATCATTTTCTCTCTCTCTCTCTCTCTCTCTCTCTCTCTCTCTCTCTCTCTCTCTTTCTCTCTCTCTCTCTCTCTTTTTTTTACCCTGGTTGGAGTCAGAATTGGGAAGCCATTGACTACCTAGATTTCAAAAACTTAACTACACTTTTCTTTTGTTCACCTGCTTTAAATCAGGACTTACTAAACAGTCGCTTTATAATGATGCAAATAGGGAAAAATTGCACTCAATCCCTATATTTCCATCTGCTTTTGCCTTGTATGTTGTTTTTATTAACCAATGCAGGCATTTCCAAATTAGGTAATTGAAAATCGCCTTCTTTCCATATCTAAGTAGGAAATACACCAGACTATAATACATGATAGTTCTATAATAAAATGCTATTCATTACATTTTATATTCTTTAGCATTCAACTCATAGCAATTCCACTTTTATGCACAATTTAAAGTAATTAAACCAATTATTTTCCTATGTCATAAAAAGCAACGTTATGCATACTTAAGTAGAATGAATGTAGAACAAATTCATAAATCACAGAGAACAAAAGTTCAGTTGAAACTAAAGATGGAAATGGCAGGTAAATCCTTATTCTTCTGTTTTAAGTTTTCTACCTTGAAGAATTTACTGTGATTATAGTAACTGGTTCTGTAATGTTACTTGATTGTTTTTAATTTTCATACTTCATTAATATGTCTTATTCTTAAAGTGCTTTTTCCATTTTGAGCTTGGATTTATGATTTGAATCACTAAAATTTCTCATTGAGCTGTGTTAGTATATTCTTCTAAAATATTTAGTTTCATACTTTAATTTTATATTATTTGGACTCAACAAAGAAATATTAGTTTCCTTCAATGTCAACATTTTTGTTCATAAGTAAAAGACATAAATGTATATTCATGTACCAAAAAATGGAAATTTAAGACTGAATATTTAATATTTTAAAAAATTCTAAAAGTCTAATATGGGTAATGTGACTTAGTTCAGATTTTAAAGTGACTTATAAGAAGTGACATGGAACATTTTATAGAGGGTAATAACTATAGATTTGAATCAAGGAATGAAAATGACTGTATATATCTGCTTATGTCTCATTTAAGCAAATAAATAAGAAAGATTATATAAAATAAGAATAGACAAAAGGAAAACCAGGAAAGAATGGTTAACAGGTTAAAAGGCAGGAAGTAAGGTTATTATTAATATAAGGAATATTAAAGATATGGAAAGTAATTTTTATTTGTTAATATAAATGTGTAAAGCATAAGCTATATACACTTAGGATAATGGTAAAGCAACCCCATGTATCTTAATTTAAATATTTTAAAAGTAAAGAATCATAAAAGCTTATATTTAACTGTATAGTATATATATTTTTGATAGAAACAATAATGATGAAATATAACTTTTTCAAGAAAGTTTTAAATGATCACATGTGCATGATATTGAGTAGAGATGTGGTTAATACCTAGACATGTAGAAACTACTTAACATCTGAAGTACTAAGTAATCCCTGTATTTTCATCTTACAAATTTGTAACCTGAAACTTGTTGTCATTAAATACTTTTACTAAATTTTATTTTTTAAGGTAATGCTTTCAGCTAAATTGGTATAAAAGTATATGAAAAGGAAATAACTTGGTTTTCAACAGTTGTCTGTGGCTGAATTAAAAAAAAAAAAAAAAAGGATTGGGTCATCAGCACCATAGAACACTTCAAAGCACCAGTAAGAGAATTCTGGTAGCACTACATTCTACCCAGAACTCAGCGGGCACACTCTTTGAGCTCAAGGGCCCAGGGAAAGGCAATTCCTTGGACCAACCATACACAGTCATTTTTACCCAGAATTGTAATCAAAATTTTCTCCACACTCCATAAAAGTTCATAAATATTAAATAAAAACTCTTCAGCACTTTAGGGGCTGGGAAAGTTCTTTTCCTCCACATAACAATAATTTTGCAGGACCCTTGCTCTGTAATCTCTGAGTTGCCGTATTATCTCTGCAGTGCAGGACTATGCCTTAACCCAATTTTGTATTTCTATTTCTTGATGATACAAATAACTAAAGGCCAGAAAAACCGAGAGTGACTGATTCAGAAAATCTTGGGATACTTTCTGATAAAATACAATAAAACTTACTACTGATGTTGAAAGAGGCCTCAATGAGTAATGAGAAACCCGACTGTTTCTTTCCTCTAATTTAGAGCATCTGCAGTCATCTGCAGCAGCATTTCTGTGCTAGTTACTGTGAGATTGATGAATCTATGAAGACATACTCAAGGTCAAATTAAATAAATACGACCCAAAATCAAATGTAATAGCCTCTTTTTATTACAATTTTAAGACTATTTCCCTGATATAATAAATATAGAAAAATGAAAATAACACAATCATAACCTTTCAGAATAATTGCTTCATATTTTTTCTTCTCACAGCTACCTCTATGGGCCAGTGGTACCTGTCAATAACTTAGGAGATATTTGAACACCTCCAAACTTTGTTCTTAACTGCCTCTCATACCCTACATTATACAGTTAATGAAGTGATTTTATCAGAGTAAAAATGTGAATTCCTTTGAAAAAAAATTTTTTTGGTGGTACTGGGGTTCCTGGAAGCCCTTCTACCTCCGGGCTACACTCCCAGACCTATTTTATATTTTTGAAACAGGTTTCTGTTCGAAGCGGCTGGCTTCGAACCTGCGAACTTGTGTGATCCTCCTGTCTCGTCTCCCAAGTGCTGGGATTACAAGCATGCGCCATCACGCCCGGCTTCCTTTGAATTTTTAAGGTCACATCTTCCAAAGAATGTGGAATGCTATTATCTGAAAGACCCTGTAGAATTAGCTGGCTCAGGCTTACAATTCTCCCAAATCCAAAGACAAGCATATAACTATAAAACTGAAAAAATTCTCCACTATTTTATGTGTGGTGACAAAGCTTAGAAAAGACATAAAAAAGCACACAGAAGCTTGTAAGTGTTATGCACTGTAAATCTGAGGTTGCTGAGTTAACTACTAGAGCTCCTCTTTCTGTAACAGTATTGAAGATGCCGGTCTATTCACCCTTCTGATACGTAGATGCCATTTTTCTTCAAAAGCAGTTGCTAAATCACTATCATCTGCCATTTGTGCCAAATATAATGTAGACATGGTTTAAAAAAAAAGTGGATTAGTTCCTTGTGCTGGACTAGCAATTCCAGTAATTAAAAAACATTAATGATAAATCCAAATTTCAGGCTAAGACCCATGTTAGTCTCTCTCTAATGCGTAATTGATAACTCCGTAACTTGAGTCAGAAGTAAGAACCCACCCTGAACCTCTTTTTCCCTTTCCTCTTCCCCTTCCCTCATACGCCATCAATCATCAGAAGAGTATTCCCAATTGCATTCCTTTAATGTTCATTATCTCTCTCCATTTCTCCATCACCAATGCCATCACTTTATTTAGGCCCTCATTCTTCTTGCTTGAATTCTCCGAGAGTCCCAGGGTACTACACTCACCTAGAATATTGCTCCAATTCCAAAAGCAGGATGGAGAATGGTCAGAATATTAACTATCTCACTTTCTAATTCTTTGAACATATTCTTTGGTATCTCAAAAGAATATTGTAATAAAGAGATTAGACAATATTATGAGTGTGCCTATCTTACATGCTGAATAAGTTTAGATGACATCTGGAGCTACACTACCCAGGACAAGCTCATGTGATGACTGAGTGCTTATAATGTAGATATTCCAAATTAAGATTCAATTTAAGATTAAAATGCACACTAGACATCAAAGGCATCATGTAAAATTAATGAAGTTTTATATCCATCACATATGCAAATTATCATTGTCGGATACATTGGGTTAAGCGCAATATGTTGTTTAAATTAATTTTCTATATTTCTGTTTTACTTTTTAGTATAGCTACTAGGAAACTTAAAATGACAGGTATAGCTGACATGATACTTCTGTTGAACATTGCTGAGCTAGAGGATGTCATTTAACTTTTTTTCCCATTTATTCCTTCCCTTACAAATAGGTACCAAATTACACATAAGTCTGTCAAAATGATGTAGGACCTGAAATCTCCCTGTAAGTTAATCCTCTTGACCCCATGATTAGGAGCCTCACAATGTGCTACCACACCTGGAAGCCTCCAGATCAAGACCTCAAGGAAACACAGGAAATTCCTGGAACAGCAAAACATCCTACTTGAAGACATTCAGTTATTCCTCTGTGTATTGGGAGCATCATTGTTAATTAACTGTTGGTGTGCTTAAAAGATTTTGTTGGGCAACAGCTTTTGTGAACAAAGAAGAGTGAGGTATATCTTTCAGGATGCACTAGACAATGCTGTCAGGATGAGTTAGCCTGGACATCTTATTGCCTTAGCAAATGTTTAGTTCTTACTTCTGAAAATTCTGGTGCCAGACACTTGGCTCTCTGGTTAGCAATCGATCTTGTGAATCAGTCATCTCAGCATGTGACTCCAAGATACCACAGCAGGGGAGAAAGGGTCACATACTTGGTTTTGTGTATTTTGGTGCAGAGGTAATACGTATCATTTCTACTTGCAGCTCATGGGCCTGAACAAAGTCATGTATAACTGCAAAAAGACTGGAAAATACTCTGGGGCACATGCTATTTGCTGAGCAGCAAATGTCTCTATTATACCAGGCTGTGACAAACTTTGAATTTGTGCTCCTAATAGAATTTATTTATACCACTACACTCTACATATCTTGAATTTTTCTGGTATCTTATGTTGGTATTTTCCAGTACAGTGTCTGGCACGGAGTAAGAATTCATTAAATATATGCAACAAAACATTTATTTTTATTTTTGTGGTCCCAGGAGCCTCTGAGCTATATCCTCTATTTCATTTTTTATTTTGAAACGGGGTCTCACTAAGTTGTGGAGAGCCTTGCTAAATGCTGAGGGTGGTCTTGAACCTGTGACTTTCCTGTCTCAACCTCCCAAGTATTGGGATTACAGGATGAGCTACCATGCCTCATTGCAACAAAACATTCAAATCTGCTAGTTCCACTTTATCATTAAAGTATCCATGCAGCTATGTTTCACATCAGAAACATGTTAACTGCAACTACAAATGCAAAGAAATTTAAGATGCCCAGCCTGTCTTAATTTGTGGGGTATTTGTTTGGGCTTCTACATTTGTGGTTTTTGCTTTGCTTTCTGTTCTAGAGCAGAGGTTCATTTCTAATTTTCCTTGGAAATAGAACAACAGTTGTGTCCAGCTGCAATGATGGTGGTTCAAATTCTTGGGAGAGTTTGCTTGCAAGTGTCTTCAGTCATGTTTTAACATAAGTATCTATTTGTGGAAATACATTCAACTTCTGTCAGATATATTTTATTTTTGATACATTTCAAATGTGAAAATAATATCTGGAGTTGTGTCTTGTTTTGGTCACTTACTGGCACTTTGATTGTGACCAAGTTAAATGATATTTTTGTCCAATTAGCACTAGTACCTTGAGAAATCTTATCTGTGATGTATATTCTACATAAATGTATTTTGAATGAGTAAGTAATGTGCTAATTGTAAATGTTACTTTGATATAACTTTAATTTATAATGTTTAATTATATTAAGCTTTTTGATAATCATATATTTAGATTGACATATTTTACTTGACTCTTCTACTTTCTCTAAAATAAAACTAAGACAATAACTCTCAGCATATAAAATCTAGACAGGAAAAAATGCAAAAATACTTCATGTATTTTAATTGTGGCCACCAATTAAATTCTAAGGAAGAAGATATAAGCTATTGTTTATCTATAGCACTTTGGGATGGGTTCATAGTGATATCTGATGTTTTTTATTTGGGGTTTTACTTAACTTTGGTTGAAAAATAATGAATAATCCTTAAACAACTAAGGCTTAGTGGTTCCATAACTACTGGAATAATACGACTCACAATTTAGTATCTTATTCAACTTCCTTAATTCCAAATAATTAGCTGTACTATCAGAAATGAAATACCTCTCAAACGTCACAGAACTTAAGATTTAACATGCACTTCCATTAGATGCTTGATTCACATTCATAGGACATATGTTATGCTAAAAGTAATCTAGTTGTAGTGTTAATACTGATTCAAAATGTGCTTTATTTTATAATTTAATTGTTTCTAGAATGGGTTATGGTTATTTATATTGAAATTTGGTAAAGCAATATAAAATAAAAATACAAAATTTTTTCAATCAGGGGTTTTAAAGTCTTAATTATCGGGAGACCTCTTTTTAACTCTTTTTTTCCAAAGAAGTCATTACAGAACCCAGCTATGTAAAAAGTAAAACACAGAGCTGTATGAAGGCTGCAGGTAAGGGGACCCGGGTACCACTCACTCAAGGTTTTCCCTTCTTCCAACACAGGGCAGTTTCAACTGTGGCAGGTACAAAAAAAAAAAAAAAATAGATTGAAGATCATAGCCTGAAAAACACTAACCTCTTCAATACATGCAAAATGTCACATCTGTGTGCTCTTGGTCAATCAATTCAATTGACAGGCGCACTGTGGAGGCAAATATTTGAGTACCATTTTTCATTATTTTGTTCTCAAATATTCAGTTATAAATTCCCTCAGATTTTTTTTTTTTTCAGTTTTGGGGATGGAACCCAGGGGCATTGTTCCTCCAAGCTTCACACACACACACCCCCTCCCAAGCTCTATTTTTTTAGTCTCTTTATTTTTTGAAACAGGGTCTCAATGAGTTGCAAAGGGCCTCGCTAAGTAGCTGAGGCTGCCCGCGAACGACAATCCACCATTCTCAGCCTTCCGAAAGCTGGGATAACAAGCATGCACCACCATGCCTGGCTGAAATTCCCGCAGAATTTTAAATATTTTTAATTATTATAATCTTATTGATGTCTTATACATCATAATGAGATTCAAAGTGATTAAAATATATATGTGCACATCATTTAGTTGTGTTTTTTTTTTCTCCCTTTTTAGATCTGGGGATTGACCCCAGGGCCTCACATATGATTTCCAAGTATTTTATACTGAGTTATATCTCTAACTTTTTCTATTTTTTACTTTTTTATTTTTATAAGGTCTAAGTTGCCCAACCAAGCCTTGTGATTCTCTTACCTCAGCCTTACAAGTAGCTAGGATTGCAAGTGTTCACCATCATATCTGACTAGGTATTTTTTTAATATATAAAGTTAAATTGCTAAAAACTATAATGTAGCAATACATTTAACAGAAAAAATAATACACCCTTGTATTTATTGAGTCTAAATTAAAATAAAAATGCCATATAAAGAACATCCCTATAAGATTTGAATAGCAAAATACAAATGAATGAGAATTCAATTTTACAACTATTAAAATGATAAAGATGAAAACTCAGATTGTGATGACAAGGATTTAGGAACATAATAAATTTATGCACTACTGATAACAGCGTAATTAGAGCAGATTCTACAAGTAAATTAGCTATCAGTAAAATGCTAACTGTAATTCAATAATTCAAAATAGGTTAATATATTAAAAAGAAAGGATCATGGCTGGGCGTGGTGGCGTATGCTTATAATCCCCGTGCTTGGGAGGCTGAGACAGGAGGAATGCACAGGTTTGAAGCCAGCCTCAGCTACTTAGTGAGGCTCTCAGCAACTTCGTGAGACCCTGTCTCCAAATAAATTATAAAATAGGTCTGGGAGTATAGCTCAGAGGTAGAAAGCCTCTGGGTTCCACTCCCACTACTAAAAAAAAAAAAAAAAGAAAGGATCATGTATATAAAAAGATGGATGTATAATTATGTATCTAAAGTGATATTTATAGTATTGAAGCTATCAAACAATAAAATTCATTAAGTAAATTATTTCAAATTATTATGATAGGTCCTAGTGCAATTATTAAGAATCAAGTAAGACTGTCAATAACAATTATGATAAGGGCTGCAAATGTAACTCAGTGGTAGAGCACTTGCCTGGCGTACGCAACACCCTAGTTTTGCACCCTCATAACACACACACACACACACACACACACACACACAATTATGATAGAATGCTATAAAAAAGCAGATTACAAGCATATGAATAAATGACTCAAATACCCTCACATATGCATGTTCTAGTATATTATATACATACATATATTATTTAATATAAAAATATTTACTCAAAAGTGACTACAATTTGAGTTTATTACTGTCATCTCAGGTTCATGGGATTTATGCATATTTATATTAATTCCTAAAGTATTTCCAAATTGTTTTATAAATATTTAGAATGAATATATATACCTCATTTTCAGCAAAATGACATTATTTCTTTTTTTATTTATTTTTTATTTTTTATTTTTTAATTGGTGCATTGTAGTCATGTATCACATTGGAGTACAAGACTTGAGAGGATATACAAGTATACATCATCCAATTAGCCCTCATCCAGCCCCCATCCCATTCCTTCCCCCTCCCTTGATCCCATGCTTGTTTGGTGATTAACTTTGATACATTTGTTTATGTTCCTCTTGCGTTTTAAAGAGGCTCCATCCTCCCCTATTCCATACCCTCTGATTTGTCACCTTAGCTGCTTCACTATGGGGCCCTTTCTATAGCTCGACCTCTTCCTGTTGCCCCTTTCCTCCTAGTTATTGCTGATTAGGGGAAGCATCTGATTTTTATTTTCTGCGATATTTCTCTGTGCATGCCGTTTTGCAAGTACCGATCCCACTCTTGACAGCCCCAGTAGTGGCCTGGCTACCCGGTAGCCTGATCCAGACCTCGCTGGCTCAAGCAGCGGCCTTGCCTCATGGGAGGCCCCGGTTCTGGGCTCGCTGGCCCCGACACCAGCCTAACCCCTCAGCTGGCTCCGATCCTGGCCTCGCTGGCCCCAGCACCGGCCTAACCCCTTGGCAGGCTCCGATCCCAGCCTTGGAGGCCCCAGTAGCAGCCTTGCCTCCTGTCAGGCTCCGATGCCGGCCATTGGCCCTGCCATCGGCCTAACCCCTCAGCAGTCTCCGATCCCGGCCTCAGAGGCCCCAGCACCTGCTTTGCTTCATAGCAGGCTCCAATGACGGCCTGGCTGGCCCCAGCCCTGGTCTAACCCCTCGGCAGGCTCCAATCCTGACCTTGGAGGCCTCAGTAGCGGCCTTGCCTCACTGCAGACTCCGATGCCGGCCATTGGCCCCGGCACAGGCCTAACCCCTTGGCTGGTTCTTATCCTGGCCTCAGAGGGGTGTGTCCTGGGAAAAGATTGTGGTGAAGGCTGTCTTGCTTCCTGTTTCAAGACTGGATCTCAGCTTTAGGGAGGTAACTCTTTGGTAGAGTGCTTGCCTAGTGTGTGAAAAGCCCTGTTTTTTTTTGTTGTTGTTGTTGTTGTTTGTTTGTTTTGTTTTGTTTTTTGGTGGGTCTGGGAATGGCACCCAGGGGTACTTGACCTCTGAGCCTCCTCCTGCCCTGTTTTTTATTCTTAATTTGAAACAGGGTCTCACTAAATAGCGGAGGGCCTCACTAAGTAGCTGAGGATGTCAACAAACAGTGATCCTCTGGTCTCAGCCTCCCTGATGCTGGGATTACAAGCGTGCGCCACCATGCCGGGCTCAGCCGTGGGTTTTTTAAAAAAATGAGATGTGATATCTTCCTCACATATGTTCCCACCATAATGTGATTTAGCCAAGAGGGTCCTCACCAGAGCTAGTGCCACACCCCTAGCTTCCAAATCTGTGACCTAAGAAACTTCTCCTTTATTTTTATTTTTATACACTTAGTGGTGTGTTTTAGTCGTGCAGTCTTACATCATAAGTTCATGGTGACAGTGGCATACATGCACACAGCACTTGGTGGACTTAGTTCCCACCCCACTCCCTTTCCCACACAGGACACAGAGATTGACATTGGTGTTTTCACATATACATATAATGTCAATGGAAGTTTTTCCTTCATTAATTCTCCCTCTCCCCCCTCAACCTTCCCTAGATTATCTTCCTAAATCCACTGCAGTCTCTCCTCTGATACCCAGATTACTTCCTAGCTTCCACATAAAAGAGAAAGTTATGAACTTTCACTTTCTGTAACTGGTTAATCTCATTTAACATGATGTTCTCCAGGTCTATCTATTTTTCTGTAAATAACATAATTTTGTTTTTCTTTATTGCTGAATAAAATTCTATTGTGTATAGCCCATAATGTTATAATACATTTTTCTGTTGATGGATACTTAGATCGGTTCCATAAAACTTCCTTTTTTTATAAAGTTAGTCTGCCTTAGATGCTTTATTACAGAAATGCAAAATATACTAAAATATCTTTGTTGGAAAGAAATTTGGAGTTCATCTAGCTCAACCCTCTTTAATTACAAAGAAGATTCAAAGGCTGGTGAAGTAAAATAATGGAAGCAATGGAATTCCCCATCATCCTGAAGCAACTGGCTTGATTAGATGATAGAATGGCCTTTGAAGATTTAGTTATAGTGTAAGCTATTTGCTAATACCTTGCAGGCTTTGGGCAAGGTTCTCCAGAGGGTTGTTAAGCTCCCAATCAGTATTCAATACATGTTGCTGTTTCTCTTACAGTAAAAATTCACTAGGAGTGGTATCATTCACTGTTAACCTAAATATCCCATTAGCAACATTTTTGCTCCCTGTTCCCATGGCTTTATGCTCTGCTACACTATGGGTCTTAGTTTCGGGAGAGAGATGTTTTCACCAAGAGACACAACAATGATTCCACCCAGACACTTTGCTGTTCTTCAGACCATCAACAGGCAAAGAGGATAGTTTATGTTGTTGGCTGGGGTGGATTATATGAACCTCTAACTGGAAATTGCACTACCACCCTACTATGAAGGCAAAGAAGAGTGTTTCTGAAATACAGGAGAGCTTTTAGGCAACTCAGTATTCCCATGCCATGTGATCAAGGTCAATGGAAAACCACACCAACCTAATCAAAGTAGGACCACTAAAGACCAATATCCTTCAGAATCAAAGGTTTGGATCATCTTATCTTGTAGAAGGGAAAAGGAATGCATAGAATGGGTAGTAAAAGAAGATATAAATATTATCTATAACCTTTTATTTGATCAGCTGCAGAAATAAGGACTGCAATTGTGACGAGTATTTTCTCCTTATTTTGTTATATTTGTATGTGTAGATACAATCTAAAGCAAATAGCTCAGTTCTCTTTCCTTTCTGATTCCCTAATAATATAACAAAAGATGTTTAGCTCCAGAAAAGTGTTTCAGTATTGCTAAATTTATATCATAGTGTTTAGATTATAGGGTATCAGAAGAAGAGGAATAATCAATCAAAGACTTTCTTCCTCAGAAGAGTTTGTGTATGTTGGGGTGCTTCTGAAAAAGGTTAGCATTTGGATCAGTAGACTTGACTAAAGAAGATTGACCATTACATAATGGTTGGGCTTTAGATGATAGGAGGTTGTGTTTATAACAAATATCCATATTTGTGTGTGTGTCGGGGGGGTACTGGTATTAAATCCAAGGACATTTTTTTTGAAGCAGGGTCTCAGTAGGTTGCTGAGAGTGTGTGTTGTTGAGATTGGCCTTGAACCAGTGATCCTCCTGTCTCAGCCTCCCACGTACTGGGATAATAGGTGTGTACCATCACACCTGGCAAATTGTTGGACTTTTAGCATAAGGTTTTAACAAATAACATTAATATCATTAACAATGTACCATAAAATTAAATTATACTTTTAGTCGAAACATGATAATACTGAGTAGGGTTTATTCACTAAAATAAAATTAAACCACATTTTGTACTTTTCAAAAGCAAATATTACTGTTTTATTTGAGAAGTAATATACATTTAAACCATGTCCATTTTATTACTGTGTTTAGTGCAAACAAAAATCAATATGATGTTAATAATTTTATTAATTTTTATTTTTTTGTGGTACTGGGGGTGGAACTCTGGGGCTTTTCTACCTCTGGGCTATATTCCCAGACCTTTTTTATACTTTATTTGGAAACCGGGTCTCACTAAGTTACTGAGAGCCACACTAAGTAGCTGAGGCTGGCTTTGAACCTGTGTGATCCTCCTGTATCAGCCTCCCAAGCGCTGGGATTACAAGCATGCGCCACCATGCCCAGCATAATTTGATTTTTAAAATGAAAAAAAAAATACAGTTTCTAAAGTAAACTGTTATATCTTGAAATAAAATATATTTGGGTATATTTGTAAAGACAGAATTAATGCTCACTTTAATATGACTAAAGTAAACTGTACACTTGTAATCCCAGGGTTTGGGAGGCTGAGAATCAAAGGTTCAAGGTCAGAGTGCAATAAATTAGTAAAACACTGTTTCAAAATACAAAACTAAAAAGAGCTGAGGGTATATCTGAGAGTAGAGAGCACTTGGGTTCAGTTTTCAGTAACACACACACACACACACACACACACACACACACACACTATCTAAAGTACAGATTCTTACATTTGTTGCCATTTGATTTTATTGATTCTTGTCTAAAATAAATGACACTGGATATCATTCCAGATGTTTTCTTTGAGCTTTTCCCCATCATAACTCACCATTTTATTTTAAATATATAGTTTAAAATTACTAAAATTTTTTAGCTTTTTGTTTGCTTAAGTTACTAAAAAATAATTTGCCTTTATTAAAAATTGTTGATTATCTAACAATTCAAGTAAAATAGGACCTGATAAAATTTGACAGAAACTCCAATGAAGTGTATGGACTGATGCCTCTCCTAGGGGAAATCGTGAATTTTTATTTTTTAAATTTTTTTAAATTTTTTATTTTTGGTGGTACTGGGGTTCCTGGAAGCCCTTCTACCTCCGAGCTATATATATATATATATATATATATATATATATATATATATATATATATATATATATATTTTTTTTTTTTTTTTCTTTTCTTTTTGTTTTTGTTTTTGAAACAGGGTTTCTTAAGCCAGAGTGGCTGGCTTCAGACCTGCACCATCCTCCTGTGTCCGCCTCCCAAGCAGGAGATTACAAGTGTGAGCCACCATGCCCAGTGAAATTGTGAATTTTTAGAAAAGCAAAATTTACATACATGAAGCAGCTAGAGAAAAACTTAAGGCGAGAGAGAGAGAGAGAGAGAGAGAGAGAGAGAGAGAGAGAGAGAGAGGAGTGTATTAGAGAGTGACTTTATGAAAAATATTAGTTTATCCTGCAAAAGCTCTGTAGGAAGATCAGACAGTACAAATCTAAAGAATCTTAAGAATGTTTAAAAATATACATTTATTGCTGCACTGGATTGTACATCACAGTGAATTTATTCTTTTACTGGTGTACAGCTAGAAGTCAGAAGTCATCTGTGGGCAGGACCACGCTCTTTCTGAAAGTTCTGAAGGTTCTGGGAAATAATTATTTGCAAGCTCTATGAGCTTCAGATGGTTGGCAGCCCTTCCTATTTTATTTCTTTTTCGTTTTTCTTTTTCTTTTTTGTCTTAGCTTTGTCCCTCTTATCTCTTTTATTGGTCTTGTTCATTCTCCCTCTCCTCTTCCTCTCTCTCTCTCTCTCTCTCTCTCTCTCTCTCTCTCTCTCTCTCTCTCTCTCTCTCTCATTCTGTTTTATAAGAACATCAATCATATTGATTTAAAGTCTGTCCTAGTATGACTTCACTTTAGCCATTACATCTGTAAATACCCTATTTCCTAATAAGGTCACATTCTGATTTTTCAGGTGGGCCTGAATTTTAAAGGAATACTGTTCAGTCCAAAGTAGTGTATAAAATATATTTTAAATGTAGATATCAGTAAAAAATCAACATTTTAATTACATATATCTTATTAATTTCTTAGCATTAAAAATAAATACATTAAATAATAAGTCACTATAACTCCAAAAGCTTACATCCCAAGTAATCAAAATCTTTTTCTTGTATCTTCCTATTGAAAACAAAATGACCTTGTATTCTGGCACAGTCAGGTAAAAAATGGTTTATTACAACAATATTAGACATCCACCCAGAAATTTTTCTTTGAGCTAGAGAAAAATTAATGTATTTAGAGCAGAAAAATGAAACTGTTCTTAAAGTGACAATTACATGTGAAAATATTTACATGGAAAAGCAAAAATAAATATTTCTGTTCCAAATAAAGAGCTCAAATCTAATTTGCCCAGTTAAATCTCCTTGGAATTTTAATGAAGTTTTCATATCTTTTCCCTCTAATGACAGATGTATACCTATTCTCATTCCTCATTAGATGAATACAGTTTGAAGATAAAGCAAAATGTCCTTTTTTTGCATTTTTTACTCTCTGCTTTTTTTTTTCCCCTGCTCTCTATGGTCTAGAAGATTAAATCCAAAACTCACTTTCCTAGAAAATTTAAATGATATATTTACTTATTCATCATCTACTTTTAAAAATAACTCATACACAGGGAATAGTACTCAGTCAATTTACCAGCAAAGCCTTTACAATAATTTGCTCAACTTCACATAGTTTTCAGAGGCAAGGATTGTGTTAAGGCCCAGCACTTTAAAATTACAGCCAATGCCTTCAAAGCATGAGGCTTTATTGATTTTCTACTTTCCTTAAGCCCCTCCAGCATTTATAATCAATAACGTTAAAGTAGAATGTGTTTCTTCCTAATTGTTTCAGTTCTGCTTGTCTTAATCTCCATGGATTCCCTAAAAAAAGCAGAGAGTAAAAAATAATAAACTTGAGACGAAAGGACTTAAAAGCTGGTCAGGGTGATTAGATTTGTAGTCTATATTACTACATTCTAGTTCCATGGCCTCGGGCAAAGGACAACTCACCTCAGTGCCCTCCTCCTTAAAAAGGACAATCACCTGAAGTATTGTTGGAGGGAGGATTGAATGAATTGGTGAATGTTTTGTAATTATTCACCATTGTCCTATAGCCCTGCAGCTTAATCATGCAATACACATCATGCACATATTTTCTCTCTTTTAAAGGTCATTGAGATACTTGATTTGACTTAAAGCTAGTTTAATGCTGTTAATTTGAAAATTAATTGAAAAATGTATATCCTAAATGTTATTTTAGTGAATTTGAAGATTAATAGCTTATGAAGAAGTGAAAATACACATAATTAAATTGTTCTATATATTTGCTTCTAGGCACTTTCTTTCAGGTGCTACAGCTTTAGCTTTGCTAGTTCCCTCTATTAACTTGCAAATTTTGGGGAAACATAAGGCACAGAATCGCAAACTGGACTTCAGTCCATCGTTCAGGAATATCAGTTGACTTTTATATGAATTTTTTATGAAAACACTAATGCCATTGTGCGGTTGACACAAAAAGTAAATATTTAATTGTGTGTGATACGTACAGTTTCAAGGTATAGACTATAAACCTGTGGAAACTAATATATGAGAAGGAAAATCAATATTACATCAATGAAGCATACTATTTATACCTCATTTATGGAAAGTAATGAAAATTCCTATGGAAGGAGAATTACTACTTAAATGAAAATAGCACGAGGAATCGAAAGCCTGGGGAGTGAGGTCACTGAGAAATCTGAAAAATATTTTACACCCTTTGAAATAAAAATTTAACTATATGCATATTTACATGATACAAGGACATTCTCTACCAGAGTTCACACATTTAGGGTAAGTGAAATAGATAAAATGCATTTTAATTTTATTCACCATATCTGATCAGTAGGGAGACTTAGGACTTAACCCTTTCTGGAATGCCAGTGAGATTTTATAAAATGTATATTTCGTGGCATAGAATTTTATCATTTCATAATTTATAATCATTGATACTTGCAGTAGTCACAAGGAACTGAAAAATTTAACTAACTTTATTCCTGGTATATTTGCCTCCTCTGCCCAAGTAAATCCTTAGCACAAACCATCCAGGGCTTCATATTCCAGTCAATCCATTTTTACTGAGATAGGAATATGCTACCTTAGAATCTTCCATGTCTCTTAGACTCAAAAAGCTACCAGTTGTCAAATACTACCCATTCTATCTTCTAAATGTATGCTGACATTTTGTTTATCTTTACAATTAACTCTCTGGGTAAGTTTGTAACATAATGTCTATGTTATTTTGCGTTTAGTTTAGACCTTTATCAAATCCAATCTAAATAAACTGCCAAAAGAACAAAATCCAAATATGTTTATGATTATTTGAATGCATACATACATAGATACATACATACATAAAATTGATTAGAGGCAGCACCTGGATATGGGATATTTTTCTTGCTTTATTTTTAGTTGGCACATAAGTATACATATTTATAGTGTAAAATGTGATGCTTCAATACATGCATACCTGTGTAATGTTCAAGGTAATTAGCATATCCATTACATTGAACATTTACCATTTCATTGTGGTGAGAACATTCAAAATCCTTTCTTCTAATTACTTTGAAACGTACAATGCATTTTTGTTATAGTACCCTATTGTGCCAAAGAACACCAGAACTTATGCCTTCTATCTGTTAACATTCTACCCATTTACTAATCTTTCTTTATTCCAATGGATGAATGGATAGAAAAAAATATATAGTATATATGTGTATTAAATGGAGTACTATTCAAATGCTGTCATTTGCAACAATATGGATGAGCCCGGAGAACATCATTTTAAATTAAATAAGTAAGGCACAGAATAACAAATGCTACATGATCTTGCTCATATGCAGAATCTAAAAAAGATTGATCTCATAGAAGTGTAGTGCCAAAAAGAGGCTGGGAAGAATTCGTTTTTTGAAACTTTTGTACTATTTCTAATGAGAAGTTACGGTTGACAGCTCTGCTCTACTGTGCCACTGGCCACACCAAACTGCTCATATGCAATTGTCTTTCTCCTCCAGGGAGCTGTGAGTGTCTCAAGATAGGACTAGTATATAACACCTTAGTAACCTGGCTACTTAAAAGAGTGCCTGACGAGCAATCAGTGCTCAGAAGTTACTGGACAAACAGAAAAAGTTTGCATTTCAAAGGCCAGTTGTTTGATTCAGTTTATCACCTATTAATCAAATGCCTACTCTGTGCTGGACTTCATATAACCTGTACAAATGTAGATAACAGTGTTGGTCTTTGGAGAATCACTATTCAGCTGGGTGCTCCAAAAATCATCAAATATTGAGCTGGGTGTGGTGGCACATGCCTGCAATCCCAGTATTTGGGGGCTGCGACAGGAGGATCATAGGTTTGAAGCCAGCCTCAGTAACTTAGGGAAGCTCTCAGCAACTTAGAAAGATCCTGTTTCTAAATAAAAATATAATCAAGCTGAGGTACATGTAGCCCAGAGGTAGAAGACCCCTAGATTCTGCCCCCAGTACCACACACACACACACACACACACACACACACACACACACACACACAAAATATATCGACAAATATTGGTAGTGATGGTAGCAAAAGGCTATCGTATCTTAAATTTCTCTTCTAGAACCTCCAATATTCAGATTAACAGAAGAAATAATTATTTCCCTAAGTAATATGTCATTAAATTATTAAATACACAATTTTTAAAATGTCTTACATTGAAAAATGTCTTATTAATATGCAAAATCTATCTAAAATTTTCTCCTTTTAGTTTTTCTTTATTCAAGTATTTAATATGTTCCTATTTTAACCTGGACTACAAACAAAACCCAAACAGTTTTACATGAGTTTAACACCCAAGGAAAAGCAGGTGTTCACTAAATAGAATAAGAAAATTGAAAGCAGCCTAACTACAGAAACTCCTTCTGAATCACAAGTTTAAATTTTTAATGGTTTTACAACCTTCTCAAGCTGTCAATGGAAAAACGTGGCTTGACATTGAACACATACCAAGTCAGTAGCATAACTATGTTATAATGTCTGATTGGTCATTGAAAAAATGTTTAAAATTCAATCCATGTGATGGAAATGCCACTTAGAAAAAGACCATTCATACTGCAGCGCTGCAGGAAAACTGTGGTTATAATAGTTCCCATTTCATCCTGTAGCAGAAGGAGTTTTAAAGACTTACAAATGGAATGGTTCCTAGAATATTGCATGTTGAGTATTACTAATATAAATTTTACTATCGTAAAAGATCACCATCAGAAAAAGAAAAAACATTTTTCACCTTTATAGCTTAAAAAACTTTATGTGTTAAAGGAAGATTTTTCAGGTTTATTTATGGGAACCCTTTGGGAAAGTCCATTCATAATTCCACTAGGTCATTCATTCATTCATTCATTTAACTGAAATGTGTTGAACATTTGCTATATTGTTTCTTATAGTGGAAAGGGTTTTCCTAGTCTACTGTCCAACTGGCATTCATATTATCATGAATTTTGTATTCTATTCAAGAAGATTCTCAGTAGATGTTAATGGTTATAGATTGAAAAGTACAGATTACCCAAAACACAGCTGATGCTCCAAAGAATTTATATATTGTATTTTAACAGTTAAAGTTATCAAAATATATCAAATGGTGAATTTTTTAAAATCAAAACTATTCTCTACAATTATAAAAATTATTATTATTGTTGTTGTTATTAGTTTTGGTAGTACTAGGTATTAAACCCTAGAGGCATTCTACCTCTAAGCTACAACCCCAGCTTTGTTTTATTTTCTTTAAAATTTTTTAAATGATTTTATTTATTTATTTTATTTGGAAATAGGGTCTCTTAAGCCAGCAAGGCTGGCTTCAACCCTGCAGGATCCTCCTGTATCCACCTCCCAAGTGCAGGGATTACAAGCGTGCACCACCACACCCAGCTATTTTTTTAAATTTTAAAACAGGGTCTTGCTAAGTTGTTGATAGCCTCACTAAATTTCCGAGACTGGCCTTTAACCTGTAATCTTCCTGTCTCAGTCTCTCAAATACTGAGATTACAGGCCTTTACCACCATGCCCTGCCAACAGAAAATTAAATGGACTTTATCCAGGTTTAGGAATCAGATTCATCTCACACATGTCAGTACCAGACAATTTTTGAGAAAAGTAATTTGAGCGTTTGCATTTCTGCTAATTTCAACTAAATTCTTTTTTTTGGGGGGGTGCTGGAAGTTGAACCCAGAGGCATTCTATTTCTGAGCTACGATCCTAGCCCTATTTTATTTTTCTACTTAGGATCTGGATCTCACTAAGCTGTGGAGAGCATACGATGCAGGAGCTGGTGGTGAACCTGTGATCCTCCTGTCTCAGCCTCCCAAGTACTAGGATTATAAGCATGCTCCACCATGCCTGGCTTCAACTAAATTTTTACTACTTTTGAGAAATCCAGATTTACTTATTTTTCTTGATTTTTCTTGAATGTATAGTTTCCTATGTTCTATATTTTTTCATTGTCAATTTGTAGTTTCAAAAGGGCAGGGAAAGGAAACAAAAGCAGAATCTAGAAAAGAAAGCATTACACAGATCGAAAATAATTTTCTCTATCTTGGTTTTCATCTCTACCAAAATGATTTAGCTAAAAAGAAAGGAGAAATTAGTAACAGAAGTGAAAGCTTCAGACAATATATAGATCTCCAAGAGCTCTTTTAAACTCTTCCCTCATTCAATGCAGAAAATCAAGAATTAATCCTACCATGTAATTATTTAAAATTTACTCATGTTCTGATTTCTAAGATGAACTTAAGCATTAGAATGTATTTCAATGATTGTTTTTGCAACAAGCAAGAGATCCTGTGAAGTACTGACAAGCCTTCAAGGACTTAGTAGTGATGAGACACTGAGTGTAGAAATTGCCTCATGACCTGGGAAGAAAGGTACTTTATTGATATATATATATATATATATATATATATATATATATATATATATATATTATAAAATATATATTATTCAATTTACTTGATTACTTTAAAGAAATTATCATCCTAAGGTCGTGTGTGTGTGTGTGTATGTAATATACATTTAGAGCAGTTTTAGATTCACAGTAAAATTGAGCAAAAAACATAGACAATTTCCTCATGGTTCTTGCCCCTCAAAAGGTACAACCTCAGCCAGAAGTAAGCGTGTAGCACCAGTATAGCATGTTTGTTACTATCCATAAACCTACACAGATATATTGTTTGCAAACAAAATATGTATTCTGTATTAGTATTCACTATTGGTATTTAACATTCTATTACTTTTGACAAATATATTAATTATCATAGATAATATTTTCACTGCTTTAAAATACCTCTCTGCTTTACCTATTCAGCCCTTCCTCCACCCAAATTCCAGGCAACCTCTACTGATCTTTTAACCATCCCCATAGTTTTTCTTCTTCCATAGCATGTAATTAGAATCATACAGTGCAGAGCCTTTTCACATTGGCTTATTTCACCTGCTAATATGCAATTAAGTTTCCTCCATGTATTTTTATGTGTTTGCAACTAGTTGGTTAGTTGGTGATGGGCTTGAACCCCTGAGCATTCTACCTTTAAGCTAGACACTAAGCCCTATTTTATTTTATTTTATTTTGTGGTACTGGGGGTAGAACCCAGCGGCTTCCTACCTCTGGGATATACTCCCAGACCTTTTTAAAAATATTTTATTTGGAAACAGGGTCTCACTAAGTTGCAGAGAGCCTCACTAAGTAGCTGAGGCTGGCTTTGAAATTGTGCAGTCCTCCTGTCTCAGCCTCCCAAGTGCAGGGATTACAAGTGTGTGCAACCACTCCTGGCAGCCCTATTTTATTTTAAAACAGGGTCTTGCTGCACTGCTGAGACTTTCCTGGTGTGTGAAATTCTATGTCTCATCCTCCCTAGTACTTGGATTACAGGTGTGTACCATCATATCTAGCTTAAGTCATTTTTTTTTCAGATGCCAAATAATATTCCCATTGTCTGGATATACCACAATTATTTTATCCATTTGCCTACTGAAGGATATGTTGACTTTTTCCAAGTTTGACAGGTATAGATGAAGTTTCTGTAAGCATCTGTGTAAAGGTTTTTAGTGGACAATTTTAGCATCTTTGGGTGAGTATCAAGGAGTAGGATTTCTGGATCATATAAAAACATGTTTACTTTTGTAAAAAAAAATCTGCCAAACTATATTCCAAAATATCTGTACCATTTGCAACCCCAGAAGAAATGAATAAGAGGCTCTGTTTTTCACTATCCCATTCTGGATTTGGTCATTCTAAAACTAGTGTCATAATATCTCATTCGTCTTTCCATTTGCATTTCCCTGATGAAACATGATATGGAATATCTTTTCAAATGCTGATTTGCCATCTATATATCTTCTTTGTTGAGGAATCTTCTTTGTTTAGGAATTTGGTTCAATTTTTTTTAAAGCAGAATGTTCATATTACTGAGGTTTTACAGTTCTTTATGTAATTTTCATTGTGCATTCTTGTAATAAAAGTCAACACTTGTGATATGTGCATGTATTCGTATCTACATATGCTTTTATTATATATATAAAGAGATACAGAAAATTTTTTCAGGATCAATGCCTTATCATAAGCCAAGCATAAAATTTGACATGAAAATAGTAAAATCTAATAAGAAAAAAAGGGGAACAGAAATTAATAACAAGATTGTGTGCTATAAAGAGGAGCTAAATATTTGTAAAGAAAAGTTAAAATGGTTAATGTTTCTTGGATATAACTCCATACATTCATTATTTCCATAGCTTATCCTTTGTTGAAGAAGAGGACGATAAAAGAACACATTTTGTTTTTTGTCCTCGGTATATTATTAAAATAAGCATATTTCTCCTTAGTCTTCCCTCTCAACTCTGATATATTTTCCAGTCCCCCACTGATTCCATGTCAGTGTGCCCTGTTTTGGACTAGACAAATAATATACAGATTTATTTCTACAGAAACAATCTGGTAAAATCATAGAGTGCCTACTTGAATAATACCCAAAAGGTAAATCTGTGCTTTCCACAGGCCAGAAATAACACAGCAAATGAATCCACAAAGCCGTCAATAGAATACTGTAACCCTCTTAGGGGAGCAATTGTTCTAGGAGAGAAATGGATGGGAGGCAGTGAAGCCATCTTTATTACACACACACACACACACACACACACACACACACACACACACACACTGTTATGTAGGGGTAAAAATTATGGTTATGCTATTGATCTGTAACTAATTTTCAAGTAAAGTCATGTAGTATTAGCCTAATATTCCTTCCATTTATATTGTACAATGGTGATAGCTTATTGAAAATAATTTTTGTTTATTATTAGTGTAAGCACAACAATAACTTGGTTGACAATAATTCAAAGCCAAATCTTGTTATTTCTTAGATAAAAATCCATAAAAATTGGAAATTTGATACTATGTGACCTATGTCCCTTAAAATGAATTCTAGAATGTATTTGAAAGGGAAAGGAAAAACACAATGCTCAGAATTTTGTATTTCTGGGGCCGGGCGTGGTGGCACACACTTGTAATCCCCACGCTTCAGAGGCAGAGACAGGAGGATCACAGGTTCGAAGCCAGCCACACAGGTTTAAGAGAACCTGTTTCCAAATAAAAATATAAAAAATAGGTCTAGGAGTTTAGCCCGGAGGTAGAAGGACTTCCAGAAACCCTAGTACCACCAAAAAAAAAAAAAAAAAAAAAAAAAAAAAGAATTTTGTATTTCTGGGATTAACTGGAAGCATTAATTTAACAAATTTCTTTCACTTAAGTCACTTCAAAATTTTGGGGCAGAGTGAGAGCTGAACTTATGGAAAAGTGAAGATGGAAATTGAATTTTTAGAAAAAAAAATCTCAAATTGATTACATAGGGAAAAAAATTGACTTTCCAAGTTAGAATGTATGGCTGTTGTTATATCATGGTTTAGCCAATCTTCAGGTTCATTGTTTTATGCTGACATGCATTAGAATTTTTGTGTTATTCTTGGAAACTCTCACACTCCTGTAACTTTCTCTGAATATTTTGGAAGAGTATGTAATGTGGCTAAGAATATAGAAAGGCAATACTTTTAAGTAGATCACTGCACAATTAAAATGGGGTCACATTCTCAATATACTTCTATCTAATTTAAATATGTCCTTTAACAAGGTCCCTTAAATCAGGCATGGGGGCACATGCTGGTAATCCTTGGGAGGCTGAGACAGGAGTATTGCAGGTTAGTAGCCAACCTCAGTAATATAGTGAGACTCTCCACAACTTAGTGAGACCTTGTTTTAAAATAAAAAAATATAAATAGAGCTGGGGTGTAGTTTGGAGGAAGGCTTCCCCTGGATTCAATTTCTTGTTCCAAGTAAAAAATAAAATAAAATAAAATAAAATAAATAGAGACCTTAAATCTAAATGCTGCTAAAAATTAATGGCACTTCTTCCAGGTTAAAATTCAAAAAAAGTCTCCTCCCCTTTGGATATACTTATTGTTTCTTTGTAATTAGAAAGCATAGCGAGGTTTAAAGTGGAACAAATATACATGCACACGGCACTTGGTGTGTCTTCCTCTGGATCTTACTCTCCCTGTCCCCATACATATTAAGACTGGTAGTGATATAGACATACATGGACATAGCATTATTTAAACTGTGTCCTTTATCTAGTCTCCTTTTCTTCTGCGCATCTAATTTCTGGGATGGTCATGGTCACATTTTTTACTTCATCTTCATTCGCTGTCAGGACTGGCAGTGACGGAGAAGAAGGTGAAGATGCACCTTTTGTCAGGAATGCAGCCCGACAGCTGACAGGGCTTGGCGAGATGATGAGTACCGGACGACTCGAACACAAACCCACGAGCCGGGAGTCAAGTCAAGCGAGATCTCATTTATCTCCCTCCAAGCCATCCTTTATATAGTACCAAGCCACGAGGGGAATTTCCATGAGAAATAGCCTAGCCTATCCGGGATAAAGATCACTAGCACGTAGTTTACAGCCAATCCCAGGCCAGTACATGAGCCATTCATGTGTGCGGAAAGCTCCTTTAAAGGTAGAAAGGGAAAAACTGCTCAGTCTCCCCACCCATAATGAATGGGGAAACCACGCCTTCCTAGCTTCCTCCAGGCGCCATCTTTGCCCATTTTTTGCTGAATCACTTTACTTAAAGTTTTGCCTTAGGCCGTAGGCCGCTCAGGCTGAATCTCCTTAGGCGCTGTATAGACACACCCCATCATATCTCCCTTTTTCTTTTATTTTATCGGGACTGTGCCTGTCTTAGGTTGTTCCCATCGAGTACCAGGGTTTACCCGTCATTGGATAGTACAGAGCGATGCTGTACTTCCTGTCTTAGGTTCCATGCCCCCCTTGAATCTTACCCGTCATTGGCTACCAGCCCTTCAACATGCTTTGATTTTTCCCATCTGGGGAAATTGTAAGGCGGGAGAGGTGTGGTCATGTTCAGAGCGCCAATCCTAAGATTTATTTTCTGTGCTGGCAAGCCTTTGGTAATGCACTTCTATTTGGTTGATTTTAACAGAAACTGGACTAATCTATTAAAATAACAGGGGTCTACGATGCACAAAACTATGATAAACAGCAAGGGGCCCAACAAAGGAAGAAAATCGGGCAAAAGTCCATGAAAGCCAGTCCAGAACGGATTCTCCTGAAGATCTCCTCGCCACCTCTCCAGATCATGTTGGAGCTGCTTAATCTTATCTTGTTCCCTGCAAAAATAAGCAGATGCCTCCCTTTTCGGCTGTTAATAAATCCAATATCCATCTTTTTTGTGATACCACATAGGCTAGGGAATCTAATTGGGCTTGTAAGTCTCAGACAATTTCTGAGACAGACTTAACACCATCAATTATTCGGAGGGAGTCTTCTATGTAACTCAAAGGCCATCCCAAGGCCAGCCACACCCATGGCAGTTCTGGCAGTAATCTCCAGGCCGATTAAGAGCAGAATGGCTTGTACTGCTCTCCTTTTTACGCCCTCCCCAATCAAAAAGGGGGGAGATGGGCATTGATTTCTCCTCAAGGATAATATTTATATCGGAGAGCAGGGAGGCAAGGGTGCAAAGGCCTGCATTTAATATTTCCCTTGCCTTACCTGCGTCTCCAAAGCCTGGCATACTATACCGTATTTGCAGGGACAGGATGACGAACATTAGGGTTTTTATGACTATCTTCTTTTAAAATAAAAAACAAAGGACTAATTTCAGGGATTTCCTCTTCCCTGGAATCATAATTACCAGTTATTGTAGGCAAGTGTTTGATATCTCTTGCTGGGACCCAAAGTGGTCTTTTATCATCATAGGGGAAGACACACCCAAAGCCCCTTCCTGCAGTTATGAGGGGATCTGGGCCCCTCCACATTCCCGTCAGGGGATCTCTCCATTTTACTTTGATGGAGGAAAAGGGAATCTCTGTGGTCCAATGCCTATGAAAAGGGGACAGGTTGGAGTCTTTTGAAAAATTTAAAATATTTAGGGTTAATAATGCTTTTCTTAATTGATCATGTGGGGGTAGTAACTCCCCCTTTTGTTTTTGTAATTGAACCTTTAGGGTATGATTATATTTTTTTTATTAAGGCTTGTCCTTTTGGGTTATATGGAATGCCCATAGTGTGAATAATTTTCCTTAATTGTAGGAAGGAGACGGAATGTTGACTAATAAAACAAGGGCCATTATCAGTTGATTTGTTTAGGAATATCAAGAATAGCAAAACAATGAAGAAAATAATTTATAGCATGTTTTGTCTTTTCTCCCGAATGAGCTGAGGCCCAATTAGCCATGGAATAGTTATCTATAAAAACAAAAATATACTTAAGTTTTCCAAATGGTTGAAAATGAGTTACATCCACTTGCATAATCCATTGGGGTGTAGGCCTCTCGTATTAACTCCAGACGATTGAAGAGGGGGTAGTTGCAAGATGGATTGACATGATTTACAAGTGCGAACAATTCTTTTTAAATCCTTATTAGGGATTTGAGGATATTTGTGTTTTAATCCCCTCCAATTTACATGGGTTCATCTATGAAAATCCATGGCCTCTTTTACAGATAGGGCTTGAACTTTTGTGCAGGCCATCGCCCGTCCCTTCTGAACGCCCGTCCCTTTTGAACGGCACTCGCCAATTTCCTTAGGACCTACTGTCCCATGTGCAACTGCTGTTGTTCCAACATGCCAGAGGCTGTTTACCTTGGAGACCTGCTGCGGCCCAGTGCAAAATTTACACCCTTTCCCCCTGATTTTCAAGGGCCAGTGAGAGCTCGCTGGACACCACCGGAACCGCAATGCTTTCCAAGGCACAGGCCCCTCTCTTGGGGCGAACCCATTCCAAGGCGCCCTGCTCTTTAAAAGAAAAGAGAACTCTCCCCGGGGCTCCCGCCGGCTTCTCCAGGATCCGGTCGCGTTACCGCACTGGATGCCTCCCGGCGACCATCTCTGCCACTTCGGATTTGGGGATCTGAACCCGATTCGCTTTCGATCGGCTCTAGAATCAATTAAATATTTAGAATTTTTGTCTCCAATTGTGACGACCATCTTGGGTCTTAACCCATTTTTTTACCGGGACTGGGGGAAGCCCCCTTGGGAGGTTAAAAGCTCCTCCTTTTAAGTTAAATTTGGACCGGCAGTCCCGGGCCCAATGAAAGCCCTTATGGCATTTGGGGCAGGGTGTCCGGGGAGTTTCCCCTTTCTTCCCTCCTCCCATAGGAGGCGTCACCTGGGACGGGCACTCTCGGCGGAAATGGCCCTCCCTTCCGCATTTGAAACACGTTGGGTGGCAACCCTTGACTGCTGCATTGCCTGTATCAGAGTCTGTATGCCCTCCCGTTGCCCTTCCTTTACCGCAACTGCCATAGTTTGGAGTTGATGGCTCATAGAGCCAACGTCCCGAGAGGCCACGATCCATCTCTCTAAAGTATGCCCCTTCAAACCTGCACAGGCCAGCTTATGGTCGGCTGTCATCCCGTCCCACACAAGCATTTTAACAAATTTGTCTCTTAATGGACCAGCCAGAAACTTCCTCTTAAGGCTGTTATATACTCTCTCTATAAATGTAGGTAGATCCTCACCGGGCTTTTGAGTGATTGCTGCAATAGGGGCCTCAGTGGGCCCATCGTCTAATTTTCTCCATGCTGCCAGTGCAGCCGCCTTAACCTGATCCTGGTATGGGGGTGGGGGGCAAGGCTGCCTGTTGTAGGCCAGTGGTGTGCGGCTCGGCCGTCCCCGTAAGCATGCCGTAGGTTAAGGGGATGGCGGGATCGGCATTTTGATTTATTTCCCCCAAGATTCGGCATTCCTCCTGGTAATAGGCCATCCATTTCATAAAGAGTGGCCCAGGGAGAACTGCCGTGGTTAGCTCTCTCCAGTCCCGGGGGACTAAAGCCTGATGGGCCAGCCCTTCCACTAGGGTATCTGCCCAGGGGGAATTGGGACCATCCTCCGCCACCGCCTTTCGGAGCTCTTTAAGATCCTGCGGTTCCCAGGGGTACCAGGTGGCTGGATGGTTTGTTCCCGGGTTGACGTTGACAGGAAAGAGGCCCACAGTTCCTCCGGCTCTCCCTACATCAGCATAGAGCAGCGAAGCAGAGGGTATGGAGAAGAAATTTGTCAGGGAAAGGGACTGTGGGGAGTCCTTGGTGTCCCCAAAGTGATCGGAGGTTTTTTAGGGGCTTTGGGACCAGAGGGGGCGGTGTATGCTCGGCAGCCCCCTTTTTCGCTGGCTTGGGGATACAGTCAGCGAGTTTCTCCAGGGGTCACGGGGAAAACAACTTTTAAGCGCAGAGACGGTGGGGAGAACCGCAAGGGGGGGGATCTCCCCTTGCTCTGTCTGGGCTCTCCTAACCAGCCCCTCAACTTGATTCCAGGTATCCCAATCATAAAGATTACTTTCAGGGAGCCATGGGGCAGTTTTTAGAAGGTACCCCCAGGCCTGGGTGGCTTGGTTATCAGCAAGATTAAGTCCTATGAGTCAAGGGATTCTAGGGCAGGGTCAGGTTTAGAACTGAACTTCCCCATATTAATACCCATATTAATATACGGGGGGATACTCACCCGAAGACCGATTGCTCGCCAGCGATTTCTTTCATTAGGGTGTGAAGAGGGGGGCCTCACACGGGGCACCAGACTGTCGGGAATCCAGCCCGACAGCTGACGGGGCTTGGCGAGATGATGAGTACCGACGACTCGAACACAAACCCACGAGCCGGGAGTCAAGTCAAGCGAGATCTCATTTATCTCCCTCCAAGCCATCCTTTATATAGTACCAAGCCACGAGGGGAATTTCCGTGAGAAATAGCCTAGCCTATCCGGGATAAAGATCACTAGCACGTAGTTTACAGCCAATCCCAGGCCAGTACACGAGCCATTCATGTGTGCGGAAAGCTCCTTTAAAGGTAGAAAGGGAAAAACTGCTCAGTCTCCCCACCCATAATGAATGGGGAAACCACGCCTTCCTAGCTTCCTCCAGGCGCCATCTTTGCCATTTTTTGCTGAATCACTTTACTTAAAGTTTTGCCTTAGGCCGTAGGCCGCTCAGGCTGAATCTCCTTAGGCGCTGTATAGACACACCCCATCACCTTTGCCTTTCCCATCACCCACACCACCAGCCTTAAACAGACCAGTGTCACCCACCATCTTTCCTTCAGAGGTGATGCTCTGCTCCAAGAGATCAGAGATGTGTTGTCATTTAAAGTGCCTCTAAGGACACAGAATTCTGCACAAGAACCACACTGCTGGTTTCCACACCTCTTATAATTTTTATTCCTCTGTGCATTTATGTCCCTATACTCCCAAAGGAAAGCCAAATGGGGGAGAGGAGGGAAAGTCAGAGGAAGATTAAAAGTGGGGCTCTTCTCTACAGCTTCCCTTTCCCTTTGTCAATAGCTACAATGATTATTAATTTATTATTAATTTATTTATTGTGATACTAGGGATGAAATCCAGGGGCATTCTACCTCCAAGCTACAACCCAGCCCTAACTTTTATTCTTTATTTTGAAACAGCATCTTACTAAGTTGCAAAGGGCTTCACTAAGTAGCTGAGGCTTGACATGAACCACGATCCTCCTGTCTCCGCCTCCCAAATGCTGGGATTATTAAGCATGAGCCACCAAGTCCCATTATGGTGATTCTTTAGAATGTAAATAGGCATCTGTGTTCTTCTTTTAGGGAAAGGACAGCAGGAATAAAGCTGTCGATTACATTCTTTTGGAGGAAGGAAAGAGAGAATGAATGGAGTTTGGTGGAAACAGGCAGAGCCAGCAGAAGGTGACTGTGCAGCCAATACAGTGAACCACAATACAGATTTTCTCGAACTAATTGGGAGAACAGAAAATGACTCATATCTTACCCAAATAATATCCCAAATAAGTATTTGTTTAAAAAAAAAGGACATCTTACACTTAACAGACCAAATCTCAATGTTTTAAAAATAATAAAAATGTTTATTATTGAAGGAGAAAAGCTCCTTCGGGCTTGTGGTATGGAGGCTGAGGTATATGATGATATTCTCAGTGTGGGTGATTTATAATTGCCATTACTACAATGGCAAGTTTTCAAATAGCCTTAAAATAATTTAGACCTCTGGTATTCTAAAAACTCTAAGTAAATATTCTAAATACATATGTAAGTAAATGTGAGCATTCATTTAATGAAAATACACATGTCAATATAGATTATCCATCCCCCTCAAAAAAACCCATTATTAAAATAGAAAAAGAAAAGCATAATGGGTTACTGAAAGCCACTGACTTGATTTAAACCCAGGTCAAAAAGATCATGGTTCTCTGTAAACAAAGAAACTTAGCCTGTGTGACCACTGTCTCATTCTTTCCCACAGTCCCGCCCTGATGTCAGGGTATATATTTGGGTTCCAAAATTCTTGTCTCCCTAAGGGAATTTTAACTTCCATACAATTCTCAGCAATAAATATGAACCACCATTTCACACCATATTACATTTTGTTCAACAAAGCAGATGCTAAAGACGACCTGTTTGACAGAGTCACAAATCCACATGATGCACTGTATAAAAAGTGTTGGGGTTACAGTTGGAAACAAGTAATCTACACAGGTACAGAAAACATTCTAATAATACATTTAATTTAGATGATAGAACTATTGTTTCATAATTTTTTCTTTTCCACTTTCATAATTTCCGCAAGGAAAAATATTCTCAAATCTCCCAGAATTAAACTTTAATATAGAGGTCCAAAAGTTTAACTATTTGCTTTCCATTTCATAGATTATGGATTTTAATAATTCAATTTTAGAATGCTTTCTAAGTACCCAATTTATACATGGTCTAGATTATAGATTTTAATGCTTCAACTTTAGAATGTTTCTTTTTTAAAATTTTTTGGTACATTGTAGTCATTATTCTTAATGGGGTAAAAGATAGTGGAGACATACATGCAAACATCACCTAAAAGCCCTTACCCAATTCCTGCCCCATTCCCTTCCCCTCCCTCCTTCCCATGCTTGGCTTAGTGATTGACTTTGATATGTTGTTTAAGTTAATCATCTGCTTTAGAGAGTTTTCCTCCCCCCCCCATCCCTTCAGTTAGGTCACCTTATTTGCTAATCTATAAATCTCCTTCTTCATCTAGAGTTCTTCCTGTTACCCATTTGTCCATAGTGATCTTCTGATGATCCTCCATATTGTTTTCCAAAGTGGTTGCACTAATTTGCAATCCCACCAACAGTGTTTTAGACTTCCCACTTCTCCACATCCTTGCCAGCATTTGTTGTGGTTTGTGTTTGAATGATTGCCATTCTAGTTAAAGTTAGGTGATTTCTCAGGGTAGTTTTGATTTGCATCTCTCTGATTACTAATGATGTTGAGTAATTTTCATGCATTTATTAGCCATTTGAAATTCTTCTTTAGTGAAGTGTCTGTTTAATTCACTTGCCAATTTTCTGATTGGGTTATTTGTTTTCTTAATGCTGAACATAGGCACAGATAAAAACTTTTCAACAAGACCCCAAAGGCACAAGAAAGTAAAAGGCAAATCAATACGTGGTATTGCATGAAACTAAAGAGCTTCTGTACAGCAAAGGAAACTGTCAAGAACCTCAACCAAGAGCTAACAGAATGGGAGAAAATTTTTGCCAACTACTCCTCCAATAGAAGACTAATATCTAGAATGTTCTTAAGTACTCAATACATACATGGTCTGCATTAAATACCATGTGATCTTTATAAAGAAAGCAAAAGACACAAATGTTGCTTTATTTATTTATTTATTTATTTATTTATTTATTTATTTATTGCAATACTAGGGATGGAACCCAGGGGCAGTCTGCCTCTGACCTACATCCCAGCCCTACTTTTATTCTTTATTTAGAAACAGGGCCTCACTGAGTTGCAAAGGGCATCAAGTAATAGCTGAGGCTGTCCTAGAACTGAAATCCTCCTGTCTCAGCCTCCCATTAGCTAGGATTGTAAGTGTGTGCCACCATGCCCGGCTTCTCCAATGTTGCTTTAAAGACTCTGCCTTGCTTTTAATATGGAATGTCAACATTAAAATTATACATTTTAGGAGACATTTATGAAATTCTTCATTTATAACTATAAAAAATGAGCATTTTAAGTGGCGTTTTGCCAAATGTTGTGTTTGTGTATTATTTAAAAGTTTATATTTTGCCTGGGTGTGGTGGTGCACACATGTAATTCCAGTACTGGAGAGGTTGAGACAGGAGGATCACAGCCTCAAGACAAGACTCAGTAATTTAGCAAAGCCCTCAGCAATGCAAGACCCTGTTTCAAAATGAAAAATTAAGAAAAGGGCTGGGGAGGTAGCTCAGAGGTAGAAAGATCCTGGGTTCAATCTCCAGTATAAAAATTAATAATTAAACACATAGAAACTAAAAGTTTACATTTTAAATTTGGAATATAAAGAAATAGGGCATAAATCCTTTAGGTAATTAAATTTTAATTTTTAATAGTGAAGCACATCTAGAGATATACCTCTAAGAAGTGTTTTACCATTGTTGTTGTTTTTGTTATTCAATAATGACCTGTAATGTGTAAATGTGGAAAATCCCTATTTTTCCATTGGTCAGATGTTTTGAAATTGTGTTGACTGAACCATAAAAATGACTGACTCTACTCTAGCACTTCGGAAATTGAGCCTGACTGAAAGATATATTTTCTTGTTTTGTTCCTGTGTATTTTTCCCTCTGAATTACTTGCTTTTCCTAAAAACTTCAGAATCTGTTTCATATATTTTCAAATTATTTGCTAACCTCTTAAGCAATTTAACAATGTAGTCTTCAGTGCTTCAGATAAGAAAAAAATAATGCTGAACCACACAATTTTTATTAGTAGTAGTATTTTTATTATTTTTATTTGTAAGCACTACATGCTTTTATTTTATTTGTTTATTTATTTTATTTATTTATTATTATTTGGTGGTATTATTTGGTGGAACTTAGGGGTTTTCTTCCTCTGGTCTATACTCCCAGGCCTATTTTATATTTTATTTGGAAACAGGGTCTCACTAAGTTGCTGAGAGCCTCACTAAGTAGCTGAGGCTGGCTTTGAACCTGTGCGATCCTCCTGTCTCAGCCTCCCAAGAGCAGGGATTACAAGCGTGTGCCACCACGCCCGGCTAGAACTGCCTGTTTTTAAAGACTTACATGTTCTGAAATGGAAAATTATACTGGAGAAGAATAATTACAGCTACAGACCAGAACGCTCTTGTTCCTTAAAGAGCTTCTACTTCCTGGACCTTTATAATTTACCACAAGGACCCAAATGTGTGTGTGTGTGTGTGTGTGTGTGTGTGTGTGTGTGTGTGTGTGTAAGTGCAAGGGGGTTAATACAAAAACAAAAACATCTTGCCGGGCGTGGTGGTGCACGCTTGTAATCCCCACGCTTGGGAGGCCAAGACAGGAGGATTGCGCAGGTTCAAAGCCAGCTGCACTGGCTTAAGAGACCCTGTTTCCAAATAAAAATATAAAATAGGTCTGGAAGTGTAGCCTGGAGGTAGAAGGGTTGCCAGGAACCCTATTCCCGCAAAAAAAATTTTTATAAAAAAGAAAAAACTAGAAAATATGCTTAAGTGTTGGTGAAGTGAACATCCGTCAAATACCAGAAACAGCAATACTTGGAAGAATAATCAACCCAAACAACTTCAAAAATTATAAATACATTTCTGATAATTACCTGAAAATTAATTATCAGAATGTTTATTACCTAAAAGCATTCCCCAACACACTGCAAATATGGAAATATGGTTTTTGAAATTCTGGAAAGAGTAGGAAATGTTTCTCTGTATCCATGAATCACATCCTGGCAGCGCCATCTACCAGTCTCAGGCCAAACTGCAATGGAAAAAGTTACTCTATGACCAAGCTTCTCACTATTTATAACTAAGATGCTTTCTTAAGTCATGCAATAGGTAGGTCTTTCTAACATACACAACATTTCATTTTGAATTTATAATTTTGAGCTTTTGTTGTGGTCTCCTAATAAAGATGAAAGTGATTTCTAGTTGCCGTAGTCCATGAAGCACTAGACACAGATCTGAATTTGGCCATCCATTTCATTTTAATCACTACCAATATGCTCTCCAGGAAAATGATTTTCATTGACTTTCTCACTGTAGTCTAAGGTTTAGAAAAGTCCAACCCATTACCAGAGCACTGATTTGAACTTGATATTTTTAGGACTGGAAGATTAGTCTTTAATTCTTTCTTGAATAACTTGAAAATCATTTAAATTAATCATCATTACATATATAAAGTATTATCACAAGCATAATAGATTTTGCCCTGCTTTATTTAAATATCCCCTGGGTGTGTGGTATAAAGTTTTCTGTCCAAAAATAACAGTCATTTGGCTCATACTCGGTCATTTCCTTCCCTCCTTTTTATTCTCTTCTTCCTTTTCCTCATACTCTTCTGACAGAAGCAGAGATACTGGTTATTTTGAAATACTTGCTTTTGGGGGACCAAGATATCTTTGTTTTCTCTACCCGATTAGAAAATCAGGAGAGGCTCTGCAAACTTGAGGACCAACACAAACTATGAGGCTGAGGGTAAGCATATTTTGAAGATGGAACACAAGTGCTTCCACGGGTAACTGAATTGGCAAAGATTTGGTGTTTACTCTAAGGATACAAAAATAAACGTTGGTTATAAGCACAAATAATGAAAAGTTGTAAACATTAGTTATTTTCTCCATGTATTTCTTTTATTACATGTCACATCCATTTTGAATTATAAATGAAAATAATATTTGTAGGGTCATAAGGCTCGATTTGGTTGACTTCTTTAAAAAATGTGAAGAAATTTAAAGTCTCACAAATAACATACCTTTTGTTTTTCTTTTAACACTATAAAAATCTTTTTAGCTTTGGAAAGAAAGCTTTATTATATGCTCAACTAACAACACACACACACACACACACACACACACACACAATCTGGTACACAAATTAAGGCAATTTAAAGAAGTTGTTTGGGTGAAAATTTCTGCCTTCATCTCACTCAAAATATTGCCTAAATGTAATGTGAACCATTTAGAGTAGCTCTACTTAAATTGTGTTATGTTTTCAGTAGTAAAGACTGATAACTTGATAGTTCCCAAGTGTTGGATGCTTACAGCTTAAGTACATAGTTGACATTACGTGCTATTTTTCTGAAAATCCCCAAGGTTGTATTATTGATAAGTAAAGGTACGTAGAACTTCATAGAAATCTGTGGGTATCTTCAAACATGTTGTTATTAGTCACGAACCTTACGGGTTTAGTCATTGTCACATTATTATAATTTTGTTCCTGTTAATCAATGGACAATAATAAAAACTTGGCATCAGCATTTTAAATATGTCTGTATTATCTGGGAAGTAGAATTACTGTAACAAAGCACTTACTATACATTAAAACACTCTGTAGGTATTATTTCTTGGAGGGTGTAAGTTCATTTTTTGCACTCATTCTCTCTATATACTATAGATTTAAACTTTTAGTTCTAAAAAGGCTTTCAGTTCAGGCCACCCTTATTTCTTTTCTGGATTATTGTTTCACTCCCTCACTGTATCCCTAACTTCAGTTTTTCAGTCTTCCCATTCTTTTTTTTTTTTTTTTTTTTTTTTTTGTGTGTGTGTGTGTGTGTGTGTGTGATACTACAGATGGAACTCAGGAGCATTTTACTTTCATACTACACCTCCAACCCTATTTTTTTTTTTTTTGGTGGTACTGGAAACCCTTCTACCTCCAGGCTACACTCCCAGACCCATTTTATATATATATTTTTAAATTTGGAAACAGGGTCTCTTAAGCCAGAGAGGCTGGCTTCAAAGCAGTGTGATCCTCCTGTCTCTGCCTCCCAAGCGCAGGGATTACAAGCGTGTGCCACCATGCCCGGCTATTTTTTATTCTTTATTTTGAAACAGGGTCTCACTGAGTTGCAAAGGACCTTACTAAGTAGCTGTGGCTTGCCAGGAACTATGATCCTTCTGTCTCAGCCTCTCAAATGCTGTGATTACAAGCATGAGCCACCATGCCTGGCATTTTGGTCTTCTCATTATTCAGCTCATCCTATAAACATTTATCAGATGGATCATTCAAATCTCACTTAGCATAATGTTCTCCAGTTCCATCTATTTCCCTGTAAATTTGTTCTTATTAATGGCTGAATAAAATTTGAATTTGTACATATCCCATAGTTTTGTTATCCATTCATCTGTTGATGGACATCTTGGCTGGATTCATAGTTTGGCAATGGTGAATTGTGCAGCTATGAACACAGATACACATGCATTAGTTTGGTAATTTGGTTTCCTTTCTTTTAGGTAGATACCCAGAAGTGGTATTGCTGGATCATATACTATGTTCATTCCCACTCTTCTGAGGATCCTGTTTGTGGTGTTTTTAATGATTACCATTCTACTTGGAGTTAGGGAGAAAAAGGGTCAAGTGAGGAACTCTAGATAAGGAAGGAGAAACCACAGATGAACAAATAAGGTAACCTAACTGAGGAGGATGAGAGGGGACAAGAGGGAAATTCCCTAATGTACATGTCACAAATATCAAAGTCAATCAGTAAGTCAAACATGAGAAAGAGAGAGGTAGAGGAAATGGGATGAGAATTTGGAAAGGGCTAAGTGAGTGATGTGTGCATATATACCTCTAGCATCCTGCACTCCATTAAGATGTATGACTACAATGCACCAATTAAAATTTTTAAAAAACTAATAACAAGTAATTTTTTCCTCTAAGCTGAATCTGGAGCATTTCTCTCTCCAAGTTATATTACCAGCCCTATTTTATTTGAAGCAGAGTCTCAATAAGCTGTTCGGGGTGGCTTTAAACCTGTGATCCTCCTGTCTCGTCCTTTCAAGCACTGAGATTACAAGCATAAACTACATGCTCGACTTTATAACAAATCTTTTCGACCTATATGCTCTCATCCTTCCTGTTCCCTATTCTTTCTCCTGAATCTCTTATGTTTAGAACATTTTTATTTACGTCTTAGTGAATGCCTAGAAAAATGGCAGCTCTATGAAAAATCTTTCTTTACCTCTTGTATCCTCCTGCTCAACTTCCCACATCTCCAAATCATATCATACAATAACCACTTAGTTGGCAGTTTGCCAGAATATTTGCCCTCTTTTCCATCGTTTCTTGGAGGATTTTTTTTTTTTTTTGGTGGTACTGGGGTTCCTGGAAGCCCTTCAAACTCTGAGCTACACTCCCAGACCTATTTTCTATTTTTATTTGGAAACAGGGTCTCTTAAGCCAGCACAGCTGGCTTTGAACCTGTGCGATTCTCTTGGAGGCTTTTTTAATATATGTACCTTTTACATTTGGAGAAGAATAGCCAGCTGGCTAGAATCTACTTCTCATCTGTTCTTTTAACTTCTATTTCCCCAAGAGTTCGCCTATTCTTTTTACACCTCGCTAAACACTAGAATACTCAAGGTAAGGCTGTTTTGTTTTGTTTTATTTTGTTCTGTTTTTGGTGGTACTGGGGTTCCTGGAAACCCTTCTACCTCTGGGCTACACTCCCAGACCTATTTTTTTATATATTTTTTTTATTCGGAAACAGGGTCTCCTAAGCCAGCGAGCCTGGCTATGAACCTGCCCAATCCTCCTGTCTCCGCCTCCCAAGTGCAGGGATTACAAGCATGCACCACCACGCCTGGCAAGGTAAGGTTTTTTTTTTAAGTATAGATTCATCACCAAAGATTCTGATGAAATTGGCTAAGGGTGAATTTGTAGTAACAATAGGTCATAAACCTCCTATCTGATTCTAACGTGTGGGTTAGACTTGGCTATCTCCATCCCTGAGTTTTTTAAGTGGAATGCTGGGATGACCTGGCCTTCTATTTGGTTTGTACATCATTTCTGTTCATAACTTTTATGTCATAAGATGCTTCATGCTCAATATATATTGTTTCCTCAAATGTGGAATGAATGATCCACCTGAAAAAATTGTTCTTACCTTACATTTTAATTTTAAGATGTGTCTTGTCAAAAACAAGGCATTAAGAAGAGAAGGTATCATTAGATTTCTTGCCACCAATGTCTGAAAACACTGGTGTTTTAGAAAGTATATACTGAAGTCTTATTTAGACTTAGTTTTGGAAAGCCCCTTGCTCACCCTGGGGACTGAAGCAATTGGTAAAAGAAATTAAAACAAAACAGGAAAACCATGTTCTTTATTTTTTCTTTAAATCTTTATATTATTTTTCACTAAATCCTCATTCCCCTAATTTTTTGGTGGGAGGTGGTACTGGGTTTCCTGGAAACCCTTCTACCTCTGGGCTACACTTCCAGACCTATTTTTTAATATATATTTTTTTAAATTTGGAAACAGGATCTCCTAAGCCAGTGAGGCTGGCTTTGAACCTGTGCAATCCTCCTGTCTATGCCTCCCAAACGTGGGGATTACAAGTGTGCGCCACCACGCCCGGCTCCCCTAAATTTAAATTAAATTAAATTTGTATTTAATTGAATATGTGGCCCTAGATTATTTTGTTAAATTTTTAAGCTGTTAATGTTAATACAGTAGACTATTAAATAATTTTAAACAATGAGCTGTACTTGGCATAACAATAAAAGAACCAATAGCACTTTGGTGCCTTAAAATTGTCTAAAGAGATTGTCATTTATAAGGAGACTGATAATTCTCTTAAAACATTAATTTGGTGTTGATGAGTGTTTAGAGAAAAGAGTGTTGCTGCAGGCTTGCCAATTCACCAATCTTTTCTGCCTCCTTTTCCCCTCCCCTTGAGATATTGTTCTGGCCCATAGAATCTGCTAACTGAGCAACTAGTCTAATGACCTCTCGTTATATTAATTGAACAACAGTTGTCATTTGATTTAAAGCTGTTCTGTTTATTGGTTGTCAATGGCCAATCTTATTATTTTTCAGTAATTCATACTGTGTCAGAGATATTCAGAGGGTTTTGGACACTGACACCTTAAGGTTGTATATTCTGATTGCTGGTGCCAGTTACGAACAGGTTAAAAATAAACAGGGAAACCTCAAGCATCGTATTGAGTATTTAGTTACTGAGCATGCCTTGGAATGAGTGGCAGGTAAGAAAAAGACAAGCTACCTGCCGACTTTCTAGTTCTTGGGAATCCTAACTCTACATCCTTTAAGCCAATAGGTGAGTTTCCCTTGTATTCATTTGATGCACTCTTTCTTTAAATTGATTTTTGTTTCATTAAAATTACAATAGTCTTAGCCAAAAAGGATAATTAAGTGTTCTAAAGTACAAATATTTATATTAAGTTGCATCTTACGTTTCTTTACATGAATGGAGATTCAAAGCAAGTGTTTAGTCTTGGATTGACAAAGTTGCCAAGAAGGCTTTTCACCTAAAGGAACAGACTGTGAGGAAAGCTGTAGGCCTGTGTGACAGAGGAAAGACAAAGAAGAAAACATGTGGAAAAATAAAATAAATTCTGTATTATTTCCTGTCAGCAAGTTATTTCTTCTTATAAATTAGTTATATTATTTAAATGAACATAAATATTATGTGTATTTTTAGAAGGCTATATTCATATAGTGGTTTAAAAATTAGAAAGAACAAGAGAGAAAAGAAGAGTAAAGAAACAAAGCACAATAGTGGATGACTGGAATCCCAGTAGTTGGAAGGCTGATAGAAGGATTCAAAGTTTGAGGCCAGTGTGTGGTAACTTAGCAGGACCCTGCTTCAAAATTAAAAAGATGAAAATAGATTAGGGTATAACTCAGACCTAGATTTCCCTGGGTTCAATCCTCAATACCACACACAAAAAGGAAATGTTGACATTTCTAGGACTGATGATGATTATGATAATAACAATTATGAATATTCATGTGCTAGGCTCTGTGCCAAACTGAACTTTAACATTTATTTTTTATGAATTCTGAAATGTCATTAAATGTCTTTTGATAGGAAAATCATAATCCAAAGTTGTACAATTGCAATGTGGTGGATTCAAATTGCAAAATCAATTGAGTCTTGTTTTAGAGCCCATAATCTTAATCACTCTGCTTTATTATACTTAGAGGAAAACTTTCCTCAATTTATGGAGATGAAGAAGTGGAAAATTATCCAGGCTAGTGGCAATGAAAACCATCTGAGAAAGGAGAGTCTGGGAGTGTGGCTGTCTGAGACGGCATTTAATCACAGCTGGTGTTTTAGGAAGATTTAGACTTTGTAAGAAAAACTTAATTCGAAAAAGATTGTCTTGATACTTTTGTGGATAGTTGATCAGAAAAAAAGAAAGACAAGTCACAAGACTACTTTAGCAATTGAAATGAAGACATGGTTTTTGACTATGGTCATCAAAGCTTGCAGAAATTCATAAAATAGAAATATATTTAAAGAGAATTCTAAATTTTGAGCTTGTGGGATAAAACCCAATAGGGACATTAGGAGAAAAATAAAACATTGGAAAACATTCATTGTTTCAAAAAGGAGAGGAAAATACTTATATTTTACTGGTGGTATAAAGTAATTGTGAGCAAAGATGTGAAACAATTTCTTACTAAAGTGATTTTTTTTATCCTGCTCTTGTCAGGTATTCTAAGCATGTTCAGCATGTCAACTTCAAATTGACATTTTAGTTCTTCTCACTGTAGTCTCTCTTGTTCTTTGTCTTTCATCTCTAGAAATTGGCTTGCTAAGAGGTCCAGTTCCCATAGTGCCACATTCTGTTCACATTCCAATATATCAACTTGATAACTGTCCCTAAGTGACCATGATTCCCAAAGGAATGTCATCACATCTATATATCTAGTTTCTAGAGCCCAGCCATTTCATTTAGTGTAGCTGGACCACAGTTCAAACACTTTCCTTGACGTCTTCATATTCAGAATGTTTTTATTTAATAGATTTAATATTTAATACTTACATTCATCTATAGATTAGTAACTGATATGCCACATCTTCTTTTCTCTTGCCTGATAAACTTGTAATAAAGTTAAATGACCAATAACTTCAATTTGTTGTTGTTTTGTTTTACCCAATGAAAGTCATTATCATGTTTGGTCAATTCCAATCCTAAGAAGTAATTACTAGTAAAAATTCTAAATAAATTCTTCTGATTAATATGTTACTATACATATATAGTCTGACATATTTATTACATTTATTAATTAGTTTCTGTACAAAAGTATATTATGCTACAAATTTTGGGTTGTTTTCTTTCATTCACCTACTAAGCTGTCATACATAGCTTTATACATCAGAAACTCAACCCATTGTTTTACTTTATTTGTGATACTAGGAATTGAACTCAGGGGTGTTCTACCTCTGAGCTATACCCCTGCCCTTTTAAGTTTTTATTTAAAAATAAATATTTTATTTATTTATTGTGTGTATGGTACTGAGAATTGAAACCAGGGGTTCTCTACCACTGAGCTACATTCCCAAAAAGCATTATGCATATAAATTATTATATATATTTTTATTTATTTAATCAGAGACAAGGCCTATATAAATACTGAGGCTGGCTTTGAATCTGTGATCCTCCTGTCTTCGTCTCCCAAAGACTGGGATGACAAGTCAGCACCATTTCTTCTAGTCAGTTCATTCTTTAAAATGGTTATTTAGGCCGGGCGTGGTGGCGCACGCTTGTAATCCCAGCATTTGGGAGGCTGAGACCTGGAGGATCGCAGTTCGTGGACAGCCTCAGCTACTTAGTGAGGCCCTCTGCAACTCAGTGAGACCCGGTTTCAAAATAAAGAATAAAAAAGTAGGGCAGGGGGTGTAGCTCGGAGGTCAAATGCCCCTGGGTTCCATTCCCTGACCCGCAAATAAAATAAAATAAAATAAAATAAAATAAAATAAAATAGTTATTTAGTAGCCAGGCATGATGATGGCGCACACTTGAAATTTCAGCATTTAGCAGGCTGAATTGCACTTCGCAAGAGCCTCAGCCACTACTTAGTGAGGACCTCTGCAACTCAGTGTGACCCTGTTTCAAAATAAAGAATTAAAAAATAGGGCAAGGTGCCGGGCATGGTGGTGCATGCTTGTAATCCCCAAACTTGGGAGGCCGAGACAGGAGGATCGCACAGGTTCGAAGCCAGCCATGCTGGCTTAAGAGACCCTGTTTCCAAATTAAAATATAAAATGGGTCTGGGAGTGTAGCCCAGAGGTAGAGGGCTTCCAGGAACCCCAGTACCACAAAAAAAAAAAAAATATGGCTGGGTGTAGCTTGGAGGTAGAATGCCCTTTTGTTCCATCCCTGATACTATAAAAACAAATTAATAAAATAATTCTATAGTAATTTTTCCATAAATCTTCTCTCACTTTATTGTATACTAACCTTGTAACTGCAAAAGATGTTTGCAACTCTCAACATTATGCATGAGAGTCTGTGACTCTGCGTGTGTGTGTGTGTGTGTGTGTGTGTGTTCATGTGTGCGCAAGTATGTGTATGGGTGTGTGTGGGTATGCGTGTACATGCACATTCAAAATAGCATGGTTAGGTTACAACAACTGACAATAGATTTTTAGTTATTAGATTTTTGTGACAAAGAGTAAAATAATTTTAAATTATATACACATTCCCAGCTTACTTTCTAAACCCATATCTAGTTACACCAAATATGTATATGAGGGTATTATTTTTACCAAACTCTTGCCAGCAATGAACGTCAACACATTTTTTATTTAGTTATGTAGCTAAATTTAGTTAAGTAGCTAAAAAAGTATAACATTATTTTATTAGATTAGTGAGCATGAAAAACTTTTTGTGAATTTACTGGTTATTTCTTTTTTCTTTTTATGACTATATTTTTACATTAATTTGTACCTTTATTTCTTTTATTCATCTCATGATGGTAGATTTTTTATTTTATATTAGCTCCTAATTTACATGCAAGAGTTACTCTTTATTAATATGCTACTGACTTCTTTATTTTGATGTATTTTAGTAAAACCTTTATTCTCTATTTGAATATACTTTAACCTATATGTTCTAAGTAATTGTACTTGAAATACTTAAAATACATTAAAACAAACATGGACTTTTATTTATTTACTTTTTGTATTGTGCAGTGAGCAAAGAGTGCATGAGGGAATAGATTTAACTTATCTAAATACACATATAATTACACCATCTCACAACACATATTTTCTAGACATTTAAAACATATAAAAATATGTCAGCCTTGTACTGTCTGTTCTTAATCATTGCAATATGTTAAATACAACTTTTAAAGTATTTAGCAGACATGAATAAAGTATTTACATGAAATAAAGAAATGTGATTATGCTTGCCAGAAGGCCCATCGTTTGTACATTTCTTCACATGGTCTATTTTTAAGACATAGGCAATTTTTAGAAGATTATGAGAGGTATGTATAAAAATATACTGTTATTTTTCAACAAAACATTGCCTTTTGCTGGGCACAGTGGCCCGTGCTTGTAATCCCAGCATTTGGGAAGCTGAGACAGGAGGATCCTGGTTTGCAGCCAGCCTCAGCTGCTTAGTGAGGCCCTCTGCAACTTAATGAGACCATGTTTCAAAATAAAGAATACAAAATAAGGCTGGGGGTATAGCTTGAAGGTAGAATGTCCCTGGGTTCCATCCCTGGTACAGCAAAAAAAGTTGCCTTTTAATTTCATTTTAATTTCAATATAATAGGAACTATAATGGGTGTGTAGGACTAAATTTATAGGCAATAATAAAATTTTAGTGACTATGCTTTAATTATTATGTTTTCAGCACTAGAGATTGAACCCAGAGCCTTATATGTGCTGGGCAAGTGGTCTATCATTGAGCCATACCCTTCGCCCTATTTATTTATTTACTTATTTATTTATTCATTCATTTATTTTATTGTTGTGTTACTGGGGATTGAACTCAGGGGTGTTCTAACTTTGAGCTACATACCCAGCTTCTTTAGATTTTATTTTGAAACAGGGTCTTACTAAGTTGCAGAGGGCCTCACTAAGTTGCGGAGGCTGACTGTAAACACCGTGATCCTTCTTTCAGCCTCCTAAGTACTGGAATTACAAGCATGTGCCACCATGTCTTGCTCCAGTGACTGCGATTTAAAAGAAAAAGTTTGAGGAGTTAAACGAAAAATAGAAAATGAGAAAGAATTGTTGGAAATAGATGCTCAATGAACAAAATTAGTTTAATATGGAAGTGAAGATAATGTTTTTACATAAAATAAATTCTTACACTAATTTCTTTATCTTCCTGTAAGCCGAGTCTCTTTTCATTTCTGTAAGAAAATGAAATCTATGAACAAAGTTGAATATACCTATTGAAATATATTAGTAGAAATCTGTGCATCTCTTTTATTATTATTTCTTTTCCTATGGATAAGACAGGTCAAGTCAAAACTTCTTGCACAATTCCAGGGCATCTTAGATCATGAAAAAATTATTTTTAAGAGAATTTCAGAGGAGGTAAGTTCTTGCTATCAAAGAATTATAAACAATACATTAATCCATTATTTTCTAAGTGCATTGTTGATATATATTTAGGATAAGCATAATATACACTAAAATCAATGTATATATGTAAGCAAACAAATGAATTACTAATATTTATTGTGTAGTTATGATTTGTTAAATAAACCTATTGTTGAGCAAACCATAAAGTTCCTTTTGTGGAGCTCAAGTGTATTTTAATAGAAATAGATTTTGTTTTATGATAATATATAAAAATTATGGTAGCATAGTATAAATAATGGGTACTGAAGAAGTGGTTATCTAGATCTTTGTCCCTACATTGCCACTTACAAGCTATCTGACCTTGGACAATTTATTTGACCTAGTTAAGTGAACTTAATTATGTTGTCAAAAATAATTTCCTCTTGTCATTTGGAAGACATAATGGAAAGAACTCTGGACTAGAAGTGGAATTGTGGTTTATGACTTCAGCTCCTGGCTCCAATACTCACCTCCTCTGGCCTCAGATCATAATCAGTAAACAAGGAGAACTGGATCACATAATATCTTAATCCCCTTTCATATTTGGGGACACAAAGTAGTTTTGTCTTCTCAATGAGTTTCATATTCATGAGGGAAAATGAGCTTTTTTTAATGTACTTTAGCAGGTGCATTGTAATTATACTTTATAATGAGGTTCAACATGATATAACATACATGCACACAACACTTTGGTGCAATTCCCTCCCGATCACGATACCCCCATACACAGTGTATACAAGTTATTGACATTGATAGTGACACCTATATATATGAACATAGCATTATTTGAACTGTTTTCTTCATCAAGCTTCTCCTCCATCCCCTCTCCACACTTTCTTCCCCAGACCTCCTTCCACTATATTACCTTTTGTTTCCCATTTTTTCCTCTAACTTTCACATATGAGAGAAAATATATGATTCATGACTTGCTGGGATCAGCTAATCTCACTTAGCATAATGTTCTCTAGTTCCACCCATTTTCCTGAAAATGACAAAATTTTGTTCTTCATGGTTGAGACAAAATCCATTATGTGTATATACCACATTTTCTTTATTCATCTGTTGAAAGATACCTATATTGGTTCCAAAATTTGGCTATTGTAAATTATTCTGCTATAAACATGGATAAAGACTTCCTGGAAGATGTCGACCAAGGGAAGTAGCACATATCAGTCCTGCTGACATTGGATCCCAATTGTCATAAAAACAGTGTTCTGACAAAAGAAAGAAAGCACCATAACTTCAAAAAGAGCATGATAAGTGAAAGGCAGCAGGAAAAGAAGTTAAAAGGCCAAGCAAAGAGCAGAAAAGAATGCTGCCTACAACCAATGCCTGTGGTTGTGCCATCTTGCCTTACTGCACAGGACTGTCAGAGACTCACAGAAAAATAACCAATGACTTGAAATGAAGTAAGTGGCTACAGCTCATCAGAATTATAAACTGTCAGATCCTCCAGCACAAATACGGGCTACAACTTGCAGCAGTGGTACTGAGTTCCATGCCCTCCAGAGTTCCAGAGTGGTGCTCAATAACTAGCCTTAAGTGAACCTGCTGTCCCTGTGGGAGAACACCCATCATGGCATCCATAGGGACTCCTGCAGCCACAATAAACTCACTGGGTTTAAGATTTTGCAGTTTAACCCTGCAAAAGTGGGGATGGAGTCTGCTGTTGGGCATAGAGGAGGCTCAGAGAGACTCAAGCTCTGCATCAGTAGAAAGCATGGAGGGACACCTACATTTAACACTAGATCCAACTAGTAGAATTTCTGAGATCACCACAGACTACCCAACTGTGGTGAACCAGGAGAATTCAGACCAACTAGGCCATAGTTGTGCAGAACAGAAACTCTTATGTATACACTGGGATTAGTTTCAGAGGCACCTTCCAACTACACAGGCAGGGAGAGACTCAGGCTCTGCATTAGTAGAAAATGTGGAGGGAGACTTACGTACAATACTAGATCCAGCCCCATTGATACTGGCCATCTGCATAGACCGAGAGAGACTCAGAGAACCAGGCTTGCAGTAGGCAATGTGCTGGTAGCACTAAGCATTGGCACAAAGACTGCAGAGGCCTAGTCTTCTAGGTATTTATAAATTTGTAGGGTTGCATTATTTTGTTGCCTTTTTTTGTTATTTTGTGTGTATGTATACTTGTTTGTTTGTTCTGTTCCCCATCCTTTTGAGATGCTTCTTCCCTTATACATACCTAATCTCTTCTCTCCATCCTTTATTTTTCTCTTTTTTGTCTTGTATAAAATTTACTTTAGCCGGGCGTGGTGGCGCACGCTTGTAATCCCCGCGCTTGGGAGGCAGAGACAGGAGGATCGCGCAGGTTCGAAGCCAGCCGTGCTGGCGTAAGAGACCCTGTTTCAAAAATATAAAATAGGTCTGGGAGTGTAGCCCGGAGGAAGAAGGGCTTCCAGGAACCCCAGTACCACAAAAAAAAAAATTTACTTTATATCATTATAATAAATACTCTACATTTGTTACTAGAATACTACTACTTATTCATTTCATCTAATTTCTACTATGTACTACCTTACCAAACTCATACTCTCATTCTATTCAATCCTATCTGTGTTAACCTATTCTTGCATTTATAATTTCATTTTCCTCCTCACTCAACCTTCACTGTTGAATACAACACAATTTGCCCTTGGATATACCAGCTGAAACCCAGAGACTGAGAGAAATCTATCAAAAGCAACAGATACAAAGTTCTGAAATCATGAGAAGGAGAAATATCAAGGAAGCAATGAGCTCCCACAACTCCACAATAATAGAACCTGACAACACAGAATTGCAGAGATCATCAGAAGAACAAATCAGAAATTTAACAGTAGAAATTATACAGAAGTTCCAAAACAAATTTAGAGTCTAAAAGAAATAAAGGATGTAATATTGAAGGGAAGGCATAGATTCAATCTATAAACAACAGATTAGACCACTTGGAGAATGGAATTCTCGCTCTTAGAAGATGATCACTTCAAAAATAAAGGCATAGTATTTATGCAATAAGGAAAACAATTTAACAGCCAGGTGTGGTGGGTCACGCTTGTAATCCCTGCACTTGAGAGGCAGAGGCAGGAGGATCACGCAGGTTCTAAGCCAGCTTCCCTGGCTTAAGAGACCCTGTTTCCAAATAAAAATATAAAAAATAGGTCTGGAAGTGTAGCCCGGAGGTAGAAGGGTTTCCAGGAACCCCAGTACCACCAAAAAAAAAAAAAGGAGGAAGAAAGAAAGAATGAAAGAAAGAAAGAAAGAAAGAAAGAAAGAAAGAATTTAACAGCATTAGTTGGGCATTGAAGAGAAGATATGGGCCAATCTTAAAAGAGCTAACCTAAGAATAATAGGCATAGAAGAGGAAATAGAGGGTGAAACAAAAGGGATCAATAATCTTTTTAAGGAAGTAATATCAGAAAATTTTCCAAACATCAAACAAGTGGTTGATGCACAGGTACAGGAAACTTATAGAACCCCCTTTAGACAAGATTGGAGAAAAGGTTCACCATGCAACATAATAGTTAAACTGACCAACGTAGAAGCCAAGGAAAGAATCTTAAAGGCAACAAAAACAAAATACCAAGAGTCATTCAGAGGCAAATCAATTAGAATCACTCCAGACTTTCCAAACAAAATTACAAAAGCCAGAAGGACCTGGAGTAACATATTCCAAACTCTGAAAGAAAACAACTTGCAGCCAAAAACTTTCTATCCAGTAAGCTATCTCTCAAATTAGACAGGGACATAAGAAACTTCCATGACAAACAGAAGCTGAAAGACTTTATGTCTTTCAAACCAGCACTAGAGAAAATATTCAAAGAGATTAACTTCAAAGGAAAAATAAGAAATGCACACTAGAACCAGAGAAACAATAATTTTCCTCAAACAAATAACTAAGCAAAGAAGAACAAACACTACTTCAAACAGAAGTTAAAACTATAAATGTTAGGAATTAAAAATAATCTCTCAATAATCATACTGAACAAAAAATGGCCTTGAATTCTCAATAAAAAGACATAAGGTGGTAAAATGGATTAGAACTATAATCCATCTATTTGCTATCTGCAAGAAGCATAGTCACAAACTAAAAGTGAAGGGCTGAAGCAAGGTAATCCATGTCAATAGAAGTTGAAGACAAGCAGGAGTAGTAACCATGATATCAGACAAGTTAGACTTCAAGCCGAAATTTATCAGAAGAGACCTAGAGAAACCACATAAACATGTAGAGACTGAACATACCACTGCTGAATGAAGAATGAGTCATAGAAGAAGTAAGGGGAGAAATCAAGAAATTTGTAGAAACAAACAAAAATAGACATACAACATATCAAATCTCTGGGACAGCATGAAGGCAGTATTAAAAGGGAAATTCATAGCTCTGAGTGCCCACACAAGAAGAACAGAAAATCACCAAATAAGTAAGCTAATAACATACCTCAAAGACTTGAGAAACAGGAATAGTATGACCATTAAGCCAGTAGAAAACAGGAAATTACTAATTGCAGAGAAAAATTAATGAAGTAGAGAGTAAAATAAATATAGAAAATCAGCAAAACCAAAACCTGGTTTCTCAAACAAAAAAATTAAGTAGAAAAATCACTAGCCAACTTAACCAAAAGAGAAAGAATTAGCCCAAATTATGAAGATAACAGATGAAAAAGAAGATATTACCACTGACAGTGTAAAATCCAGAAGATTATTACAAACTACTTTGAAAAACTATTCTCCAACAAAATAGAAAATATGAAAGAAAGTGACAATTTTCTTGATAAATACACCTTCCTAAACTAAGAAGATATAGAAAATTTAAACCAACCAATAACAATCAAAGAGATTGACGCAGCAATAAAGAGCCTACCATCAAAGAAAAGCCTAGAACCAGATGGTTTCCCATGTGAATTTTATAAAACTTTTATAGAAGAGCTAATTACAAAACTTCTTAATCTATTTCATAAAATAGAAAGAAATGGGATTCTCCAAAATACATTCTCTGAAACCAATGTCATATTAATACCAAAACCAAATAAAGCCAGCTCAGGGAAAGAAAACTACAGGCCTATATCATTGATGCAAAGCTGCTAAACAAAATACTAGTAACACTCATTCAAAACCACATCAAGAAAATCATACACCATGACCAAGTAGGGTTCATCCCAGAGATGCAAGGCCATTTCAATATAGGAAAATCAATCCATGTAATTTATCACATAAACAAAACCAAAGACAAAAATCACATGATTATTTCAATAAATGGTGAAAAAGCATTTGACAAAATACAATATCCACTTATGCTAAAAGCACTGCAGAGAATTGGAATAGAAGAAACATACCTAAACATCATTAAGACAATCTACAATAGGCTCACAGCCAACATCATATTAAATGGGAAAAACCTTCAAGAATTTCCCCTAAAAACAGGAACAAGATAAGGATGTCCATTATCACCACTTTTTTTCAATATAGTATTTGAGACTTTAGCCAGAGTAATAAGGCAAGAAAAGGAAATCAAAGAAGTACAAATAGAAAAAGAAGAACTCAAACTTTAACTATTTGCAATGACATGATGCTAAGATCCAACAAACTCAATCAAAACACTTAAAGAACTGATCAACAAATTCATCAAAGTGTCTGGATACAAAATCAATATTAAAAAATTGAAAGCTATTTTGTATACCAACCATAAATCCACTGAGAAAGAAATCCAGAAAACACTTTCACTAAAAATATCCCACAAAAAAATACCTAGAAATAAACTTAACCAAGGAGGTAAAAGACCTCTTCAAAGAAAATGATAAAACACTGAAAAAGGAAATCAAATAGACCTTAAAAGTTGGAAGGATAATCCATGTTCTTGGATAGGCAGAATATATATCATCAAAATGGCCATACTTGAGCTAGGCTTGGTGGCAAATGCTTGTAATCCCAGCATTTGGGAAGCTGAGAAAGGAGGATCACAGTTCACATCCAGCCTCAGCTATTACTTAGTGAGGCCCTTTGCAACTCAGTGAGACCATGTTTCAAAAGAAAGAATAAAAAATAGGGGTGGGGGTATAGCTCGGAAGTAGAATGCCCCTGGGTTCCATCCCCAGTACTGAAAAAAAAAAAAGCCATACTTCCAAAAGTGATCTATAGAGTCAATATAATACCCATTAAATTATCAAGGTCATTCCTCACAGACATAGAGAAGTTAGTTTTTAAATTAATTTGGAACAACAAAAAATCCAGAAGAGCCAAAGTAGTTCTCAGCAACAAAAGTCATGCAGGAGAAATCATAATAATTGACTTTAAAGTATACTACAAAGTCACAGTAATAAAAACAGCATGGTACTGACACAAAAACAGATACAATGAAACAGGATAGAAGTCTCCAAACAAATCTGTACACTTCCAGACAATTGATTTTTTATAAAGGGGGCAAAAACATACACTGAATAAAAGATAGCCTTTTCAGCAAATAGTGTTGGCAAAACTGGTTAACCACATGCAGAAAAATGGAAATAAATCCTATTTTTTCACCTGCACAGGATTAAATTCAAGATGGTTCAAAAACTTGGAAATTAGACCAGAGACATTGAAGCTCCTTGAAGAGGGCCTAGGTCCAACACTGCAACACATAGATACAGGTTAAAAACTTCCTCAACAAGATGCCAAAGGCACAAGAAATGTAAAGAATGATCAATAAGTGGGATTGCATTAAACTGAAAAGCTTCTGTACAGCAAGAGCAAACTATCAAGAACCTCAACAGAGAGCCCACAGAATGGGAGAAAATTTTTGCCACCTACTTCCCCAATAGAAGACTAATATCTAGAATATACAGAGAACTCAAGAAACTCAGCACTAAAAAACATAACCTAATAAAAAAATGTGCAAGTGAATTAAATAGACACTCACAACTGAAGAAATTCAAATGGATAATAAATGCATGAAAAAATGCTCAACATCATCAGCAATCAGAGAGATGCAAATCAAAACTACCCTGGGATTTCACCTAACTCCAACTAGAATGGCAATCATTCAAAACCCGAACAAAAACAAATGCTGGCAAGGATGTGAAGAAGTGGGAACTCTACTACATTTTTGGTGGGATTGCAAATTAGCACAACCACTTTGGAAAACAGTATGGAGGGTCCTCAGAAGAATGGGAACAAACTTAACATATGATCCAGCAATACCACTTCTGAGTACCTACTCAAATGAATCAAAACCAGATTACCAAACTAATTCATGCACATCTATGTTCATAGCTGCAAAATACACCATAACCAAACTATGGAACCAGCCAAGATGTCCATCAACAAATAAAGGGATTACAAAATTATGGGATATGTACACAATGGAATTTCATTCAGCCCTAAAGAAGAACACAATTAAGCTATTTATAGGGATATGGATGGAAATAGAGAACATTATGCTAAGTGAGATTAGTCAATCACAAAAAATAAGAAATCAGATTCTCTCCTTAATAATATGTGGAAGCTAGGGAGAAAAAGGGTCATAGGAGGAACTCTCGACAAAGAAGGAGAATCTATAGATGAGCAAATAAGATAACATAACTAAGGGGTATAGGAGGGAGGAAGAGGAAGATTCTCTAATGTATATATCACAAACATATCAAAGTCATTCAGTAAATCAAACAGGAGAAGGAGGGAAGGGGAGAGAATGGAGTGGGAATTGGGTAAGGTTTAATTGGGTGATGTGTGTGTGTGTGTGTGTGTGTGTGTGTGTGTGTGTATGTCTCATCCATCTTGTATTCCATAAAGATGTACAACTATAATGTACACATAAAAACTTTTTTTAAAAAATAAAATAAACATAGATATGCACATATCACTATATCTTCTGATTATTTTGAAATGATACTTAGGAGTGGTATAACTGGGTTATATGGTGATTTTATTCCTAGTCTTCTGAGAAACCTTCATACTGATCTCCATAGTGGTTTTACAAAAATAAAGCTATCAAGGAAGTGGGTAAATAGAAACACTTTAAACCATTGACAGGAGTTAAAGTTATGAAAATTAGTTTTCTCTGTGTTTCCCTTCCCCAGTTCTTTATTTTTTTAAAGTCTATGTAAGATTATAGTTGTGAATCTGAGAGAAAAATATGCTGAAAGTCTTAATTTCAAAATCATTTATTTACCAGAAAAGACATATTCTGTTGAATTTGAAACAATGGTAGGGATGATTTTAGGAAACACAGTGTACACTACAACTTATTTCCCCTGGGCTCTGAAGAAAGACCTCTCCTAAAACTTGCATTTTTGAGAAAGGTGGATCTGAATTCTCATCTGTAGAAAACATCTGTCAGAATCTGTGATTCATTGCCAGAAGTCTTCCTTTGGAATCTCTTTTTAAAAACAACACTGTATAACAAAAGGATGCTTTGTGTTTCAGGGATGCCTGTATTTAGACCACCTTTCCAGTCCATTTATAAACATGTCCAAGAAACACAGGCTATGTCTAGACTACCAAACAAAAAGACACCAAAATCAGACAGCAATAGTGATAGAGCATCATTGAGCTGTTGTGAACAATATTTTACCCTTCTATTAATATATTTTATAGATAATTTTCATAAAGAATGTAAAGTTACATAGACATTCTATGAAGACAAATTTCATTTAAATCATCCTCTATTAGTATGGACATATTTAACACACCTTTATTAACTGTGATTGGTGCTGATAGCTTAAAGAAATGTAGGCTGTTCAGGCCTTTCCTACATAAAAAGATAAAAACCAAAACTAGAGGGCATGTTAAATTTTTTCCATCTTTTAAATTGTATTATCTCATTTCTTATTGATTTAGAACTCTATATAGTTTATATACAAGTTCTATCTGAGATAAATATGATACAAATGTTTTTTTTTTCCTCAGCCCTTTCCTTGTTTCTGACATTTTGTGTTAAACATTTTTTCTCAACTTCAAGGTAATTAAAATTACCTCTTTCGCCTTCCAAAATTTTATAGGTAGCTCTTACATCTAAGGTTTTTATTCCAGTTATTTTTGCATTTGGGTTAAATTAAAAATTAAGGTTTACTATTTTGCATATAGTTATTGAATTGCTTCAATATTATGTGTTAAATATTTATTATTTTCTATTAAAATGCCTGAGAATCTTTGGTAGAAATCAGTTGACCATAAATGTGTGGATTAACCTGTAATACTGATTCTAATACATCTATTTGTCTATGTTTATAACAATATCTCATGCTCTTGATTAGTCAACCTATATAATCAATTCTCTAATAAAATAGTGCAAAGTCCTACAAATTTTATTTTTAAAGATGTTTCACTATTCTTGATTATTTGTATTTTCGTATAAATTTTAGGAAAAAAAAATTCTTTCTACAACAAAAACTACTAGGAATTCAATTAGGATTCCATTAAATACATTTATAGCGATTTGATATACTAATAATATTCAGTCAACCAACTATGAATGTATCATATTCCCACAATTTCGGATCCTTAATTTAGTCTAGGTATGTTTTGTAGTTTTCAGTATATATGCCTTATACATCTGTCAAATTTATAAATATTTCAAAAATTTTATATTAGTATAAATTACATTATACCTATAATAGCAATTATTTACTCCTAGTATAATAGAATATAATTTATTTTGAACCAAGCATGGCAGTGCATGATGTCATTCCAGTACTTGGGAGGCTGAGACAGGAGGATTGCAGGTTCAAAGCCAGCCTCAGCAACTTAATGAAGCTGTCAACAACTTAGCAAGACCTGTTTAAAAAAAAAAAAAAAAGAGGGCTACTGGAAATGTAGCTGGATTTATAATGCTCCTGGGTTCTTAGAAAAAATATATAATTTTATAAAATAATCTTGCATCCAAAAACCTTATTAAATTCATTTACCAGCTTTGATAGTTTTCTTTGTATATTCTCTGGTATTTTCTTTTTCTCTTTCTTTTTTTTTTTGCAGAAAATCTGAATTAATATATTAGCGAAATAATGTAGATTAGCATTTGGAGATGGGAGATGATGGAGAATAGCAGGAGGAAAGACTTGCATTGGCTAATAAGCAAACATTTAGGATTGAATACCAAGTTCATTGTCTTGATACTTTTTTAGGGAGCCCAATATTTTTTATTTTTTAAAGTTTTAAATAGCTAGTTTTTATGTGCTATTATTTCTATATTTTACTTTTTATGCTTTTATTGGTTCACTATAGTTTCACACCATAATATAATTTATTATCTTGATTTTGATGAAGGAATCTGATAGATATTGATAGATAATAAATATTTTGAATAATGGATACGAACTAGAACTAAATAAAATTATTTTAAAAAGTAACAAAACACTAACCAAATTCAAAGTAGAAAAGAGAGGAAATCTGTGTTGTAGTAGTTCAAATAATTTGGTTATCTTTGAGAACTAGAGAAGTATCAGGAGTTATTTTAGAAGATATGAGACTTCAGCTATATCTCAAAGTTAGTGAGCATGTTCATGAAGAAAACTTATGGATCAAAAATCAGTTGTGCTTTTTGACAGCACTAACCTCTTTATTTGACATGATATGGAAAGAATATGTGTTTATATGGAATCAGTTGGATTTGTTTTTATTTTTATTTTTTATTTTTTAATACTGGGAGTGAACCCAGGGGCATTCTATCTCTAAGCTACACCCTATGCCTTTTTATTTTTTATTTTTGTTTTGAAACAGGGTCTCACTACATTGCCATGACTGACCTTGAACCTGTATCCTCGTGTCTCATGTCTCATCCTTCCAAGTACTAGAATACAGGTGTGTCTCACTGCACCCAGCCTTACACTCCATTTCCCTTTTTCTCACTCAAAACTTTTCTTTGGTGCTAGTTTTTTTCTGTTATTTGTAACATTGAAGGCAGTCCTCATGTGATTTTCTGGTCTTATTTTAGGAATTAAAATGTCCATACTCTTATATTTATAAGAACTCCCAATTTCCTTTAAGGTAAATGTTCTTTTTCCCTCCTCCATGGATTCACCTATTCAGGTATGGAGCCTGCAGTGAAAATGAGATGCTTTCACCTCTATTTTTCAACCATTCCTTTATCTCCACAATCAAACTTGCTAAAACTTGTTTGATTTTTTTCTTCTCTATGGGGAGAAGAATTGTTAAAAAAAAAAAAAAAAGAGTAGTTTGAGAGGAACCACTTACCCTTTCCAGTACTGTGGTGATCCTGCCTTGTAAAATGGAGAGATTGGCTTGCTCTCATGGCAAGTCCTGCTCCATTTCCCACTGCGCAGATGATATTCCTACATGTTTTCCCCTCCCCTGACAGAAATCTAAGATTCCTCCTTCAGTGTTACATTTCTGAAGATAGATACCTGTGATTTAGGACACATCAAACCTGCAAACAGTCCTCTTTGTCACAAGTTCATTACTGGCCGACTCTTTTATGTGGCACAGTTGTAGAATACAGAAAGTGTGCGTTGCTGGGAAGTAGGTGATACCTTCCACTTCTCTCTATTTTCTTTCTCTTAGAAATTCCTCAGGTACTTGCATATCTTTCCCTCAACTCCAGGGGATACACATCAAATTATCCAAAAGCTTAAACTCTAAAACTCTTAAAGTCTTGGTTGACTTCAGATATGGACAAAGAGGCTTCTTGTTTTTCTACCTCTTTGTATGGAGGAACAGAAAAAATACCATAGTAGTTCAGCAACTTTAGTTTTAAAAAGTATTTCTCTTAGCTTCTTTAACCTCAAAATCTTTACTCTGTAAACATTAGTTAAGTGTGTTTTGACAAAAAGAGTTTTCATTTTGTCTCCTCCTTCCATTTCTAATATTATCCAGGCAGTCCATCATCTCAGTGAGGAATGTGAAAGCACTTGCTTGCTCTTGTTTTTTTCTAGGAATTTCAATTCTCAGCCAAAACTGAAAAGGAAGTTTTCATTTTAACATCCTGTTACAAGAATGTATACTGCCAACCAGGGGTTGTAATTGAATTTGTCCATCAAAATTTGTAGTTTTCAAAACATAACATTGTGAGAAGCATCATTTATGACCATCTTGAAAGAATGTGTAGAGTTAGGATATTTAATTTTTTGTTTATTTTCATTTATTTCAGATTATGAGTGAACATGGTATAAGATTTGGATTGAATAACAATATAAGATTATGAATAACTCTGGAAATGTCAAAATATTGGCAAGCAATCTTATTATAATACTTTTCCATGAAAGTTATCAAAATAAAAATGATGGTCTGAAAAAAGTTTCTTCTTATACAGTAAAAGATTTACCTAAATTGACATTAAAATCATTATTTGCTTCTTGTAATTAATAATGTATGACATTACTTTTAAAATAGGGTAATATGATTAAATGCCAATTTTTTGTCTTAGAACTAATAGTGAGGTTTAATGTAGAAAAACTCAAAGCACAATAAAATGATAAAGGTTTGAAATTTTTATATAACATTGGGGAGGATATGTATAAATTTACATAGTAGATGTCAAAAACAAAAATCCAAATAAGTAAGGAACTTATTTAATTCACATTTTTGCAATAGAGAGTGTACTATAGATCTGAATGTCAGAGTATCTCATCTAGGTAGTTTTGCTTTGACATTTATTAGTAGGAATAAACAAGTTATAGGTGTGGCAATTATTACAGTTTAAATAATTTTCATAGCTGGGCGTGGTGGCGCGCGCTTGTAATCCCCGCGCTTGGGAGGCAGAGACAGGAGGATCGCACAGGTTCGAAGCCAGCCGCGCAGGCGTAAGAGACCCTGTTTCAAAAATATAAAATAGGTCTGGGAGTGTAGCCCGGAGGTAGAAGGGCTTCCAGGAACCCCAGTACCACCAAATAAATAAATAAATAAAAGTAAAACTAATTTTCATAGTCTGGGAAGTCTCAGATCAATAAGGAATGCTCATCTCTGTGTCTAGGAGACATTGGGAAAAACATTTCAGTTAATCATTTGTGAGCTAAAGAATGGAGATCTAGAGGGTTTCCATTTGGCCTTATGATAGGTAAATAAGAAGGCCATCAGTGAGTTTAGGGAGAACCACAAGAAACAATGGACAATGAGTATAAGTCATATGGGAACGATTGCTTCTTTAGCTGGGATTCCAAAAAAACAAATACTGGTAGGCATGTCCTAACCATGACTGGTTCTTAGAGCAAAATGCTCAGGTAAAGTTCAACATCATCAAGGTTTCCTCTGGAAGGTATTAGTTCAATTAGAAAATCTTTCCTTATACATTTTTAATAAAAACCAATGGCATTGTTATTTTATTTTTGGTCATCTGCAAGTGAAAGATATTCTCAACTTTCAATCCAATATGTAAAGAGCTTAAAAGTCATCAGTCTCATCCTCAAAATAAGAGAAAAGCTGAACAAACTGAAAATCAATAACTCTACATAGATTTGTCAGAGAATTCAAGTCACAGGCAAACCACTGCTCTGACAACTGGAGAGAGGAACAGATGAAGAGGATCAGTGTTTGCTGGCTACCAAAGCAGCCCAGAAGTAACTGGTAGCAATACTTAAAGTGTAATGGACTGATGGTTGTTGTACATTGACCATGGACTAACTTGAGGAACAGAAATTCCTGGGTTATAGGTATTTAAAAGCTGCCATGTGCTCTGGAGGCTCCAGAGTTTTCCTTCCAAAAGTTTATCAGGTTGTCAGGATAGAGACCAGAGGAAACCCTGTCATACTTTGGGTAGGTGAAGAGGCAAAGCTATGGGATATGTACACAATGAAATTTTACTCAGCCACAAAGAAGAACACAATTACATCATTTATAGGGAAATGGGTGGAACTGAAGGACATTATGCTACGTGAAATTAGTCAACCACAAAGAATTAAAAATCTGAAGCTCTCCTTAAAATGCTGAAGCTAGGGAGAAAAGGAGTCATAGGAGGAGCTCTAGACGAAGAAGGAGAAACTATAGATGAGCAAATAGCCTAACTTCACCAAAGACGGAAAAAAAAATAGTTGAAATCACTTATGAAGATCACAGTTCAGGGTCACAGACTTATTAAATTCTCAATCATAGGATCTTAGGCCAGGTTTCCTCCTACTACACACATTTACAATCAGACTGCTATATATGATAGAGACTTGCAGCCAAGTGGATTACAAAGCTCAGATCCTATTTCAGAAGGAGCCTGAAAGAAAATTCAAAGACAAAAGAGGACACAAAAACAAAGACATTAAAAGAAACATGAGCCTCTGATACCTACAGATACAACAAATAGCAAACTGAGCCTCATCCTTAGCCAGATAAATATAATACTGTTCACTAATAGGTCTATTTACTTCAGCTACTTGAAACTTGATCATCATATCTGGCTTGGAGAAAAAAAATCCATGCTTTTATTTTATTTTTGGCAAATTTAATAAATTCATCTTTGTGATAAAAATACATAAAATCTTGTATCTCTGTAACATTATAGTAAATGTGCATAAAATGTCCATTAGTCTTTGTTAATAATCATTTTTTATTTAACTTTTACTGGTGCGCTAAAGTCTCACATCATGATGTAGTTGATAGTGATGGTGACATCCATGCACACAGCACTTGGTGGGCTTTCCTCCACTCCCTCCCCATTCTCTTCTTCACCATACAGGATATTGAGATTAGCACTGATATTCTCAAATATGCACTTAATGTTCATGGAAGTGATTCCTTCATTGATCCTTCCTCTTCCCCCTTTTCTAGACCACCTCCCTCCGTCTGCTGGAGTTTCTCTTGCATTATCTAAAGTCCCTCTGGTATCCTGATTACTCTCTAGCTTTCACATATGAGAGAAAACATGACCCTTCACTTTCTGTGACTGGCTAATCTTACTTAACCTAATGTTTTCCAGGTCCATCCATTTTTCTGAAAATAACATAATTTTGTTCTTCATATTGCTGAATAGAATTCCATTGTGCATGTATCCCATAATTTTGTAATTCATTCATCTCTTGATGGACATCTAAATTGGTTCCATAATTTAGTTATCATGATATGCGTATGTTACTATGATTTTATGATTTCAGTTGCTTTGAAAAGATACCTAGGAGTGTTATAGCTGGGTCATATGGTGGATCCATTCCCACTTTTCTAAGGAATCTCTACACTAATATTCATAGTGGCTGCACTAAGTTTTAGTTCCATCAATAGTGTAGAGGAATTGTTACTTTCCTACAATCTTGCCAGCAATTATTGTTGTTTGACTTCTTGATGATTGCCATTCTGACTGGCATTAGATGGAATTTCACTGTAGCTTTTTTTTCTTTTCTTTTTTTTTTTTTTTTTTTTTTTTGGTGGTACTGGAGTTCCTGGAAACCCTTCTACCTCTGGGCTACCCTCCAAGACCTATTTTATATTTTTATTTGAAAACAGGGTCTCTTAAGCCAGCAAGGCTAGCTTTAAACCTGCGCGATCCTCCTGTCTCTCCTTCCCAAGTGAGGGGATTACAAGCGTGCACCACCATACCTGCTTCACTGTAGTTTTGATTTGTATCTCCCTGAATTATAGTGATGCTGAACATTTTTTGTGTATTTATTGACCATTTGTATCTCTTCTTTTGTGAAGTGTCATTTTAATTCAGTTGTCCATTTCTTGATTGGGTTATGATTTTTTTAATATTTAATAGACTTCATATAGTCTGTATATCAGTTCTCTATCAGAAGAATAGCTGGCAAAGATCCTTTCTCATTCTTTAGACTCTCTTTTTAGATCCTTGATGATTTCCTTTGATGAGTAGAAGCCTTTGAATTTAATACAATCCCATTTCTTAATTTTATTTTAATTTCCTGAGCTTTGAGGGTCTTATGAAGAAGTTTCTGCCAGTCCCTGAATGTTTGACTGTTGTATCTATACCCTCCTCTAATAACTTCAAAATTTCTGGGCTAATTTCTAGATCTTTGAATCATCTTGAATTGACTTTTGTGCAGAGTAAAAGGTAAGGATTTAATTCCTTTATTTTTTTCTGTTTTTACAAATGGATAACTAGCTTTCCAAACACTATTTATTGAAAAGGCTGTCTTTTCTGCAACACATATTTGGAAACTGTCAAAAATCAATTGACTATAAATGTATGGATGGTTTCTGTATCTTCTTTTCTGTTCTGTTGGTGTGTGTGTATGTTTCTGTGCCAGTACCATGCTATTTCTATTACTATACTTCTGTAGTATAAATTGAGGTCAGAAATTGTGATGCCTCCTGCATGTTTCTTATTGCTAAAAATTGTCTTCCTATTCTGGGTCCTTTTTTTCTCCATATGAAATTTAGGAATGATTTATCTAGGTTTGTGAAGAATCAAATTGGTATTTTGAAAGAAAGTGCATTGACTCTGTAGATCTCTTTTGGTAGAAGAGCCTTTTTGATAATATTTATTCTGCTTATAAGCCATGCCTTAAAAAAAGCAAAACCATACTCTGAAGATGAAAAATAAACATTAGAATCAGACAGTAATGTCAGAGATTTGGGGATTTTAAGATTGGGACTATAAAATAGGTTTGTTTAACATGTTAAATTCTCTAAGGGAAAAAGTAGACAACATACAGTAGATTCACAATCTAAGCAGAAAAACAGAAATTCTAAAAATTACCTTAAAATGCTAAAAATAAACACTGTAACAGGGATGAAAAATTCCTTAGATAATCTCATCAGCAGACTATATAGGGCTGATCAGAGATGCTGAAGAAAAAGCAAGAAAAAGTTCTCAAATTAAAAAGTGAGAAAAAAAAAAGAAAAAACTGACTAAGCACAATTTGAAGATTATAAGGTATAACATATGTAATGGTGATGATATAAAGAGAAGAAAGAAATAGAGGAACATTTGAAATAATAATGACTACGTTTTTCAAAATTAATGACTAACACTGAAACACAGAACCAGTAATCTTAAAGAATGAGAAGTAAAATAAATACTATCATATATATGTATATTATATTCACTATACATGTATTTTGTATTTAATCTGCAGAAAGTCAAATAAAAAATAAGTCATGAAAGAATCCAGAAGAAGGGGGAAAAACTGTACCTATAGATGAACAGTATTATGAATTACATCGGACTTCTCTTAAGTAAGAAAGAAAGTGGAATGAAATATTTTATGTTGCAAGAAAAATATACACAAGCCTAGAATTCTATATCCAGCAAAAAAAAAAAAAATACTCATGGATAGAAAATGAAAGGAAAAATAACGACTTTGTCAGACAAACAAAAAATGGGAAAATTTACTGGCAGCAAACCTGCCTTGTAAGAAATATTGGATATTCTAAAGAAATATAATACATTATTTAGGTGAGAACTTTGATCTATGCAAAGAAAAGAATAGCTTCGGAGAAAAAATTAAATGAAAGTAAAATAAAGCATTTTATTTTATTCTTAATTTATCTGGCAGATAATGGCTTACTTAAAATAATAAGAAGAAAAGTGTTTTAGGTGCTTATAGCTTATGGATGAGTCAAATACATGACAACATTGTTACAGGGAAAGAGAGAGATGGATTGGCAATTTTGGTAATGAGGTACCGGCACCAATCATGAAGCTGTTATTTGAGAATGAACTTAGATTATGTATAACTCTATGTTGCAAATTCTGGGCCAGTCAGTAAAATAAAATCAATATGGCTGATAAACTGAGAAAAGTGAGAAAATGGAATCTTATATAAAATGATCAATTAAACCAGAGGAGTTTTCCTCTACCTTCTTTCTTTTCGAAATTAGAAAGAAGCAAGGAATAATAATAAGAAGAGGAATGGAAGGCAACAAAGAGAGAGTTTGAGAAATTTAGGCCAAGGCAATTGCCTAGGCCTCTGGATATTTTTGGCAGCCAGCCTTGATCGCACAGGAGATAAAGACACCACAGGCTAAGAACATCAGAGGCCACCACCACAGGGCGCTATGTGCCACCTACTACTCGCTTTTCAGAACCATTCAGAAATTGTACTCTAGAACACAAAACCTTGATGGGCAGAAGAGACAGATATTCTAATACATAGCAGGAATGATAAAAATAAAACCTTTAAAGTTATAATAAAGAGAATGAGAGCTCTATTGTATCTTGAGTATTTTATACTTTTATACTAAAAAAAAAAAAAAAAAAAAAAAACTACAGTCTTCCCTGCTCTGTGAATCCTTTGTGTCAGAGAAGTTCTGGCCGCTGCACAGCATGAACTCCTGGCGTGAGGACTTGTTGGGCCTGCAACCAAGTCAAGGCGAAGCACTTCTATCAAGTGGTCTTTCAGCTCAAGGTACATGGAGGCTATGCAGACTCATACCTTTTTGAGGGGAGCCTGGATATAGCAACCCTGACTGTTGATACAATATTTGCTTTGGGATGGAAATCTCTCTGTTCATGGCTAAAGAAATCCGTTTGAACACAAGACCTCAGCATAAAGTTCATCACCAATTTTGCAACACAGGAGAGAGAATATTTTTTTGAAGGCGTGAGAAAGCAAAACTAGGAAAATGATTTATTATACAAAGCAAAATATTTAAAAAAAAACTTACTTAATGTTCTGCCAAAGATAGAGGAGAAAAAACATTTTCTGCATCTTTTCTAAAAATCTGACTTGAGTATGTCACTGAGCATGAGTTATAACTGAAGACACAAAGCTGTGTTTAATGGTACTCTGTTAGATAAACAATAGGACAAAAGGCAATTCATCAAAAGAGACCTGTCAAGAATCACCACCGAGGTTAATAAAGTAGAAGGAATGGTCATATCAATGAACCTCTAGTCAGGATTTTCTCATCCTTTTACAATGTAATCTGACTGATGAGCCAAGAGAAACAAATTTTCCCGTGTTATTGTTTGCAAGTGTTCCAATAGGGTTTGCCATCAAATTCCCAAGTCCAGTAAAATATATCTAGATTGAAAATTACTAATGATACTGTAACAAAATTAGCTCATATAATATTGTGTCATTGTGACAGATCAGTATTATTAACTATGTTTAATTAAGTTAGCAATGTATGTTATAGTAAATATAATAAAATCTTTATACCATCATTACCACTAAATAAGCATAATAATCAATTTAAAAAGTAATCCATGTAATGTTTTCTGATGAAATACATATTACAGAAAGCATAAGTGGATTCTGCCAAAGTGTATCCTGTGATACTCTGAGGTGCATATGACTTTCATAAATACTGTTGTGCGTTATATTGAGTTCAAAATCAGCAGCATATGTTTAGCATTACATGTTGAGGAAATTCCAAGTTTACATTCAATAGTTAAAGTAAACAAATGCTTAGAAACACATAAAATTCTTATAAACTGTCACTACCTAACTATCACCTGTCAACATCCACATTTTAATGTTAACAGACATGCATTCATTGACTGGAATGATCACATGAAAACCATGCCCCGATAAGATTTAGGGAAATGAGCAGAAAAGTTTCATGAAGATAAAAGAAGGTAAAAAAGAAAGTGGCCCACCAAAATTTAATGAGATCTTATCTAGCCCTCTTCCAACTTGTGCTGCTTGGGCAGAATGGCCAGGAGCTTCCCAGAATCCTAGAGGGAGAAAGCAATTCTACCAGATTGCTGATCCAGATGTTCATCCTGGTGTAATCTAGGAAGGTCTGTGCGCCTGAACGGACCAGTATTTCATTGTGTGTGTCATGCCAAATGGCTAGAGTCACCAGGATGTAAAAGACCTCCATGTGTCTTGACACTCGAGTATGATATCCATCATCCTGGGATGCTAGCTCATTCCAAGGGGTGTAGATGTTTAGGGAGATAATTGCTAAAGATGTGGTCTCTCTCGTTTTCCAGTATCTCTTTAAAGGCTGGCAGCAATTCTGCTTTCGCATCTGGGATATTGACAGAGGTAGATGTCTGCTGGGTGGGATGTTTTAACAATTCATTGTAGAATTCAAAACTTCTGTGACTCCAGCAATATCATTCGGGCTGAGTATGTCTGAACTACCTGCCATTCTCCTCTCTAGGCAAGTATACAGGAAATGAATCTTGGATTGTATTTTATACCCCCAGATAATCTGAACAAGAGGAAATTTCTTTTCCCCCAAACTCTCTTCTCTAGATGATCTATCTCAAATTTGGGGGTTTCTGGGTACTGTCCAAATAGCTGCTTTTTGCCTCCTCTAGTCTGAGCAAATCTAAGTCAATTTTATCAGTTACTGGTAGAGACTATTTTAATCCCTTTGTGCCTTAGTTAAATTATATGAAGCAAGGAAAGCAAAAGAATTTTACAGCCAAGAATTTAGTTTTTTTTTTTTTTTCCGGTACTGAGGGTTGAACCCAGAGGCATACTACCTCTCAGCTATTCCCACAGCCCATTTTGTTTTGTTTTGTTTTAAAACAGGGTCTCCCTAGGTGGCTGAGAATATCTTTAAGTTGCTGATGCTGGTCTTGAAGCTGCAATCCTCCTGTCTCAGTCTCTCTCAAGAACTGGGATCAGAGGCATGTGACATCAAGCCCAATTTATCGCTGAAATTTTATTTAATTTTTTTATTTTTCTGTAGATCATATTGAAAATCACATACATTCAGAATGTGCTTGGTGCCCTCCCGACCCCCACTTCCCCTTCCCCCTCCCAACAATGAGTGTACAGGTTAACCATTCTACATTCATACTTTTACACATATTCAGCTGTAGCTCCTCCATTAATCAACCTCAGCCTTCTCTCTCTCCTACCCTTCCATTCTAGCTTTGCTGAGGTTTCCCCTCCATTATCTGGAGTCCTTCCCAAACTCCGTAGTTTGGGCATATTAGAGAAAATATATATCCTTTCTCTTTCTGTGCTTGACTGATCTCACTTAACATAATGTTCTCCAGGTCTTTCCATTTTCTTGCGAATGACATGATTTTGCTCGGTCTTTATTGCTGAGTGGAATTCCATTGTGTGCATTTCCCATAATTTTGTAATCCATTCATCTGTTGATGGAGACCTAGGTTGGTTCCATATTCTGGCTATTACAAATTGTGCTGCTATTAACATGTGTATGCATATGTTACTGTAGTTCTCTGGTTTCAACTCCTTTGGAAAGATACCCAGGAGTGGGATAGCCCGATCATATGGTGGATCTGAGATTTTAAAAGACCAGCTCCACCATTTTCTAGCTGAGTAGCCACCGGCAAATTGTTTAATCCGTTTTTGCCTCCAGTTCTTTCTCTGCAAAATAGGAGTTGAAATAATTCCTAATTTGTAAAGTTGATGTATAAATCAGATAAGTTACTACATGTAAGCACTCCAGGAAGAACCTGACACAGATACTCTAAGAATGCTTGCTATCTTTACTATTATCATTGCTGTCACCATCACCACCATTATCATCATCATTGCTTTATCCCAGTTTTCAACTGGAGAGTTCTTTGATCATTGGATGGCCCAGACTTCTACTGGTCAGTATGGTCATGTAAAAATTATAGCCAGATGAAGTTTTAGAAAACATTAAAAGAGATAATAATGTAAAATACTGGCCATAGTATTTATGTCATGTTTCAGTGGATTGACTTTTTCTCTTTTAAGTTTTCTGTGTGTTCAAATATATACATATATATACATATATACACACACATATATATATAGATATATGTATATATATACTTAAATATATATGTACATATGAAACATATCTGGTAGAGTAAATATGTGAAAAAATAATTACTTGCATATGGTAGATAATTGTCTAGCTTCTTTCAAAATAAATTTCTAAGGAAGGAATTTAAATGCTGAGAAATCAATAAAAAAAGAAAGAACAAATTTCTGAATGAGTTTTATGAGGAACAAAAAACTTATTGCAACAGTATTTAGCACTTGAGGCAAGACTTCTGGAATTGTGGAGTGGAGACTTTGGTAAAACCTCTTACCCACAAGAGCAATAAAACACCAGAAAAAATAAACTCTTCATAACTTTGTAAACAAAACAAATCTTTACAATAATTGACAGAACAATTATTCTGGAAAAATTACTGAATTCCAGAAAATTGGTGGGTTTTGTGATATTTTAACTTGACCTACTCTCATCTCTGTCTGCAGAAATACAAATTAAAGGAACAATAAGATATTATTCACACCTATTAGAATGATTAAAATAAATAAGATAGACAATAACAAATGCTGATGAGGATATGGAAAAACATGGCTGGTGGGAATACAAATTGGTGCAGCTACTTTGGAAAACAGTTTGGTAGTTTCTCAAAAAGTTAAACATAAAATTACCATTTGCTCTAGGACTTCGATTGCTAAGTATACACCCAAGAGGATTAAGACCATATTTCTTCAAAAAGACTTAGGTTGGAAGTTATATTATTCATTATATCTCAAACTGAAAAACTGCCCATCAACTAGATAGACAAAATAAATGGATAAACAAAATGTGGCATGTCCATACAATAAAATGTTATCCAATAATAAACATTTATTCTTGCAAATGAAATTGATCAAATCATAAATGTGCATATACAAACGTGATGAATCCCACTATTATGTATAATCATAATATAACAATTAAAAATAATCCTGATTTTAAAAATGTTGACACATTCTTTATCATAGATATACTTATCACAGATTTACTTAGCCTCACAGAAACATTAGGCTAAGTAAAAGAAACCCAATAAAACATACCACATACTTTATGACTCTATTTGTCTGAAGTATATAGAAGAAGCAAATTATCAGAGAGAAAAAAATAGAATAATTGTTGCCTAAACTGGGAATGGGAAAGGGCATTAACTATACATAGAGAGGAAAGATTCTTCTGGAGAGATAAAAGTCAACTCTAAAATTGATATATGTTAATATTTATAATACTCATTAAAGTTATCAGTGATTACTAAATTATGTATTTAAAATCAATGAATTTTATGTGATGTAAAATATACCTCAACTAAAAAACAACAGCAACAAAAACAAAGAATATTTTATGTGCTTGTATGTCACTATAACTATGAACTACCTTATAATGTGAGGCTATAATGCACCAATACAAGTTTAAAAAATAAAACGAGCATTTGAAGCAAACTCCTTTTTCCAGAATTTGAAGAATACTTCTTTTGTGGATTCCTGAACCAGTGACCTAGAACCGGGGTTGAATGGAGAGGAAGGTTTCAATTGCCAATAATTTGCCTGGCATTGCACATAGGGAAACTTTACAAAAGCATTATTTGTGGAGTGTTTCTTAAATTTTTTATTGGTACATTGTAGTCATACATCTTAATGGGGTACAAGATGATGGATGGGGAAGTGTTTTTAAAGCTCATTTTAAAAATAACTTTTCTCTAAAATTTTTCTGTAAAATCAAATTGCTGAAAAAAAGAAATAGAAATTTGACTTTCAGAATAGTTAAAGTCAAATTTAGGAAGCAGAATATACACACAGTACTGAAACGAAAAAGATATAAGTGAGCATCCTTAGACAGCTCTATACATATGATAGAAAGGAGCCATACTGACTGCCACACATGCTTATTCTTTCTAGGTTGAGACTAAGTACCAATCACCTAGAGACCAACAAATCAGAGTTTAATTATTGTACATAAAGCCTTTTATCACTAAAATAGAACTTGAGAAAAAATTATAAAGCAAATTGTGTTTCTTTTATTGAATATATCATATTTCTTCTTTCTCAACTAAGGGTGTAATATTTGCTCTGAAGTTTATAACTATATAATAAACACTTACTAAGCAACTATAATGTTTCAAGTACGTTTGGGATATAATAATAAATAAAATAGATCATAAATTTGCCCTCGTTGAGCTTTATCCTGATGAGGAGAGATAACAATACCATAAAAATAAAGAATATTTCAAGTAATTCTGATAGAGATGCTATAGAAAAACAGAAACAGAAAAGGGGGAGGGTTAGTGATACAGGAAAAGAGTGTAGATTTTATGAAGGGGTTCAAGGAAGCCTCCACGTGAAGCTGGGCAGCTCTAGGAAAGAGAACTATGTTAGATGAAGAAGTTTCCTGCCTCTACGGCAAACCCTGCACAGCTCACCAACAGCCACACTGGGAATAGTAATCCCTACTTACCTAAACTTTCCCTTTCTACTATTAAAATCACCTGAAATTTATAGTAGTCCAAAATAAAGAGCAAGTGAAATTATCCAGAAATATATAATACATAAGCTTTAAATTATGCAGTGTTTTCTGAGTAGCGTTTTGCAATTTCACGCTCCCCACTCTATACCACCTGGAACACAAATCATCCCATGTATCCACTCTGCATACATTACCTGCCTGTTTGATTTAGTGCCACCTTTCTTACCAGATAAACTATCATGGTATCACAGTGTTTGTGTTCAACTATCCCTCAGTTTACTTAATAGTGGCCCTGAGGCACAAGAATAATGATTGTCAATTCCAATATACCAAAAGAAAGCCATAAAGTGATTTCTTTAAGTAAAGTGTAAAAGTTCTGGGCTGATTGGAAAAATAAAATATTGTATGCTGTGGCTGTTAAGATCCATAGTAAGAATGAATCTGTCTGTGAAACTGTGAAGAAGAAAAAAATGTGCTAGTTTTGCTTATACATGAAACTGAGATAAATGCATAAACTGGAATTGGCATTACAATTTGAAGTGAAAGACAAGAACAGAGAAGGAGTTTTGATAGATGGAAACATCTTGTACTGGGCCTATACTAAGACTTCAGCAAGGAATCCCCTAAAACAAATAACATCAGGCCTTTAGCTACAAGTACAGGATGGCTATATAGATTCGGGAATAGGTTTTGACTGAAAAATAGAAAAATTACTAGAAGGGAAGTATCTACCAATAAAGAAGCTGCTGCCACAAATCCAGCAGAATTGAAGATGCTAAGGGCTTTCCCTTCCAGAGAAAGTCTTACATTGCCATGACACCCAACTATTTTGACGAAGATGGCCAGTAGAATCCACATTTTAAAAGTGCAAAGGAAGAACTAGGGTATAAAATGTGTAAGGACAGGATAACTGTGGCACTCTGGTGACACAAAGGGCATAATAAAGCCAGGTACTGAACCCACTGACTCTCAGAAACAAAGGCAAAAATGGTCTCTTGTTTTCTGGCTGCATAAGCAGAAAGTGTGACAGCCATATTTTTGTTGAACGGTTCCTCCAGTGATCCAACCCAGTAGCATGGAGAAGGAAGGGTAAAATTTGAAGTCCCATTAATAACAAATAGTAGCCATCCAGAACGTATTTGCTATGAAATTGAAAATGTTGAGGTTATATTTTTAACTTCAAATATAACCTTATGGCTTTAGCTCTTAGACCAGGACATCATTTGTTTTGTCAGGGCCATATACTGCCTAGTATTCGGTCACATTTGATCAAGTATCGATGCAGACCCTATTCTGAACATATTGCAGTGCCGGAAATCATTCTCTATTGCTGATGTGGTAACATTTATCAAAGCTGCAAAGGATGAGTTAAAATCAACAGCTATAAATGCCTCTTAGAAAACTTAGGAGTGAAGTTGTGAGTGATTTGAAAGGCTTCCCAGGAATCTATGGAAAGTTAAGAAAAGCATTCGTGCAACAAGACAAATTGAGGGAGAAGGATTTGCCAACATGTTTGACAAAAATGAAAACATAAAGGACAAAAATGTTGAAGGCTATTGAGAAGTGTTAATACATGAAAAATCGGAATAATTTGTTGTGTCATCTACAGAGAAAGATGAAGGAAAAATTAAAAAAAACCACAGAACCAGCAATGTGGATAGTAACAAAATTTTCTGAAGCATTTAAAATTGCATAAATTTTAAAGGAAAAAATTGTGGAATAAAATACTCAGATGCAAGATAACATTATCATTACTGAAGTATTATACACTCTGTAGCAACATTTTGTTAAATTTCATAAAAATATTTCACTCATCTAAGATTGCCAGTCATCAACATCATCATGACCTGATGATCCAGGATCACTCAAAGCAGATGATCTTCCTTCTGATACATTGTCAGAATATCATTAGCAGTCTAAGGCTATCACAATGCCTACATCATTTCCCTCACTTAATTGTACCAAATAAGCAACTTATCATCTCAAATCATCACCAGAAGAAGAATGGGTAAGGTACAATAAAATATTTTGAAAGAAACAGAGAGAAACCACCCACTTTTATTATAGAAACTGGTTATAATTGTTCAGCTTTATCATTAGTTATTGTTATCAAGCTCTTACTCTTCCTAATTTGTGACTTAAACTTTATCATAGATATGTATGTAGAGAAAATACCTAGTCTATATGGAATTCAGTATCATCTGCAGATTCAGGCATTAACTGGAGGTCTTGGAACACATTTCTCTGTGAATATGTGGGGGGACTTGTATGTGGAGGTGTTTAGACACCATAATAGCCAAACTAGATGAGGGGATGATGATGTTCTTGTTTTAAAGCTGAAGATATATATCTCTGTCTTCTAAAGGAACTTAACAGTCATTAGGGACATATTATCATTGGTGAAAGTATCATGAAATAATTCATCAGAGAAATATGAATATAAAAATGTATTGACAAATTATTAAGGATAGAAGATAGCATAAAACTACAGACAATTTAATAACATCATAAGGGAAATCACCAAAGTTTGGATGAATTCTGATGTGGGAATTTGTTATCTCTTTAATTATTCCTTTAAAAAATAAGAGATATTATTTATATATTGTCATTTTTATTCTCAAGAACTTATTTAAAGTATAAACAAAAATTGCAGACATATGTATCTTTTTAAGTTTATTCATTACAAGTTGTTATCAAATTTCAATTATTTAATGTTATTCACATCCTATTGCACAGTTAAGTGAAATCACTTGTTATTTTTCAAAGACTTTTGATGTGTGCATATTTTCAGAAATAATAGCAGATAATAGCTATCATTTATTGAGTAGTTTCTATATGTCAAGCAATATGTGGAACTAATTTATTTCAAGGCTGGGAGTGTAGCTCAGTGGTAGAGTGCAAGCTCACTCTTCACAAGGCCCTTGCTTTAATATCCAGCCCTGATCAAACAAACACCCCCATAAAAATACATACATAAAACATACATACTAAAAAACAGATAATTTATTTTAATTTATACTTATGATGAATCTACCAGAGTTAATATTCCATTAATTATCCTTTCAGCAAATGAAGAAGTTGAGTGTTAGAAAGTCTAAAAGACCTAAGCTCTTGAGACATCTAGGATACAGTTCCAGCCTTGGAGTTAGGTACAAAACTTAGCTTTACTACAAAGAATCCTGTCTAGTGACAATGGAAGAAACACAGCTAATATGAAGCTCAATTTGAGCAACTGAGTTATTGTTCATCTATAAATGATATGAAGAGCATTCCTCATTCTCTCAGTCTGTTCTCAAGCCTCAAGCATACAGCTTCACCCTCAGACCTTGAATAAGACAGTCTCTCACACTAGGATCATTTGCTTTTGTAATAGAAACTTTGATATTCCTCCTGTTTTTTTTCCTTTTATTTTGCAGTGTTGCCTATCAATCCCAGAGCTTTACACATACCAGGCAAGCACTCTGCTTTTGAGGTGTACCACCAGACAACCCCCCTAAGAGAAAGTCGGAGAGTCCAGGGCTAAATACTTGAACAATGACATGAAGGATAATGATAATTTGGTACCAACTAAAAAGACAGTACAGTTGCACAAATTTACAGAAATAAAACAAAGTAGGGTCTTTACAACATGCTGTGTGCTAGAGTTAATTCTCTAAAGATATATAGAAAAATCAGTCCAGTGTTGGAGGAATGGAATGCAATGTTTAACAAAAGTGAATTGCTGAAAAGTTGTCATTACAAAAGAAATTCTGAAGTGTATAATTGCTTTAGCTGAAGCAGATGGAGTTAATCATGCCATGTTTGAGGTTTTTTTTTTCACCTCCCCTTGAAATAATTAGCCACAAGACCATAAATACATTTTTCATGTCAAGTGGACAGTGGCTTCAAAGAAATTGGAGGGCAGGGCTGCAAGAGAGTGACAAAAGAAAGCTGACTACATATTTTGCACAAAAGGCAAAATATCAACGTGTCTTGTACAACCACTGAATGTGTGTCAACACGCATGAAGTCACATGTGAAGTAGAAACAATAGGACTAAAATAGGTAGTTTATTAAACAAAAGAAGCAATGAAGTGCATTATATGTATAACCTCAAATGCTTAACGTACATAGAAGGAACCTGTGAAATTTAGTTCACTCTCAGTTCTAACACCATGATTGAAAGTACAATGAAACTGCCAGAAAACAAATATTAAAAATAAGACATAGAAAAATAAAAGCAATCAAAGACAGAGTGGAAGTTCTCCTATTCAAAGCTATCAAAATTGTATTAGGTTAATAAAAGTATCAGCTATATGCCTTCTGCTCTGGTCATCTGAACCTAGTTTTATTGAGAAGTCAGTGAGTTTTATGAGATTTCATTTGATTTCTAAAGTCAATTCTAATTGTGAAAAAAAAAAGGGCACCCTTCTGGTTTAGCCATGCTGGAACTATTTACTGTGAACTCCCGAGTAAGGGTTTCATCAACTTCAAATAATGGTAATGATAAAAATTGTAATTTTCTGATCAAAGCCCCATATATAAATGTCTACCATTGTAATAAGACCATACCAGGAACTTACATCACTCCCTTATTTTACTGATAAGCAAGTATAGATACGGAAAGGATAAGTGGCCTTACTACCTCACACAAGTAAGTAACAGAGCTGAAGATGAAACCTTGTTAGTCCGCCTGTGGAGTCCATGTTCTTCTCCACAAAGATACACTACTCATTGTGACAGCTAGACTGAAACCACTTTGCTATGATAAACGTCATACGCTCCTTCCTAGATATAACCTGATGGTTCTTCCCAGTTATTCCTTTTCTGTGGAATATCTCCTTTTGCCTCTTCTCTAGAGTAACCCACGTTAACTTTTATGAGAATGCCATAAATTCCATGTAGCCCCAGCGGAATCAAGTTTCTTTTCTTCAATATAATGGGACAAGATCCTGGGAGGCCAAAATGTAAAGTCAGTGGAAATTTACCCAATTCAAAAATATAGCATCCTATATATCATTAAATAAAAACACTCAGAGGAGTTATGTCTAAACTCTGCTTACATAACTGGGAATAATGATTGAAAAATGATTTGTAAAAAAAAACTCACAAAAAATGTTCTAGGCAGTTTTGAAATGAGTAATTGATGTTTGTGGTATCCAGGGACAAATTACTCATTCAAAACTTAAGAAAGGAAGAAAAGACTCATGGGTGTTTCTCCAAATCTTATTCATCTTTTTTTTTTTTTTTTGAAGTACTGGGGATGGAACTCAGGGGCATTCTACCTCCTAGATATACCCCCAGCCCTATTTTTTATTCTTTATTTTGAAACAGGGTCTCAGTGAGTTTCAAAGGGCCTCACTAAGTAGCTGAGGCTGTCTGTAAATCACGATCCTCCTGTCTCAGCCTCCCAAATTCTGGGATTATAAGTGTATGCCACCACACATGGCTTTATTTCTTTTTTCTGTAGTCCATTGTACTGAATTATCTGGATTTTAGACACCATCATGTTTTTTCCATGTAGTTAATGTCACTTTAGAGAAACCCGCATGTTCTGGCATTTCCCAGACACAGAGCTAAACTTGAGGTCGGTTAGCAATGATACAAAGAGGGGTAAACTAGGAAACTGGACTGCATTCTGCTCTATCCCAGAGCTTCTCTCTCCTTACGTTCCAGAAATGAGGTACATGCACCTAAATCTGACTTTATACGCTTATCCAGTAGTGTATCCATCTTCTAGGGCAGCAATAATTCCCTTGCTTGCCCTACTTTTCCCCATCTAAAACTAAGTACAACTCTACCTTTCAATTTTAAGTCTTTCAACCTAAGGATTTAAATCCCTGCCAATTCCAAACATTAGCCCCAGAGAAACTGTTTTTCTAAGCTCACTTATAATGAACACTTTTGCCATTTTTACTTCTTGGCAGAATATCTTTATTTTTTTATTTTTTTAAAATTTTTTGGCAGGTCTGGGGATGAAACCCAGGGGCATTCAACCTCTGAGCTACACCCCCTGCCCTATTTTTATTCTTTATTTGGAAACAGAGTCTCATTAAGTTGCAGAGGGCTTCACTAAGTAGCTGAGGCTGTCCGTGAACCGCGATCCCCCTATCTCAGCCTCCCAAATTCTGGGTTTACAAAAGTGTGCCAACACGCCTGGCTTGGCAGAATACCTTGATGCTGAGTTCTAGTTCAAAGACCATGTACTTTCTATTATAATTCATTCCCCTCTCTCTCCCTCTCTCTCTCTCTCTCTCTCTCTCTCTCTCTCTCTCTCTCTCTCATACTGGGGAGTCAACCCAGGGCCATTCATCCTCCAAACTATACTTACAACCCTTTTATTTTAAAACAAAGTCTCACCACTTTGTTAAGTCTGGCTTCAAATCTGTGATCTTTTAATATCAAACCTCCTAAATACTGGCATTACATGTGTGTGCTACCACTCCTCCCTGGCTTTGTCTCTTTAAGTCCATTACTTTGCTGCGTGAAAGTTTCTCATATATAACTTTATAGATCTCCCTTCTTTACTCTGCCATGTCCCCAAGCTAAAAGCCTATGATAGTTATTTTTTTCCTCTCTTGGTCTTTGTGTCCATTTTCAGTACTGTTAAAGTTACCAGTGAATAGTTTCCAATCAACTATGGTTCATTATTTAATGCTTAATTCAAAAGATGTTAACAAGGTGTGGCGTGTGGTGCAAGTTTGTAATCCCAGAATTCGGAAGGCGGAGACAGGAGGAGCGTAGTTCTCAGACAGCCTCAGCTACTTAGTGAGGCACTTTGCAACTCAGTGAGACCCTGTTTCAAAAATTTAAAAGGACCTACAAAACAGGGCTGGGGGTGTAGTTCGGAGGTAAAATGCCCCTGGGTTCCATCCCCAGTACCAAATACACATATATATATATATATATATATATATATATATATATATTAACATAGCTAAATTACAAAACCGAATTAAGTATTCATCAACAGATAAAAGGGTAAAAAAATATAGTATACCTACACAATGGAGTCTTACTCAGCCCTAAAGAAGAAACAAATTATGCCATTTGCAGGAAAATGGATGAAACTAGAGAACATTATCCTAAGCGAAATCAGCTAGTCTGGAAAAGTCAGACGTCATGTGTTTTCTCTCACATGTGGAAGCTAGACAGAAAATAGAAAACCAAAAAGACTTCACATAAATGAAGAGAAAGACCAACAGAATAGCAGAAGGGGATTGGGAGTGGGAGGTAAGGAGGGGGAAAGAATGATTTAGGAAGGAAGCAATTTATTTTATGTCCATATAGGAAGGAATAACTCCCCGTTTTCAATAAATGTACAAGGGTGGGCATGTAGAGGGGAAAACACCACGGGGTATGTACACGTACATTGTATCATTTGGATCTGGCTTTGATGTAGAATTACAATGCAGCAGTAACAGTTTAAAAACAAATAAAGAATGCCAGCATATAGGCTCCTAAGGAGAACTCATTATTTCAAATATTTTCTGGTATGTATTACATTAGGACATTACCTGCCGCATAGCAGGCAATCCAAAATGTGTGTTAAAAAGGATGGGGGGGGGCAGGCATGGTGGCACACTCCTGTAATCTAAGTTCCTGAGAGGCTGAGGCAGGAGGATCCCAGGTTCAAGAGCAGCCTCAGCAACTTAGCAAGGCCCTCAGCAATTAATGAGAGCTTTTTTTTTTTTTTTTTAAACTAAAGTATAAAATAAGATTGGTGTTGTATGCAGTTCAGAGGTAGAACATCCCTGGGTTCAATCCTCAGTACTGAATAAAAAAGAAGGAAAGAAGAAAAAAAGGAAGGAAGGAAGGAAGGAAGGAAAGAAGGAAAAGAAATAAAGGAAAAGAAGGAAAGAAGTGGATCAGTGTTATGATGTGGATTTAAAGTACCCCCTAGATTTCATGAAACAAAGAAGATGTGTTGCGAGTGGGGCTTGTTGCTGAGGAAGGGTCTCTGGGGGGGTGACTTTGGGATTATGTATGTTCCCTCCTTCTTTTGCTCTGACTTCTGCTTCTGGTCTCATACCCTGAGCTCCACAAAGCTGACTCAGCCTGCCGGGCGTGGTGGCACACGCTTGGAATCCCCGTGCTTGGGAGGTGGAGACAGGAGGATCAAGCAGGTTCAAAGCCAGCCTCGCTGGCTTAGGAGACCCTGTTTCCAAATAAAAATATAAACTAGATCTGGGAGTGTAGCCCGGAGGTAGAAAGCCTCTGGGTTCACCCCTAGTTCCACAAAAAAAAAAAAAAGAATTATTCAATATTAGTAACAGAACATGGACTGATAGTACAATTCTTGATTTCTCAATGAAAAAACATATTTTATCATAAAAATGTATTTTATGCTTAATTTGTTAGTGATACTCATATCAATTAGACATTTAAAACTTTATGACAACCAGATATTATAGTAGCACACATCCACTACTACGTGACAGGTTAAGACAGATGATTTGCCGATTCAAGACCAGCTACAGCAATTTAGTGAGACCTAGTACTTGGGAGGCTAAGATAAGAGAATGGCAGGTTCAAGGCTAACTCAGTAACTTAGTGAGATCCTCAGAAATTTAGCAAGACTCTGTCTTAAAAATAAATAAATAAGCCAGGCATGGTGGTGCACGCTTGTAATCCCAGCATTTGGGAGGCTGAGACCGGAGGATCTTGGTTCACAGACAGCCTCAGCTACTTAGTGAGGCCCTTCACAACTTCGTGAGACCCTGTTTCAAATTAAAGAATAAAAAATAAAGCAGGGGGTGTAGCTCGGAGGTCGAATGTCCCTGGGTTCCATCCTCAGATCCGCAAATAAATAAATAAGAATAAAAATAAATAAATAAGACTGGGAGTTTGACTTGGATGTAGAATGCCACTGGGTTCAATTCACCCCCGTATAATGATAATTAATATTTAAATACTGTCATTGTTTATTTGGAAAGTAATACTAACATTTAAAACTTTGATATTAAGAATGATAAATTTAATATGGCAAAATGGACAGAGCATGAGTTTTTACAGTCTTATAATCACACCTCTGCTTAAGTTGTGTGAAAGGGGGTAAGTAAACTAGGCTGAACTCACTTTCCTCAGTAAAAGGGTGGAAAAATACTTTTAGTAAAGAATAGGAAATATTAGCTATTTTTGCTTGGTACAAGGTAACATAGGTGTGTAAGTATTAGAGAAAAGAATAATCTGTAAACAAAATGTAGTCACTTTTAAAATGTTACTAATATTTTATTATTTATTTATTTATTTATTTATTTATTTATTTGGTGATACTGGGGTTCCTGGAAACCCTTCTACCTCCGGGCTACATGCCCAGATCTATTTTTTTTTATTTTTATTTTGGAAACAGGGTCTCTTACGCCAGCGTGGCTGGCTTTGAACCTGCGTTATCCTCCAAGCGTGGGGTTTACAAGCGTGCGCCACCATGACTGGCATTACTAATATTTTAAATTTATAAAAGGTTATTATTTTATAACATTATTGCATATAATCATCTACAAAGGGAAAAAGTATAAAAGTATACAGTACTTTTTCAAGAATGAAAACAAAGATTGCATCATATTTTGGGGTATATTATATTTTCTTTATTGACCACTTATTCTCATTAATAGGTATTATGCTTCTAAATTAAAAAGATGCAGACAGGTGAAAGGAATGGAAAAATTAATATATGCCAGACCAATATCTTTAGCACTCATTTTTTTCTAAATGCAAAATAATTGATAGAAAATTACCTAAAGTAATATGTTTATATTAATGTTTTTTATCAATTGGTAGTACTTTAACTGAAGTGCCAGAAAACAATTTTCACTACTTGTGTTTTTTTTATTATAGATTTTAAATTAATCATCAAATGTCTATGTCACAGATATATTTATTTTTCCTTGTAATGCAAATTATACTACCTTTTACACTGTTGGTGGGAGTGCAAACTAGTTCAGCCACTATGGAGATCTGTGTGGAGATTCCTAAGAAAGGTGGGAATAGATCCACCATATGATCCAGCTATACCACTCCTGGGTATCTTTCCAAAAGGGTTGAATTCAGAGAAATACAGCAACATATGCATACCTATGTTCATAGCAGCACAATTTGTAATAGCCAAAATATGGATCCAACCCAGATCACCATCAACAGATGAATGGATAGCAAAACTGTGGGAAATACACACAATGGAATTCTATTCAGCCATAAAGAAGAACAAAATTATATCATTTGCAAGAAGATGGAATGCCCTGGAAAGCATCATGTTAAGTGAGATCAGCCAAGCACAGAAGGAGAAGATACACATGTTTCCTCTAATATGCCCAAACTAGAAAACACAAAGGATACCAGTAGGACCCCAGATATTAGAGGGGAAATACTAGCTAAGTTTTAATGGAAAGATAGGAGAGGAGAAAGGCCGATCTTGATTAAGGAGCATCTTCACCTGAACATGTGTAAAATTATGAATAAGACATGGTTAACCTGGCCAACCATTGGTGGGGGGGGGAGAGAAAACGGGGGCGGGGGGGAGAGGGCACCAAATATAGTGTAAATGTATACTATTTATGTTCAATAAAAAAAATTGTTAAAAAAATAAGTATAGAAAACATAATATAGCAAATGTTGAGAAAAACTTTGCTGTTTTATGACTAACAGTTAATTATAAAAATAATACAAAAAGAAAAGCTTGGTTGCAATATAGTATATATTTTTATGATGATATCTCCCCCCAATATTGTGTAACTTGGCCCACTAGCTGTACTGGTCTGTTTCATTTATCCTCGTGGCAAGCAAGGTAATGAAATAGAAAATTTTATGAGCCAAGTAAGTTCACTGGAAATAGTACAGTTCAATTGTAGTTGCTGAATCTCTCCAGGACAAGTCAAAATACACCTTAACTTACAAATATCCAAAGTTATGACCTTTTGATTTTTCATAAATTTTTCTTTACTGACACAAGTTATTCTTCCCACCCTTTTCCAGTTAGTATCTGGATTCTTTCCTGAAGACAATTTTTCCATGCACACCACATAAAGCTATCCATCAACTTCTTCCCATGCTTAGGTTTTTATTCATCTTACCGACACCAATTTTTGTTGGAATCAAATCAGAAAGTTAGGGAAACTACACATGGAAAGTATGTGACATGTCAAGCAGAATAACTTCCTACAAACAGTATTACTTCTTATAATTTACCTTGTTTATTATGCCTGCCATCATCACTATAGTGCGATTGTCCTTTAATGATAGACCAATAATGTTTTCCTTGTTTAATGCTTAATATAATGCACAGTTTTATATTTTCTCTCTTCCTAGCGTCAGAGGAAAAAATGAACAGAAATATTTTGGCTTCATAGTTCTCCTCCCATCTTTGTCTATGCCAAGTCTTTTCTTTTGAGCTCTGAACTCTTAGGGCAAAACAAGCCATTCCTAAGTTAGCTAAAAGGGATTTTCCTCACCAAGAAAGAAAAATGAATAGTTATTTGTCATTTTGGGGGAAGAGTAAAAGGAAAGTTATCAAAAACTCTTTATTTTCTCTGCTTAGAAATAGCTGACACCATGATGCACCATCTTCCTCTATCTAAACTCTCTTTTCTCTCAACTCGCATTCAATTATTCAGCAATTTTACAGGTCATTCATCGCATGTCACATTCATTATTCTAAACACAGGGTTTACTAGATTAAAATTGTATAATCCCAACCTCTGAGGTGGTGGGGACAGAATTCGAAAATAAGAGTTACGTAGAATGTGAAAAGAGACAGTGCAATGGAAATGTGAAAAGACATTATCTCTGACATTACAGAAAGTTTTCAAAAACGAGCTTTGAGTTTTGACATGAGTCATGACTTGAAAAATGACTAAAAGTTCCTAAATCAAGCTGACCAACTTCAGAAAACAGATTATGCAAGAACTAGGAGCTGTGATTGAGTGTGGCATTCTTAGCAAACAATTCTGAATCATTTGATAGATAATATAAGATCTATGACTTATGTCATTTGCTAAAAAATGGATGGAACTAGAGAATATTATGCTGAGTTTAGCCAGTAACAGAAAGTGAGTGAAAGCTCCTATGTTAACTCTAGGGTGTGAAAGCTAGGGGGAAATTGGGATACAAGAGGGACTCCAGACAAAAAAGGAGGAACCCTAGTGGAGTGATGGAGGGGCTCTAGGAGAGGAAGGAGTGGAGAGGAGGGAGATCTGATGAAGAAAACACTTCAATGGATGCTATGTACATACATCAAATTATCAATGCTAGTCTCAATATCATGTACAGGGAGGCTCAAAAAGTACTGTATAAATATATGGCCCTATCACTCTGAACTTTATTATGATGTGTGAATACAATTCACCAAATAAAACAAAGTTAATATTAAGAATTACTATACATATTATAAGTAATTCTCAATAAAAACTGAAATAATTTTGTGAAAAAGAGAAAGATCTGATAGAAGATTGTGGATGCTTTAAATAATAAGAGGTACCTGGGTAAAGTTTATATTTCTAAAATTCTATTCATTTTATTAGTGTATCCTCTACAAATACATAATTCATTTAATTATATCTAGATTGTGGGTGACTGTATCCTGTACTAAAAAGAAATGTAAGAGAAACACATCTGAGATAGCAAGAAAAGGACCTCTCAAAGTCTTTTGTTCCACAAAAGCAATTAAAACAAAATTACTCAAAATTAACTTTTTTATAGAGTTCTGGAAATTGACCAGAGATTTACAACAACCCTAATACCAGACAGTTTATTTTAGAAAAGCGATTGAAGCTCAGTAAGAACAAGCACTCTCTAGTACTTTAGCCTATTTCCATCCCTCTCTACCCAACTTTGAAATAGCCTTAAAATCTAATAGACTATTGATCATGGTAGTTGTGAAAATCAACAACCCGTCAACCAATGTAAATAGCAGAATTGGTTTTGTAACTCTCCAAATAGACTGTTTCTCACAGAATTTTCACTATATGACTCGTCTGGCAGCTCTCCAGGGAAGTTTCAATGTTAAAGCTTGTGTTTATTTGACATAATTAAAATGTCCTATCTACAAGTTGCATATTAGAAACAATCAGTGGTGAATGTTTATTTAAGAATGTTTGAGAATTAATACGTGTCCGAGATAGTGATATCAATTGAACTAACACAAACTGGCCAAAAATCTTCGAAGAAGCTTAGAACAAGATGTCCGTGTAGTGCTTTGATAAATTCCAACATATACCTAAGGATCTAGAAGGCCATTCCCATGTGCCTGGCTATGCATATGACTACAAAAGACCTGAGAGGCACCAATCTCTCATATTTAAATTGAGTTTCTCCATAAGCAAGAAGCAAAGATAAAGTTGACTTATGAAATGCATACACAAACCCCAAGCAAAGGCTGAGAGATTCATGTATTCTATGCATTTAAAGAAATTTCTGTCCAACCCTGAGCTGACCACTAAAGAAACTGAGCAGAGACTTCAGTGGCCACATATGAAAAGGAATACAATATTTACAGATAATGTTGAGGACATTTAATACATAAAACCACAATGAAAACAACCAACCTGGGGAGAAGGGGATTTTACTGATTTTAAAAGTTTGCCACATTACCTTTTTCACTATTAAATTTTAACAAAAAAATTATGAAGGAAAATCTTAATAATGTCGAACTAGTATAAGCCTAAAAAAGATACACATGTAGACACATGACAGTTGATCAGTCAGAAGAGAGACCTACAAAAGTTACATGAGAAAAATGACTTATCACATACAAGGAAACTTCAGTAAGAATAATAGCTAGTTTCAGCAAAAACTTTGGAGAGTAGAAAGCAATGGATTGACATTTTCAAAGTACAGAAAGAAAAACAGTTAACCAGGAATTTTATATCTGACAAAATCATTCTTTAATAACAAAGTAATAATTAAAATATTCTCAGACACCAAAATTTAGAGTCCTTATCATTGGCATACCTGCCTTAACAAGAAATATTAAAAGAAGTTCTTCAAGCTGAAGTAAAAAAGAAACTACACAATAATTGGCTTGAATTTAAAGAAAAGTATTGGTGTCCCATTAAATAGAAGTGACAATATACCTATCCTTTTCTTTTTAAATCTTATTTTATATAAGTCAAGAGTACAATTTGCGGACAGCCTCAGCTACTTAGTGAGGCCCTCTGCAACTCAGTGAGACCTGCTTTCAAAATAAAGAATTAAAAAACAGGGCAGGGTGACTAGCTCAGAGGTTGAATGCCTCTGGATTCCAGCTCCAGACCCGCAAAAAAAAACCAAAAAAAAAAAACAGAGTACAGTTTAATAATTATAAAAATATGATGATGAGGTTATAATGCATAATCATTATGATTGTCTCCCTGATATAATTAGGCATAATTCATTTTATTTTAATATACTTTAATTGGTGCATTATAGTTTCACATCAAAATGTAGTTCACCCTCTCCTAGAACCCCTTCATCTCCCCTGGAGTTTCTTCCCCATTATCTAAAGTCCCTCTTGACTCTCAATTACTCCCTGGCTTCCCCATATGAGAGAAAATATATGACCCTTAATTTTATGTGACTTGCTAATCTCACTTAACATAATGTTTTCAAAGTCAATCTGCTTTTTTCTGCAAACGACATAGTTTTGTCCTTTATCGCTGAGTTGAATTCCATTGTGTGGATATCTCATAATTTTGAACTCCATTTATCTGTTGATGGACACCCAGGTTGGCTCCATAATCTGGCTATTGTAAATTATGCTGCTGTAAACATGGATGTCCATGTATCATTATGATATTATGATTTCAATCCTTTTGGAAATTTGGTGTTCTCTTTCTAATTTCATTAGCCAGAAGTTTAAGTTACTGATTTTAGTTCCTCTTTTTCTTTTTAAGGTAGGCTTTCATAGTTACAAACATTTCTAAATACTAATTTACCTATGTTCTCTATGTTTTGGTATGTTATGACTCCAAATGACTTAATTCATTTGAAAATATTTTATATTTTGCAATTGTGGTTGTGATTTCTCTAATCTATAGGTTATTTAGGAGTGTGTTGTTTAATTTACCCAAATTTGTGAATTTCCTGAACTCTCTTTTTATTAATACATAATTTTCTTTATATGATTTAAATCTTTTTAAATTTATGGATATTTTTAAATTCTAAAACATTGTGCTGGAAAATGATTCATATGTAATAGAGAACAATGTGTGTTTTGCCACAACTTCCCAAATTCCCAACTCAATGCAGCATGAACTCCAAATCTAAAATTGTACCTAAAGTTTAGCATCATCTAAAGAAACAGGTGAAACTCAAGGTCTGATTCTCTCTGAGAATCTGTGAACTTTTGAAACCAGAAATGTTATAAACTCTCCAAATGTAAAAGTTGAATAAGCACATGATAGACATTCCCATTACAAAATTAAAAATAAAATAAAAATTAATAAAAAAAACAAAAGAAAAAAATCAGAAAGATGAAAGTGGTGATGGTTTCTAAGCAAATCCCAAGGCTACTAATCAAATTTCATTGCATCTTAAGTCCTAAGAATAATCCTCTTTGACTAGATGTTCTGGGCCTTCTGAAACTATCAGCCTTTTGCACATTAGACCTGTGATGACAATAAATTAATTATAACTTTCTCTATAATGGGTATGTATCTAACAGTGTAATTGCTGGCTCTAGTGGTAACTCTATGTTTAACCTTTTTAGGGACTGCTGTACTATTTTACAAAATGCCCAAGCTATTTGATACACCAGCAATGAGTGAAGGTTTCCATTTTTCCACACTTTCAGCAATCCTCATTATCCTGGGAGGTTTGCTAAAGGAATTCTTGGGCTGTCACCACCATTCTAGTTTAACTACAACCTCTCACATTCCTTCCTCAGCTCTATGCTGACTCATAGCCTTCCTCTAACATCCCTACTCATCAAACTAGTGTCAGTTGAGTCCCAGAGAACAAAACATAATAAGAATCTAGTTATTTAGAGTTTTTATTTACCTGTTATTTAAAATATTTTGTTCTTAGCACAATTACACTTGCTACCATTTAGTTAATTTGATTTTTCAAGTAAGCTCTCTGAAGCTGCTTGATTTTGCCTAGAGAAACTTCTTACTGCTCCCTTCTAGATAATTTCTGGTTACCTGGGGTTTAGCTGGAGTGAGTTTTAGGCAAAGACTATCTAGTGTCAGAGCATTACCCATAAAGAGAAAAATAAATTTAAAAATCAATATAATGAATTAGAATAATAGCCTAAATTACATAATTGCTCAGAAATTACTTATATTTTTGTAATAAATTAACTTACAGTTTTAAGAAAAATTTATGTGCATCAAATAATCTCTTTACCAAGAAACACCATATGATATATCTATATACCAAGGGAAAAATAAAGAAGAATATCTATTTTTTCAGTTAATTATGATTTTTTCCTAAGAGCTCAAGTAAAACTGGTACTTCTGATTTTCAGCTGTGTAGTTCCTATCTGTAATTTTTTAAAATTATTCTGTTTGGGTTCCCAGTGGCCTCATAAACGTGGGATATCCTCTTTAAATTGAAGACTATCAGTATCAGACTAGAATTAAGTCATAAAGGATTAGATTCATTAGAGCTGATGTTGCAATGTTTCTCCAACTCATAAAGTGCATTTACTGTGAAGCCAGAGCTTCAGAGATTTTCTGATACACAGAGTTCCCCATGGTAACAGAGATGAGCTTGTCTTTTAGTAATTTACTAGACCAAAGTAAGACTCTGGCCAACCATATGTTTGAGAAAGTTAGCGGATGCTCAGCATGTAGAACAAATTCCAGTCCAAAAGTAAAGGGATTACAAATGCCTAAAATTACAGTCCTTATCTCTTAGGCAGGTGTTTCAAAACTGGAGTGATCCCAATTTTTTTTTTCCTTTTTGGTTATTGTTTTTCTACAAGAAGTTGAAAAGGATGTTCAAGATAAGGCAGGTGTTCAGATAAGATTCCTCACCAGGAATGACTCATCAACAACCAATCAGGGAGTTTATATCTGTGAACAGGACTGGGGTGGTGGCTTGGCTCTGGCTATGAAAACTCCCTTGAATTCAGGAGAAACAAATATTTTTAAACAAAAGTTTGAAACAATTCCCACTTTAACAGGGGGTGCAATCTCCATATCCACTTGCATTCATTAGCTTACAAAGAATATTTTACTATGTCACTTTAAATTTAGCAGTTCTGACTTTGCTTCCATTAAAGTATATATTCTTAATATTTAAAATTTAGTAGAGGATAGACTAGGTCTCAGTGTATTTATATTAAACATATAAAATGAATGAATAAAATATCAATGAGTGAATACGTAGCAAAAGGAAACAAATATAGTGTTTAAGATATCCAATACTAGTGTCTGCCAGTACAATGCTAAATTATTTTTCCTAGCAAGAAAATGGATCTATAGATAAAGTTAAGATGAAAGTTTAGTGTCCCCTTGTCATTTGCCTCCACTGAAAATTGTGGCAGGGAAGTTGCCCCTGTTAACCTGTGAACATTTTTCACTCCCTTAGGTCACTGATGCTGGCTCAGGGGTTTAATTTTCCTTTCATTCATTAAGCACATTGGGAAGCAGAGTTCCTAACCCTTTCCAGGCTAAATGTGGAACAATCACATCCCCTCACAATCAACTGCCAGCGTGCTGGGACCTCCACGTTTCACTGTGCTCTCACAGTGACGCAAGTTTTTAACAATTGAAGGATATTAACTCAAAAACTTGTTTTCCAATTGGAGGAGCTCGAGGGATTTCAAATAAATGAACTTGTATAAACTGGAAGCTAGTACATGTGCCTTTCTAATTATTTTTCTTCAAATTAGGGGAGAAGGCACCACTAATCTCAAAAAGAAGATTTCAGAAATTATAGTTTCGAAGCTAAATCAGAATAACAAAACTAAGTAGTTGTGAATTGTTTGGATAATTTCAAGACATGATCTTGTCTGTCATTTTATTAAGGATACCAAATATTCAGAATGATGTTATTTAAATATGGGCATTTTTAAGTTCATGGAGTTTTTTTTTTTCATTAGGCTAACTAAAGAATAGAAATATCCAACTGAATATTAGATGTTTGTTACAACTCTTTCCTTTAATTTACATATCTTAATTGTAAACTTTTAAAGACAGAAAGTGTGAATTTGTAACAATGATGATCAAAATATTGTCACTGTCAATAAACAATACACTAAACATATCTACTGTCAATATCAGGAAACATCTTCTCACAGTGTTTAAATTAAGCACATTGCATTCCGAAGACTGGAAGCTATATGTCTAATAGGACTTTCTGGGAACTTTCAAATACTGGAAAGGTTAGTTAAGGAAACTTGGTTTGAAGAAATGATATGTAAATTGTCACTTTTTAAAGTCACTTCCTATATCCTTATAGGAGAAAGAGAGAAAGAATGAAAGGAACAGACGATGGGCCTACTAGTTAACTAACTTTTATTCAAATAACAGTGGATAAGTCTTGGAAAAAACAAAGTTTATGCATGCTTTCAGGCATATCTTTTAAATGTAGAACTATATATTAATATTCTACAAACGCAGGGCGTGGTGGCGCACGATTGTAATCCCCGCGCTTGGGAGGCGGAGACAGGAGGATCGCGCTGGTTCTGGCTTAAAAGACCCTGTTTCCAAATAAAAATATAAAATAGGTCTGGGGGTATAGCCCGGAGAAGGGTTTCCAGGAACCCCAGTACCACACACACACACACACAAAAATTCTACAAAGAATATTATAGTAAAAAGCTGCCCCCCCCCACACACACATACACTATGCTCAAAGGGAAAATAGCATTTTATACTTAAATACAATTTATTTTAATCATCTCTTGGATTTGAGGTACTTTCTGAAACAGTTGATCAGGAGTGCACATCTGAACCCAGCATGGTAGTGCACGCTTGTATTTGGGAGGCTGAGACAGGAGGATTTAAGGTTTACAGACAGCTTCAGCTACTCAGTGAGGCCCTCTGCAACTTAGTGTAACCTTGTTTCAAAATAATTAATAAATAATTGGGCTGGGGTGTATCTCAGAAGCAGAATGCTGCTGGGTTCCATCCACAGTATCACAAAAAATAAAAACGAGTGCACATTTGGGTATAGGATTAGAATAATTTGCTATTTATTTAGGTTATATTTCAATTAAATTATAAAAGTAATCCATGAAGACATACCTTGTAAAAGATTCATACAATACAGAACAAAATTAGATAATTATTTCTGTAAAATCGAGTAATAGTAGTAGAAGTTTTGAAAGTGACATCTCTTTTATTTTCCTAAAATATTCATTTTGTAGTATACTACAAATTGCCAATCTTCAATTTTTACAAGAGTATACAAAAGTCTGTTTCACATAACTGTATCAACAAGTTATTTTTCATTTATAAAAAAATAGTGTGGATAAAAATATGTTTCCTGATTTTATGATTAGTCTTTCTCTTATTCTTGGTGTGTTTGAGCTCTTTTCAATGATTGTAATTATATATTATTTTTAATTGCATTTTGCTATGCTTTACTTCTATCATTTAGTTTGTTTTATTTTTCTATTTGGTTTTTATTAAAGCTGTTTATGTGGTCTCAACTTGGGGTAGTTATATTCAGGTAGTTTATTTACTAAAGGTACAGTTACTAAGAACACTGAATGCAACTAAAGGTAGTCACTGTTTTGCATCATATAAAAACAATAATAAAAGGACATTCCAGCAGGGGGTGACAAACTAAGAATAAGCAAATATATTGTTACATAAGATAATTTCTGTGATGAAAGTAAACTATAAAATTAAATTATTGGGCAGGGGTGTAGCTCAGTGGTAGAGTGTGCACTTGGCATGTTCAAGGCCCTGGGCTCGAAATCCAGCACTCAAAAACAAAAACAAAAACAAAAAATGAAAAAAGTAAATTACAATCAGAACTTTCATTCACTGCTGGTGGGAATAAAAACATGCTAAAATAATTTTGAGAGATAATTTAGCAGTCTTTTCACATAGCTGTACATACTCTCAACACATACTCTTACCTTACGGCTCAGCAACAATGCTCCTGGATGATTATCCAAATGGGCTGAATTTGTGTCCACACTAAAACCTATAAACAAATGTTTATAGTAGTTTTATTCATAAAAGCTTAGAAGGAACCAAGAGTTCCTTCAGTATGTGAGTGAATAAATCATGGAACATTATGTACCATTTAGAAAAAATGAATTATCAAGCCATAAAATAGCATGGAGGAATCTTTAATGCATATTATTAAGCTAAAGAAGACAATCTGAATAGGCTACATATTATGTGATTCCAGTATGATATTCTAGAACTATGATATTCTAGAACTAAGATATTCTAGAACTAAAACTATAAATACAATAAGATTACTGATTGCCAGGGGCTGGGGGAGGAAAGTTAAATAGATAGAACAAAAAAGTTTTTAGAGTAGTGAACCTAAACTTTATGATATTATAATGATGAATATATATCATTATAAATTTTAAAAACCCACAAAATGGAGGGAATGGCATCAGCAATAATGGGGAAAAGGGCCTTCTGCACTTATCCCCTCATAAAAAAAATCAATTTGAACAACCATTCACTTGCTAACTATCTTCACAAGAGCCGAGGAATCCTAGTGAGAGAGTATAGCTACTGAGTAATACACAGATAAAAGCAAAGATAATTTGAATGATACAGGAAGACACTATCTTATTACCCACCTCTTTCTTCTCCTAAGTTTGCACAGTACAAATCTAAATAAGATACCTTCTGCGTGGAAAGAGGAGAGCACTGAGCACCTGTCTTCTGGCTTGGTGGCAGGTCGGCCTCAACACAACCCCACAGCTCTGGGCTCTAGACTGGTCTTTGTGGACCTAAGCACCAGGTCCACCCTTACACTAAACCAGTTTCCATAGCTCCAGTCTCCAGGTATATTCCTGCACCATGCCGTCCTCCACAATCCCAACCTCTAGAAAACTCATGGTATAAAACTATTTCAGTAAATCCTGAAACTGGCCAGCCCCTATAGACCCAGGCTACAGATTGATTTACCTCCAGAGACACAGATTCCAAGGCCTCTCTCAAGTCATAGGATGCAGCCCTGTTCCCATGGTTCTAGGCTTCAGGCCTACCTGAATGCCTGTCATGATGGCTCCTGAGAAGGCAGTTCATCCATATGGACTGAGCTACCAGGACTGTCCCAGCGCAGAATGACAGCTGCAGACTCAAGCCAAGGCTTATTTCTATGTCATGTCTGTTTTCATGCACCCAGGCTTAAGGCAGTCTACTGTGGACTCAGTGGCTAGGCACATTCCAGTGAACCCTGGTGTCAGAGTGTCTCCTGCAGACCTAGGATACAGGTTTACCCCACAGACATAGGCATCAGGGTCACCCATGAAGACACAAGCTACAGGACCATTCCAGTGGACACACAATCTTATCCACTAGTGCAGATCCAGGGAACAAGTTATTTCCTGTGAAACCAAGCTCCAGGCTCATCCATCCTCTGATCCAGGCATCAGAATAGCCCATTTGAAGTGTCCAGCAGCAATCTCTAGACAGGGTAACTGCTGAAGGGTTTCTCTGCTAAACCGAATGTGTAAAGATAAGATTGATAAGATGTGTAAAGATAAGAAATGCCTATTTCAAGTATAGATATAACAATGCTAGCCCAGGAGAATAACAAATATTTGGGAAAACATAATACACACAAAAGAACAAAATAAATAACAAATAACTGAACTTAAAGAAATAGAGATGTGCAAACTGCCTGACAAAGAATTCAAGACAATTGATCTTAAAATATTCGCTGAACATTTTAAAATATAATATTTTAATATGAAGGGTACATATAGAAAAGTAAACAAAATTAAGAAAGCAATACATGAACAACATTCAAAGTTCAAAAAAGATAGAAACCATAACAAAAGAATAAAATCGTGAAGCTGAAGAACACAATGACTGAATTGAAAAATTATATAGTTTCAACAGCAAACTCAATAAACTAGAAGAAAGAATCAGTAACTTCAAGGTCAAAGAAAGATTATGAAACTTAGGGGACACCAACAAGTGAATGAATATTTTTGTTATGGGAATCCTAGAAGTGGAGAAATAAAAAGGAACAGATAACTTATTTTTTTAATAATAGCAGAAAAATTTCTAAATCTAGAGATGGAAATAAATATCCAGATTAAAAATAAAGGAATTTCTACTGAGCTACAATATAATCAAATTCCCAAAACACCAAAAAATTTTTGAAAGTAGAAAAAAGTGAGAAATGTATCATATCCATAGAAATCTCTATAAGGAAGTTTCTAAAAAGTTTCTTAGTTTTATTTTTATTTTTTCTTTGTCACAAGGTAAAAATATATTATTTAAAAAATATGTACCTAGATATGGTGGTGTATGCTTACATTCCCAATACTTGGACACTGAGACAGGAGGACCCATAGGTTTGTGGACAGTCTCAGCAAGTAGGAAGACTGTCTTCAACGTAATAAGACCATGTTCCAAAATAAAAAATAGGAAATAGGGCTGGGGGTGTAGCTTGGAAGTAGAATTCCTCTGGGTTCATTTTTCAGTATCACCAAAAAGTGTGGATATTTTGATTGTGATTAAAAAAATAATGTGGGCTACATGATTTCTGCTAAATGGAGATTTGGCCAATGGCAAAGCATCTGGCTAATTTCTGAACTTTATAACTTTTGGGGAAAATTTCCGTTTTGTTTATAGAATATAGTGTATGTGTGTGTGTGCGCGCGCGCGCGCGTGTGTTCATATTTGTCTTTCATCTCAGAATTTTTCAGATATTTTTATGTTAGATATCCCTGTGTTTTCCAAAATTTTCATATTAATGATGATTCTTTTTGGTGAAGTGCACCTTTCATCAGAAAAATAAAAATCTGTTAAATTTACATATATTTTATTGCTTGGCCTACTTTCTTTTGCATTTGTCCACTAATTTACTTCTTATTTCAAATTTCTTTATAGAAATGATAGATGCATCTTTAAAAAGTATACATTATTGGAAAATTTTAAGGCAATCTGTGACTCTTGATTTTTTAAAAACCCTTTAACTCACTCATTATTTTGAATAATAATATATTTGGCATTCTGCAATCATATTCTCTATATTGTAATTACTGTACTTCTGATAGTTTTTATCCTTTCTTTTTTTTTGCTTTAATGTTCTTATTTTTTTCTTAAGTTTCTTAGAGTTTATCCAGGCATTTTATGTGCCAGCTAGACTTATGCTTTTATTTATGCATCTGCACTTAAATTATTATATTAAGGTCTAGAACTATCCTATATTATCTCCCCAAGCCAATTTCTCTTTCCAAATATTGCATATATATTTTTTCCCTATTTTGTCATTTCTCTTTACTCCCAGGCCCAACACTTCTGAATCTTAAATCCATATTATACCACTATATTTGAAATTGGAAATTAACCATTACAAATACTTAATGTTTAGTTTTTTTTCTTACCATATATTTATTACCACTTTTAGTCCTATTTATTAGATTTATTTTTAGTTTTGCTGAAAATCTTCCAGGAGTTCTTAGAGAAGTTCTATAAGAAATATATGAGATCTTATGTTTAAAACATCTTTTTACTACCTTTTCTTCTAATTAATGGTTTAATTAGATATAAGATTAAGCTTTAAATTTACAACAATATTCATTGAATTTGAGAAGCCTTGCTTTTTACACTTTAGCATCTGCTATTGACAAAGAAGCTTGACTCAAATCGAATCATTATTCATGTTTCTCCAGGAGCTTTAGTTTTTCTCTTTATTCCAAGAGCTCAACATTTTACATAACATTTCCATTTTTATTTATTTATTTATTTATTTCAGAATTATGGTGTATGTGTATTCAACATATTGTTATATGATGCCGATTTTCATTGGGAATTTTTTTCTGTTAAACTTATTTTTCAATTACTTTTGGTGATTTATTATCCTTTCCTCATTATTGTACTTGAATTCATTTGTTCAAATTTTTCCAGAATTATTCCTGATTAAAAGAATTTGAACGGTTGTTTAGGGTGAGGTATAATCATAGTGGTATAGTCTCTCGTCTTTCTTTTCTTTCTTTTTTTTCCCCCCTGAATCCTGAAACTTTATTTCCTCTTACAGAGCTGTTAGCTGCCTGGAACATTGTGTAAACACCTTCGCTTTCTCTTAGTCGGGGACAGGGATCGTCTAATCAGCCAGTGATTCCTGCGAAGTTTACATTTAATTGACCAACAGATAAGTGGGGTTGCCCCTTTTCTCCTTGCACTGAGTCCCTCTGCTGTATCTTTCACAAAAGATAGCTTCTTTTCAGATGTTTGTGCCAACTTCTGCTGCAATTTTCTTGAAAATCTTATTCTGCCTTGTTTTTATTTTATAGAAATCCCTCTTAATATCTAACCTGCCAGTGCAAGACTGCTGTATTATGTATGGAATCCTGTGGACTGTGTGCCCTTGGTAACCTCCTTCTTAACATGTTGAGCCAGGCAGGCATGGAAGGCACTTGATTTCATTTCCCAGTGCTGTTGAGATTACCAATTTATAACTCACTTTTCTTCTCTTTTATGGGATGTAGTGAAGAAGCAAGCCAGAGATATTTTATTAGTCTGATGTAACCAATCTCTTTCTTGATCATATCAATTATCTGTTGTTATCTGTGCAATAAAACCTAAAATTTGTTTTGGGGGAGAGAAATAGAAACATCTTGCCCCATTATGAAAATAAGACTATTACTATGGGAAGTCATTAATAGAATTTTCCCTTTTCTCCCTTTTAAAAATATTTTTATAATTTATATTTTGGTATATCATGTCAGTTCATGATATACCAAAAATAATTTTGGTATATCATGTTTCTAAGGAACTGGGAATATGTTGGTTCCACAAAAATGATTATGTACTTTTAGTTTTCTCTAAAAAAATTGAAATTAGAAGACAATGTAATAAAAATAATTCAAGAGAAACAATGAAGAAAAATAATCCACATTTTCTTAGCTTTTTCTGTAGTGCCATCAAATTGATGTCTGAAATGATTAGTTTGATTTGATATAAAAGATTTTTATGTGGCCAGTGTACTGGATTTATAGTATAGTATTTTAGGAAACATAAAGGTGACTCTCTAGGTAAGGAGAGAAGAACTTTGAAAAATGAGATTTGTCTGCTCTTATGCCATATATTTTCCATCACAGAAAAAAGAGGCCTTTAGAAAATTTTTCGCCTTACCTAATGTGACTCCACAGAGTGCTACTGAAACTAACTCCCTCCTATACACAGCCCATTATTTCAGTCCTTCATCTACTAACCAATCCATCTGGAACTTTAGTTACTTGCCAAAATACTCCTCCTTAAAGATGTTCTGACCTACTTCTGAGTTTTAATTTCCTCCTACTCTACTGAAGAAGTGATGAGCCCCAATCTCCTTCTTCCAGCTGTCAAACCCGCCTACTCCCCTGAGATAAAATATCTGCAGCATTGCTTTGCTGCCAACCATTCACCAACGCAAAAATGAATTTTGTATCTCCTTTTCAACTGTCAAAAACACCCCTCTCAATTAGAAAAAATTATGTCCCCCTTTAAATATATAACCACTCTACCAAATATATTGACTCAGATGCAATAAACTATTTTATTTTACTATTACAATTTTTCCAGTGAACATACATGTATACTCACAAACACACATTCAAGAATTATTGTCTTTAGCCGGGCGTGGTGGCGCACGCTTGTAATCCCCGCGCTTGGGAGGCAGAGACAGGAGGATCGCGCAGGTTCGAAGTCAGCTGCTTTGGCTAAGAGACCCTGTTTCCAAAAATAAAAAAGTATAAAATAAGTCTGGGAGTGTAGCCCGGAGGTAGAAGGGCTTCCAGGAACCCCAGTACCACCAAAAAAAAAAAAAAAAAAAGAATTATTGTCTTTAAAAAACACTAACATTTTCAAAACCATACCATTTGTAGTTTTAAACATTCAAGGCCTATATATTAAATAACATAAAATTAACTTTTATTTTTTTTATTTATTTATTATTTATTTATTTATTTTTTTGGTGGTACTGGGGTTCCTGGAAGCCCTTTTACCTCCGGGCTACACTCCCAGACCTATTTTATATTTTTGAAACAGGGTCTCTTACGCCAGCGCGGCTGGCTTCGAACCTGCGCGGTCCTCCTGTCTCCGCCTCCCAAGCGCAGGGATTACAAGAGTGCACCACCACACCCGGCTAACTTTTATTTTGAACCCAGATGTATAACTTTGATTCTAGATAAATCATTTATTTATTTATTTTGGTACTGGGGACTGAGCCCAGGGGCATTCTACCTCCAAGATACATGTCCAGACCTATTTTATTTTTTATTTGAAAACAGGGTCTCACTAAGTTGCTGAGGCTGGCTTTAAACCTGAGATCGTCCTGTCTCAGCCTCCCAAGTACTGGAATTACAAGGGCATGCCACCAAGCCTGGTTAAATTCTTTAATTTAAATGTAAATTTTTACTATTTTTTTTTTTTTAGTATTTGACTGTTTTACATTTTCCTAGTAGTTCTGTTCTTTTCTTTCTTATTTTTTACTTTTAGTCTTTCTCATTTTATTTACCCAATTGGTCTTTTTGTTAGGTATTCTTTATTTTTGTGGTTAACCTATAAAATGCAAGATTTATCATTGCTTTATTATAAATATATTTCAAATTAGTATTTTGCCTTAATTTGTGAAGTTATGCTTTTGTTTATTGACCTCTTTATTTTCGTTCATCACTTTAAAGATTTATTCTACCTTGTTTTGTCTGCTGAAAAGTTAGTTGTCAGGCTTCCTCTTGGACTTATGAAAGTAATAGTTACTTTTCCCCCAATTACTTTTAACATAATCATCTGAATTTTGGTTTTCAACAGTTTTTATAGCCTATACCTAGATGTGTTCTTCATTGCATATATCCTGCTCAGAATTCATAATATTTAATATTTTACTTAAATTATTGTATTTTTCAGTTTTTACTTTCTACTTGATTTTATTTTATGAATTCCTCTTCTACAATAAAATTCTAAATTTCATATCTATTTTTCTTGATGGTATTAATTATAATTATGTTAAAAGTAACATTTGATAAACCTAAGAATTAAATACCTGTGTGTCAATTTTTATTTTGGGGGTTTCTTTCTTTCCCCTATTGGTTTTCAATTATTTGATTATATATTTTCACACCCTGTATTTTGTTTTTTTTGTTCTAAACATTAAATATGAAATGTTATGAAGTCTTTTTCTTATAACAGATTAACTTTTTGTATGGCAATAAGTTTCAATATGGGTGAGTAAGATAGTTTCAATTAAAAGCTGAAATACTTTGTTTAGATTTCAGTGTCTTTGAAGGATACTATATTTCTGGCAAATTCTTATATCTAAGAAGGATTTTTTAATTGTGTGTGTGTGTGTGTGTGTGTGTGTGTGTGTGTGTGTGTGTGTATGAGTATGTGTGTATATGATATTACGGGTTGAATTCGGGGTCTTTCTACCTCTGAGCTACATCCCAGCCCTGTTTTTTATTCATTATTTTGAAAGAGGGTGTTATTAAGTTGTAGAGGTCCTCACAAAGATGCTGAGGGTGACCACAAACCTACTACCTTCTTTCTTAGTATTGAGATTACAAGTGTGCACCACCATTCCCTGTGGAAGAATTTTTTTTTTTTAATAAAGGCCCAATTTCTAAGGACCATTTGTTCTTGTGGGAATTATATTGTCCAATTATTTTATCCATCTACTTTCACTAGATAAAAATCTCTGTTTCATTTTTAGCTCCTTACCAGCTATTTTCTAAAGTTTTAAGAAATATGTCTCACATATGAGTAGTAATATTCTTTAAGGAGAAATTGCTCAGAGAATGTTAGATCCATTGCTCTGTGATATTATTATCTGAGATCTTGGCCTCTCAGTCTTAACTATCTTGAATTCCAATATTTTTACTCCCAAACTCAGGTTTATGGTTTCTTTGAGCCTCTATGCTCAGTGCTTTGAGTTCCTAAATATCCCAATGGGTAATTGTAGTGACAAACTTATGACTTATTTTGATAACTTTTTTCCTCTCTTGTGTCTCCTTTGCAGTCAACCAATCCAGTCAGCTGGCTTTTTTTTTTTTTTTTTGCATTTTGCATTTTGCACTTTATTTAGTTTATTTTTTTCTGTAGTTGAGCCAAACAGCAGCAATAGTCGGATGCAAGTAGTTTTGCTATGACCAGGAGCAGAAGTTTGTCACATATTTTGCATACAATATCACACACTGGATTTTAGGTATCTGAGTCAGATTGTTCTGCTTTGAAGACCGACTTTACTTTTCTGATATCTATATAGGCAAGTTAGTTGCTTATTCAAGACACCAATTTTCTTATCTGTGAAATGGTCATACAGAGTTCCAGAATTAGAAGGTTGTTTTGAGAAGGTATATATGAAATGCTAAGCATGGAGCTCACAATTGTGAAGCAAAAGTACAAATTACAAATGTGAATGAATATTAGTTTCTATTCTAAAGGTATTCATTCATCACTCAGCAGAGTTGACTACATTATTTTTATTTATGTATTTTATTTATATTTTGTGGTACTGGGAATGAAAATAGGGACATTTTACTTCTGAGCTATATCCCTATCCCTATTTTATTTTTTTCTTTTTGGAAACAGGATCTTGCTAGATTACTGTGAGCCTCACTAAGTTTCTGAGACCAGCTTTGAAACTGTGATCCTCTTGTCTCAGCCTCCCCAGTGGTGGGAATATAGGCATGTGCCACCACACCACTCTGAGACTACATTATTTTTAACCAAATTCTTCCCAATGCTTAACAATGGAAATTTTCTCTTTTGAGTAATGAATAAAGACCTTTGATAATAATCTTCATATGAATTTATTTTACAGTTGCTGCCGAATTTATTAAATTTTGTTTTTAAATTGTACCTTTTAGAATCTGTTTTTTCTACTAGACTCATTTCACCTCAAGTGTTTTCAAAATTTCTTTAAATATTACCTGAGTAATATTATATACTGTATGCTACATTGAACCCAGTTCTGCAGTTTTGTGCTGCTCTATTTAGCATGTATTATCATCTCTCTAATCAAATTTCACATCCCTAATAGAAATTATTAATTTTGTTGTTATTATTAATATTCCTGTGAGAAGACTGCTGAATACATACTTGCCATTCAATAAATATTTATTGAACTTAATTGGGGCATGAGGCAATAGAAACTAGAAAAAGATTCTTACTGCAGTTTAAAAAGTTAAGAAGATAACTGGGAATTCATGGTTCTTCAAATTGTGCTTTTGAGAAAGGTTTTATTTCTGTTCTTTGACCAAAAGAAGATGTAAAATATTGTCTGGTAAAATAAGTCACTTTATTTACATATTTCAAAAAGATAGAACTACTTCTAAATTATATATTTATTAATTTCATAGACAATTCTGGCTGAAATAAGAAACATTAGCCTGTTCTAACAAATTGAGACATGGTACACTGTAAAAATAGCATCAACATCTTTTGTTACTTGAAAACAATTCATCTTGTAGCTTAGTTTTATGATTAAAATTTCTAGGCTTTTTATGGTAAGAAAGATAACTCAAGGAAAGCATAAAATTAGAAAGTCTTCTTGAAGGTCTCTGGGATGCCCAGGTCATTTAGACCCTCTTAAGACAAGGCCTGGGCTTCTTAAATTAAGAGACTTACCTGTGCCAGGGCTGTGTCCAAGTCTTGTCTCAGCATTTTGTGGAACCTTAATCCTGACGATACCATATAATAAGCTTTGGGACATCATTCTTTTATTAAATTTTTTTAACATTTAACTTTTATTGAGATCTTCCTCACTTTGAGATTCCAGATCGAATTTTCTACTTAGGCTCCTGCTATCACTGTAGTATTTGTAAAAATGGAGCTTTTATTCACATGGCATAATGCACAGCTAGCACTCTCTAGAGTAGCTCTTTCTCTCCAGCTCCTTGGCATGCCTTGGCCACAACATAGTTCAAAAAGGAAACTTGTATTTAAAGAAGGGAACCCAAGTGTATCCAAGAGAGAGAGATATACAGTGCTCTAAGTGATGATTTAAACACTGATAATCAGAGCCATGATACAAAAATAGACTTTACCCACCACCACGTAGCTCAACTTTAAGAAAGAACAGGCGACATGAAGCAGCACAGCCGTAGCAGAGAACTCACAGAGACAACTTCCAATGTCTTGGAGATTTCACATTTGAGTGTGTATGGGCACAAAAGACAAGGCTCCATTTATTTGGATATGCTCAGCTCTGGAACATCTGCCCTTTTGAAAGCCTCTCATAATATATACCTGGTTAGTAAGGTAGCCCCTCCAGGAGTACGTCACTCTTCTGATTCTCTAGCCCAACTGTATCTTATCAATACTTTCTCTTCATTGCTTTGTAACAAATGCTTGGTTCAGTGCCTAGTCTTTGTCCCAATTCCCATCTGTCTTAAAGCCAAGATAGATAAACTCCAAATAACCAAGTTATAAGGGTAATTGATCAAGGATCTAATGTTCAGGTTTTTTGAGGCCAAAGAAATGGCCACAGAACCTGGCCTTTCCTCTGGACCCCAACTTTCTGACAATGCTTACAAATTAGTAAATGATGGACAAAAATAATATCTGCTAATAGCCTGGAGGTAGAAAGCCCCTGGGTTCCACTCCCAGTACCACCAAAAAATAGATAAATAAAATAAAATAATATCTGCTAATACATAGATTATAATTAGTCAATGATATTTAAATACGGGAATATTTATTTATTGCTTGTTATATTTTGGCATTAAAATGGCACCAAATATAAGCATTTCCATCTGCTTAGATTAGTAGTTTAATTCAAAATGATGAAATCATATTTTTTGGAATACTGCAGTGGTCATTCAAATTGGAATTATTATGTCTTTTTCTTAATATTAGCACACTCAGAATATTTTGTGGCAAATAAGTTGAGGTATATGGGTTTGGCTGGCTATTTCTTTATGTTCAAAATATTTGTATCAAATGATGCTCAGAAAAAAGACAAGGATTTTTTTTTTTTTTTACTTCTGCTATTAAAGAAGTATCAATCAGGTGAAACTAGCAAAAAAAAAAATGTGAACTTAGTTTTATTTAACCAGATCAAAGTAAATAATGTTATCTTTCAGAGGCAAGGTTAATGTAAAATATTTCAATACTAAAACCACTTATAATATGTTTAAATAAGGCACTCATAAAATTTATAGTCAAACTATTGAAAACAATAAAGAAAATACCATTCATATCCAACAAAACATTTATTGTACTGTTATCAAAGAGTTCAGAAATATTTATTGTCTGTTTTGAATCTTGGTCCCATTATGGCCATTCCAAGAAAGCATCTCTGTACTTGGACCTGAAGATCTCATTATGGATCTCTGAGTAATCTACTTATTATCTGATGAAATCCTTTTGGAAGTCTTCCCAGTATTGGGTTGCAAATGTTCTGCAAGACACATACAAAAGCCAATTATCCTGCCAGGATGGTATTTAAGAGAGACACAGGTCTACAAATTTTTACTAGGTGATAGTTTCCCAGTCATCTGAATTATTAAAAATTCAGAAAATGTCAAACTTTAGAGAATATTATTTCTCACCTAAGAACATTTTAGAAAGTTTCCATAACCATCAAGTGAGAAATCAGGACTCTTTTTATATGCATTCCTTGGAAAAGGGAAAGTGATGGTAAGGATAAAGATGAGGGCAGAACTGAATGTAAAACTTCATGGAAATGTATTTGATCTTCTACTGACCCTGGACACAGAACACTCTCATTTGAACCTATTTTGTAGGAATGGGTAAAAGACCGCTTATATGATATAGTCATTGGAAAGGTGGACAAAATTAGAGACAGAAAAGAATGAAACTTGTCAAGTTCTCAGCCTAAGGTGATGTGGATGTCTATCCACGGCCCCCCAAAGCTCTCATTCCAGGAAACACATACCAATCCTTACAGAATTAGAGCCTCACTGCATTATTCATTAGGAGCATCTGTGAAGGTGACTGAAATGGTATGTTAAATTTTTCCATATAAATGGGAGAAAGGAAAATATCCAGACACTATATAGATTGGATTTCTCCTTTCTCTTATGACATACATGCCTCTCTTAGCCAAAGAGACAAATATTCTATGTATCCATCAGCTTTGATGATCTTCTGAACTCTCTTGGGAATAATGTGTATATTTTCCAGGATCACCTCCATGTTTCTGGAGTAATCCTTTGAATAGCCCCACCCTTTCCTTCATTCAATCAGTAAAACAACAAATCCTGGATGGCAGGTAGATGAATGGCTTGTAAGCAATGATGCTTGATATGAGTTACCCTTGGAAATGTGGTGAATCACTGATGTCATTACATACATCTCTTGGTATGTTCATAAATTTATATTCCATGACTTATAGATATTGACAATAAATTGGGATGACATTACTTTTTGTTCATTTTTCATACTATACTCAAATATACAGACCTAAAATGAAAATAATATGAATCAGGGACATTGGTATCTTCTTTTACTGTGGCTGTCCTCTGGAAGCGCTTTCTCCCTCTCTAAAATACTTACGCGACCCTGGGCCCCGGGCCAAACTACGCATAGCACGCCAGACCCCTGGAGAAACCAGGCCCAGTAAGACGCTGGGTTCTGGGCGGGGGTCGCGCGCAGGGCACGCCAGCTGGGGCCTGGGTCGCGGGACTCTGGGCCCCTGGCCGAACTGCGGGTAGCACGCCAGAACCCTGGAGAAACCGGGCCCAGTAAGACGCTGGGTTCTGGGCGGGGGTCGCGCGCGGGGCACGCCAGAAGGGGCCCGGGTCGCGGGACTCTGGGCCCCAGGCCGAACTGCGGGTAGCACGCCAGACCCCTGGAGAAACCAGGCCCAGTAAGATGCTGGGTTCTGGGCGTGGGTCGCCCGCGGGGCACTCCAGCTGGGGCCCGGGTCGTGGGACTCTGGGCCCCGGGCCGAACTGCGAGTAGCACGCCAGACCCCTGGAGAAACCGGGCCCAGAACAGAAAAATATAAAGAAAAATATCGGAGAGGAGGTAAGAAAGCCGTTATGGATGCCAGGACACTGGAGATGCAGACAAAACTTATCTAAATGCACTGGAACTTATGGAAAAATTTGCCGTGAAAGAGGACTGCTATTTCTCTATATTGTTAAGAATCTCAGACATCACATATAAGGAGAGAGTTTAGCGGAGACCAAGGAGAAATGCGGTGTTGAAAGAGTTCTCCACGATGGTGGTGGAGACTTGTATTCAGGAGAAGCAGAAACCGGATCTTACCAACTTTATTTTTTTGGAGAAATTACACCAAATGTCGAATGCTACCATCACGCATGCTTAGGAACACTTGACAACATTCAGAGTGGAAAAAGAGCCTGGGAAGGATTTGAAACGGTGGAGGCAGTGGCAATGCCAGTGGCCAATACTCAGGGGAGGCAGAGATCTGATACATTACACCTGGAAGCTTTGAAATAATAACCACAGAGACAGTGATCGGAACCTGCTGAGGGGTTAGGTGGGCGCCGGGGCCAGTGGCCGACATCGGAGCTTGCTGTGAGGCAAGGCCACTACTGAGGCCTCCGTGGCCAGGATTGGAACCTGCAGAGGGGTTAGACCGATGCTGGGGCCAGCGAGGCTGGCATTGGAGCCTGCCGTGAGGCAAGGCTTGTGCTAGGGCCTCCGAGGCCAAGATAAGAGCCTGCTGAGGGGTTAGGCCAGTGCTGGGGCCAGCAAGGCCGGCATCGGAGCCTGCCGTGAGGCAAGGCCGGTACTGGGGCCTCCGAGGCCAGGATAAGAGCCTGCCGAGGGGTTAGGCCGGTGCTGGGGCCAGCGAGGCCGACATCGGAGCCTGTCTTGAGGCAAGGCCGGTACTGGGGCCTCGAGGTCAGGATAAGAGCCTGCTAAGGGGTTAGGCCGGTGCTGGGGCCAGCGAGGCCGGCATCGGAGCCTGCCGTGAGGCCTGACCAGTGCTGGGGCCTCCAAGGCTGGGATCGGAGCCTGCCGAGGGGTTAGGCTGGTGCTGGGGCCAGCGAGGCCAGCATCGGAGCCTGCCATGAGGCAAGGCAGGTACTGGGGCCTCCGAGGCCAGGATAAGAGCCTGCCGAGGGGTTAGGCGCATCGGAGCCTACCTTGAGGCAAGGCTGGTACTGGGGCCTCGAGGCCAGGATAAGAGCCTGCTGAGGGGTTAGGCCGGTGCTGGGGCCAGCAAGGCCGGCATCGGAGTCTGCCTTGAGGCAAGGCCGGTACTGGGGCCTCAAGGCCAGGATAAGAGCCTGCCGAGGGGTTAGGCCGGTGCTGGGGCCAACGAGGCCGGCATTGGAGCCTGCCGTGAGGCTAGGCCGGTGCTGGGGCCTCCGAGGCCGGGGTTGGAATCCTGCCAAGGGGTTAGGCCGGTGCAGGGGCCAATGGCCAGCATCGGAGCCTGGCGTGAGGCAAGTTCACTCCTGCGGCCTCGAAGGCCGGGACCAAAGCCAGCTTAGGGGTTAGACCGGTGCAGGGACCAGCGAGACCAGAACTGGGGCCTCCCATGAGGCAAGGCCGCTGCTTGAGCCAGCGAGGTCAGGATCAGTCCACTGAGTAGCCAGGCCACTACTGGGACCATCAAGAGTGGGATCAGTACTTGCAACGCAGCATGCACAGAGAAATATCGCAGAAAATATAAATCAGATGCTTCTCTTAATCAGCAATAACTAGGAGGAAAAGGGCAACAGGAAGAGGTTGAGCTATAGAAAGGGCCCTATAGTGAAGCAACTAATGTGACCAATCAGAGGGTATGTGATACTGGAGGACGGAGCCTCTTTAAAACGCAGGAGGTACATAAACAAATGTATCAAAGTTAATCACCAAAGAAGCGTGTGATGGAGGGAGGGGGAGGGAATGGGATGGGGGCTGTATGAGGGTTAATTGGAAGATGTGTGCTTGTATATCCTCTCAAGTCTTGTACTCCAATGTGATTGATATATGACTACAATGCACCAATTTAAAAAATAAATTAATAAAAAAAAGAAAGAAAAAAAAAGAAAGAAAAATAAAATAAAATAAAATAAAATACTTACGCTTTTATCAGCTGAACTTAAAAATGGGTGCTTTCCATGTTCATTTCCTGCATTTGTTCTTGATCCAAACTGTTTCTTTCTCTTCCTCTCATCCAATTATGAAAGGAACCTCATTGTGCCCTAGTGTATATATTAAAATACAAAATAGAAGGTTAAGCATGTAAACAGAAAAGCCAGCCAGCAAATAAAGAGCCTATCCACTCTCCCCAAAAGAGTAAGTTAAAAAGTTATAAAGAAAAAAATATGAATTTTTAGAAAAAGCTTAACTATAAACAGAATCCTCAACCTTGGGTTCAAATTAGGAATGAAAAGAAGGTTGGACAAATTTGTTAAGGCAGACAATTTGAAAAAAATAAAATCACCGACTGAGCTAAAAGGCATCTAAGAAGGGGGAAAAAAAAGTTTATTACAACATTTTCCTGGCCTGGAAGCCTATTTAGGAGGAAGTGAACAAACCAAGCCCCAAGGCCAAATTTCAGGCTCAAGTGGATGGACTGCCAGGACAGCCTACACACCGGACAAGTGCAGGGGAGCCAAGACTGCCCACATTCCCAGGCTTTTAAAGACTGGGAACCTCAAGGGGGTGCTTGATTTATGTGGAATAACTGGCCTTCCCAGATGCATCTAAGAAAGAAAGCCCTTTCCAACACTCTCACCTGGGATTAAGGACTCTGGAAAATGGGATTGAAAGAAGGAAATAGATTAAATTGCTCCTTGGCTTATATGAGAACTCCTGGAAAAGAGCCTGAAGTTGAGATAATAACAATAGCCAGCGGTGATTGAGCGCTTTCTAGTTGCCACGTTGTATAATTTCAAAATTTTGTGTAGAATCTCCATCTAGCTCCAAAATAATTCCCTGAGGTACATTTAATGATTTTATGAGTTTTTATGGGTTAGGAGATCTGAGCCTAGGTTGGTTAACTAAATAAATTTCCTAAGGTAAACATGCAACGGATAGATAGTATATGGGAGAAACAGACTTCAAACTCAGGTCTGTCTCAATCAAGAAATGGATCCTTGTCAATTGATGGTATCAAGTGACAAAGACACTTCAGTAGAGATAATCATGAATTGACAAAGTGAATTCAAGGTACATATAATTTGTATATTCCCCTACTTAAATCAATGAATTAAATGAATAAAGAATGTCAAAGACTGTAAGTCACCTACAGGACAATAAGGGCTTAGAGGAGCTAAATTGCAGAATAATTTGTATATTCACTCAGGCTGTAAAACTTGAAATTTCTATGAATTGATCCCTATCTTGTATCAACTGGTATTAATCTAAGTTATTGTTCTTAAAATAATAACAGTGAAATTTTAAATCAAGTGACCACATTATGTTTTTTTTTTCCTGTGCTGTCGCCATATGCATTCATAGATATCCTTTATTTCAATCCAATGTTCAGTTCAGTGGTTAACATAAAATATGCATTCAATAAAGATTTTTAAAATAATGAGGCAGGTAGTATTTCCCTCATTTTATAGCTGTGACAACTGACACTCAGAGAAAACTTACCAAAGACCACAGGACCTCATGTAAGACTCAAATTTAGTTTTTCTAACTTCAAAACCCATACATTTGGTACAATATCAAAAGCCACAAAATTATAAAAATCATGTTGTTATAGAAATAAATAAAGTGAACTGAAAAGATATTATACTTGAGCAGGTCTTATATAATGAGCAAACTCTGTCATGAAACAAAAATTGATTATATATGAGGATGTGGAAGCATGTACAGGGAAATATTCTTGGCCACTGCCTCCAACTTTGTTCATATTGTGGCATATATAATAATATTTTATGGCACACTTTTGGAAGTGGAGAAATGACTCTCAGCTGGAGACAACTTTTCTAAGTTCTCTGTCCACATGTGGCTCTGATCTGGAACTCCATGGGCTAAGTAAGCTAAGGTTCCATATCTTATCACACCATTAGTCTACTGGCTGCATACAAATATACAGGAATTACCAGTTGAGAAGCTTAATCCTATGCATATAAAATAGTATGCAAAAATTCAGAGTTGAGGAAATGTGTGAAATCTTTTCCAGACCTCGAGTTCAGTTTGGTTTAGAAAAAAATCACAGTGGATGATGCTGGAGAGGCAGCATAGAGACAGATTATCAAGTTTCTCATATACCATGCGTTGAGATTGTATTATTATACTAAATATTTAAAACAACGACAATAGTGCCGCAACATGTGGGCTTTCCTTTTTCATATTTTGTTCTTCAAATTATGTTATGCAAAATTGTACTTTTAACTCTGGATTCCTTTTTGTGACAATGTAGTAGGTTGAGACAAACCCTCCCACTGAGATCAACCATGAAACAATGATCGATTTAAAAAATAAAAATAACTATTACTGTTTAAAATTACTGGAGACATACTAAGGTTAAAAAAAATTCAAGAACCAACTTCCTAAAGAGAATGAAAGTACATTGGAATGCAGCTCACATTTACCCTCAGGTTTTCCCCTTGGCAGCCAACTCACAGCCCTGAACATGGAAATTGTTTACAAAGCAGCAGCCCAGAAACTCACGGGGCCCAAATCAGGAAAATTCAGAAAAGTGGCTCTGACATTCTGCACATAATTTCTACTCTTATATTTACTGATTCTGAGACTCTGAGGAACTTGAGACTGTGTTTATAAACTAAATAGCTATGCAGAGATTTTGAAAATCTCATGGTGCTTAAAAAGATAAAAGGCAGTGTTCAGTTTCCCCAAATAAGAATGACCCCATTCAAATACCTAAGCTCTTCTTTAACTGAAGTTCCTACAAAAAAAAATAAAAATGCATACAAGAAGTGAGAACAAATGAAAAATAGGCCATTTTTGCCTAGATGGAAGGGATTTTTCTGTACTTTGTTTTGGGTTGGAACAATAGATACACTAAATTCTTTTTTGAGGAAGAGATCATCCACAGCCTCTTCATTTCTTTTTACATACTGTCCAGAACTTACTTAAAACTTATAAAGCATGTCAATAAACATAACCAAGTAACCAAAAATAAAGAGAAAAATGGGTATAGATGCCCAGGTGATTAAAATGTGGAGCTATACATCAATTGTTTATAAAGTGAGATTAATATGTATAAATATGACAGAAACTTCAACAAAAGGAATAGAGGAAAAGCTTAAAATTAAAATTAATAAATAAAAGATGGTTTAATAGCATCTTAAAAACTACAGGATACAGTATTAGTGATCTGAGTACAGATTAATAAAAATAATTCAGAATGAAACCCAAAGAAAATAGAAAATATAAAAATATATAAACTGTTAGAATTAATAAAAATAGTTGTGTTGCTGACTATAATATCTACATGGATTAATCACATTTACATACAAATTATAACCATTTAAAAAATAAAAGTTGAAAGAGAATCTCAATATATAGTAGGCTGAGAGTCACCAATATCTAGTAATAAATCTAACTTTAAAATTTAATTTCTCCACCTTGAAACTGATATAATATTACAAAAGAAGTAAAATGAAGGAAAATGTCATGGAAAGAGATAAATACTGAGAGAACTGATACCTAAATAATATTAAATCCTTCACTCTCCAAGTCTGATATTTTTCCGATTTATTTGGAATTTAAAACTTTACCTTGTACTACCTAAGTGTTCATAAATGTCATTAATCCACAAAAGAGCATACGATTTCAGTGCAGTTCAATTAAAATATCAACTTCTTAACTAATATGCTAAATTAAATTTATATCAAAATGGAAACCACCAAGAACAACCATAAAAATCCCAAGGAAGAACAGATTTGAATAATGTATGTGATCAAATATCAAGATTTTTATAAAACTACAATAAAGAAAAATGTGATATGGGTACATGAATAAACAATTTGACCAGTGGAGCAGAATGTAGACTCGGGCTAGTAGTGGTGAGGGAGAAGAGAGGAGAGGGCAGATACGACGAAAGCCTAATGCAAGGATTATGGAAATGTCAGAGTGAAAAGTATTCATTTGTACAATTAATATGAATTAAAAATTATTCATATATGCTCATCTACTCACTGATTTACAACAAAATCCTTATTGTTTTAAAAACTAACAATGTGTGAGGTGAAGTATAATTTAATTAGCTTTATTGTGCTGAATGTTTTACAACACGCAAATGTGTATAAATCAAGTTGTATACCTGAAATATACACACTTTTTAATTGCCTGGCATGCTTATAATCCCAGAGACTTGGAGATGAGGCAGGAAGAACACAAGTTCAAGGCTAGCCTAGGCAACTTAGTAACTTGTATTTCAAAATAAAATTTAAAAAGGCAGGAGGGAGCTGGATGTAATGGCACATGCTTATTGCCCTAGTACATGGGAGGCTAAGCCTTGTCAATCACAGGCTTACAGCCAGCCTCAGCAACTTAGTGAGACCTTCCACAACTGTGTGAAATCCTGTTTCAAAACAAACAAAAAAAAAAGTAAAAATAGGGGTATAGCTCAGAGATAGAATACCCCTGGGTTCCGCCCCAATATCACACAAAAATAAAATAAAATAAAATGACCTGGAAAAGCAGTTCAGTGGTAGAGTGTCCCTCCTGGGTTCAGTCCTCATAAATGCATAAATAAATAAATAAATAAATAAACAAATGTAATTTTTTTCTAGAAAAAATTCATTTCTACTTCTCAATCCTGATAGTGTTTATACCTAAATGTCAAAGCTAAAAAGGCCATATGTTATTGTACTATTACAACTTCATTCATAACAATCCACTTAAAAAAACATACGCCATTGTACAAAAAAAATATTCCCAGCTGCACAATTCACAGCTGAAAATAAATACAAATATCTGTCAAGAATATTTTTAAATTTTATATATTTGTATGTTATAAAGATAGACGTGCAGGAATAAAAAAGAAAAAATCTCTTCCTACATGCAAAAGCAAGATGACTTTACTGAAAATGTATATCCTATAACTCTATTTAAGTTAAACTCTGGCAAAATAAATCTAGTTGATAGGGTCTATTTTTATTTCTCAAATATCAGAACTGATATGAACCTTTTAAAATGCTCTATATCATCTATATATTCCATATGTTCTCTGCAAAAATTAATTGGCTGTACATTCCAAAAACTATGCGCAAATTATATTTCAACTAAAAAAAAGGTTCATTTCTGCACAATATGTATATAAACTTTGTACATTTCATTACATATCACATTTTTTTATAGTTTAGGAACACTTCTGTAATCATACATCTCAATGAAGTTCAAGGTGATAGAGGAAGACTTACACACAGGACTCCTTGAGCCCTACCCCAGTTCCCACCTTTCTCTCTCTCCCCACCTTTCTCTGCTCAGCTCAGCATAGTGACTGGCTTTGATAAGTCTGTGTATGTGCATCATGTCATCTGAGGTGTTTCCCTCTTCAAGTCTTCTTCACCACTCCTACTTCCCTCAGGTCCCCTCCTTCACTCCACTAAGGTTTCTCCTCCTTTGTCTGGAGTCCTTTCTATATTCCAATTTCTCCCTAGCCTCCATAATTTTGGAATTCATTCACCTGCTGATAGATATCTCTGCTGGTTTCATAGTTTGGCAATTATGAATTGTTCAGCTATAAACATAGATATGCATGCCTTACTATGATAGTCTGGTTTCAATTCTTTTAGGTGGATACCCAAGAGTCGTGTAGAAAGTAACTGTTTAATCTTATAACTTGCAAACATGCCTTTCTTCTTTTCTCCTGTCTCAGAATATTTCCTGTAATTTCTCCATTTTAAATTCTGTTCTGTCCTCTCTTTTACTTTTTCTGTGATCTCTGCTTGTTGTTGAAAGCCCCATATCATGGCCAGGCGTGGTGGCGCACGCTTGTAATCCCCGCGCTTGAGAAGCAGAGGCAGGAGGATCGCGCAGGTTGGAAGCCAGCCGTGCTGGCTTAAGAGACCCTGTTTCCAAATAAAAATATAAAAAAGTAGGCCTGGGAGTGTCGCCCGGAGGTAGAAGGACTTCCAGGAACCCCAGTACCACCACAAAAAAAAAAAAGCCCCATTCCAGCCTTCTTTCTTCAAAAAACCATTGCCTTACTGCTTTATCCACCATTGATGTGGCTATTTTCTAAATACTTCCAAATAGGATTCTGTTCTTTTATATGGCACATTTGCTTTACCCTTAACCGCTTCACCCATGCTGCATCAGCTTCATTCATTCATTCATTCATTCATTCATTTACTTACTTACTTATTATTTTTACTGAGGCTTAAGTCCAGAGGCATTCTACCTTGAGTTACACTGTCAGACCTTCTTTTTTGTTTTTAATTTTTACTTTGAAACAGATCTCACTAAGTTGTTGGAGGCCTTTCTAAGTTGGGGAGACACGCCACTTAAACCTGTGATCTTCCTGTCTCAGCCTCCCAACTACTGGGATTACAAGTGTGCATCACCACACCCATCTATGAAGCATCATCTTTTTGAGAAGGAAAATGGGTTTTGCACTTCATATGAATAATTTGGCATGTATATCTTCTTGGTGAAAATTACCTTTATGTTCATGTGATTCATCTCCTGAAATTTTATAAGATACTGATGAACAGGTTTCCAACTGTATTTTTTTATTTCTTCATTAATTAAACCCAATGCCTTGCAGGAAGAAAACCTTCAATATATACTCATTGATTTAATTTTCCTGATTCTTTCAAAGAAACAAAAGCCTTGTAGTACTAAAAACCAACACTATAAACAGTTAATCTAACCTGTAACAGTGTTACACCATGCATAAAATCATAACTACTCACTGTGTGCTTTTGTCCTATGGGATCTAGCTCTTGCCAAACTGGCTTCTGTCCTTTACCTCCTCCATTGTTCTTCTCAGCCTTGTCTTCATGGTATCTGATTCTTCACATATTTTAGCTCTTTCTTCAAATATCATCTCTCTAGGGTATATTCATTTCGAGTCACCCCCTCATGCCATTTTGGCATGGGGCTGTATTTCTATTTTCTGTATTTCTATCTTTCTAATAAACTTATTTAAATCTTCAAAAAAATACAAATATCATCTCTCTATATAGAAAGATCATTGTCCATCTCAAACCTCCCTAACATTCATTTTGCTTTGCTTTATAACTTCCCCTATCCCCACTCCCAACTTAAGCTATGTGAAGGCAGAAAGTCTGTCTTTCTTATTTTTGGTATATCTCCAAGAATATGCTCAATAAATAAGAATTACATAGATAAAGAAGTAAGAAAATGGAGTAAAAAGCATACACTAATGATTGTAAAAAAAAATAAAGACAAACAAAAAACCTTCTAATTCAAAGCAAAGGTTCAGAGTCAATTAGAGCTGAAGATCCAAAATGACAAATAGATCCATAGGACCAACCATGGAGGAAAAAAATGCAACCTCATAATCTGTCCAAAATCTGTGCATTTAAATAATAAAATAGTGTGAATTTAATTTGCAGGTAAATTAGTTTTTCAAAAGGAGACGATACGTTATAATGCTTTAAAACATCCGAATTCAGCCTAATTCGAGTAGTGATCTAGGTAGTAAAAAAACGAATAAGGTCCATTATTTATCTGTGCCTACTCTTATTACAAAAAGCAATGCATCTGAGAGCCAGAGGATTGTAGTATCACAGCATAGATAATAACTTCTTAATTCTTCAATATACATGAAGACAACTATCATTATCCCATTCAGCAGACTTTACAAGTTGAGGTGTAAAAGTAAACGGTGTGTTTAATGTTTCAAACATTAGAGTGTCATGTTGAATTTCAGTTTGTAGCCACATGTTTGTTTCTGCCTTTACTACATAATTTATTTGTAACTGATATGACATAAATTTTAACATAATAAGAGAAATATTACACTCTGCACTCTAAAATAGATTTCTCTTCTATAATCATCTAATTATGGGATTACGGGTAACCAGAAAGGCAATGAGCACATGAGATCTTACATGTGGGCATTTCCCCTATTAACTCATTCAAATGTGTTGTGAAGGAAGTGGTTCAGGTTCATGTGTGAACTGAATGACATGAATTCTCCCAAATCAGAATCTTTTGAAAAGGAAGTACAATACGCTACAAAGCAAAGAAAGTGGATTAGCAGTGGCAAAGTTGTAGCAAATGCCAATTCAGTGATTCCCCACATATCACATGGAAGCTGTTTCTTAAAAAATAATAATTAGAAATAATATTGATAATCATTTTCTTCTTGTACTCTCTATCTTATAGATTTACCTCTCAATTTTCACTTAATTTTTCCTCATATGTATTCAAAAACCCTCCTCTACCTATCCACCCAAGAAGTTCCAGTCTCAAAGTTGTCAAAGTAAGAACTGATGTTAAAATGGAAAATAGGAGCAATTTTTATCATTGGCCCACCACAGTTTGGCTCAATTCTTCCAGTCTCTGCTCTACTGAGAATGAAGCCAGACCACACACTAAGGCTGAATTATAACACTTGAAAAAGGAGAAAAATCCTAATGGAAAAAGTCAAGTGGGCTTCCAAATAGGAGGTAGGAGATAGCACGGAAACCTCTAGGCACAGCTCTTACAAGGCTGAACTCTGAGTCTAAGGCCCCAGCAGGCACTCATTAGCATGTGTTCCCATTCTTCTGTGGCTGCAGGACAGGAAATGTTCATCCAGCTGCACATTGCTGTAGAGTCCGTGAGTTTCAGTGCAATGCATTTTAGAGTTTTTTTTAGCCCAATCTCTACTTTTTTTTTACAAAGTGAACTTATGCATGGTACATTTTCTTCCCTGAAAATTATTTCATGATATGAATAAAACAATTAAGTAGTGAATAATTGAAAGGAAGTTGGTAATGATAAGGAAACATAATTCTAGTATGTTGGGCACAAAGACAGCCTCCAAACTCTTTAATATCCAAGTAGATCTTGATAAGTCAAACTGATAGAAGGAGAGAAGTGCATATAAGTTTCAAGGAAACTTCAGAAAATGTGCTTAATTTCCTTCTGGTATATTGACCATCTTTTTGATTTCTGAACTAAGCATTTAAGACATAGTAAGTAGAAGAAAACATTGTACCTTCAAAAAGACAGATCAAACTTTAAATAGTCAGACAAATGCAAAATTAGAATTGCCATGAATGCTAGAAAGGAGGGTGGATGTTAATATTAGGGTGTATAAGATATATGAGTGACAGAGGGATCAGGGAGCATTCTCTGAAGAAACATGATAGTATTAACTCACACTGTGGACAAATAAATCTCATATTCACAAGGGAGATCATCAGCCTGAGGAATACTTTCTAACACTATAGATTGGTTAGCCCTGAGAAGGTTAAGGTCATTTGGCTATACATACATGTTTCCATGGCTCTTCCACAAATATTATGCAAACTTCTGAAAAACAGGACCTAACTTGGCATTTAAGGAGTCCTTTGGGGAAAAGGACAAAAATAGAAGAAAGAACAGGAGAAAAATGGACATTTTAAAGTAGAAACTAAGTGCTGCATATAAATTACCTGCATAGAAAGTACTCTCCAAGAGCCTTAGTTACTATGACAAATTCAGGTAATAGGCTAGAATTTTAGCATTAAACCCTGATTCCATACCTATGCTACTCATTTTTTATACATAGTATATCTTTTCTGGAGAAGTAATATTAGCTTTAGGAGTGGGTAAGATGTGCGATTCTAAATTCTGTCTGTAGTTCAGTTTAAATAAATGGAAATACTTCTCCAAACCCAACCCAGTTGCCATTATCTCAAGAGAAAAATTCCAGAGACTTAAGTAAACTCTGTATAACCTTAATAATTATAATTTCTGTCAACTTAGTAATTCTCTGGACTTTTCTGGTGAAAATTGATTGTGTTGCTTGCCCCCTGATCACACTTGCACTTTCTCCAGACATGGTACAGGCCATTGTGTCAGACACTAGTTTGGCTCACCAGATACTCCAATATAATTTCTTTTTCCTCTCTATAACTCTATCACAGAGATCAAAAAAGATAAAATGATCAGATTTCCCAGATTCATCTCAGAAGAGTAGATAGGTAACCAATTTCTAGTCAATAAAATATAAATGGAAGTTTTCTGGGTATAATTTCTGCAAAGATTTTACTTCTCTGGTAAGAGAAAACAACATCAGTTGACCTTGTGTTCTCTTTGTATCCTGAAATTCAAATATAATATCTGGAGAGACAGTACACATTCTGTAACCCTGAAATAATTTTTTTGTGGGTCTGGAGATGGAACCCAGGGGCATTCAACCTCCAAGCTACACCCACTGATCTACTTTTTATTCTTTATTTTGAAACAGTGTCTCACTAAGTTGTGGAAAACAAAAGTGCACAGATGGAGCTGTCGTGGACTCGGTGAATTCGCTGCTGTTGCCGCTGGTAGCAATATGGCGCCAGTGCCGCACCCTCGGCCGCGAGGCTGGCGTATTTCTTTTCTGTTTTTGAACTCCACTCTGAGTCCCTGCAGGGTGCGCTGAGCCCAGCCCCTGGGAGCTTTAGATGCTCCCTTTGCCAAGAGATCTGCCGAATCCCGCCCGGCTGTGCCGCAGCGGCTCACCTCGGCTCGCTGTCCGCCGCTCCTCTCTGGAGCTTGGTGGGCTGTTGAGTGCGTTGGTCTGTAGCCGTCCAGTGAACTCGCCACTGCCGCCAGCAGTAAGGCGCTGCTGCCGCGTTCTCGGGCGTGAGGCCGACGTATCTCCTCTCTGGTTTTTGAGCTTCGTTATGAGTTCCCTTCCTTTCTGGAGCCTGGTACTGCAAGGCAAAATGGCGCCAGCCGCTTCACACCGCAGCTCCGGCTGCAGCACTGCGGTCTGGTTTCTGGTGCCTCATTTTTCCAGCCCTCTTTTTCTCTGTCCCTTAAAATTACATTTTTTGTTTCTCTGCTGATGTGTTTTCTGGCTATGAAAGGCGCTAATTTTGTGGTAATAGAGATTGGTTGTTAGCGGGGCTCGTAAGCCCTGTTTTGCTCCATCGCCATCTTCCTGGAAGTCTCTTATTTATTTATTTAAACAGGGTCTTGCTAGGTTGCTGAGTGTCTTGCTGCATTGCTGAAGCAATTGCTGTGATCTTCCTATCTTGGCCTCACAATTATTGCTATTGAAGGCATGATCCACTATGCCAAATGTATTATGCCCAGCTTGTACATTCCTAAAGAAAAGTCTCTTCTATAGATTCCTCTGTTGTTGCCTCCTCCTCCTCCTTCATGGTACTGAAAATGGAACCCAGAGATATTTACCTTCTTGCTGCACCTCTGGCCCTACTCTATTTTTTATTTAGTAACAGGTTCTCAAAAAGTTGCTGAGGGCCTCGGTAAATTGCTGAAACAAGCTTTGAACCTGCTATCCACCTGTCTTAGCCTCCCAATTAGTGGGTTTCTGTGCCACCACACCGGCTTTGCTTTCTTCTGATCCATGAATTCCAGTACCTTGGTGTCTCCAAATTCTGAAGACCTGTTTTTTTTGTTGTTGTTGTTTTTTAAATAAACAGAATCTAGGAGCAACAAGACTCCCTTTGAGCTCATCTGTCTTAACCTGTAGCCTGGAAATCACTTCTGTGAACACACTGGAGCGTTAAGTGTTGGCATTGCTTGTTTGGATTCTCTTGGGGATGCCAGCCTCTTCTGTCTGTTGTTTAATATCTGGAAAGAGTTGTTTCAAGTATTTGTCCAGTTGTCTGTATGAAGAAGCCGATCCTTATAGCAGTGGATCCTTTATGGGAAAAAACATAAATCCTGCGGGCATGTAAATGTTAGCCCTTCTGCTGGAAATGTGGTATATCTTTATAGTGATTTGAGTTTGCATATTCTAAATGACACACAATCTTAAGACACATATTGGTCTTTTTATAACTTAATTTACAAAGTTTTTTTTTCTTATTAAGATGAGGGTGTTTAGTTTTCTTATTAAATTGTAGAAATTCTTAAATAATTTGGAAATCAGTCCTTTGGCAGAAATATGTATTGTGACTATATTCCCCAACTATGTCTAGTTTTTTCACATTTTGATCGTGTCTCTTGAAGAGAAGTTTGCAACTTAATAAAGCCCAATTATTTATTTTTTCCTTTGATAACTTATACTTTTTGGATCCAAAAATTCTTCACTTACCCCCAAAATTTTTACAGTTTTCTTCTATTTTTTATAAGTTTTATAGTTGTAACTTTTAGGTTGACATCTATAATTAATTTGAAATTTGAAATGTATAATGTAAGGTAGGAACTGAGGTAGATATTTTTTCAAGATGTCTAGGTTTTTTTTTGTTTTTTTTTTTTTTTCTCAGTACTGGGGATAGAACCCAGGGGCATTCTACCTTCGAGCTATACCCTGGGTCCTATTTTTTATTCTTTTTTTAATTTTTAAAACAGGAGCTTACTGAGTTGCAAGGGCCTCGCTAAGTAGCTAAGGCTGTCTGAGAACCATGATCCTCCAGTCTCTGCCTCCCAAATGCTGGAATTACAAGCGTGCGCCACCATACCTGGCCTCAACATGTCTAGTTTTACCAATATAACCTTTTGGGAAATAAAATCTTTTCCTCATTTGATTATCTTAGCACCTATGTTAAGCAATGATTAACTGGTGTGTGTGTGTGTGTGTGTGTGTGTGTGTGTGTGTGTGTGTGTTTGTGTATTTTCAGATACTCTTTCTTAGTTGATTTATATGTATATTTATTATAGAATTAGTCATATGCTAATGCCTTAATGATACAATCTTTTGATCATTACACATATATAAATAGTACTTGAAATCAATCAGTAAAATTTTTCCAATTTTGTTCTCATTCAAAATTATTTTGACTATTCTTGATGTTTGCATTTCTATATAACTCTGAAATCAGGAACCAGTTTCTGCAAAACAAAATACACCCAGGTAACTAGAATTTTGAATAAGAATGTACTGAATATTTAAATCAGTTTTTAAAAATTGACATTTAAAAAACGTGTTTATAAATTTTATATTTTTCTACTTCTCTTCTTACTCTTTTCTTTGCAATTATTTATAGTTTTCAGTGTATAAGTATAAATGTTCTTTCTTATATCTATTTTTAAGTAATTTTTAATTTCATAAACAGTTCTTGAATATATTTGGTTAAATTTAACCTAGATACCTTATATTTTAATGCTTATGTAATTTTCCTTATAAATGTCAATGTCCTACTATTTGTTACTAATATATAGAAGTGCAGTTTATTTTTATGTGAATCTTTTATTTGATGACCTTGGAAAATTCATTTTATCAGCATTTTAAGTACTTATTAGAATTTTCCATATATGTGTTATGTCATCTGTGGAGTAGGATAGCTTTACATTTTATGTATAATCTCCATAGTTTTATTTCTTTTCTGGTTTACTGTACTTCCAGGACTCCCAATACAAGGCTAAATCAAAGTTATAAGATATACTTTCCTTATACACAGTCACCGAGGTAAAGTTTTTAATCTTTCACTATTATTAGGCATACATTTCTTTCAGGTCTGCTCTTTATCATGTTGACTTTTTTCTATTTCTAGCTTATTGAAAGTTTTTTAACTTAAAAATATTAGATTTTCGGGTAAGTTTTAAAAATATTACTGAGTTCTCTTAAGCCTTTAATTCAATTTCTCCTAATTTTAGCATCCTAAGTAATGAGAGTAAAAATACCAGCATCAGGAAATCAACATTGGTAACCGTATTACTTAAATTAACCTATTTCTAAGAGTTAGCAATTCTAACAGCATATGTTAGAATTTAACAACTATTAAATTAAACAAATAATATAATAAATTTTTCATTATCATGTTTTTCATTCCAATAGGAATGGGGGAAACTAGAGTAAATTTTATGTTGTTGGATTGAAATGAATAGAATCAGTGTGAACGTATACATGGTTTATGTTCATATATAAAGCTGTATATGTCATTAATATAAGATAAATATAGATGGGCACATATATCTGGTATGTGGGTTAGTATATGTGTAAATACATTTTACATATGTACACATATACATATGTATAAGTATATGCACATGCACATTTTCCTACTTATGTTCATGGTGGTTTCAGGCAAGGCGTGGTGCTGGGTGCTTGTAATCTCAGCATTCCGGAGGCAGAGACCTGAGGATCACGGCTGGTGATTCGTGGACAGCCTCAGATATTTAGCAAGGCCCTTTGCAAGTCAGTGAGACCCTGTTTCAAAAAATAAAAGACTACAAAACATAGGGCTGGTAGTGTAGTGTAGCTCAGTGGTAGAATGCCCCTGGGTTCCATACCCAGTACTGCAAAGGAAAAAAAAAAAAAAAGGCCAGGTTTCTGGGAGAAATAGTTGATTTCATGGGTAGGACTGGCAAATCAAAAGATGAAAATGTACCACCACGACACCAATATATAAGGACTTTCTTGAAAAAAGAACCAGAAGATCACAGGAGCAACCCTATGTCTTTATTTTTGAAAAGCAAAAGTACAGTATTTAATTTTAATCCAGAGAATGAAATATAAATGCTTCCATACTATTATAAGTAAATAATTTGGAAAAATAAATATATGGGCAAGAAAAGAGAACTCTTCCTTACAGAATATTTCCAAATAATAAATGCAGATGGAATGAAGGCAATGTCATAATTTGTACCATCCACGAGCACTAATTGTATCATCTATTGAGGTGATCATGTATTATTCTGTTTTACTTTGTGAATATACTGAATTAATTATTAATGTCAAAATAACTAGTATTAATTGTATGGTTATAAATGCTAAATATACTTATGAATTATGAATTATTTTTATTTATCAATTCTATTAATGTTTAGTAATAATAGGATGTTGCATTAGTTGAATTTCTTATTTATGATCATAAAATAATTCTCAAAATTAATCTTATAAAGTAAAATTTTCTGATATTATTATGAACTAATTTCCACTTTTTGTTGATGAGAGCTTGACTATTATATCTCATTCTATCCTTATACTTATTCTTTTTGAAAAATTCTAGAGAGGTTTCTGGTAAAAAGCATAGTCATATTTTGCTTTTAATATTCAATCTGACATCACTGTCTTTTAAATAATCATTTAAGTCAGTTATAATATATGTGATAATCATATATTTGAACATACATTTACCATGCATTCAGTCATGTTCTACATGACGTGGCCACATTTTGTTTCCTTTTTCTCTTTCCTGAATTATTTTGAATCATGAGAGTACTTTTCCATATTCTATTTTATCTTTACTATTGCATTATCACATATGTGGTAATATTTTTAATTTATTTTGTTCTAGAGTTTCAACTATATAAATTTTGCATGTCATAAAATAACCTCAGATATTCTTAAACCAATTCAAGTATATGTACAGAACTTTCTGTAATATGGTTTGGTCTTTTTCTTCATACTTTATTCAGTTGTTTCTTCAATTTTCCTACTCATTACAACCACCAAATTATATTAGTATTAATATCACTTTAAACAACCAATCATCTTTTAGAGCATTTATCAATGAGACAAAAATATTTCACATCCGTTCATGCATTTACTATTTCAATGCTCTTTCCCCCATTTAGATCTGAGCTCCTACCTGTGTTGTTTTTCTCTTACCAGAAGAACCTTCTTTAACATTTCTTTCTGTATGGAATTTGCAGCAACAAATGAGCTCCACGTCCCTGGCATTTTAATTTTCTCTTCATTTTGGAAGGATGTTGTTACTGTGTTTACATTATTATTTTCAGCACCTTAACAATACCATCCCATTGTTTACTTTAAAGTTTCTTAAAAGAAGTGTGGTGCTCGCTTCGGCAGCACATACACTAAAACTGAAGGAAACAGAGAAGGTTAGAATGCCCCTGCACAGCTGGGCATGGTGGCGCACGCTTGTAATCCCAGCATTTGGGAGGCTGAGACCGGAGGATCGCGGTTCGCAGACAGCCTCAGCTACTTAGTGAGGCCCTCTGCAACTCAGTGAGACCCGGTTTCAAAATAAAGAACAAAAATTAGGGCAGGGGATGTAGCTCGGATGTCAAATGCCCCTGGGTTCCATCCCCAGAACCACCAGAAAAGAAAAAAAAGAATGCCCCTGCACAAAGATGACACACTAATTTGTGAATCATTTCATAAAAAAGAAGTCTAATGTAACATTTATTTTATATGTAATGTGTACTTTATTCTCTCTGATTTTGAGATTTTTTTCTGCATTGTTAGTTTTTGTTAATTAAATTATGATGTGCCTTGATACATGAATAGAAGAATAATAGCATCTCCAAGGGGGACATACCCAAATGCCTAGAACTTATAAATAGTTGGCCTTTTTTGGCAAAAGAAAAGTAAGTTATAAATAGATGGAATTAAATTATCTGAAAATAGTGTCATTATCTTGGATTATCTACGTAGATCCAACATTTGGGATTTGAATTACCCTTTTTATTTTGTTAGTCCCATGAGTTGTGAAGAAAAATAAGATTTAAACTTTTTGCTGATTAATAGAAAAAGAGTTATTAATTCCTTTACTATAGGCACTTTCTTAAGTAGTTGACTTAGAAAAGTACATAGATAAAAGTTGGGTTTCTGCAAATTTTCTATTTTTAAAACTATTGATGTTCAAGTGTTACTTGTAATATTGTGTGTGTGTGTATGTGTGTGTGTGTATGTGTGTGTGTGTGTGTGTGTGTATGAGAGAAAGACTTGTATCTATGAGCATTCTACCTCTGAGGTGCACACACATCCATCCCTATTTTATATTTTATTTATAAACAGGATTTCACTAAGTTGTTGAGGTCCTTTTTAAGTTGCTGAGGATGGCTGCAAATCTGTGATCCTACAGGTCTCTGTCTCCTAAGACCTGGATGATAGGTCAGGTCCCTCCCTTCCCCCATGGGACCCCGCAGCGGGGACAGGAGGCAGAACCCCAAAAGCCAGAAGCAGAGATAACAGGAGACTCCAAGTGTCGTGAAACTCCAGACATCACGAGACTCCAGATGTCCTGAGAAGATTAGCTAGCCCCACCCCAAGACCCCGGCTATATAAATCCCCTCTCATCCTCTCTGCCACGTGACTCTGCCGATCAACCATGACTCTGCTGGCCGCGTGACTCTGCTGCTCCATCACTGGTCCCTTCCCCCAATGTCAGCAGACTTCCCTGAAGGTGCCAGTTAATTAAAGAGGCCTTTAGCCTGGCGTGGTGGCGCACGTTTGTAATCCCCGCACTTAGGAGGAGGAGACAGGAGGATCGTGCAGGTTCGAAGCCAGCCTTGCTAGCTTAAGAGACCCTGTTTCCAAATAAAAATATAAAATAGGTCTGGGAGTGTAGCCCAGAGGTAGAAGGGTTTCCAGAAACCCCAGAACCACAAAAAACAAACAAACAAAACAAAACAAAACAGGCCTTTAATAACTTGGCTGGTGTTTGCCTCCTTCGATACCCTCAACTCAATTTCAACGTTACACTGGAATTACAGGCTTGACCACCATGCCTGTCTTGAAATACCTTTATATATACCTTGGGGTCACAGATCTTGGTTAGAATGTCATAGAACTAAAAGATTGTGTGTGTGTGTGTGTGTGTGTGTGTGTGTGTGTGTGTGTGTGTGTGTACATGAGCACATGCATCGGTGTACTTCCTATGAATAGCTTTAGGTATTGTGTGAATTTTTCTTTCTGTAAAATCTTACTTTTTTGGGAAATGTAATCCTATTCACCTAAATTGTATATAAATATACCGCATGTAATACTCTGTGTTGGTTTTTGTTTTTGTACTGGAGGCTAAACCCAGTGGCACTCTACCACTGAGCTATATCACCATCTCTTATTTTTTATGTTGAGTCTTGCTAAATTGCTGAGACTGGCCTTGAACTTGCAATCCTGTTGCCTCAGCCTTCCCATTAGGTGAGATTACAGGTGTGTACCATCATGCCCAGCCTACTTTGTGTTTATAGATGTGGCAAATAAAGCTCAAAAAAATAAGGTAGCATGTACACTTTCATAGGTATTAAATGGTGGACCTGGCGCCCAAACCTGTTGTTTGAATGTCCATGTTCTTTTTCCTAACAATATTTCCAAATGGCCAGAAAAGCAGAATAATTTGAAGATCTTTATAAATGAAGGCTAGTAGGTGAATGTGTATTCTCTGGTAATCTACATAAAATGTGTGGGGGAGACTTACCTTAAAGAATGGAGAAGATTTCTATAACTAAATATAAAGAGCCAGATATGCTGGTGAGTGGTATAAAGAAGCTGACAGTTTGAAAGGAACATTGTGAGACAAAGGAAAAACAAAAACAGCTAGAGAGACACTCATTTATTTATTTACGTAATCAATTATTTATTTACTTATTTTGGCATGGGCATTCTATTTCAGAGCTACATCCCAGCCCTATTTTATATTTTATTTTGAAATGGGATCTCACTAAATTGCTGAGGGTCTTGTTAAGTTTCTGCAGCTGACCTGGGTCCCATTATCTCCCTGTCTCAGCTTCATGGGATTATCGATTTGCACTACCGTGTCTTGCTGGGAGTTTATTTAGAAAGCAGAGAAAGTTGAAAGTTTCTGTGGAGTGAGGCATGAAAAACCATAAAACAATGATTCTATTCTTGAGACTTAGGAGTCATTGATGAGTTTTGAACAGGGGACATGGTAAAATTCATGGTTTAGGAAGAATTATCTGGTAGCAGCCTGCAGTGCCGTTTGAAAGCAGTTTTGACAAGACTACCTAAGTAGGCTGTTGTAATAATCCAGATGTGAGGTTCTGAGGGAATAGTCTCTAGTGTTCGCTGTGGGAATATAAAGGGGAAGACAAATACCAGAGACAGTATGAAGAAGAAAATCACAGGCTGGGGTAAATAATTTGTGTGAGGAACAGAGAAGCATTAGGCAAGAAATATTGCCTTAGGTTTCACGGAGCCTTTCATGTAAGCTCGGAGCTCTGGATATGAATATCCAAAAAGAGTTATGAGCCTGAAAGTGACAGTGTTTAAAGAATATTATTAGTACAATTTATATCTCATGGTGCAGCAATACAGTTAGAATTACAATTGTAAGAACCCAGAAATCTAAAGTCTTATTCCCATAAATTATTAGCTCCATTCCCCAAACAGGACTGTAACATGGTTTGTCAGATTAGATCACAGCCAGATCCCTGTGTCTGCTCATTGTTTGTTTGTTTGTTGTGTTGTTTTGTTTTTAACTGTAAACTGATGTTTGGATTGTTCTAGAAAAGGCTTCCAGGAGGAGACAAAAACCATGTATACAGCTTGAGGTCAGGTGCCCTCACAGGTAGGAAGGTTTGTTTCACCAAACGCTGTGGCTCCAAGGTCACCACAAAAACCACACCCTGAGGGTTGGCTGCTGGGGCTGGGCTTCACTGCCAAGAGCAGGCGTGGACAAAAAATGGAAGTGGATCTCCCAGGTCAGGGAAAGTGCAAGAAGACTTTCAGCAGGGTTTGGGAAGAATTTATCTCTAAGTCTCATGAGAAAATCAGAATTTGAAGGAAGGGTGGTCCTGGCAAGATCTCACAGGACTGATTGTCTTCCACAGTATACTTTTGAGATGGGAAATTCATATGAAGTGTTCAGGCTGTGCTATTTCATTCCTTCCCTTCTCAATTATCAAGGCACAGAAAGCAGATTGGCTAATCCTCTGCCAAAGCAGATATCTAGCTGGGCAAGAGATCCCAGTCTCCTTACTTTGATTCCTTTTTTTTCGGGGGGGGCGGTCAGGGCCTCTTAAGGAACCCCTCACAAGATTGGAGGAAGAGTACATTTCTTTTGCCTTGTAGGGAAAGGAAGAAATTGTTAAAAATTCCCTATTGATCCAAATGAATAAATCATTGATTCAGTCCTCTTCCTTTTTGTATATAGAATCTTGAGGGGGAGATAACTATAATAGGATATTTGAAGAAAGTATACCCCTACGAAGTTTGTAAGAGGACCTGATTCTTAAAATTTTAAAGCTTTGTATTTTTTGACAATTTTAATTTGGACATTATTCTAAACTTCTTGAGGATTTTAAATATATTACAAGAAAATAGCTTTACCTTGATTCACTAATTTTTTATACTTTATTTTATCATCCTACTTATCTATTTAACTATCATCTGAAAGTTGAAGACAGTAAGTTCTTTTATCCTTAAATATTACATTATGTGGGAGTTCTAGCTCTTCTTAAAATGAAACAAATAAAAATTTGTCCATAGGTTTTTAATCCAGTGACAAAATTTAAGGCAACCATAATAATCCCCCTCAGGACATCATATGATCCACAATCTCCTAGAAAGCAAATTGATAAACAGCAATTAGATGCATGTTTATCATTATACAGTATATGCATATTACAATTTTTAAACATATCTGGTAATGTATTCATCATTTTATATATGATTTATTGCTTTTGGCATTGTTTCTTAATCATGCCAATCTTCAAAATAAATTTATGATTAAGGACCTTTCTGAACAAAATAACCACAAAATAGCTTACTAAGTAAAAAAAATATATAGAAAATATTATTAGTTACGATTTCAATAATTGATTCCCCTTTATGTCATAAGAAATTAATTTTATAATCAGTTCACACAAAATATCAACAGTAATTGTGAACACGTACCAATTCTACAAGATTGTGTGAGAAGAATCCTTCTCTTCGTATCGTAGGTATGCACAATTTTGGTTGCAAGGAGTTTTGTTGGTTTTCTTTTCTAAGCCTTTGCTTTGTTCTACTCTTCCTCGTCAAGTAACCCTGTACTTCTTTCTTCTTGAACCTTAAACTTCACTACTTGCCCAAGTGTTTCCTGATGTTCCAATGTTTCCTTCAGTTCCACCCTTCTATTCTTTTTCTGTTCACAATCATATCTGGGAGTGGGGGAGCTTTGGACCTGGTTGGCATAGAAGAAAGATCCACAGAGACTCAAGTAAGTACAAAGTGACTAGAATTTTTTAATATACCAGGGTAAATCATTCTTAGCATAATTTCCAGGTGACTATCTTCCGGTTATTTTGTCATCTATAAATATCATTATTAGCAAATAAATAGATTATAGATTTACCATCTGCTATGCATCATTCTCTAATTTTATATATAATGCAAGTTAACCTCCAAAATAATCCTATGAGGGAAGCAATGTTATTAATAACTATAGAAATATTACCATTACAAGCCTGACTAGAATAAAAATATTTTATATTAGACATAAATGTAAGAAACAAGTATGTAAGGGTTAATAAAAATAAGAATATAGAACTATTTTGAACTCATCATTTAAAATTCTAATTTTCCCCCTAAACTATATGTGTCACTTTGAGAAAAAATTATTAGAAGCTTGAGACACTGTATTTTTTCTATTCTTACCCAGCATCTTCTTTTCTTGCTACCTGGAGAACAGTAGTAAAGCTAAAGCTCCTATAACTCTCTTGAACCAAAAGTAACTTTGAGAAGAAAATCTTGTGCTAAAGCATGACAGAGCAGGAAAAAAAAAAATAATGGGACCCTTGACCCCTTGATGATATTGTAAAACCTCCATATCATCCTAGGCCAGCCAACGTCTAAATCTAAAGCTCTTAGCTACAAGTATTTAAATATGTTTTCTTTTTGGTGGTACTGGAGTTCCTGGAAACCCTTCTACCTCCGAGTTACACTCCCAGACTTTCAAACCTGCAAGATCCTCCAGCCTCTGCCTACCAAGCGCGGAGATTACAAGCGTCCGCCACCACGCCCAGAGAGACTCTGGAGTTTCTAAAACAGTGGTTCAGCCAATATAGTTGCAATTGAGAGGAGAGAAGTCAATGGAAAAGTTCAGCTTTGTACATGCTGAGATTGAGTTATTTATGGGAAAATCAAATGGTTGTATACAGGATACAGCTGAATAAGAAACCTGATACTGTTTTTTTTTTTTTTTTTTTTTTTTGGTGGTCCTGGGGTTCCTGGAAGCCCTTCTACCTCCGGGCTACACTCCCAGACCTATTTTATATATTTTTGAAACAGGGTCTCTTACGCCAGCGAGGCTGGCTTCGTACCTGCGCGATCCTCCTGTCTCTGCCTCCCAAGCGCGGGGATTAAAAGCGTGTGCCACCACGCCCGGCTTGATACTGTTTCTTAACACAAGAATTCTGAAATCTGGCTTCCAGAATATGTGTGTCCATGTGTCTGTGTGTGGGTGAGCACATGCATGCATGTGTGTGTGTGTGTGTGTGTGTGTGTGCTCACATGTGACAAGAATGAAAACTATAAACCAGAGAGAGGGTAGAGAATAATAAAATGTGTAAACAAAAGCCTGAGGAACATCAAATTTAAAGAATGCTGGAAAAATTCAGGTCTCTACAAAGGAGGCAGATAAGAAAAAGTAGTGGATAACAATGTCCGAAAGTCATTTCAAGAAATGTCACTTCATGCCTATAATACCAGCACTTGGGAGGCTGAGAAAGGTGGATCTTAGGTTTAAGACCAGCCTCAGCAACTTATGAAGACCTTGTTTCAAAATAAAAAGGGCTAGGAATGTAGCTCTGAGGTGGAATGTCCACGGGTCCAATCCTCAGTAAACTCTCCCCCCCAAAAATAAAAGAATCAAGAAGAAATATTAGTTCAAAAGGAGTGAATAATAAAATGTGCTCAGTGTACAGCAGAATACTATTAGATTAGGCAATGAGAGAGTCATTGTTGTTAATGAGAACAATATCTTTTGAGTTGTTGAGCTAAGAAAATACTACAGTAGATTAGAAGTTAATGGTAAGTGAGGATAATTGACCATTCTTTGGAGAAATTTAATTGAAAGGTGAAAGAAAGCAATCATGAGAGTAATCTCTAATGTGAAAGGTGATTAAACAACAGCTGGTTGTAAAATAAGAGACTTGAAGTTATCATTATTAACTACTACTTGACCAACAACACTTGGAATACCACCTGTATCAAAATGATGTTCAACATAGTCATCCAGAGGAATTTGGTCTCACTTTAAATATTCTAAACAGAAAAACAGAAACTTAATCCAAACTGCAAATTTTATATATCAATGGGAAGAGGTTATTTTGATATGAAATTATGCATAAGTTAACTTGGATTGGATTTGGATATCAACAGAAGGAAAACAAAATAAATCAAGAAGACACTGAGGTAAATGATTGGTCCAAACTTCTGTTGGCAGTTAGGAAAATGATAGACTAGTGACATCTGTACTTTCTCAGTCAGCATACAGATCCAGAAATAGACCTAAAATTAACTACCCTCAAGCCAGAAAGTCCATGCAAATGTCGGAACTCACGTTTTTAATTTCACCATTTCCCAAAGCGAGTTGACCCAATGATCTATATTTGGTGGTGATTCTTATTCCCAAATGTTGAAAACAGCATCTTTTCTGGCAGTAGGTCCTTGAGGATATATTTTCCAGGAGCTTTAAATAGCATGCTTTAGGGAATTGGTATTACTCAAGATAAAAAAAGATTAATAAGAATTTAAAATTGAATAACTTCAGTAATTCTTTTAATGGATGTGCATCCAAACTATTTCCTTGGTTAGTGTCATAACTATTTGTTTATCACAACATTCCTAAAAGATAACTCTCTTAAGTTTGTGTTCATAGAGTTTCAGACATAATGCAGTGCTGAGGCTCCAAGCCTTATTTCTTGGCACACCATGAGGAACCTTGCCTAAGTCCATGTGTGAGACTCTGGTGCGCCCTTTCTCTTCAGTCCTCTGCGTAAAGTTTTCTGCTTTTTTCTTTTCTTTTTTCTTTTAAGACATCTGAATTTTATCTGTGTCTTTCTGGCTTTCATTGAAAATGTTTATTCAATTCGATGTGAGAGAACTGAATTCTCGACAAGGAGCATGATGAATTTTCTAATTCAAACTGGGGACCAAGAGGTGGCCTGTCATCATTTTCCTTTTGTTGTACTAAAAGAAAAAGAAAAAACAGCAAATGAGTCTTTCTGAGAGCAGTCCCCACTTCTGTTTCAAGTTCCCCCATCAAGTCATTAAACATTCTCTGGGTTTTGTCAACAGCCTGGTAAACATCCAGAGAACGAATCAAAATAAGATCGTTTATTTAACATTCTTCTCCTCCAACTGCTGATTAGGATAAATAGTTTGGATAAAACTCCTATCTGATCCAACAATCACAAAAAGAAAGCATTTAGATATCAGTGAAGTTTAGATTGAGTTAGAAATACTTTAAACAGCAAAAAACTTTTCTGTACACTTTGATTTTTTTTTTTTTAATCTTCGATTCATCTTGTTAAAGCAATGTCAGAGCTGAACATTATATGTAGAACACCATTGGGACAGTCCCTAAAAACTCAACTGAAAATGTAGGCTGTGATTTCTAGAATGAGTTTTAGGCTGGAAAGCCTCCATTTTAATTAACTAAAAAAAGTTGAGTCCTGAAATCTATTTCCAAGGACTGCCTTTTCAGACTTTGAATGAAATTTGCATCGACTCTACTTCTATCCAGAGAATCCAATAATTTGGCAAAAGGAGAAACAATGTCTCTAATCATTAAAAAGTCTTTCAGGTTTGTAGATTAGGTTTTGTATTACAATGCATTATTTTACATCTCTGTGAAAACTCGGGAAAATAGCTATCATGGTATCAAAGAAAGATCTAGTAAAATACATTATTCAATATGTTAGTGAAATTGCCATCATCGTGTCAACTATAACTCAGATTTTCATAGATTAGTTGTAGTTCAATAAGAAGAATGATTAGCAGATCAAATTTCTAACATAAATTCAAGATTCTGCAATAGCTCTAAAATATCCTCTACCTTTGCTGCTAACAATCAGACTTGCTTTTGCCTATCCTATAGTTCAATTAAAACAGTACAATTAGAGAGGCCACAGAATACGATTCATTTCAAAATCTTTTTGTCTTTTCTCCGAAGAGTTATTTCCCTTCCTCAAGGCTGATTATAATACTCTTGTTTCTTCTAGGATGACCTTAAATGACAACATAAAATGTTATTTTATGCGACATCATTACCGATAGATAAACTATCATTCATCAGACTTGGTGTAAGGCAAAAATTTCCTCAAAAGTGAATAAAATAAACCTGACACTCCAGAAACACAGATGACAATAACTGATAAAATTTAGTTATTAAAAGAAAATGAGAAGTGTAGATATTTTGTCTATCACCATGAGTTTGGTACTTTCCTGATACTTTAAAACACTTTTCTGGTGAGATTGGTAATAAGATTAATTAATATTACTTTGGGAGTGATATACAAGCCAGTGACCTGTTTTTCAAAAGGCTAAAGTATAAAGTTAAAAAATCAAATATATAAAAGGGCTATTTAAAGTATAAGGTAAAAAATGGATTTTGCTATAGCAAGGTAACAAATTCTACTATGATAATTTCAGCTTCCATATTCTGATTAACTTGAAAGAAACGAGCGCTCATCAGGTTCTGGCATAATATCGAAGAAAAATTATCTAAAAATTCTATAGTTATCTGAAATCTCTGCCCCCCTCTCAATTACGTATATATGTGAAACCAAATCTTTTTTCTATACTTCAACTACAAAATGTATACTGCTTTACAATGGTTGCAGAAGAAATGTAAGGACCCAACAGACTTTAATTAAGATATCATAGAGATTTCTAAAAAAATTAAAATAACATCACTATTCTCACTACATTTTTAATATACGTCTGCTATTCAAAATAACTGCCATTAAAACCATTTAAATGTAGCAATTATAGATTTCTCCTTAAAATATATACCATTTAGTCAGGTGTGGTGACTCATGCTTGTAATCCCAGCATTTGAGAGGCTGAGACAGTAGGATCAGGGTTTGCAGACAGCCTCAGCTACTTAGTGAAGCCCTTTGAAACAGTGAGATCCTGTTTCAAAATAAAGAATAAAAATAGGGCCGGGGGTGTAGCTCGGATGTCAAAGTCCCCTGGATTTCACTACCAGTGCCTATGTATGTATAGCTAGCTAGCTAGATAGCTAGATAGCATTTAGGCTAAGACAGCTGGATTGCAGGTTCATTCAAGGTGAGCCTCAGCAATTTACACCATTAGCAACTTAGAAAGACCCTGTTTCAAAAAAAATAAATTGAAAGGACTGAGGGTATAGCTCAGAGGTAGAATGCTTCTAGGCTTAATCCTCAGTAACACACACACACACACACACACACACACACACACACACACAAATGAGCATGTGAAAATGCAATTTTGAAAATTCTAGAAATATTTCATTTGACTGATGAAGATATATGTCTATCAGGCAGATATATGAAGTTATATAGATATATATGAATATATATCCATATATTGTTATCTACATATTCATATATCTATATATATTCACTGTGAAAATAAATTATTATCTCATTTAAATTCAAGGGTTTCTGCCGGGCGTGGTGGCGCACTCTTGTAATCCCCGCGCTTGGGAGGCGGAGACAGGAGGATCATGATGGTTTGAAGTCATCCTCTCTGCCTTAAGAGACCCTGTTTCCAAATAAAAATATAAAATAGGTGTCTGGAATTGTATCCCAGAGGTAAAAGGGTTTTCAGAAACACCAGTACCACCAAAAAAACAAACAAACAAAAAAATTCAAGGATTTCTTAGTGATTTTAAGCTTAATATGACTTATTGTAATCTATTTCTCTACATCTGAATTTGGCAAAAGGGAAGAAATAGGCAAGTGCTACACTGGAGCAAAGGAGTATTTACATTTTGCATCTTCTATGCAATATTCTTTCACCTGGTGTTCTGCAGAGTGGGGTCTCAAGAAGTATGTGAGGGTACTAGGCAACAAATTAAGTGGTCTGATAGAAGTAAAAGGATGAAACACATATCCATTAGAATTTTGAATATTATAACCACATTGATAAATAAATAGACATAAATTTCTCATCTTTGGTCTCCATTAAATCTGATTTATAATTTTAATATATTGGAGACCTTCTCTTATCTATAATTATTACCCTAAATTATAGTTTAAAGGGGGTGCTTCATATTTTATCATATTATATCCTAACTATGTATTATACTTGATTTAAGAAGTTATGTTTAAATGTTTCCAATTATTATTATAAACAATGAGCTTAAGTGAACATCTGTTTATGTCTTTAAACAAAACACTGTAGTTATTCTTGATTGTTTCCTTAGGAAAATTCCTAGCAAAGGAATCCTTAAGTCAAAAGCTCTATATATTATTGAAGATTTAGAATTTTCTTCAAGATTTTTTTAAACAGTTGTAAAAATTTACATGCTGTTAAAAACTGTTTAAAATATCTCATTTAGTAGGAATTAACATCATCTCACATATGAAATGTCCATTTGCATATCTTTTGTGAATATCCTATTTATAGCACACATTTTTTTGTTTCCATGTTAGGCCCTTTATTGTTGACTTATTTAAACCTATATTCCTTGATGGTATTGGTAGTTTGAAATTTAAAAATTATGTGAATGGAATTCATACCTAAATACCTTGAATGTCTGTCTACCCATTCATTCTATTATTTGCATGTGTGTTTATTTATCTGTCCATCTTTTTATGATAAATAAACTATCTCTATAATTTTTATGAATGTATTTTTAAATAGTTGATGCCAGTTTGAGATTTTATCAAATTTCAGTTTCAGGTTTTGTCAGATTTCAATACAGCAATAGAAACTATTCATATGTTTTAAAACTGATATCTAAGTTTAGTCTGAATTCTGTTATCTCTGTTATCCTCTTTGCTTTCTGTTTTGCTGTAGTTTTGTTTTTGTTTTTCTTTGTATGCTTTTTATCCTCTTGTGTTTTGTTATTTAGATCATAGGATCATATTTAGTAATTTACATATTACTTTTTAGTTACTGAAATGTATTTTATGGTTTTTTTTTTGTTTTTTTTTTTTTTTTTTGGTGGTACTGGGAGTGGGACCCAGGGGCTTTCTACCTCCAGGCTATACTCCCATACTCCCAGACCTATTTTATATTTTATTTGGAAACAGGGTCTCACTAAATTGCTGAGGCTGGCTTCGAACCTGTGTGATCCTCCTATCTCAGCCTCCCAAGCGCGGGGATTACAAGCATGCGCCACCACGCCCAGCTGTGAAATGTATTTTAAACTCAGCAAAAATATTTGTCATCTGTTTCTTCATTAAGGTAATAACATGTAAATTCTCTCTCTCATTACTGATCCAGCTTTACATTCCATAGGAAAAACCCTTTTGGTGAGGTTTTGTGAGAGAGAGAGAGAGAGAGAAAGAGAGAGAGAGAGAGAGAGAGAGAGAGAGAGAGAGAGAGAGAGAGAGAGAAAGAGAAACAGAGGATTTCTATGTATTTTTAATGTATAATTTTAAAAACATACGTTCAAATTTGTGTGTGACCATTCTGTATAATTTTAATATATCACTTTCAAACATACTTTAAAAGAGCTCAATGAAGTTCCATATATATTATATACATTCAAATAAGGGTTTGCAATAGTTATGTTATTTATCATTTTTAATTAAAAATATATAAGCCAATGTTTTCTTAATTATTGATGTCAATAATGAAAATAAATATATGAAATATCTTTTGTAAAAGAACTCTAGTTCAGTTTTGTTTTATTATCTCCTTTTTACTTTTCTAAGTCATTTTGATCTATGCATCTTATTATTAATTTTTACATTATATATACACTAATGGAAGAATCTTTTGAATATTCACACTATAATATAATCTCTGAAATTTATTCTTTAGACTTAATTACATGTTTACCATTTTTGTGGTGCAACATAATTCCTTTCATATAATTATTTTTCACTCTCTTGAACTTTTGTATTATTTTCCAGTCTACTGTAGCATGTTTGAGTCATCTTTACCAGAAAAATATTGGGTGGTATTCTTCCTAAACCCGTACATGTTTGCTGTCAGTCTCTTTATCTCATATGTAAATGAACTTGGCCTGTCATAGAATTTGGCCACTCACTGAAAACATGATCCCATTGTTTTCTGGCAGTTAAAACGACTATGAGAGTCAATCAAAACATTTCATTTAACATCCAAAGTTGGTTATCATATGATTTTTAAGTGATCCTTCCAGTTCCAGCTTACAACATTTCTCAATACCATTTGTTGTTCAAATGAGATTGTTTCTTGATATTTCACAAATCTTCCATGGTCGTTACACTTGCACATGTCCCTCACATCGTATACTTGTTCTGGGAAACTTTGTATGTTGTAGTTAAATTCTTCCCATCATTTTATTTCTAGCTTAAGACTTTGGTTTCATTGGGGTACCTAAATTCATCCCAGTTTACAAGCATATTTCTTTTCTGTGTTCTTCAGGGTGGTAGTTAATTATAAAATGTTGGAAATTTTATCACATATTAAATGGGTCTTTTCTCCTCTCTTCTTCAGAGAAAATACCTAAAGTGGCAAATAGTAGCTGCCAACAAATTCCTACTAAATATATGTGTGAATGAACAGAGAAGACAAAATTAAAAACCTAGGAATTGGTTTGCATTTGAAGATACTTTGCATATTCTTAGAAAAAATCAAAATTGCCCATTGAATAATTAAGAAAATGTAAGGATAAATGGATAAATATTTTTTCGTAAAGAAGTTAAAATTTATTGTAAAAGAGAATTACACCAGAGGGAATTTAGAATTATCATCGATGTATAATTTCTAGAAAGGCAACTAACTGCCTTATCATAGAGGCTCAATGGTGCAAAGCTTTGAAGGGTAGTGGCCCTGAGTTTAACTCTCCTCTTTGTCTTCCATCACTATCTCATGGTGTCCTCTTTGTGAAGCTTTTAATTTCATGTTATCCTATTTTTTCGGTCATAATAATAGCTCATAAATGATATACCCAAAGATTAAATGCAGAGTAAATATTTAGATGCACAGTTTTTAGTAAAATAGATAATAACGGTCCCATTTATTGAGTATATTTCTAACCCTTTTAAATGTACTAAGATAGCCGGGTATGGTGGCACACACTTATAATCTCAGCATTTGGAAGGCTGAGACAGGAGGATCCAGGTTCGCAGCCAGCCTCAGCTACTTTCAGCTACTTAGTGAGGCCCTCCACAACTTAGTGAGACCCTGTTTTGAAATAAAGAACAAAATATAGGGCTGGGGGTATAGCTCAAAGGTAGAATGCTCCCTGGGTTCCATCCCCAGTACCGCAAAAAAAATAAATAAAATAAAATAAAATGTGCTAATAGAGCTATTCCAACATAATGAGGTATTGTCTCAATTGAAATGATAAAACAAAGAGACATATAACATATAAGTAATTTTCCAAGGTTATAAAGTGCTTTTTTTTTTTTTTTTTGGAGGTACTGGGGTTCCTGGAAGCCCTTCTACTCCAGGCTACACTCCCAGACCTATTTTATACTTTTTCAAAATTTGGAAACAGGGTCTTTTAAGCCAGCGCGGCTGGCTTCGAACCAGCGCAATCCTCCTGTCTCCACCTTCCAAACGCGGGGATTACACCCCCACACCCAGCTATAAAGTGCTTTTTTAAACAGGTAGATTTAGAAAATTTATGCTGTGTATGTCCAGAGCCCATGCTCTTGACCATTGGACTATACTACCACTTGAATGCATAGGGATTCTTGGTCTCTATTGTTATCAGCTTGGCTGATACTTAAGATCTCATGAACATTCCTTCCACTCTCTTGTGAAGTTAACATAAGTCTATTGAGATGTTAATAGAAAATGACAATCCACTATTTCCCTTGAGGAATGAACAGTATTCAGAAGGTATTTAAGGAAATCAATCACTTTACTAGAAATTCATAAAATCTCTGCTGGAGATTTCCAGTAACATTATTTGGAATGGTATAAGTATTTTCAGATAAATTTTACAACATTTCATGGTCTCCTTTAATTCTATTTTACAGCCGGGCATGGTGGCACACGCTTGTAATCCCCACACTTGGGAGGCAGAGACAGGAGGATCGTGCAGGTTCGAAGCCAGCCCTGTGTGCTGGCTTAGGAGACCTTGTTTCCAAATAAAAATGTAAAATAGGTCTGGGAGTGTAGCCCGGAGGTATAAGGGCTTCCAGGACCCCAGTACCACCAAAAAAAAAAAAAAAAGGTAATAGTTCTATTTTACATAATTTGATTCTATAAATTTACTGATATATGATACAAACGAGTTTCTCTTCATTTGGAAAATGAAATGACCGGTATCCTAAGTGGGAGACAACCCAGAATCTCTTAAGTAGACATTATTTATATATTTATAAACTTATATTTGTATTATTATATGTGGTACTGAAGATTGAACTCAAGGGCATTCTACCTCTGTGCTACACCCTCAACCAATTCCATTTTTATTTTAAAACAGGTCTCAGTAAGTTGCAGAGGCTAGCCTAGAACCTGCATTTATTCTGTCTCATCCTCCCAAGTACTGGGTTTACAGACATGGGCCACCACGCCTAGCTATGTTTATATTTTGTGGAAAAATACAACTTTATCATATATGCATTTGAAATGATAGTATGCTTTCTATGGTTAATGAGGGGCCTATTCTGAAATAAAATTAATATCCAATTTCCAAAGTCCTTTATTGTATAGCTTTAACACTTCATGACCTTTTGGTTAAGGTAACTGAATGATCATTCCAACACGTGGCATCGTAGCATAGACATATTGAGAGATACAGAAGAAGAGACAGGGCCAGAACAGGAAGGAAGGGACAGGACAGCCTTGGGAGAGCTTCCTGGGCTTTGTACAGAAAGAGATAGGTGAGTATTTTAGTTCCAGTGTTCATATCAGAACACAATGACAATTTTAAAGACAGCTCTCAGCATCAGACTTGTGGATGTGGGTGGCATAAACGTGAATGAGTGTGTGGAGGATTTTCCTGGCTGGACAGATAATCTGTCTCTTTTGCCAAAGCCATGTTTTGTGTATGAAAGATGAGCCCCCTGTTCCCAGTGCTGTTGTAGGCACCAGGAAGCAGTAGGAATACACTAAGAGCCAATTGTTTCGGAAATCCAGACCAACTCTTGCAAGGAAACCTCAAAATATTGAGTTAATCCTTGTGTATAAAACCGATCATCTGGGGTTTTACATCAAGTCATTTAAATATCCCAAAATGGAGATAGAGAGCACATTATAAAAACAGAAGTGAAATGTCCTTAAATGTTCATTTGCATTAAGTCTTGTAATTTTTTCATAAGCCAATAATAAAATCACACAAGAAGATGAGCCATCTGTTTCTTTAATGCAAAGGAAATTCCAGTTTTTCTTTGTGAGTCCTTTTTAAAAATATATTACCTTGCAGTAATGAAATTTGTCTTTAAAAATAGTGAACCTAGATGAATATGGTGTAGGTTATTTAAAAGAGGAAGAGAGTAAAAATATATATAGAGAGTTAAAATATTAGAGCATCAGGCACATACAAGATTCTCAGTAAATAATAGTTCCATCACCTTTCTAAAGATTAAAAAAAGAGAGAAACATTTAACTAGCCCTTGGATGTTGACATTCTGTCCATTTTTCCAGAAAGGAAAATGAGGCCTAATAATTTATAAGTGGGCCTGATCTCTTTAACCACAAACCCAACCTGTGAGATTACCATAAATATCTGGGTGATGCTTCTGATTGTACTGCCTTTCCTAGAATCATAGCAAGGACCCCTGCTTCCTGGTTTTTATTGGTATAGTTTCTTATAGAAATATCTGATTTAAGGGTATACTTTTATAATACTTTCTGAAAGTATTAAAAATTAGAATTTAAAAGTTTGAGACTCTGGAACTAGACTCTTTCTACTACTGTATAATCTTGGCAGTTGCTTTGAAAATCTCATGATTAGAACACTAAAAGAACATTGGGTAAGAACTAAGAGATAATAATAACATACACTACATTTGAAAAAGTTAAAAAATAATTTTGAATGTGTTCAACATAAAGATATAAATGTTTGAGAAGACATATGTTTAACCTGATTTCAACATTATACCATGTATACATGGTACCCCATTAATACCTACAATTTTTTTGTTTTTATGCAATATTTAAGAAACAATTTAAGTAAAAATGTTTTTACTTAATTTAAGTATAAAAGAAAAACTGAACAGTGTGGACGTTAGTTAAGAATAATGTATTACTGTTTGTTTCATAATTGTAACCATACTAATATTGGGTTCTAATAATGCTACCCTTGGTTGTAAGGTACTTGAGAATTCCCTGTACTATTTTTACAACTTTTTATAAATCTAAGAATTTTCTTTAAAAATGAACTTTTTAAAAACAAAACTGTGTGCTTCTGAGTCCTCATGGTTTTCTTGTTAAAACTTAAAAGTTAACACATATTCAGTATTTTTTTCCCAGTAAATATAAATACGCAACAAGTATTAGCCTTTAATTTTTTTTTTTTTTTGGTGGTACTGGGGTTCCTAGAATCCTTCTACCTCCAGGCTACACTCCCAGACCTATTTTATACTTTTTATTTGAAAACAGGGTCTCTTAAAGCCAGCGCGGCTGGCTTCGAACCTTCGCGATCCTCCTGTCTCCGCCTCCCAAGCGTGGGGATTACAAGCGTGCACCACCATACCCGGCTCTCTAGATCTTTTAAGGAGAATTTACCTGCCTGATTTTCTCCAACAAGTCCTAAATACAGAGAAGGGTCAGGAAATATTGAAGAGAAACACAGGAGATTAAACAAAGTCCTGAAGAGAGGCAGACTAAATCCTATCTGTAAGTTAGGAACATTTTGCTTAGATTCCGTTTGACCTTTGTTGTCTGTACTGTGAAGAGTGTTAGAAACTCAATATTCTGCTGTCTCAGATTCTCAGTCACCAGTCACCAATCACCAGTCCCTTCATTTCTTGATATTTGGCTCTATTGCCTTCTGTTGCAATTTTCGTACATAGGATGAAAAATTCAGTGTAGTGCCAAAGAAAGAAAGCATATGTGAAAGATAGCATGTTCATTAGGAAATGAAACTAGGTGTCAGATGAAAAGAATTAAGGACTGAAATGAAGACCTATGAATCATCTTGAGAAACCTTCCACTCGGATGACCTCCTACACATTGGGGGAAATGTCCCCCTGTCCCCTTCTTAACAGTGTTCATTTTGGTTTCTACTGTAATACTGGATCACAAAAACAATGAACCACTAGCTTCAGAAAGTCTCCCTATAACTGAAATTTTGTACTGATTTTTTTCAAAACTTGAATATGCATGTAAGTCCCCCAGTAGAGTCTTGTTAAAAGGCATATTATAAATGGAAGGGTTCTTGAGAGAAGGAGGAAGTTTAGATTCTGAATTTCTAACCACCTCTGTCACCTTTGAACACACATTGATAAATAAGGCTATAAAGGATTAACTTAAGATGTCTACACAGAATGACCTTAATGTCATCTAGTGAGTTTGAACTTAATATGGACTGGCAGTTCTGTCATTTGATAAATAAAGATATAACATGCTTTCATTTTTAAAATAGAATCACTTTATTTAATAATTTTCAAATCTGTCAGCATTAGGAGAACTTTTAAAAATTGCCCATACCTAGTCTACAGAGATGATGTCACTGGTCTAGTGAAAACCTAGGAATCAGTGGGTTTTAAAGTCTATAATTCTATCACTTCACTAAGGTTGAGAACCTCTGGAGAACTGAGAACAGAATAATTAATGTCTTTCTACTTTTGCTGATTCATTGATTACATTCTTCACATCACCAAAGTTGCTCCAAGTTCAGAGGCAAAACATTAAATAAGGAGCCTGTAAGATTCTGAGATTAAATATATTTGGAAAACATATTTCAGATCCCTTTCTTAGTGATTTGCAATGCATTATAATCAAGGTATTTAGGTTATCAGATTTTCAGTAAAGTATGAAAGGAATTTTAGCTCTGGGGCTGTCAGCAAGCCCATGGAAAACTAATTTTGGGTAGACATTTGTACAGACATTTTACTTCTGTGTGGTGTATTGAAAACCAACTGGTCTCTAAAGATGACTGAGAAGAATATGGATGTTAGAGTCTCCCAGACCCAAATAAGGACATGGTATCAAGTAACTACCAAGGAAACACTTTCTATAATAATAATAACACATCTATCCTAAGGTCTTTCATTTTATTTTTATTTTTGTGGTACTGGGGACTGGAGACTGAACCAAAATGCATTCTATCTCTGAGTTACACTCCCAGCCCTGTTTGACTTTTTATTTTGAAACTGGATATTTTTCCAAGTTACCATGCACTGGCCTCAAATCTGCGGTCCTCTTGTTTCAGCCTCCCAAGTACTGGTATTACAGGCTTGATCCACCACACCCAGCTGTAAAGTCCTTAAACAGCACCCTCATAGATCTTGTTCCTACTGCCTTGCCATCAGGAAAGAAAGGAATACTAAAAAGGTGTCCAAAACCATAGGGAAGATGCCCTGGGAAATCAGGGCAAGGGAATGTGGTGTCTCTCTGCTCGGCATAGTACCCTGAGTACAATCAGGAGCAGCTGCTGGCCAAATTCTCCTTTATTCCACCCTTGGAACCCGGCCAGAGCTGGCCTTCAAAGTATATTGAAGTGAAAGTTCATTTCAGTTTTATCAACAAACATGAGTGTGGCCAAGAAATGCTGAATTACCCTTATGTAAACAATGGTTATCTGTTATTTCCCTTTGAAAATAACTATTGTGTTTTTGAATAAGCCAATAAAATATTGTTTTTCTTAGTGATTCCTATTTTTTTTCACACAAATTCCAACCTGAAGACCTACTTTTGAAGATTCCCAAGATTTGAAAAAACACTTAGAGGTTTGCCCATGAATAAGAAGAAGTGCAAACACAATGTGGGATATTTTGTATTGTTGAATGTTCAACAGAGTTTTAATGTAAAATTTTACAAATTTTACAAGCATTTTTAAAATTTTACAAGCATTTCTACCTCTTCCAATTTTAGTTTCCACATCTGTAGAATGGGTGAATATAACCCTTACGGCATAATGAAGACTAAGTGAGAAAATATTCACTGTCTTTTAGTACTGTTAGAGCTTTCTCCCACAGTTAGCAGTAAGCAACTGATTTATTTTGTCTGTCCTGTGTACTCAGTTTTATCTCTCATGTGCGTATGTGCGTGGCTCAGTGTTTGGGACTATAGCACACTGGGAAAGAAATGTGTCAAGTACCTAGGGTTAGTTAACTCATGGAATTTCAGGAGATTGCATCAAACTCAAAGGGATACTCCTTCAGCTTCTACTCTCAAATTTAGTGAGAGTGATTTCATCTTTAAGCAGTGCAAACAAGCCCAAAGGGTAGCTTTTTGGCCTGCACTTTTAAGAATGTGTGGTTTCCACATAGCTTCTCACAGAACCTGAGCACTTCCTTGGAGGTGTTGGGTCGAAGGTCATGGGTTCAAACCTGGTTAGTCTGGGCCTCCACCTCCCACAAGAACAGCTGGGCTCCTACTCACACTTAAGTGCTTTGCAATGAGATTTCCAGGGAGTAAAGACTTAAGGTAAAAATGAATGTGGTAACCATTGCCTTCAAGAATCATAGGAGAAATACTGCTAAAAACCCAGCCAACCTCGGTTCTCAAACAAGGAACTAGCAAATGATTAAATGACCTCACCTTTTTTTTTTTTTACCACCTCTGTTAGTATTTCTTTGAAGTCATGAATTAAATGGCGATTTGTATGTCAAATTTCATTTCCACATTGGCTTCCTACAGGTTTTCAGATCTTTTGCTTCAAGTGAAACAGTGTTTGTTGTTTCTTCCTGTGGTAGTGAAAATAATCAATGTGTTGTATTAAATTGGTGAAAATGCATATATTTTTTGCTTACTTTGTGTAAATAGTCTGCTTAAACCATTCTTCTAGCCATTCAACTGCTTAACGTGTGTGGAAATTAAACCAAGAGCAGGCATAGCCACAAGGAGCTGTCTTCAGGGGCTCTGTCAGGATCCCCAGCATGTGGTCTGAAGGTTCCTCTGAATCACCATGAACTTTTAAAAGGTATTTGCTGATCTCTGCACAACAGCTTTTTTGTTTGTTATTGTGTAGCTTCAAATATAAAGAGAGAGGCACCAGACAAACAAATCAAATCACAGTAACACTCCATTAAATGCAAGGATTTAAAGTTTCTTCAATAAATATGAATATAGCAGACTGACTTGTTGAGCATGTGCCTTAGTGAAAGTCATGAAACTCAGATACTGTGTGTGTGTGTGTGTGTGTGTGTGTGTGTGTGTATGTGTGTTGCTGGGGATTGAACCTAGGGACATTCTACTTCTGAGCTACACCCCCACTCTTTTTTTTTTTTAATTTTCAAACAGGGTCTTGCTAAGTTGATGAAAATCTCACTACTTGCTGAGGCTGGTCTTGAATCTACAATCCTCTCATCTCAACCTCCCAATTACTAGGATTACAGGCATTTGCTACCACACCTGTATCTCAAATACTATTCGTAACTAGAAATTGGAAGTGTATTGTTACAAAATACTTTTCAAAAACATTGTTATTGCCAGGCGTGGTGGCGCACGCTTGTAATCCCTGCTCTTGGGAGGCGGAGACAGGAGGATTGCGCTGGTTTGGAGCCAGCAAGGCTGGCTTAAGAGATCCTGTTTCCAAATTTAAAAAAAATATTAAAAAAATAGGTCTAGGAGTGTAGCCCGGAGGTAGAAGGGCTTCCAGGAACCCCAGTACCAAAAAGAAAAAAAAATTCAGTTATTAACCTAATTTGATTCAGACCATTGTATACATTTGGATTAATTTTCTAAATAATCATAGAAGAAAAATCCAGTTATTAGTCAAGATAATCTAAGTAGATTTGAGGGGGGAGCAAAATGAAAGGATTTTTCTTTTTTTTTAAGTAATGAAGAGAGAATATCTTCTCTTTCTTTTTTCTGTTCTTTTTAAGTCAGTTTGTAACTCTAAAGAACGCCATAGTATAAAATGAATGAATTCTGCCAATTATTTTATTGGTTAAACTATTTTCTCAAAAGTTTTCAGAAATAGATTTTTTGAGTCTTCCTAAGGGTGGCAAATGAATATCAGAAAAGGTGAAACATGTAAAGATCCTCATTTGTTAAATTGTTCTAAAATATAAATTGATAGTATCTTTCTTGAAATTGATGTGTACAGGTCCATCTGGAGATATATAAGAGAAATACATCCCAGCATCTTTTTCGGTAGGGAGGAAATTAGAAGCAACCTGGGACCTTGCCCTGGGAGAATGGGAAGGTAAAATAATGGAGAATGAACTATACAAGATGTGAGAAGCAGGCAGATGCCATGGGTTAGAGGTTCACTGTGCTGTGAATAGACCTTAAAGACATAGCAACTAAAGCAACCTAACTGAGGAGATGGGAGGGGGGGAAGAAGGAAACTCTCTAAAGCACAGGATATACTTAAACAAACATATAGATGTAAACCACTAAGCCAGGCATGGGAAGGAGGGATGGGGAGGGAATGGGGTGGGAATTGGGTAGGGGTTAACTGGGCAATGTGTGCATGTACATCTACATAAGATTTTTATCCCATTATGATGTATGAATACAATGCACCAATAAAAAATAATAAATGTTAAAAAGTATTAAAAATAAATAAAACCCACAGCAACTGTGTTTTCCAACATGAAAAAGACATAATAGTGAATGTGATATATAAGGCAGTACTCTGTATGTAATTTACATATGTTTGAGGCTCTCAAAGATAATATTCATTTTTCTAGAGTACATATACATAAAAACTATATGGAACAATAATGAGAATAAGATTATTTCAACCCCACACAACCAGGAACCACTAAAAATATGTGTGTGATGTCAGTCCTTCACACATTGTTTAAGAGAAACAAAACAACCAACTCAGTGCTTTATCACCCCTTTTCTGTTTTCTTATATATTACTGTTTAAAAAATTAATACTGAATATTGATAGAACTCATAGTGCCAAAGGCTGGAGATGATCCTGAAGTTGATTTAATATAATCATTCCTTTGGCATTTAAATTAGATTTGTAACATTTTCTTCAGGTAGGTATCTGTCAAGTCAACATAGGAATACTTACACCAAAGAAGGCCCCTATGTCTTTGGAACTTAGTAAGACCCTGTTTCAAAATAAAGAATACAAAATAGGGCAGGGGGGTGTAGCTCGGAGGTCGAATGCCCCTGCGTTCATCCCTAGACCAAACAAACAAACAAACAAACAAACAAATGGTCTGTGTTGTAGCTTGGAGGTAAAATGCCCCTGGCTTCAATCTCTGATACCGAAAAACAAAATGGATTTTGAACAAGTCCTTCACCTTCATTAAGTGATTCTTAGGCTCATGAAAGTTGAAAAACTGTTATTAAAAAAAAAAAAAACAGCATTAAGCTGGGCGTGGTGGCACACACTTGTCATCCCCGCACTTGGGAGGTGGAGACAGGAGGATTGCGCAGGTTCGAAGCCAGCCTTGCTGGCTAAAGAGACCCTGTTTCCAAATTTTAAAAATGTATAAAATATGTCTTGGTGTGTAGCCCAGAGGTAGAAGGGTTTCCAGGAACCCCAGTACCACCAAAAAAAACCCAAAAAACAAAAAACAAAAAACCCAACATTAATGTATCCTTGCCCTGCTAAGATTCCTGTTCATCAAAAACATTCAGGTGTTCTGGTGGAAAGTTATTTTTCCTGTGTATGAAGTTCACACTTCATTCTCTTTCCTCCACCATTGCTCTAGGATATTGGGTTCACATTGAAATTGAAAATAGAAGAAACAGAAATCCATTAGCATATTTTAAGTTTATAGGGCTTTATTCTTGTTGAAGAATTAAAAAATAAAACCACCAAGAATAAACTTAAAACATTATGATCACAATTATTTGCTTCCATTATAGCAAAAATGAATCAAGAATATGTTCCTGTAGTTATCCAATTAAATAAATCCTTTTGCATTCTTTAACTGTTTAAAACAAATAAAAGAAAACAAACACTCATTTACTGGCAGAGTTGAAAAAAGACATCAGGGATAAGATGTTAAAGTCTGGCACTGACATTATACTCACCACACATTTATGTATATTTTTTTTTATTAAGAGAAGACTATAGAAAATTTTGTACAAAGGCAGTGCTATTTTGAAACTCACGTTTCAAAGTCAAATTCATTGCTCTGAGCTAATGAAAGGACTACTTTCCCCTCATTATTCTATCTCATCCTTAAAAAAGAAATACAACTATGCTAAGGGAAAACTATGCTTTTCTGAACAATGTCCAGTTGAAATGGCACCACATTATCAGGCATATAATCATCAAGTCATTGTGGTTTGTAAGGCTGTTATCTTCACTGATTCCAGTTTGCCAATTTTGGAGTTGTGGTGGTGATTCCAGGACCTGTACTTGGACCTTGTAACATTTTTTCCTTATTTTTCTCTCTCCACAAACTAAATACTCATGGTGTCAGCACACACTGACTACACATACTCATATATGTGCATTAGTGTGTTTAGATACACATACACACACACACACACACACACACACACACACACAGCCTGTCCCTTGAAGTGAAAACTCTGGCCCTTTGGTACTTTACAAAGAACACTAAGGACCAAACCTTTTAGGGCTGGAAAATAGCTAATGTTCTTGCCAGTGAGTTAAAGCCGGAGTATCCCCTTTGTCATAGCTAAATTTATGACATGGATCAAAAACTATAAAAAGCTACGTTGCATCCTGCCATTAAGGAGAATTAATATTTTCAGTGGTATGTTAACCAAGGTTTTTCCAGTGTCTCTTGTTAAAAGCAGATTGTTGGCTTTTCATCATGGTGTGCCAAACATTTTCATTGAAACCCTAACAAGACTTTCATCTTAGAACCATTATTTCTTAATGGACTTGGATAGGGGCAAAGTAAAAGAATGGCTCTGCTTTGCAGCGCTGCAGCACTCGGCAATGGCCTGTCATTAGAGCTTTGGGCCTTGCTGAATCATTACACATGTAGACATTTAAGGCATTTCCAGTGTGACTTGATTTTTTCCCTGAAGTGCACTTCATGTTTTATCTATTATAGGTTTTTTTCCACTTTTATGTATCTTTATGATGATTCCTTCTATTGGGCTATCCAGTAAAAACCACAATAAATGAGATCATTCATACACAGACGCGCACACACACACACACACACACAAGCTTCTAGTGCTTTTTTTAAGGATATGTATGGAATTCTGTACTTGGGAAATCATGCATTTTTTAAAACCCCCATGCCCCAAAAATTCAACAATAAACTACATGACATCAGTTGTTCAGATTACTCAAATCCATATATTCTCAAATATCATTGTCTTCACGTGAAATGGGACCAATCACATCATGGCAAACGAAGGCTGTAAACTGGGAGACAAAAGGTTCTATAAAAACAGAATGCCTCCTTTTTTCTAGACTCTTCCATTTGGCTGGGTTTTGATGCACATGATGTGAAAACGACTGTGATACAGCAAGTAAGCCGATGGCGACAGGCTCTAATTTGTCTAATAGCCCTTCTTTTTCCTCAAATGCATATTTAGAGTCAATGACAGTTAACTACAGACATGGAAACTTTGGCTTTTGGCCTGAGCTCTCGCGTGAATTTGTTGGCCAATATTTCTATTGAGTGTTTTATGATGTGGTTGATCAAATTGTAGGGTATAAGCATAGGCTCTACAACCAGCAAGCTGAAAGTCACCTGAACTTAGCCATCAGAGTCAGATAAACTCAAGTCAGAGAATACATGGAAGAACGCTGTTTATTAAAGAAGTAATGTTTACTTCTAGAATCTAGATATTATGAAACTTAGCATGCCTCCCAAGAAATTTTATGATTTGTAAACTTACATGAACTAACTGCATATTACAAAAGCATTTATTTGCAATATACAGAAAAGCATTCTATTTTTATTCCTAGAAAAAAATAAGTCATTTTGCTTCCTTTAAATATATTAGCTCCGTTTCATTCACCTGCAAGTAACGGATTTCCAAAGGAAAAGTGAATTAAACAAGGGATATTATCAGTGCAGTATATGTAAGAAATTCAGAGGTTACCTGTCCCAGATGGACTGGTTGAGCAGCTCAGATTTGCAGGACCCTGAGGCACCTCTGCTGCCCTCTTCTTCCCTTATAGGTGCAAGTGTTGGAGAGTCACCTCCTCACCCAACGATATCAAGATAGGGGTAAAATAGTTGAGACTTTCTTCTTACATTCTCTCTCTTTTTTTTCAAAAATTTCTCAAAAGAGTTGATGAATTTCTCCTTAATGCTTTTGCTCCCTCATTTATGTTTGTTTTTAGCCAGAAAGAGAATATAGGTATTTTTATTTACATATGGTGAATAAAATTTCTGAAGTTGTGTTTGAGACAATATTGAATGATTAAATTGAATATTATTTCTAAATAGCTGTTCTCTAAAAAAAAAATATCTAATAAGTGGTACAGCATGAAGACTGACCAATCATAAGAGGCATTTGCTATGATGACCAGGGAGGCCATTTGAGGGAGAATGAGCTGAACTGGCATTTTTTCATTTAGTTAGAGCACAGGGGATGATGGGAATCCAGACTAGCTTCTCTCCAACCACACTGTGAGCTTCTGGCCAGCGAATGGTGTGCTTCACACATGACTTAATCGCTCATGTCTAGAATGTGGCTTGAAAGTCAGAAGGCACTCAATTAATTAATGAGTTAATTCATGAATCAAGATAATTAATCTCAGAATGTTTGGATATAGCCTAATACGAATTTAAGGGATTCTTTTTTTCTTTATCTTTTCTATTTGTTATAATCCTTAATTACATCTTCAATAGCTTCTCTTTATGCTTTTTTTGTGAAGTATAGCTACATAGTAGTTGGTTAAATCAGTCTCAATATGAGGAAATACCTATCCATTTCATCCTCGGCATTGTAGAGTTTACATAGTCTGTAGTTTTGAATCAAGTAAATGTAAAATATATGTTTCCCAAATAACTATATTCTTGATGTGGCATATTTTACTTTCATTATGATGGCAATTATGAGGTTAGAAATAGCAGTGCATTTTATATTTCAGCATGAACTATTTGGTTTATATCCTCTTGAGCAGAGACATGTAAGCTAAATCCTCTAATTTTATAAAGTCCAAGGTAAAAGTTATCTTTAAGAAATCTCTTATTTTAGCATGCAAATATATATGCCTTGAAATTTTACAGATGGAAAACTATGATGATATTGCCTTAAAACTATACATGAAAGACTATGAATATGAAATGAACCCCTCATTCATAGGCTCCAAAGAAGACTAGGTATTTTTAAAATTTTATACTTAAGAAATCCCAAAAGAAAAATTATGAGAAAAGCAAAACTTAAAAAAAGTGATTCAATAAAATGCAAAGAGAGAAGACTATTAATACATATTTGATTGCTAAAATACTTTTAATTATTTTAGAATTCAAACCTGCTTTCGCTTACTTGAAATGGTTGCATAACTCAAAAGTGCTATTATAATTCAATCCAAATGGTATGGTACTTCAAGGAGCTGGTGAAATTGATTTAGGACATTAAAGAGATGCCGGCAAAGTTATAAATAGAGATTCTAATCAGGAATGAAGAGGTTAATTCAAGATTCCACTAAAAAACAGACTGGCAAAAAATATTTCCAGGGAATTGCATTATTTTTTATTTTTTATTCTTCTAGCTCCCCCTTTTTTTCTTTTCTTTTCTTTTTTTTTTTTATACTCAATAGGGGTTTGGAGAAGAGGTTTGGAAGGGAAGGAGAGGGCTGGTTCCAGGCCCCCTGCACTCCCCAGAGCACCGTTAAGGAAGGGGAGGGTTTCCTGCCCACGCAGCCATCTGTTACATTCTGTGAACAGCAGGAACCCGGGCTGGTCCAGTCCTAAACCAGGGTGAGGATTCTGTCTGGATTCAAAGAAAAAAAAAAAAAATCAAACCAGAGTCTTCTCTTTTCTTGCATTTTTTTCCCTTATGTTTGCTGCTGAACAATAGAGTTGGGGTTCTCAGGAGTAGTTTGCATAAATAAATTATCTTCTCAAATATGACTGAGGAGTGCTGGCCTGACCAGTACCAAAATACCCAGCCTGCCTTCTGGAATGTGCTGGCCTCAAGCTGGGAATGTCATCATCCCTGCTAATGTCACACTGCAGAACACTTTCTGGGACCAGTGGACGTGTCTCTGATGTTCCCTGAAGTTACTGCTTTCTAGGCTTGAGTCAGTTAGAGCTGGCGTTTTTGGAAAGTGGTGTCATTTCAAACCTATTTTATGAAAGTTATTTTTGTGCCTATAATTTGGGGCTCACACGTCTGTTATTTCCTCCAGTCCTTGGCTTGCAAAACACACTGCCTATGGAAAGTAGTAAAGAGTGACAATGGAAAAAATAACAAGGGCTTTTTACTTCCAACATCTGGAGAAAACACATTTAAGGAAATGTTAACAAATAGGTACACGGACTGATAACATTAAAATATATATAAGCTCTATTATAGAAGGAAAAACAATCAGGATGCATAGAATTGTTTAAATCAGTTTTACATAAAGAATACAACAAAATTTAACAATAAAAAATGATCTTATTCAGTTCCTACTTTTTTCTAGGACCAACCAAATGACGAATGGCCCCAAGGCACAGAATCACAAAAACTTGTTCTCAGAAAAGAAGTAGGATTTCAATTTTCAAATTTTTCTTGTTTCCACTTTTCAATAAGCTTTATTATCACATTCAGCTTCCTGGCAGTAGGCTAGAGCAGCAAATAAATTCTAACATAGAATCTGAAACTTAAAAATAGGAACAAAAAATTCTAGAAGCATTCAAAAGCAGAGACAAATATTAGAATGGACAATGTAGTAGCAGCTCTATTGAGGGGGAGAAGAGTACAAATATTACAGTACTCTGATCTTTTACATCAAAATAACTTACAGACAAAATGTGTTTCAAAAACAAAATGAAATCAAAGAAAAATAACTCATAATGAATATCCACTACTGTATTACCAGGAGCGGTGGCACCAGTTCAGCATAGTTTTTCTACCTCAATTTATTCACATTTTAATATCTCAAAGTAGGCATGAGTAAATATTTCCATCTGTTCTAAGTTTGGGAGTTTGGATCCTGAATCAGTATCATGCTATCAGTATAAGCTAATACATAGAGGGATCATATCACAATTTGAAACACCAAGAAACAAAAATTACTTTATTATTTTTCCTAGAATTAACTAGGGTTAAGCAGAAAAACTTTCCCCAATTAATATTTGAAAATAAATTAGAATGTTTATAATAAGTAAACATAATTTAAGTTTGTTTATTATTTGAAATAAACACTTTAAACTTTTAAACACTGAAAATTGCAAATCTAGGATTGTAGAAAGTTTTAAAGCTTAAACCAGGCGTGGTGGCGCAGGCTTGTAATCCCAGCATTTGGGAGGCTGAGACAGAGGATCGTGGTTCCTGGACAGCCTCAGCTACTTAGTGAGGTCCTGTTTCAAAATAAAGAATAAAAAACAGGGCAGGGGGTGTAGCTCAGAGGACAAATGCCCTGGGTTCTATACCCAGACCAGCCAAAAAAAAAAAAAAAGAAAAAGAAAAAGAAGAAGATAAAGAAAATTTTAAAGCTTTAGCAAATAATTGGCTATCTTCTAGGAACATGTGGCTAGGGCTATCAAGGTTAAGGTTTCTTTTTTTTTATGGTACTGGGGTTCCTGGAAACCCTCCTACCTCCAGGCTACACTCCCAAACACCTATTTTTTTTGGGGGGGGGGTATATTTTTATTTGGAAACAGGGTCTCTTAAACCAGCAAGGCTGGCTTTGAACCTGCTTGATCCTCCTGTCTCCGCCTCCCGAGCTCAGGGATTACAAGCCTGCACCACCACGCCCAGCTAGGGGTTCTTTTAAAGGAGGATGGGAAGGTATTTTCTGAGATGGCATTCACTCCCTTCTAGAGTCCAATCACCATGGTTATATTAAAGTCCAGTTTTGAAATTTTACATCTCCAAAACTCTATTTATTTTTAATATTGCAAAAAGCAAAGAAAATACCTACACCAAGAACACAGACTGCCAGAAAATGTAATACCAGAAAAACATATTAATTTACAACAATACAGAATTATTGTGAAAATCATGCTGCTTTTACCCATCCAATTCACAAGTTCCTTACCTGTAGTCAAGCAATGCAGTAACCCAAATTATCCCCTGATCATCTTGTCAATTTGCTGTGAAAAGTCAGAGATCAAGATGAGAATTGTCCAACTCCCATGATCAGTCCTATTTCCCAGGACGGCTATTTCTTCTTTAACAAATTAATACAAGGAATAATGTTACCACCCAGATAGAAGAACTGTAGATCCATTTTATTTTTTTGAGGAAAATCTAAATATATTGAATGACTTACAATTCCAAAGTACAAGTCCACAAACAGTTTTATCTCTCCTAAATATTTATAGGTGTTTTTCAAAATATATAACTTCAACATGGTGACATCACAGTTTGCTCCCTTTTACTGGCATTTTTCAGTGATCATTCAAGAAAAATGATGAATGTAACATTCTCAAACTAATTGAAACATCAATTTCTTTTTTCTGGGCCATGAAGATATTCATGAACTCTTAGATGTATATGTGCCAATAAAATACCTTGAAAGTTGTTACAGGATGTTGACACCCAGTTAACCACTTTAAATGGCCCATGTGGTTAATCTACAAAACCCTGGCCTAAGAAAGATTTACCTCTATTTTTTTTTCTGTTGTGAAAACTCAGTTTCCATAGTTTCTTGTCACTCCTCTGGTAAAGACAGAGGAGATACTTAAGTTAGCTCCTCTCACTTCTCAGTATTCTTGTATCTATTTGAGTGATATATGATTAGGTCTATTTTGACCTGTGCTTGACTAAAGAAACATAATGCTTCCAAAATTAGAAGTAAGTATTTCAAGGGCAGGAAATGTGGAATTTGCTGTATACATCCCTAGAAATTAGCATAATGAGACACTAAAAATTCTGTAGTTTTTGCATAAAAGAAAGAATGAATGAATGGTATAAATGAAATAGGTGTTCAACTGCTCATTTGGAAAGCTCTAGACTAAATATAAAATGAACTGACTTGTATTTCATTAAGCTGTTATTTTTCAAATTTATATTAATCATTTAAAATATATACAGAATGTGCTTAAATTTATACTTAAAGCTTTGGAATTTTCTTCTTATTTACCTTCTTTTTCTTGGAATTGTTAAATGGAAAAGAAAAACTTTTATATTGAAACAAATTAAAAATATAATCAGAAAAAATAAATTTGGTCACACATATAAATTTCTATTTGGACCCTACCCAGCATTGCCATACATCTCATTATTTGGTTTATTACTTTAAGAGAGCTAAGTTTAATCATCTAATTTTACTTCTCTGTTATGAGAGAAGAAAGATCTTCAGATTCATGAGCCCTGGTTAATTAGGTAAGTGAATCTGACCTCTTTTATTTTAAAATAACTTCTGGCTGGGCGTGGTGGCGCAGGCTTGTAATCCCTGCTCTTGGGAGGTGGAGACAGAAGGATCTCACAGGTTCTAAGCCAGATGCGCTGGTTTAAGAGACCCTGTTTCCAAAAATAAAAATAGGTCTGGGAGTGTAGCCTGAAGGTAGAAGGGCTTCCAGGAACCTCAGTACCACCAAAAAAAAAAATAAAAAATAAAATAAAATAACTTCTGTATCTTCAGACAATATTGAAGACAAATTCTTAGATGTTGCAGGAAAATATTGCTAAAAGGATTAAGTAAACAAAGCACTATAAGAAAATTCAGTAATTAAAAATAACTACCATAATATAAATTATCCATTAGCAAATAAACTTAAATTATTGTGTAAGGTATAAGCCAAAAGAGATGGCAGTAGGTACTTAACTTAATTTCTTGTCCAACACTATGTGAATACTGTGAGTTGATTTTTGAATTCTAGGCTTGGAACAAAGACATAGTCATGGACCATATGATAGTTTATTTCTTAATTTGCTGAAGGTCTTACTGAGGATGACCTAGAATCTACAATCCTTCTATCTCAAACCTCCCAAGCACTGGCATTGTAGGCATGTGCCACCACGCCTGGCAGGAGGGCATTTGTGTTTCAAAGGGATAAGTGTAGTGAAAGAACTGAAGTAGTTATAATGAGGTGGCCCAGAAACTCTCAGACATAGCAAAGGAACCATCATTTTATCTAGAGGAGCTATTATCTTTCTAGAAGTTCAGCAGGTATCTACGAAGAAGATTCTTTGGAAACTAAGGAAGCATACATCACCGGAGGCTGGGAACCTACCCAGCAGGGCTCACTATCTCCGAGACTCAAGACACTGGCTTCTAAACTCATGTTTACATAGTGAAGAACTGCAGTGAATAGTTTGTCTACAAAAAAGAGATGAATCTTCATTGGGCGGTGTAACTAGTATTTCGTAGGCTGTAATTAGTTATTAACGAAAGCAGTCATTTAATGATTTCAAACTGGAGAGATCCCTAATTTTCACTTTGTAATTCTCAGTTGGAGAAAGATCTTGGCAGAAAATCCTATATTGGTGGGGAGCATAAAGGTGGAAGGGAGATAGATTCTGGGGGAATATGGTGATTTATCTCCTTGTCAGCTCAGATCAGTTTTACCATTTCTTTTAGACATCAAGAAACAGTTTTGAGGTGGTGGTGGGTCAGCTTACTCCCACAGTGCACACAGGAAAGTTTTCTAAATCGGAAGTAGAGGAGTTAAAAGTAGAAAATTATAGTCTTTTGAAATAGTTGTAGGTTTTCCAAAATACAAAATATGGCACTGATGATTTAACATTGATTTGATTTATACTTGACATTGTCAAAGCTTAGACTACTGAAAAACCAGTTGGACAATATACATTATATACATAAGTATACATATTATATAATATGTATTATATATGTACCAGTATTGGGAAATGGCTTCAAGTTTGAAAATAGCTTTGGTATTAATGTGCTGATATTGGAAAATGACTTTGTTATTAATGTATTGTAAAAATGAATTTGGGAAATGAATTTGGTAGTAATGTATCAAAAATTGGTTTCAAAATGTAAAAAACAGTCTGGCTACTGTCAGGCACTCAGGCACATATTATAATGCAGTGTCCCCTCACTAAAAGTAATTAGCGAGTAGATAGGGCCTTCATATTCTAAAATCAAGTTTGCATATAAATAACATCTAGCAGAAAAGCTAAGAATTCCCCAAGAAGTTCAGGAGGAGGGTACAGACCTCTGTCAAAGGGGAGCAGGTACCACATGAGCCCTGACTTTGTTAATCATTCTAGTCCTAACAAAGAAACCTAGGCTTACACCTGTAGTAAGGCAGGAAGAAGGTTTTATTGGTCATTCATAATCCCCATAATCATTAAAAAGGGCCTGCACAAAGTTAATAGGCAGGTGACTTACACCTAGGTCAGAAAATTATTGGTAGAGCAAGATAAAGGACCATGTATCTATAAACTGTTCTGTATCCAAAAACTTCAGTGACTTATTTTCAAGTTTGTCCACTATGTCACTCTCTCTTTATGATGTAGTTCTTTAATGTTAAGTTCTGTCCTATTTTTCTACTTTTGTACTAATGGGAGTTCAGGCTATTCTTTTCTAAGAGAGCTAAGAACAAGAACCCGCATCTACATCTCTCACTATTACAGTTTTGGAGCCCAACAGGGGCACTGTTAACAGGTTTCACCATAACAATATATAAGTTGTCATATACATAATAAATTGCATAGTTGATTTCAGATACAACTTATCTTCCATGTAATGTACTATATGCAGGTATAGTTTCTTCTTTTACATGAGAGTATGTTTATAATTTTGTTGCCTGGAGATGAGAAGGGTGGCAGGTGTCACCTATTAAAGTGACTTTATGGCCGGGCGTGGTGGCGCACGCTTGTAATCCCCGCGCTTGGGAGGCTGAGACAGGAGGATCGCATGGGTTCGAAGCCAGCCTCAGCTACTTAGTGAGGCTCTCAGCAACTTAGTGAGACCCTGTTTCCAAATAAAATATAAAATAAGTCTGGGAGTATAGCCTGGATGTAGGAAGTCTCTGGGTTCCACCCCAAGTACCACACACACACAAAAAGTCTGTACATGGCTCATAAAGCGGGCTCTAAATACTCATGCCTGGAGTCTAAGAATCCAATCCCTGAATTTCCTTGTTTTTCTCAAAGACCTTTCAGCAGAAATCATGCTAAAAAATTAATTGGGGCATAGCAATTTAATGCTCCTGTGTTGCCGTCTCCTCATGTCTCTCTTTTAAATGAGAACACATTGTGCATCTATTTCGCAGCAGCATCAATGAATATCACTATCTAATTTAGGCTTCATTCAGGAAATAAATAGCAGGTCCTAATATGAGCTTGGGAGGTGCAAATACATGTGTATACATACCAGCATGAATGTACATAACTCCCTCTGCTCAGCCCAGTCACAGCAATTACTACAAAAGGCTCAGTAACTTCATTTTGGCAACAGAATGATCTATCTGCAAACCAAATGTTATCCTTAAGTATGTTTTTCTGTTAGATCATTAGGTCTCTTTTTTCTGTGCTTAACAGATGTGTGGAAATTAAATGAGTCTGGAGTCATTAATATTTTATGAATATGAAAAGCACTGTTCTTTCTTTGAATAAAACTAACCATTATCTAGTTAATTGATCTAAATAAAATATCTTCCTGCCCTTCCACTCTTTTTCTGCTTCTCTGATTCTGCATATTATCTTCTTAGCTTCCGGAAACCTGTACAAAAAAGTGAGCCGGGTTTTGAATGGGAGAAAACCCCTCCATTTATTTCCTTCTCCATGCGCCTGTTACCATCAACTCATTTCCTTTAGAAGTGGAATGAGTGGCACGTCATTGCCCCCAGCACTGTATAAATAATACTACACAAGAATCACCTTGTGGAATAACAGGAAGGAGCCTGGAGATTATCTGGTTTAATTCCTCCCCTCTACAGATAAGGAAACCAGGATCTAGAGAAGAAAGTCCCCCGCACAAGGTCACGTGTATGATCAGAGGGGAGACCTTATTTATTTATATGAATAGGAATCTCCCCCCACTGTTCTCCAAACAGATGGTGGTCATTTTGCAAAGGAGGGGAAAAAAGTATGATGCTGCTTTTACATGAAAATGAATGAGTAAACATTCATTTATTTAATCAGTGTATTCAGTCAACATTTAACAGTTACCAAGCCTTCCTCTATGCAAAGCAGAAAATGAACTTTCTGAAAACAGGGATGACAGTTAGCTCTCAGAACTGTGATGGACTGAGATGAGTTCACAGCAGGAAAGAGTGGCTCTCTTGTTTCCAAGGCAATAGTCGAAATCAGTTGGCCCTTTACAGGCAGGGGCCATTGAAGACTCTATACCATCTGAGTGTGACATCCTGGTAATGTCGCTTGTTGCCTAGAGTGAGGAAAATCAAAAGCCTTATGAAATATTTCTGTCTGCCATCGCTGCCCCTTTCTATGAGCAAAACAATCATGAATGAAAACATGCAAGTATCAAGACGGGTGCCTGTTGGAGAAAACTGATTCATGCAATTCACTGATCCTTCGCGATTTCTTTAGATCATCTTCTCTAAAAATTATTGTTTATATAAAATACCGCAGTACTGGGGAGGGAAGTCAGGGGCATTCTACCTCCAAGTGACACCCCCAGCCCTATTTTTTATTCTTTATTTTGAAACAGGGTCTCACTCAGTAGCAAAGGGCTTCACTAAGTAGCAGCCGAGGCTGTCCATGAACCGCGATCCTCCTGTCTCAGCCTCCCAAATGCAGGGATTACAAGCGTGCGCCACCATTTCTGGCTTAAAAATTATTTGAAAAAACAATTTGTTTTAGTTTTGGAATAGAAATGAAAATAATTGAAGTTTTTCCCTCAAATTATTATTATTGTTACTACTACTACTACTACTACTACTACTACTACTACTATTTTTTGCTATACTAAGGATTGAACTCAAGGGCACTCTATCTCCAAGATAAACTTTATCCCTCTTTATTTTTGTTTTGACATTGTCTCACTAAATTGCCCATGCTGGCCTTGAACCTGTACTCCTCCTGCTTCAGCCTCCAAACTACTGGGATTATAGGCTTAAGTGTGCCAACCCTGTATCATATAAATATTCTAAGGAATTAAAAAAACATTTTTTTAATTCTTTTAATTCTGATTTTTTTTATTCTTTTAAGAATATTAGGTTAGAATAATGCTAGTGTCTCTTTCAGCTAAAAAAAATTATTTCAAAGGCTTCATATTTCCATAGTAGCAATTTTTATCATTGAAACTTTTTTGAAGAATAAATACATTTAAAATCAGAGAATATTGAGAATCAGAAATAAATTCTTAGAAGGCAGAGGAAAGCTGTCTTTGCAAATACAGGTCATGAGAAAACACACCAAAATGACTGAGCAGAAGATTTGACAGATTTCAAGTTGGAAGGATTCAAAATCCTAGAATTAAAAACTAATAGATGGCTGGGAAACCATGGAGCAACTACTAACCCAGCATTCGGAGGCTGAAGCTGGAGGACCATTTTAGCCCAGGAATTTGAGGCCAGCCTGGGTAAGGTTAGTAAGATAAAGACTGTATCTTTTTTTCTCTCGTCAAAAGAAAACAAACAAAAACTAATAAGAAAATATACTTGATTTAAAATAGAAAATTTTCTTACTCATGATAGAAACAGGTTATTGACAAAAAATAGAGACATCCTCATTTTAAATTCTGTAAGAGGCTTGACCCTGGGGGGAACAGGTCTAGTTTGAAATATTGGTGCTGTCATGGTAATGATGACTTTGACAACAGACAGCATAATCAAGGTGGATGTTTATTCTTAAATGTAAATGTGTTTGAAGCTGAAACATTTTCATTCACTATTCTCAGCAAAGTAGAGAAATGATAATGATCCAACTCCCACCTGTGTCTCACTGAGTCCATTGAAATTCAGCAGTCAACAAGTACTGCAAACCCTTTTCCTGTGTTCCTCACACTGAGCCCTCTGCAGCCACTTGTTATCTCTCCTGGACATTTAACAACAATCAGATTAGAAATTAAAGTTACAGAAGTCACTGAGGATCAAAATGGGTTTACTTAATTGCCTATTTTATGTCAAAATGGTCCGTGACCTCTAACAGGACAGCGAGTTTCTCTTTTTACAGAGGAGAGTGGTAGTGTCGCTTTATTGTCAGAGGAGTCAGCACATTGGCAGCACTGGCCTTCCATTCCTCTCTCTCCTGGTATTTCACCAAGATAAGGTGGTATGAGATCAACTGTGTCTACTTTCTTACTCCTTGGGCATTCCAACTTTCCTTAGTAATCAAGGACAGCTCCTTTCCATTCAATGCCAACCCTCCACCCCTCTTAAAAATCAGTGGAATCTGCCTTGGGTTAGGAAAATTCCAAAATACTTCCTAGGCAGAATCATGGAAATTAAAGATGTGGAGGACCTCATTGGATCATCTAGTTCATCTATTTCCCATTAAAGACTTTTCCAGATGGGAGTTTTTCATATGTTGGATGCCTCCTCTCATTTCTGTGGAACCTGAAGTCAGGATTTGAGCATCCGAGCCTAATGTAGCGAGGTGAATAAGGCCTGCATTCAATAATTTCATAGACAGAGAAGTGCCTTATCCCAAAGGTGTTATCATATTACAGCAGCTTTTGGATGGAAATAGGTGACACTTCATCAGAATAGTTACGTGAGAGCGGTGCATGCTCCTCCAAGCACCGTGGCTTGACATTTATTTTTTTGCAGAGAAGAGAGCAGTGTTTGGTTGCTGTGTTCTGAATACAGTGGAGACCACTGAAAACTCAGTCTTTTTTTTTTTAAGCTTCTTTCGCTATTTTCTTTCTTTTGCACTTTTTTTTTCAACTATAATTGCTTTAGGTTTCTACATGTATGAAATGCTATTGGGGAAATTTTAATGTACATAGAACTACAGGAGGCCACCAGCCAGTAGCAGACACCTTTGTAACTAGCAATTTGTTTATGAATCTCTCCTTCATAGATTTCCATGGGCTTCACATAATGTTGCCAAACACTGGTTTGGGTTAGGGTAAGAAGCCACCATAAGTAAGTTCCATCATGGTTACATGACTATGGTCACATTAAGGTCCATAAGAACCTTCTGATTTTATCATAATACAGAAACCTTACTTTAAAATCAGATGAGGTGAAATCCTGGCTTGCTTTCTTAGCTTTACAAAGTCACATAAGTTATTTAGCCTGAGTTTCAATTTACTCATTTGTGCTATAATTTTTTTTACAAGGCAAAATAAATTTTAAAATATTTGGCCTATGCTTAATGCAAAATAAATAATAGTTTCTTTTCTTCCCCTTTATAAAAAATGGTAATTAACCTAGGAGTTTTGGAAGAATTCCAAAAATGGGGAATAAATGTAAAATTGTTTTTCCCCTCAAAAGCCCAAATTAATTCTACATTTTTCTCATAATAATGGTTAGATTTTAATTATTTTAATAGAAAGGAAAAAGAGAAGAAAATATTATATACAGCATAGAGCTGATAAAAGCAATCAAAATTTTTCTAGATCCTGAAGTTATTAAATCCTATAGTATTCTGCCCTTAAAGCTTGAATGATATAGGAATCATCATAAATACCACTCTCATGGTTCAAAATAGTTAAGTCTCTTATTTGCCAGTAGCAGTAAATATCAAACTAATAAGCCAAAGGGCAATGTCTAGGAATGATTTGGGAGCATCTTTGTCTTTTTGTTAAACAACTATAGTTTTTCTTGTTGCTTCTATTTTTGTTCAAATTGTTATTCAAATTTCACTTTCTCAATGAGGCTTTCTATGATTTCTCTTATTAAATTATAGCCCCTATCAATTTCTCTCTTCTTCCCCGACATACTCTATATTTACTTATTTATATATTTTATTTTCTCTCCACTCTTACTAATGTAAGACTAATGAAGGCAGAGAGTTTAGATAACTTTAAGATTTAAATTTGCTGTGGCTTTGGCCACTAAAATAATACATGACCACACTGAGCCCTCATATATTTGTTGAGCAAATGAATGAATGTGGATTTTATAAAATGTAAGGGGGAATAAAAGACAAAAAACAAAATCTGACTTATTTTACAGCAAGGGTATTTAGATTTTTTTCCCCCTTGGAAACATACCATTAACATGGAAGTCCTTATTTATGGGTAGAAGATCTCTTCTAAAGTCTAATTCAGTGTTTATTCTTGGTAGCATGCCCAAAGAATTTGTTTAGAGAAAGATAAAACCACCATGCTATCAGCATCAAATGATGCCTCAAAAATTTCCACTTAGATTCTTCAGTTGTGACCAATGCTTATTTACTGTGTAATATAGAGGTATGAAATGACCTAGGTGTAGTCCACTGGGTAGCAGTGTATCACTGTAAACATTATGAGACAGTATGTTGAAACAGAGCAAATTTAAAGGGTGTAGCCTTTATTCAGTCCTGACTATTTTATTGGGCCAAAACTTCAGTGATTCCAAAACTTCTGATTTTCAAAAGAAACTACAAATAAAGATCTTTCTATAAAATCTCCCAATTTTGAAATTAGGGCAATGACTTAAAGTAGTCTATAAAATAAACTTTTTAAAGAACATGCAAACATATCCAGAGGCTAGATATGGCTAAGGAGCCACATTTCTGTAACTATAACTTCTGCTCTAGTTTCCATTTCTAGTCATCTGAATTGTGTAACCTAGGCCACTTTCATTTAATTTGTAACACTTATAAACTTAATAACAAAATCTGCTGCTTTCCAAATTAGATTTTCTTTCGAATTAGATTTCTAGTCTACATAAATATTTTTTTCCTTCAAGAATTCCTCTCTATTCTCTCGATTACTGTAATAGTGTTCTGTGGGGGGACCTTTTCTGGCATTTCATGTCTCTATGCCCCTTTAGTGCCAAATAGTGCAGATAAAATAACACTGAATTTGCAAGTGAAACTTAGGTTCAATGCCTGGTTATCTCTCCCTGTCTCTTACTTTCTTTGTAATAAGTTATGTACATGCAAATTATGTATACTACTTAAATCTAAACTTTTTATCCTTAACATATTCATGGTTTTGTCTATTATATTTACCTAGTGTGAAGTCATATACATAAAAGGATTTACAAGTCATAAAGTTCTTCAAAAGTAAGGCTTATTTAAATGTAGCAGCTTCATGTCCTCATGCAATAGTTAGATCCTGCTGACTGCTTTGTTTCTAATAAAATGCTTCGTTGCCAATAAAATTCTTCATTTCTTGTAACACGGAGAATACATAATTGCATGCTTTTGTTGTTGCTGTTGCTACCATTGCAGCAACCATGGTGGAGGCTTCTCCAAACACCATGATTTTTCCCAAAGGTCATGATTTATCGAGTGGAGGATAGTTAGCTTATAAATTTATCACCCCAACCTAAATCATTTTATCCTTTCTTGTTCCTTCAAACTAACTTTTTAATTATCTTTTGTTGTTATTGTTATTTTCTTTCAGTCATCTCATATTTTACTTAGATGCTTTATTTATATCTGATGCTTTATTGTCCCTTATTCTCCTTATTTTTTATATTTTAGCTTAGTTTATTGTAACTGGTTCTGACTGAGTCAAAACATAGAAACATGTCCCCTTTTAAAACAGGCTGTCTAGACTACAACTGTAAATTTTTCCTCACTTTAAAACTAGAAATGCACTATAGTTAATAGAATTAACAAAATGGCTTATCAACAAACTTGTTGTTTGTGTACCAGGAATTATATTTTATGCTTAGTAAATTTAATTTTATCAAACATTGTTTAATTTCATAGACAACAATACGAAGCATATTGCTATGCACGTGGCAGTTTTATAGTGCCATTTTAAAGTGTGTGCAAATTAGAATACAGAGGTTAAACACGTGTGCACTGACAGCATTTTGTACTTCAGGTAAACTGTATATAAAAACTATGATTTAAATATTAGCCAATCTCTTTCCTCGCCTTTAAAAAATCATATTCAGACCTCAATAACTGCTCAAGTAATGTGGTTTTCATGAAGTTTCCAATTCTTCCAACTAAAACGTATTTCTTACTTTTTGAAACATCTGTATTACTTTATCACTGCAGGATTTAATACATTTCACTTTGATTAAAATTTGCATTCACATCTCAGGATGCAAAGACTCAATCTTGTTTACCTTGGCAACACTTGTAATAGATAACAAAGTGTTCAAAATAAATTGGAAGAATAAATTTTTATTTGTCTATTACCTTATTTTCCAATATAAAGGTCAAATATCATTATGATTTTTCTTTATTCATTATATTATATTCTTCTATACTGTATCTACTAACCTGGTATTTCAGTAAATAAAAGGTCTTATAATAATGAAAAAATTAAAGAATTTAATTTGCCTTTTATATTAAGCAATATAATTAACATGTCAGTTGAGATGGTGGCAAAGTATCTGTTCCGCCTAACTTCCTACTAACACTTTATCAAGTAGAGAAATTATTTATTCCTACAACATTGCTTCCTGTCACTAAGTTATTTCTGTACTTATGACATTTTCTAAATAACAAGGAAATCAAGTTTTCAAAAAGTATTATTGTAATTGTTGTTTAGCCACCTATATCATACACATTTTCAAATAAATTTTAAAACTTTTTCTTATTTTTATTTTAATGTACTTTTATAGGTATATAAAACTATACATCATAGTGAGAATCAGTGTGATACAACATACATGAAAACAGCTGTGGGTGTGATTCTTTCTGGATCCAATCCTATTATCATCCCTCACCCAATACATATTAGTGAACTTGGTAGTCATAACCTTCATATATGGGCATAGCATTATTTGAGACATTTCCTTTATCAAACCTTATTTCCCACTTCCCACCTCACTCCCCCAATCTTCCTCCACTGTTCTACTGGTTTCTCTCTGAGGTCCCTTTTGTTTCCTATTTGCTCTCTAGTTTCCACATATGAAAGAAAACATATGACCCTTAGCCAATAAATATATTAAAAAATGCTCAACATCATTAACAATCAGTGAAATGTAAATCAAAACTACACTGAGATTTCATCTAATGACAGAAGTAAGTCCTCAAGAATACAAATAATAAATGCTGACAAGGAAGTGGGGAAATAATAACTCTTATACACTATTGGTGGAAATATAACTATGGAGGTCAGTATGGAGGTTCCTCAAAAGACTAGGAATGAAACCCCCATATGACCCAGATATACCACTCTTCACAATCTTTTCAAATTAAAGTCAGAATAGTATAGTGATAAATGCATATCCATATTATATCAGCACAATTTACAATAGCCAAATTATGGAATCAACCTAGGTGTCCATCAACAGATGAATAGGTAAAGCAAATGTGGCATATACACATACAATTTTTCTGACTTAAGAAAGAACAAAATCATGTCATTTTCAGAATGATAGATAAAAATTTCAAAGTACATTTTTGAAAGTGGAGATAAAATTACCTTCCCTTTTGTCCATATCACCTCTGAGAAACTCAGGAGATAAGAAGTCTTTTTTTGAGAACATTCTGTGTTTTAGCCACTAAAGAGACTGTAAGTTTACATAAAAGTAAAGTCTATGCATCTTTAAAAAGCTACACTTCACATAACTATTTCAGTGAGCATTCTCACCGCTATAATCCCAAACAGATGACTACCACAACTTAGAGGAAGGAAAGTTGATCTGCTCACAGTTCTGGAGATTTCTGGGTTTCAGTTCACTTAGGCCAGATGAAGTCTATGGAATTCAGGACATGGTGGCAGAAGGCAGAGAGAGCACAAGCATAGGGGCATAGGGACTCTGCTCTCACATCCTGGAGGTAGGAAGGAGGAAGGGAGAGAGAGAGAGAGAAAGAGAGAGAGAGAGAGAGAGAGAGAGAGAGAGAGAGAGAGAGAGAAGAGAGAAGAGAGAAGAGAGAAGAGAGAAGAGAGAAGAGAGAAGAGAGAAGAGAGAAGAGAGGAGGACTATATCAGGTAATCCTCAAAGTGACACACCAAGGTACCCTCCTCAGCAACCAAGCCCCATCTCCAACATGACAGCCTTGTTAACATGAGACATAGGGGGGCATTGTAAATCCAAGTCATAAGAGACACATAAATCTCTATCTTCATGAAGGTTCATGAAGTTTCAACTGAGATGGAACATTTAGCAGAATCTCCAAAGACCTTTACTTGGTTGATCAGAGGACAAAAGGACATTCTGAGACAAAGAAAAGCATGTGCTAAGGCCATGCAAGTATGCACCAGCATCACAGTGTGGATAAGGGCATGCAGGTTACCAGCAGCATCAGGGGTGGGGCAGCAGAGGATGATGGCCAATTGCAGGAGGGCTTCTGAGCTCTGTGGAATAAAGAATGCCTTATAGAAAATGAGGTAGTAGAGGATGGTAGATACATTTGCAGATTATCTGAAAAATCTAGTCCAATGCTTTGAACTGTTAGAGCAGGACTAACAAGGTAGAGGGGACAAGACATAGTATTTAAGAGGTTTAGTTGATATAATTCACAATTCTGATTGGGTTAATTAATGGGGCACTATTTTCCCATTGAATAACTCATGTTACATATCTCTCTCAAAGTTGTATTTTTCTAGGATTCCATGATACCATCATTCTTTCCAGCTTTTGCCATCCTGACAGGTATGGGGATACCAGTCACTACCCTGAAGTTCCCAGGTTTGCTTACAATTTCCTCCCAATGGAAACTGTAATGGAAGCCATTAGTTTTGCTACCACAAGGCATCTTAGCATGACAGCTTGTACAGTCAAGCCAGAGGTTTCCCCAGGATCCCTGATGATTTATTTATATCTAGTCTGTCAATTAAATATAGAACATACTCTGTATTCTACCCAGTGCAGCTTTGTTTTAATATATTAACCTGCCAAGGTTCTTGCATCCCTTGCTTTTCTTTAAAGGTGATCTCATCCTACTTCTCAATGCCTCTGATTCTCCCTCATTTCCTATCCTAGCTTGCCAACCTGAGCTCCAGTTGAGTTCATTTTTTTATATGTGACACACATTTTTCCTTGGGTTTCTAATAAGGTCATTGTAGGAGATCCCAGGCTTCCTGTGTTTTATTCCTCTTTAAATAATTCCTACTTCCTTTTACCAGTTAGTGCCAATGTGTAAGGATAAAGAATTATGGGACAAAGTAAAATTTTGAAATATTATATATTATATACCATAAAATTAAAACTGTTAGGTCTACCCTTAATTTATTCATCTTTTCTTAAGATACTAGAAATATAAACTAAGTATATAATACTTGCTCGAAGAATTCCACATATTCATCCCAGCATTTTTTAAGCACAGAAAATAATTGAAAACAACAAAAATGCAGTAAGATGGTACACTTAATGACTTGATCGTGGTGTATACAGATAATGTACTAAGCGGCCATTAACAGTAATTATTGTGGCATGTATGTTTTGGTATCAAAGCTATTACATATAATAAAGGAAAATAACTGCATAATTAGATACAAAGTATGAACTAATTTTGCAACAAATTTCATTTTACATATTTTTACTTAAGTAAGAGAATTTTGGGTGACCAATTTAATTTTTACATTTTTACTCTAGCAAAGAATATTCAGCGCTCTCTCTCTCTCTCTCTCTCTCTCTCTCTCTCTCTGTGTGTGTGTGTGTGTGTGTGTGTGCAGTGTGCGTACATGTGTATATGCTACTGGAAATCAAACACAGGAACATTCTACTTCTGAGCTACACCACCAGCCTTATTATTTTTAAACAGGATTTTGCTAAGTTCCTAAGGTGGGCCTTGAACCTGCAATCCTCCTGTCTTCAGCCTCCCAAATACTGGGATTACAGGCATGCACCACCATGCCCAGTACCTGCTGTCTTTATTTGGAAATACTGATCCATGGGTTAAGCCTTGCTAAAATTTTAGAGCAAAATATTAATAATACAGATCACCAACATGCTATTTTTGTTGTTGGTAGTGGTGGTGGTACTGGGGTTCCTGGAAGTCCTTCTACCTCTGGGATACACTCCCAGACCTATTTTATTTTTGGAAACAGGGTCTCTTAAACCAGTGTGGCTGGCTTCAAACCTGAGCAATCCTCCTGTCTCTGCCTCCCAAGCCCAGGGATTACAAGCATGTGCTACCATGCCCGGCAATCCAACATGCTATTTTAAGAATATTTTTTTATTGAAATTTTGTGAAACAAAAAATAAACTAAAAACCTTTCATCACATCTTCTGAGTTGTCAGTATTTTTATGACCAGAGAAAGGGGAGAGAGAGAGAGAGAGAGAGAGAGAGAGAGAGAGAGAGAGAATCTTATACCTGAGTCTAGTCAGAATTTATTTCATAAATGGTGATGTGACAATGCCTAAATCAAGTTGCTAACTCCAGGTGAAATTCAGATAACATATTATGACCAGTTTAGTCAATAAACATTTCTAATTTCCTATTTCCTGGTTTATTTTTAAACTGTCATATTCCTAAAATAACAAATTGGATACTTATCTTTTTTTTCTTTTCCTATAATTTTTCTGTTGAAAGAATACCTATTCCTCCAGTATCCAGACCAATGCACAAGGCATTATCAGTATTATTATTTGCTTACTAAGAAAAGCCAAGGAGCTCTAGCCGGGCTGACATTCCAGGCTGTGATCTGCTTTTATTTTCTTGGTGGTGCTCATTCTGACATTTTGCACTCCATAACTAGTGTTGGTATATTATGGGCATTTTTTGTCTTATTTTGCTCCTCTTTACTTTGGCAAGTCTCATAGGAAGAGGAGGTGACTCCTTCCAATAACCAGTGGTCTTTTTTTTCTTTTGAGAAAACTGCATTAGAAAATGTGAAACTCAATATTATGCCACCAACGCACTTTGCATGTTAATTCGCCAAGAAGATAAATCGAATTTTCTCATGTTTCCAGAATCCCGAGGATTACAGGGCATCCCACTCTTCCTCCCTGGATGCTCTACACTGGAGCCCCATCTGGTTTTCTTTTCTAAGTGTGTTCCCCTGAGATCTTCTTTAATTTGAATTGTATTAAATTCATCAAACTCTTTAATGAGCCTTGAGCATTGTTCGACTTGTGCGGTGGCCTCTCCTGGATAGTAGCAGAGGGGAATCTTAAGGCCTTTAGTGTACACACTCCTAGGCGTTCCCATCAGGTTCAGGCTGTTTCACATTATCGGGAGTGTAATAAATAACTTGGTTGAAAGGGTCAATGTTTTCTTATCTTGAAGAGAGTCAAAGGGCAGTTTTGCATTTATCTAGGAAACGCACCTCACAGATGCTGGTCTTAAAAGGTCCTCAGGG